>NC_090400.1:5395789-6127703 GCF_036365525.1 Heterodontus francisci | reverse complement strand
TACCCACCCCTCCTCTATCCCCCTCTTCACCCACCCCTCCTCTACCCTGCTACCTCCACCCCTCCCCCGCAGTTGAATATCTGAAGTGCAGTTGCAAAGTCGGGGAAATAGCGTGCAAAACAAAACCTCAACAATTCTGGGGTTAATTGAGAAATTTTATTAAGTTCATTAAGCATCCGAGGCACTGCTGTGCATGGATACATGAGTGTTGTGGTTCCAGCATTCCCGTTAGACAGACAGGCCGAGTCTCTGCTATGCACAGCTAAAGAGATTGTTCCTGGAGAGCCTTGTGGTGAATGAACGCTTGGCTCTCTATTCCACTACTGTATTGTCCATGTGAAGAAGGCAAAGTCACAAGAGTCTGAGCTCAGTCTATTCTTGGTGAATGTTCCCCAAGCGCATCCCAATGTGCACTCCCAATTCATCCATAAATGCAATGTTCCTTTCCACATCGTGACCAGCTCCGCAGCATGATCCAGTTGCCTTCGTTGCTTGAATGCTGACCTTAAGTCTCAAGGTTTGTTTTCTCGACGGCATGTTTTACATGAAAAGAAATAAAGCAAATCAGAGTCAGAGCTTGCCTCCCTCCATCCACTGAAATTACTGTTGTGCACACCTTTTTAAGTTCTGCAGTGAAGGCACCAATTGATAACGTCGCCAATGAAGCACTTATTACCCACCTCAGATACAGGAATCAGAACATCCTTGCGTCCTCTCCTGCACTGCCTCCTTTGCTGGAATGCCGTCCTTAAGTGTCAAGGATTGTTTTCTCAAGAGCACGTTTTACATGAAAAGAAATAAGGAAAGAACAGGAGTGTCAGAGCTTCCCTCCTCCAATGAAATTACTGTTGTGCATGCTTTATGTTCCGCAGTAAAGTCATGTATTGATAACACCGCCAATGAATCACTTAGTACCCACCTCAGCTGTAGGAGTCAGGATGATGTAACTGCCCCTATCTCGTGATGGTTCAATGCTGCTCTCAGGGAAACCATGAATGATGTGAGGGTGCTGGAAAAAGAAGCACATTTCTTTTGGACTATGAACATAAAGCTGGCCATTTAGCCCAGCTGTTCCCTGCTAGTGGTTATGTTACTCGTGCGTCTTCCCATCCATTCCCATTTAATCCTGCCTACTACTATCAGCATCACCTTCCATTTCTTTCACTCTTACCTACCTTTGCCTTAAAGCAACACTGAGGATGGAGAATGGTGTGGCTGCACTCCCACCTCACCAGTTGTGTTCGCAGCAAGAGCATTCACATTTGTGCTACCACTGGACACGGCATGCTTGTTTCTTTTAGTGCTCATTCTCTTCTTGCTGAATGTTCCCCAAGTGCTTGACCCCTTTGGACGCTCTCTCTGCTTGATAGGCTGCAGCTGGCAATTGTGGAGTCTCAAGGCTCTGCATGGTTGTTTCAAAGGCAGATGGGGAAGCAGGTGGCTGTGAGTCCATGTGCACTGCTATGATGGGTGTAGGAACGGGTGACTGTGTAACTGAGCAGCAAGGAGAGGGTACCGCAGGTAGGGGAAGTGGAGCTTTGAACAGGCAGGCATATGTATGGTCCATCAGATCATTAGGCCAGGGGTGAGACGCTCAGGATCCATGGACTGTGGCACGTGACTGATGTCCAGCGCGTGGCCACCTCCATCCGAAGGTGCTTCCGGGCAATTGTTGGGCATAGTAAATGGCTCCATTAAAACCTTACAAAAACGAAAGTGACTGTTAAGACGGTAGGTTGCAGCATGTGTACTGCCTGCACACAGCAACTCAACAGGGCCTGGAGAACATGCGGTGGCCCAGACAATGGAAATGTTTTCAAAGCAACTTACAAAGGCAGAGCAACTTACCTTGGAACACTCTCCTGTGTCAAATAAAAATGAAGCAAGTCTCCAAAACGAATAAATAATTAGGACAAAATGCGAGAAAATGCCCGACGAAACCTCTCCTCCTTCCACTTTCAAAAAGTCGCGCCGAAGCTTTGACACATGCGTGAATATCCGAAGATTGACGCATGCGCAGAGGCCAACCTGGTGCGTTGCCAGAGGAAGACGACGTAACGCAATTACGTCATCTGCGCATGCGCAAAACGGTCCTGGCAGGCCGGACCGCAGCGCATGCGCAGAGGGCAGGAGACTGTCTACGCATGTGCGCACCGCGGCGCATCCTGATGACGTCAGCAGTGACGAAGCGTTGTTATGAATCGCAGTGTTTAATCTGTGACACGAGGGATGAGCAAATTGTTGATGTAATTTTAAGACAATATGCTTTTTGTCTCTCAAATGCCTGTCACCTGATGCAATTAACACCTCTAACATTCTGATTAGAGATGCTAGTTTCTGTTAAAGGGACGCAGTAATGTCCTGCTTGGGTAAATTGCAAATCTACTGATGTTCCAAAGACAATTGCTTTATCGTGTCCCATGTCTAGTTCAGCAGCATGGGTATCTCACTAGATACCACATCTGTACTAATAAAGTGGCTTACTCCAGTTATCCTGCAGACAATCACCAGCCTTTTCAGTGACTTTAATGTGTTGTCATCCCTGAACCTGAAGCAAGTGGCACTTTCATACTCCGACCTTACTTTGATTCTTCTTCCTTAGTGAATCTAAATAACATTTCAACCAATCCATTGCACATTAAAGGCTTGCGACCCAACCCGTACCCAACGACATGTGTCGTGTTTGGGTTGGCTCGGGCCCCTCTTCCGGGTCCAGCTTTCGAACTCGGGTTGGGTTGGGTCGAGCTGTACACACACGGTAAGTGCTCTGCTGGTATGTATTGAAAAAAAAACTTACCGGAGCTGGGAGTCCGGGATGAAACTGAGTCTGCACAGTGAGCGAGTGACATCACCACGCATGCACTGCAGCTTCCTGCAGATTCAGTGTCAGGAAGGGAAGTAAAGGGACGGTTGGGTCAGGCTCAGGGCAAAATCGGAGGGACTCAGGCCAGGTTGGGCTCAGGTCCGCTGTGATTCGGTTGGGTACAGGTCAGGTTCTTTTTCCCCAACCTAAAGCAGGCCTTTATTCCACATACTGTGGATGTGCAACCATTGTCTAACACAGTGCAATTAAACTTATACACTCATTGCCAGACTAAAGCATCTTGTGACTAGTATAGTTCCCTCAGCACCTCTGAAGCTTCCATTGTCATGCATCGTCTCAAATACCCTGTTATTCCATTTTGGATAGTTTAACACATCATGAATTTTGAATCACATCTGAAACACCTGTTCATTCCCCAGGCATTCCAAGGGTTCATTCATCTGTTGCTGTTACTCCATTCCTGTTATCTGCCAGATCTGCCAAAATTGTCCCCATCTTCATTTCATTTGTCAGTGATTCTATTGCTGTATTGATGCCTGCGCCTCCTGTCTGAACAATCTTGAAATACTGCAACCAAAGAGTCCTCCATCCTCCGTGACACCACCAAATGCCCCATTTGTGCCATGAAGGCTGCTGGAAATGACAGCTTTCCCAGGAACTTTTTAAAGCATCAGCCACCTGATCCAAAAGTGTGTCTGTTTCTGAGAACCTAACTCCAGTTAAGACCAGGAGCCAAGCCATGTGCAACACGGTAGCACAATCCAACAATTTGAAAGGAAGCACTGAATAAGGAATTTCCAAATAGAATTCCTGCAGTCTGTTATATGTTGTGGAAAATTCCATAATATTATCCCTCTATGGAATAACCATTCATCTTTGTAAATTTATCAAAGTCTGACCATGCCTGGTATGCATTTGCTCATCTTTCTTAGAAATGTTATCCATAAAGCTTAATAGAATCTCCAAACCTTCCTCAGTGTCCAACTGACAGGCCTCTAGCTCACAAAATACTTTGTACCTGATCTTGCTTTTGTTAAGAAGTTGCGGTGCCGAGGCACTGGTTTTCTCTTTGGTAAGGATGTAATCCATGTCCACATATCCACTTCACTTTTCCATTGGTCATAAGGTTCAGATTCAGCAAACATCAGTGGGAAATCATACCCTGACATTTTACACTTGGTTTTAGCCATTCTTCTCAAAAAAATTTAGTCACAACCTTGCATCAGAAAAAAAAATTCCAAGTTTCCAATCTTCACCTTTAGATAACCGTCATCTGCTACCATGTTAAATGGATCCAAGCCAAACAGTGAAGAGTGAAACTCAACACAGATCCTTTTCTTGATAGTCAGTTTCTTCACAGAATGCAGCAATACACATCTCTGCCTTCTGTTCACCATCCACACTTGTATCCAGCAGGCTCTCTTTATATTCACTTCAAATCCTTAATTGAACAATGCCTTTCAGCTCTTTACCTTTAACAACATAATTAACCATTAACAACACACTCTGTGGTAGGAGTACTCAGTCGAGCTGGACTTCGTGCTACTTACTTTTGAGTCAAAGGCCTCGTCCAACATCAACACACATCTCCAGCATGGGTCATTAGATATTAATCAGGACTGCGATCCCTGACTGAATTCTTCACGTCCTGAATCCAGGGGTGCTGAGACCAAATGTGGCACAAGTAACACCATGCAGGCTGACACCAGCCATCTGATAAAGGAATAGAAGTGGAAGGAAAACACAACAGCATTGCCTCCATACTCACTGCACCATTATTATTTTGCAGGTTTCTGGTCTGGAATATTCATTGGCGTGGCTGGACAACTAGTTTCCTTTCTGATAGTGATTTACAGAATCAACTGGAGCGAAGCATCCGATGAGGTAAGAGCAGATAATAGAGATTATTTATTACACCAATATTTTTGGTGTAAGTTTTTCTATTTCTCCCATCTCCTTGTCTCCTTGTGCCATGTACTGTACCCAGCTGGCAGAATGAGCAGTCAGTGCATCCTCACACATCTGCCAACATCATTCTTAATCTGCCTGCCAGGGGGCAGTTAAAAGAATCTCATGGTTACTTTGCCACCCAATAGGAAAGTGCAACTTTTTTATATAAATTATCAATCTGGATGGATGATGTCATCAACTTTAAGAGTTTGCCAGTGGCACCTTTAAAGTGGCAGAGCCAATAAACTGTAAATCATAAAAAAAATCAACAAATTACATTAAAATTTGGTTCCTGGTGTCAATGATGCATTCCAGTCACTCCAGTGCCCACTGGCCATGGAAGGCCTCAGGCTTACTGGGGGATACCGTGCGCTCCCTCTCCAGCTACACCTGGGCACAAACATAGTTGTGGAAGAGAGGCAGGTAGCCAAGCTGAGCGACCCCTCTACTGCACGCTGCCTGGATCTGTGGATGGCCACCTTGGCCAGGCCTAGGAGCAGCCATAGCAAAGTTCATGGCCTCTCTTCAGTTCTCCTTGTCCCCAAATAGCACAGCTGGGATCAGGAATTCACAGTGTGGGGAACCACGGATACAAATCACTCTGTGACACATTGCACATGATCTCCAGAGACACTGTCATCTCTCCAGATGGTGAATTGTGCATATTGCTCATTTAAAGAAAGGGTCTGAGCATCAGATTTTCTGGTAAAATCAAACCAAAATTTGGTTGTGTAGTCCACCTCTGCTACTTGCTTTTGAATACAGCTCAGACTGATGGGATGAGAAGTTCCTCTCTCCATGCTCTGACTCAATCAGCAGGAAAACTGATTCTCAGACTGGTCTGAATTGTTATTTCCCATTAAAAGAATGGAATTCCCTCCCTCCATAAATAGAACTCTGCATAATATGTCACTGGACTATCTCTTGATGCGAGACTTGAAATGCCAGGTCTCTAGACTGGATCACATATGCAAATATCTTAAATCCTAACAACTTCTATATTATATTATATTAAAAGCAGGTTGAAAATAATAGATTGAAGAGTGCTTTGTACAGAAAGTGCTGTCTCTGTTGTGTCCTTCCTTTGCCTTTAGTGATGATTTTTGTGTTTTGTTTGAAGGCTCTGGTTAATGCAGGTGTGATGAAAGACGTGCACACCTCAAACATCGCCTCTGGTGGTCAAACCCAATATAGGTCAACAGGTAAAAAAGCATAATAATAAATAATATTAATAAATAAATTCCAGTGAACATCACCGCAAGCTCGAGGAATAGCATCTCATTTACTGATTAGGCAAATTATTGGGTTCAATAATTTCAGAGCATGACGGGCCTCCCTTTTTTACTTCGAGTTATATTTTTTCTTTTTTACTTTTTATTTTTATTTTATTTTCGTTTGTTTCATCATTTTTTTTTTACCATGTGCCTGCCCACTGTTTTTTTCATGTTTGTACTTTTGGCCAAGGCTGTTCATTTTTCTGTCAATTCACAACCTCTCTGCACTAACACTTTGTCTTTCGGCACTCCATTAGCACACCATTTGCCTTTGCTCCATGACCTTCTGGTCAGTTATTCTCTGTGACCCTCTGCCCGATCAACACCTTCCCTTTTGTTATCTCTTGCCCCACCCCTGCTTTATTTGCTTAAAACCTATTACATTTCTAACCTTTGCCAGTTCTGATGAAGGGTCACTGAACTGAAACGTTAACTCTACTTCTCCCTCCACAGATGCTGCCAGACCTGCTGAGTATTTCCAGCATTTCTTGTTTTTATTTAAGGCTTATTCAGTCATGAAGCAAAGCATTAACACACAGATTGAAATATGAAAGTTCCCTTTTTAAATCCCCTCACCCCCGCCCCCAACCCCCGGCCTCCCCCCCTGCACCCCCCCCCCCCCCAAACACACACACACTGAAAAAAAATCAAAAATTCTCTCTGCAGAGATCTGTTACAAAACATATATACTTTGGCCAAATACTTGCTAATTCTTGAAGAAAAAAAAGATATGGAAAGAAGTCAGTTGTCCCTTTTGGTCTGGCATCCTGGTATATGGAGACGAGTCACTGGAATCTTTTCTAAAGCAGTTCTTTTCAGTCGATGTTGAGAATTACTCTGGCAGGTTTTTCCAGATTCTCAGTGGAGATGCAACACCAGGGACTTTAGCTCCCCCACACTGGATCTTTGCAGGGTTTCTTCAAGGAGATAGAGAAAGAGGTGAGCTGGATGGTTTCTTTTTCCTTGGCAGGAAAAACACCAACTGTCTTCAAAACAGTTCACAACCCAACTGTCTTGAAAACAATATCTTGCCGAAACAGAAAATCAACCTGACCTCCATAAACCTTGACATGTGTTCTCTGTAAAATCTTCCCCAGGTCACCAAGATTTCTGTTGTTTATTTAGCTTAGCAGGATTTCCAGCATAGGTTGTTTTCAAGCAACATCTCAAGTGTTCTTTCAGTAAACTTGGTTAAAAAAATACATATCCATGGAATCTTTTCAGTTTCACACATGTCCTCAAAGAATAAAATCTTAAAAAATAGAAGCACTTTCGTAACACCTCCATCCTTAGAGGAATGAAACATCATTTTTAAATGCGTTTCATTACAAAGAGTGAAACAAAGATGAAAAATATTTTTAAAACATTTACACGCTCATTCACTCTTTACCTGTTGCTAATACAGTTCGGCTTTGTACGATCTTTGCACTCAGATAACTCAAAGCAAAGTTAAGTCCCAGACAAAGCATCTGCAATTACATTATGTTGCCCTACAATGTGGATAATCTTTAAGTGATAAGGTTGCAATAGTAAACCCCATTGGAATAGTCTGGCATTCTGGTTTTTAAATTTTTCCTCAAAGGCTAGGGGGTTATGATCAGTATATACCAGTGTCTCTCTGTAGTCATGGTAGACATAGACTTCAAATTGTTTAAAGCTAGTAATAAGTCCAGGGTTTCTTTTTCCACTGTTGAGTATCTTTTTTGGTGTTGATTTAGATTTTTGGAAAAGTATCCCACTGACCTTTCTGTCCCTGATTCATCATCTTGTAACAGGACTGCACCAACCCCCAGGTCACTAGCAACAATTGCTACCTTGAGGGCTTAATGAAATTTGCAGCATCCAACACTGGGTTCATTTATCAAAATGTCTTTTAGTCTCTCAAAAGATGCTTGGAACTCTCATGACCACACTACCTTGGTTTTCTTTTTTGTAGCAAATCTTTCAGTGAGCAGCTACAGGACTAAAACTTGGTACAAACTTGTGATAGAAACCACATATCCCCAAAAACCTCATGATTTCTTGTTTAGTCTTTGGGGTAGGGAACTCCACTAATGCTTGTCCTTTCACTGTTCTGAGCAACACTTATCCTTGCCCTACTATATGCCCGAGGTAAGTTACTCTCACTTTCCAAAATTCACTTTTGGCAAGGTTTATCATTAAATCAGCCAAATGTAATTTTCTAAACAGAAATTCTCGTTGTTCCAAGTGGCCCTTCCAGTGTCACTGTATACCAGCACGTCATCAAGATAAACTACACAGTTAGGAACACTGGCTACCACCTAGAATCATAGAGTCGTACAGCATAGAAACAGGCCCTTCGGCCCACCGCGTCCATGCCGACCATGCCGACCATAATGCCTATCTATACTAATCCCATCTGCCTGCATTAATTCCATATACCTCTACGCCTTGCTCATTCAAGTACCTGTCCAGATGCCTCTTAAATGACGCCACTGTTCCTGTCTCCACCACCTCCTCAGGCAGCTCATTCCAGATACCCACTATTCTTTGTGTGAAAAATTTACCCCTTTGATCCCCTTTAAACCTCCTCCCTCTCACCTTAAATCTATGCCCTCTAGTTTTAGTTACCCCTACCATAAGAAACATACTCAGAGTATCTACTCTATCTATGCCTCTCATCATTTTATATACCTCTTGTTCATTAATCTCTGAAAAATGGCTAGGGCATTTTTTAGCCCAAATGGCAATCATGGGGATTTGGACCTTTTGGACCTCACTTCCACCCTCAGCATCTTCCTTTCTGGCCTGAGGAGGTGATCCCGGACATTCCCAGCTATCCCTTCTTGTCCCTAGCTATTTCCTTTCCTTTCACCCTTCAACCTTCTATCATTCATATAGTTGTGGGGGTGACAGACAAAGGGTTTGGACTAGCAAACAAGCTTGTAATCATCAGCAATTTCTGCTGTTGACACCTTCTTGTTCTCTACATGGGTTCTTACTCATGGAGGCAGTGAATTTTTTAATTCTTCCCGGAGAATTATTTCACTAAGATACTCATACAAGGCCTCTACCTTTAGTGCCCACATCCAACAATCAAAATTAATTTGCTTTACCCTCTCAAATTCTATCTAAGTCTGCCCAGGCTGTCTCCAGAGGTTCCGGAATTTCCGCCTGTATGCTTCAGGGACCAACTCATAAGCAGCGAGAATAGCCTTTTTGCCATCTCATAATCTGCAGAGCCCACCTCAAAAAGCATGGCATAAACTTCAAGTGCTCTGCCCACCATTCTGCTATGCTTTCTGTTGGCCACTGCA
Organism: Heterodontus francisci; assembly: GCF_036365525.1. NCBI lineage: Eukaryota > Metazoa > Chordata > Chondrichthyes > Heterodontiformes > Heterodontidae > Heterodontus > Heterodontus francisci. Next base: position 6,118,377 of record NC_090400.1, on the reverse strand, counting down.
TCTGTTTAGCTATCTTTTCAAAAGAAATGAAAAATGCCTCTACGTCCCTTTCCTAAAACTTCAGGAGGGCTTGTATGAATTTAAACAGCTCTCCACTGGGTCCTGGGCTAGAGTCAGATCTTTCCCCATCAAAATTTTCACTTGAGTCAAGGCCACCCCTTTGTCTTAGTTCCACCTTTTTAATTCAAATTCCCTTCGTCTTTTTAACTTTCTCTTTGAAATTCTAGTTCAAGTCTTTTCATTGCCAATTCTCTTTCCATTTCAAATTTCAGTTTTTCCAAATCTATTTCTTTTTCTTTCTCTTTGTCAAGTTCAAGCTGCCTCATCTGCAACTGAATTTTATCTAATTCAACTGCACTACCATCTGGTTTACTTTTTTCTTCTTCCAATTTCAAATTGTGTGCTATTACCTCAATTATATCTGCTTTCTTAACTCCCGATTTTAACTCTTAACACTAACTTTTCTGCCAATTCTTTCGTCTAACCTTTGTGTGCCAGTTAATCTCCTGTTAATTATTGTGTTGAGCTGGTCTCTCGAACTTTGTCAGGAAGGCTACACAGCCAACCCTCGGTTGACAATGAGTAGAGAAACTTTGTACTAAAGTAATCCAAAACTAGGAGTCCAGGAATATACCGTGCTTTTGGCAGGACAGATCTCCTGTATGTAGGTCATGCGTTATTACCAGTGGCTGGTTGGCATGGAGGAGATCATTGATCTGATCATTAGCCTGCTTAAAAGAAATTGGATCAACCAGTAACATCGTCTACTTACAACTTTTCAATATGGCTTTCCTTCACAGAAGTGGATACAGGAAACAGAGCAGTGGTTCCAATGCCTAATGTTTGTCAAATGGAACAAAACATAGACAAAGACCGTGTTACAGATGAGTCTTCCATTCTGGACACGGGAGTTACCACAGTTGGAGAAATTTTGTCCACAAAACAGCTGATCATTCGTCGTGGCCTAGCTTTCCTTTCAGGACCATTGGTACTGGCAATTGGACTAGTGATACACTTTATTCTTGTAAAGGACACATAGACCCCAGTGAACATTGCAGAGATAAAGCAAGATTATTTTCTGTTGCATGTGCAGTAAAACTGTGCCTGAATTACAATAGAGGCCAAATTTCACACAAAATCTGATTGTGGCTGTTCAGATTCTCCAATTGATGTCTAAATATATAATAAAGAAATAATTATTAACAATGATCAGTTACGAACAGATTTCCAAATGTCTCATAAACTGTTGATATTTCAGTTGGATGGTGTTAAGATTTAGCTCTTGGAAAGACCATTTTCCCATTCAATTGTTGTCCAGAGTCCCAGTGAACAAGCTGCCTTTCTTGTGATCAGTTTGTGGATGTATTAGACTAGGCAAGCAAGAGCCTAACTTAGTCATATCCATCAGCCAATGTCCCAGACTCCGACATGACTCTCTCTGGATATGTTTCATCGCACCAGCAGCACAGACCCTCCACAGGTGGGGATACAGTAGTATACAGTCAATGGGGGGGTACTGGCTCTGGGAGTCATCACATTGACCCCAGACCCCTCGCAGTATTATTGCATTAGGTTAAACATAATTAAGGAATCCTCCCACTGATTACCACCTACCATCCGTTCTCAGATGATGAATCAGTTTTGCTCCATGATGAACACCAGGAGGAAGCACTGAGGGTAGGAAGGGCACAGAATGTACTGTGGTTGGGAGGCTTCAATGCCCATCACCAAGAGCGGCTTGGTAGTAGCACCACTGATCGAACTAGCCATGTTCTGAAGGATATCGCTTGCAGACAGGTGGTGAGAGAACAAACACAAGGGAATAGTGTACTTGACCTCATCCTCAGCAATCTTCTTTTAGCAATTACATGTGTCCATGACGGTATTTGTTGACTTGATAAATCATCACACAATCCTTTTCACACAGAGGACACCCTCCATCAAGTGTTGTGGCACTGCCAATGTGCTAATTGAGATACAGTAAGAACACATCTAGCAGCTCAAAAGTGGGCATCAATGAGGTGCTTTGGCCCATCAGCAGAAACAGAATTGGGTACTCCACAATCTGAACACTCATGGCTCAGTATATTCCTGATTCCTCCATCATCAACATGTCAGGTGACCCACCCTGTTCTTTGAGTAGTGTCAAACAGCATGATGGGAGCAGCACTAAGCATACCTGAAAATGACTAACTGACCTGGTGAAGCTACAGCACAGCAAATGCATAGATTCTATACAGTGAAAGCTGCACTCTGTATGCAGAGCTATGTGATCCAACAACAACACCAACTTGTATTTATCTTGCGCATTTAATGTAGTAAACTTCCCAAGGCATTTCACAGAAGTGTTATCAAACAAAATTTGACACTGAGCCATGTACAGAAATATTAGGGCAGATGATAGCAGGTTTAGAATTCATGTATGTAAACGCACAGAGTATGGTGAATGAGATTGGTGAGTTACAAGCATAAATATCCATGTGGGAATATGACGTAGTAGCAATTACGGAAAAGTGGCTTAAAAATGATGATGACTGGGCACTTAATGTTCAAGGATACAAAGTGTTCAGAAAAGGAATGGAAGGAAAAAAGGAGGTGGGGTGGCAGTACTGAATAGGGAATACATTGTAGTGTTGGAAAGAGAGGAGCTCCTTGAGGGGGCAGGGACAGAATCCATTTGGTTAGAGTTGAGAAGCAAGAAAGGTATGATCACATTACTGGGTTATTCTATAGGTCTCCAAAATGTGAGAGAGACAGAGAAGCAAATCTGCAGGTAAACGACAGAGATGTGTAAGAATTACAGACTGGTGATATTGGGGGACTTTAATTATCCTAATATTGATTGGGATAATGTTAGAATAAAGGGTAAGGAGGGGGAGGAATTTCTGAAAAGTGTTCAGGAGAACTTCTTGACTATTATGTTCTTGGTCCAACTAGCAAGGAGGCATTCCTGGATCTGGTGCTGGAACTGAGGTGAGGCAAGTAGGCCAAGTCTCCGAGGGGGACATTTCGGAAAGAGTGATCATCATATTGTCGGGGTGGAATGACGAAATGAATCATTCGACACCCAGATACAATTCAGCCGTCAAAGAGTTTATTGATTACACCAGCGGGGAGCAGGCCTCTGGGCAATCCAGGTACCTCTCCACTGAACAAAGGAAATCAACAGGTCTTATATATTTACTCAGCCCATCCAGGCTGGATACAATCCAATTGTACCATTTATTGATTACATACATTACATACATTGCCAATAGGATTAATAATTAGGCATCAGGTGGCTGCATGACCAAATTATCATGTCCCTTTGAGGTGAGCTTTTTCCGTTGTTCCCTCACCAGAGCCTTTGCCTTCTTCCGCAGGGTGTATCGTCTGCATGATCTACAAGCCAGTATTCCCCAGGCGAGAGCCAGTATCAATTGCACCCCCACCAACACATGTGATATTATCCTAATCCAAGGGTGAATGTTGATGTTCATCCCCCAATCCCATACATCCTCCCACCAGCTTGGGTTTTGAAGTTCCCATTCAGTATCTTCTTTGAGGACCTTTATTTTACTTCGCAATTGGTGGTAGAGCTTCACTGACTGACCTACCCTGTCCCTTAGCTCCTCTACTAGGTGTGGGATTGGGGCCTGCTCCAGCTCTTTATATTCCTGAAGATGATCATGGAGCTGATAGGTTGCATTTATGGTTTCCAGCTCCCGCTGTTGGATATAAACTATCCGGGCTTGTCCTATAGTGACTGGTTGTTGAGGGGTAAAACAGAAGTCTGGGTAGGGTATGGGGCAGCGTAAACGTGTGTAACAGTATGATAGTTTGGTGGTGGACACGCAGTACTTTCCTTTTCCCTGGTAACCAGACCTTGCAAAGTGCGATTAAATCCACATTCATCTAATTCCCCGTGTCCCACCGGATGATGGCACACGGTGATACCACCTTGCTGCTTACACCCAGTAAGGGAGACTCCATACAGAGTCTGGATTTTCCGTAATGCATGAATCTCTGTCAGATAATATCGGAGGGAGGTATTGCCCTGTATAATGCCGATGTTCTCCAGCTGGTAGTGAAGGTATGGCCCGGTATCCGCAGTCACAATGGGAATCATAAGGACCATTCCTATTCCAATGACATGGCTAACTTCGCAATTGGAGACTACTGGATATACCCTGGTCAAACCCTTTAGAGTGCAGTTGTCCAGTATTCCCCTGAGTCCAGCTAACTGGGCCAACCGTGGGCTATCCATCCAATCTGGTACCTCCCACTTTGGATTTGATTGAGGTTGTGTCTCATTTGTTCCACCATTCACAGCCCATAAGCCTGGCACAATTGTCCCTGTCGAAGCTTTCCTGTGTCCTCTTGTTCTCTGTCGATTAAGGTCTTGGATGGGCCTTCAGTACCGCTATCCCATCTAATTGTATTTCCATGGTTCCCTGCCCCAGCCCTGTTTAATCTAATTGGGTCCCCTCAACTCAAGTCACAAGGTCTTTCATTATTCCTTTGAGCTGTTCCACCTTTTCATTCACCTCTTTTATATCTAATGAATTAACTAAGGAGGTTCCTGTATTAACTCCTGTGATAACCTCATTCAAGGTTTCCCTTTTGTGCCTATGAAATACACTACGTCCCCAAAACCTGGTATCTCCTGTGGCATCTGCATCTTGTCACATTATAACAGTGGTTAACATACTGTACATATTTCTGGCCTGTTCTGGACAATACTCCAGCATCTGGATACCTGAGACTTTGATCAGCACAGGCACAATTTCATGTTTCACATGATCATACAGTATCTCTCCCTCATTTAATAAAACAATTGTACAAAGCCCCATTGTCCATGTGATTCCCTCCTGCACTTCTCTTTTCCGTCCATTGGGGGTCCAGTGGTAGGTCTTCATTCCCGGGTGTCTGCATCTGTCCCAGGTTTCCAGATAGCCGCATGAAGGCCCACAGCCACTGCAGTCCCCTCATCCTGGCTGGTCATTTCTGTAAGTTATGCAAAAGGTCCTGGTCGTCACCAGGGGTTAGATCTTGTCTGCATGGTTTCTCCCCTGTGTGGGCTGAATACGTCCTGAGTTGTAGGTGTTAATCTTTATCCACTACATTTGTATCATTTTTATTTCCTCGAGGTCACGCGCTTGGTCATGTTGTACCTGAACCAGACCCCTCTGGGCTTGTGCCCAGTCAGTTATCCATTTAAAAATGGCCCATGTCCCTGTTTGTTACAATGTTTACACTTCCTACGGCTGTCGTGCTTTGGGGCTCTGCATTCTGCGCGGCGGTGGCCTGGCTTATGACAGTTGAAGCACGTCTCAGGCGCCCCCTCTATCGCTGCCACCTTGCCGGCCTCGGTGTCTAATGCAGCTATTTTTGCTTCTTCTGATTATCTACGGCTGTTGCCTAGTGCTCTAAGTCATTGTAGTTGTTAGCAGTCAACAGTCTGGTTTTTATGATTGCTCGGTGTGCTGTGCTGAGACCATCTTTATACATTTGTATAAAGGCAGGGTTCACTGTGCCACTGTGCGCAACAAAAGCCTCAAACTTTCCGATGCCATAGTCATGCGCACTTTCCCCCTTGTTCTGGGTTACCCCCACAACTAGATTCCAATTGATCGGGACTAGTCCCAGGGCTGCTGCAATGTCAGCTTTAAACGTCACAAGGGTCTGCTCCTGCTGCTGTGCAGTGGCAGCCAGATCTGCACACCAAGTTCCATCTTGGTGTTTGGCTTGTAACTGCCCCCAGTAGTTCTCGGGCAATTTAGTCCTGACCAATGCGACTATGTCCCGGTTGTGGAGGTTGTGGCATATGCGCATCTCCCTTAATTTCTGCCAAAATGCCTCGATGTTCTGTCTGGCCTTTAGGACAGGCAATTTGTCCAGTAATTTCAGCATATCACTAGGGGACAGTTATGTCATGCGTAACTGTGCAAGTCTGCGGGGTTGTGTCCGCTGGCCAGGCTGACCGGCTTGGGGTGGAATAGAAGGGGTGTATTCGACCTTCACGGGGGCAGTTTTTAATAACCCCATGGATGCGGACGGGGGAGGCGAATCCCAACCTCCTTGATTGTAATTGTTCGCTTCCTCCTCTAGTGATCCCCAATCTCTATCATTTTCCTCATTAATCGGGGCACTGGGTGAGTTTTCTAAAGCTGGCACTACGGTCTGTCCGGACATTACGACAGCTTGTCTTTTGTTCTGTATAAACTGGTTTAACCATTTTATTAGCTTTACATGGGCTCGAAGTATCAGAACCCAGGCTTTCTCATCTTTATCCTTTTTCTCTTTTCGCCACCATTCCCTTTGTTTTGCGGGAGTGTCATGGGGATTCCAATTGGACCTAATCGTCTTATCAATAAGCTTCTTGTTCTCAGTTGCCAAATGGCACGTAAGAGACCCCTCCGATTCCCAATCGAGCTCTGCTTTTTCACTGGCCATGCTTGGATAGGATTAATACCATTTAAAGTCTACTCTCGGGTCCGCTTTTCTGTCCAGCGCTACTTGGAGTAAACCATCACTTCGCCGACTGTCGGGTCACAAGTCCGTCATAATTCTTACAACAGACTTATAATAAAATACTTTAAACAATTCCTGACAACGCTTCTTACTGAACTACCTACCACCCTTTGACGCATTGCCTGGACCTTTAAGTTTCGATACGAGACCGTTAGGGGACACCGAGCGAGCCAGGGTTACAGTTTACTATGAATACAAGGTACTCACATGGTCTGATCCCTTCACCCGTCGGTGGTCCACACTTCTCGTATCCTGCCAACAATGCCAATTGTCGGGGTGGAATGACTAAATGAATCATTCGACACCCAGATCCGATTCAACCATCAAAGAGTTTATTGATTACACCAGTGGGGAGCAGGCCTCTGGGCAATCCAGGTACCTCTCCACCGAACAACGGAAATCAACAGGTCTTATACATTTACTCAGACCTTCCCAGCCGGATATAATCCAATCGTAATATTTATTGATTACATACATTACATACATTGCCAATAGGATTAATAATTAGGCATCAGATGGCTGCGTGATCAGATCATGGTCAGTCCCTGACCATTCTCATAATGTTTTCCAGACCCCTTATCAACTATCCTTGGGCCTCCATAATGAATCTTTCTCCTCAGCTCATCCTTTTCTGACCCACATTCCTAATTCCTTTGTGTAGCTAGCAGTTAGACAGGCAGTTGCCCATGCACTGATGGAGAGGCCCTGCTGTGTCAGTCTAACTGTCTGTGTTTGCAGTAATATTCACAGGAATGTGATTGAACTAACCTAGCCCCACAATGCCTTCAGTAAATACTCCATTTTGTAACAATATCTGGCTATACTCCATCTTGTCTATATAGCTGCGTAGCTGCATCGGCCACGACTACGCCCAACAATATCATAAGGTTTAGATCAGGGGTGTGCAATCTTTTCGCGTGAGAGGCCACATTATAATTCTTTTCCTACAGAGGGGCGAGTGAGCTAATTTCAGAAAGATGAAGGTATTAGAAATGTATTTTACTATCAATCAAAACAACAAAAAATGTGCATTTTTGTGAACAAGCTTTAAATGTAAAGACTAGTTTATTAACTTACTTTCTCATCAGCATGTTGAACACTGATTTAGTGAGATACCTGGCATTGTTTTTGCTTGCACAAGTAGACAATGCTTGCCCGCACGCTTGCGATGCAGAGTATTCTAGATAAATGTCCATCTGTCAGGAGTGATCTTGACCGCTCTCTCTGAGGTCTTTCTCTCCCTCTCTCTGTCTCTCTCTCACTCTCTCTCTCTGTTCCCCTCTCTCTGTCTGTCTCTCTTGTATGTGTCTCTCTTTGTCTCTGTCTCTGTCTCTGTCTCCCTTTCTGTATCTCTCTGTTTCTCTCTCACTCCTCTGCATCTGTGTATACCCCAGGGCCTGGTTTACCCCAGCACCCTATCCGCGGTTGCCCTAGCACCGTACTCCTGGTTACCTCAGCACCCTGCTCCTGCTTACCCTGGCACCCTGCCCCCAGGGCCGTGGCCAGGTTCCTCCCAGCTGTTCAGGTGATTCCTCCTCAGTGATAGTGGTGGAGATGAAGAGCCCAGGGCCTGAAGCCCAGGTTGAGTCTGTATGCAGGCAGAGCCAGTGCTTGGCCTGGGCCCCAAGCTTAAGGTCAGGAAGGTCACACTGGGAATGGCGTTCAGGTGGGAAGTGCCAGCAGATGGGCAGCTCAGGCCAGGCGACGCCATCTTACAAAAGGAGCCAGAACATCAGGTACTGAAGAGCGTCCAACATCTTGGTGAAGGAGGACATGTGCAGTGAGGCGTCTGCACCACGTCAATAGTGGAGCTGCAACCATTGTCAGTCACAGCAAGATTTGGCGGGCCAGAAGAAGCCAATAACTGCGTTATGATCAGGTGAGAAGGGGTCAAAGGGCTAGTCACTTGTCCTTCTCCTTGTTTGACTGCAAAAGGTTTAATTATTTTTTTTAAGTGGATGTACTGGCCAATCCAGTGAGTGTTTGATTATTTACATGCTCTGATCATAAAAAGAAGCAGACAGACAAGTTTTCTTGAGTTTAACAAAGAAAGAGGTTAGCTTTATTGTACTGAAACAGATCTAAGTAAAATAATAAACTACTCTCAAACTTTTACACACACACACACACACAAATAGGTTACAGAGTGGGGAAGGGTAGATTGGTTGAGTTAGAGTCCATAGAACAAAAATAAAGGTATACAGTCTGTGGACTTTGTTACTCAGCTGGCTTTTAGCACAATTTGGTAGTCCTGAGGCTTGCGATTTGAAGAGATAGATGGCTAATTTATGGGTATGTTGGAGACAACAGTGCAGATAAGGAGGTGGCAGCATAGTGGTATTGTCACTGGACTAATAACCCAATAGACCCAGTGTATTGCTCTGGGGACATGGGTTCAAATCTCACCACAGCAAAAAGCAGGATTTGAATTCAGCTAATCAAAATCTGGAATCCTAACAGAGAGTTGGAGAAAATGTGTTTTTTTTCCCAGGCAGTGACTAGTGGGGTACCACAGGGATTGGTGTTAGGACCTCAGCTATTCACAATATATATTAATGATTTAAATAAGGGAACTAAATATAATGTCTCCAAATTTGCAGATGGCACACAACTGGGTGGGAGGGTGAGTTGTGAGGAGGATGCAGAGAGGCTTCAGGGTGATTTGGACAAGTTGAGTGAGTGGGCTAATGCATGGCAGATGCAATATAATGTGGATAAATGTGAGGTTATCCTCTTTGGTAGCAAAAACAGGAAGGCAGATTATTATCTGAACGGCTATAAACTGAGAGAGGGGAATATGCAGCGAGACCTAGGTGTTCTCGTACACCAGTTGCTGAAGGTAAGCATGCCAGTACAACAGACAGTAAAAAAGGCAAATGGTATGTTGGCCTTCATAGCGAGAGGATTTGAGTACATGAGCAGGGATGTCTTGCTGCAATTATACAGGGCCTTGGTGAGGTTACACCTGGAATATTGTGTGCAGTTTTGGTCTCCTTATCTGAGGATGGATGTTCTTGTTATAGTGGGAGCGCAGTGAAGGTTTACCAGACTGATTCCTGGGATGGCGGGACTGATGTATGAGGAGAGATTGAGTTAGTTAGGATTATATTCGCTGGAGTTCAGAAGAGTGAGGGGAGATCTCATAGAAAGCTATAAAATTCTAGCAGGACTTGACAGGGTAGACACAGGAAGGATGTTCCCGATGGTGGGGGAGTCCAGAACCAGGGGTCATAGTCTAAGGATACGGGGTAAACCTTTCAGGACTGAGATGAGGAGAAATTTCTTCAACCAGACAGTGGTGAGCCTGTGGAATTCACTACCACAGAAAGCAGTTGAGGCCAAAACATTGTATGTTTTCAAGAAGGAGTTAGATATAGCTCTTGGGTTTAAAGGGATCAAAGGGTATGGGGCAAAAGCGGAACAGGTTACTGAGTTGGATGATCAGCTATGATCATAATGAATGGTAGAGCAGGCTCGAAGGGCTGAATGGCCTACTCCTGCTCCTATTTTCTTTGTTTCTATGTTTCTATGGATTCAAAAGCTATTCTAATGATGGCCATGAAACCATTGTCAAATGTTGTAAAAAACCATCTGGTTCACTAACGTCCTTTGGGGAAGAAAATCTGCTGTCTTTACCTACATGTGACTCCAGACCCACAACAATGTCATTGACCCTTAAAAGCCCTCTGAAATGGCCTAGCAAGTCACTCAGTTGTATCGAACCGCTACAAAGTCTAAGAAAGGGAATGAAACTGGACAGACCACCCAGCATTGACTGAGGCACTGGAAACAACAACGACAAACCCAGCCATGTCGACCCTGCAAAGTCCTCCTTACTAACTTCTGGGGGCTTGTGCCAAAGTTGGGAGAGCTGTCCCACAGACTAGTCAAGCAACAGCCTGACATAGACATACTCACTGCATCATACCTTACAGACAATGTCTCAGAGACTGCCATCACCATCACCGGGTACGTCCTATCCCGCCGGCTGGGCAGACCCAGCAGAGGTGGCGGCACAGTGGTATACAGTCAGGAGGGAGTTGCCCTGGGAGTCCTCATCATCGACTCCAGACCCCATGAAGACTCATGGCATCAGGTCAAACATGGGCAAGGAAACCTCCTGCTGATTACCACCTACGCCCTCCATCAGCTGATGAGTCAGTTCTCCACCATGTTGAACAGCACTTGGAGGAAGCACTGAGGGTGGCAAGAGCGCAAAATGTGCTCTGGGTGGGGGACTTCAATGTCCATCACCAAGAGTGGCTTTGTAGCATCACAACTGACCGAGCTGGTCGGGTTCTGAAGGACGTAGCTGCTAGACTGGGTCTGCGGCAGGTGGTGAGGGAACCAACAAGAGGAAAAAACATACTTGACCTCATCCTCACCAATCTGCCTGCCGCAGATGCATCTGTCCATGACAGTATTGGTAGGAGTGACCACCGCTCAGTCCTTATGGAGCCAAAGTCCCGTGTTCACATTGACGATACCCTCCTTCGTGTTGTGTGCACTACCACTGTGCTAAATGGGATAGATTTCAAATAGATCTTGCAAAGAAAAACTGGGCCATCAGCAGCAGCAGAATTGTACTCAACCACAATCTATAACCTCATGGCCTGGTATAGCCCCCATTCTACCACTACTATCAAGCCGGGAGACCAACCCTGGCTCAATGAAGGGTGCAGGAGGGCATGCCAGGAGCAGCACCAGGCATACCTCAAAATGAGGTGTCAACCTGGTGAAGCTGCAACGCAAGACTACTTTTACCAAACAGCACAAGCAGCATGCAATAGACAAAGCTAAGCAATCTCATAACCAATAGATCAGATCTAAGTCCTGTAAAATCCAATTGTGAATGGTGGTGGTCAGTTAAACAACGAACTGGAGAAGGTGGCTCCACAAATATCCCCATCCTCAATTATGAGGGAGCCCAGCACATCAGTGCAAAAGACGAGGCTGAAGCATTTGTAACAATCTTCAGCTAGAAGTGCCAAGTTGATGATCCTTCTTGGCCTCCTTCTGAAGTCCCCAGCATCACAGATGCCAGTCTTTAGCCAATTCAATTCACTCCACCTGATATCAAGAAATGACTGAAGGCACTGGATACTGCAAAGGCTATGGGTCCTGACAACATTCCGGCAATAGTACTGAAGACTTGTGCTCCACAAGTAGCTGCGCCCCTAGCCAAGCTATTCCAGTACAGCTACAACACTGGCATCTACCCGGCAATGTGGAAAATTGCCCAAGTATGTCCTGGCCACAAAAAGCAGGACAAATCCAATCTGGTCAATTACCACCCCATCAGTCTACTCTCAATCATCAGTAACGTTATGGAAGGGGTCATCGACAGTGCTATCAAGCAGCACTTGCTCAGCAATAACCTGCTCAGTGACACTCAGTTTGGGTTCTGCCAGGGCCACTCAGCTCCTGACCTCATTACAGCCTTGGTCCAAACATGGACAAAAAAGCTGAACTCAAGAGGTGAGATGACAGTGACTGCTCTTGACATCAAGGCAGCATTTGACCGAGCATGACATCAAGGAGCCCTAGCAAAACTGGAGTCAATAGGAATCACAGGGAAAAATATCCGCTGGTTGGAATCATACCTCGCGCAAAAGAAGATGGTTGTGGTTGTTGCAGGTCAATCATATCAGGTCCAGGACATCACTGCAGGAGTTCCTCAGGTTAGTGTCCTAGGCCCAACCATCTTCACCTGCTTCATCAATGACCTTCCTTCAATCATAAGGTCAGAAGTAGGGATGTTCTCTGATGATTGCACAATGTCCAGCACCATTCGTGACTCCTCAGATATTGAAGCCATTCGTGTAGAAAGGTGGTGGAGGCGGGGTAATTGAATATTTTTAGGGCAGAGGTAGATAGATTCTTGTTAGGCTGGGAATCAAAGATTATCAGGGGTAGATGGCAGTGTGGAATTCGAGACAGAAACAGATCACCCATGATCTTATTGAATGGTGGAGCAGGCTCGACGGGCTGAATGGCCTACTTCTGCTCCTAATTCAGATGGTCATATGGAAACAGCTTTCCATTCACAAAAACATCCATCGACAACTATCTTTTGTTTCCTGCCACTGAGCCAATTTTGGATCCAACCTGCCACATTCCCATTTATCCCATGGGCTTTCATTTTTCTGACCAGTCTACCATGCGAGACCTTGTCAAATGCCTTACTATAATCCATGTAGACCACATCCACTGCACTATCCTCATCAATCCTCTTTGTTACTTCCTCAAAAAACTCAATCAAGTTAGTAAGACATGACCTTCCCTTAACAAATCCAAGCTGACTATCCCTGATTAACCCATGCCTTTCTAAGTGGCAATTTATCCTGTCCCTCAGAATTGATTCTAATAATTTACCCACCATTGAGGTTAGACTAACCAGCCTATAATTATTTGGCCTATGCCTCTCGCCCTTTTTAATCAATGGTGTAACAGTCACAGACCTCCAATCGCCTGTATCGAGTGAGGTTTTGAAGATGATCCGCAGTGCATCTGAAATTTCCTCTCTGGCTTCCTTTAAGGACCTGGGATGAAATCCATCTGACCCTGGCGATTTATCCACTTTCAAGGCTGACAGATCTTCTAGTACTTCTCCTCTCATTATAGAAGCATAGAAGCAGGAGTAGGCCATTCAGCCTTTGAGCCTGCTTCGCCATTCAATACGATCATGGCTGATCATCCAAACTCAGTAACCTGTTCCCGATTTCTCCCCATATCCATTGATCACATTAGCCCTAAGAACTATATCTAACTCTTTCTTGAATATATTTAATGATTTTATTATTTAGAGATACAGCACTGAAACAGGCCCTTTGGCCCACCGAGTCTGTGCCGACCATCAACCGCCCATTTATACGAATCCTACTTTAACCCCATATTCCTACCACAGTCCCACAATTCCCCTACCACCTACCTATACTAGGGGCAATTTACAATGGCCAATTTACCAACCAACCTGCAAGTCTTTGGCTGTGGGAGGAAACTGGAGCACCTGGCAGAAACCCACGTGATCACAGGGAGAACTTGTAGACTCTGCACAGGCAGTACTCAGAACTGAACCCAGGTCACTGGAGCTGTGAGGCTGTGGTGCTAACCACTGGACCACCTCAGCTGCTTTCTGTGGTAGAGAATTCCACAGGTTCACCACTCTCTGGGTGAAGAAATCTCTCCTCATCTCAGTCCTAAATGGCTGACCCCTTATCCTTGGACTGTGACCCCGGTCCTGGACTCCCCCACCATCGGGTACATCCTTCCTGCATCGAGTCTGTCCAGTCCTGTTAGAATTTTGTAGATTTCTATGAGATCCCCTCTCATTCATCTAAACTCTAGCGAATACAAGCCTAATCAACCCAATCTCTCTTCATACATCAGTCTTGCCATCCCAGGAATCAGTCTGGTGAACCTTTGCTGCACTCCATCCATAGCAAGAACATCCTTCCACAGATAAGGAGACCAAAACGGCACACAAATCTCCAGATGTGGTCTCACCAAGGTCCAGTATAATTGCAGCAAGACATCCTTGCTCCTGTACTCGAATCCTCTCGCTATGAAGCCCAACATACCATTTGCCTTCTTAACTGCCTGCTGCACCTGCATGTTTACTTTCAGCGACTGGTGCACAAGGACACCCAGGTCTCACTGCACCTCCCCTTTCCCAATCTATCGGCGTTCAGATAATAATCTGCCTTTCTGTTTTTGCCACCAAAATGGATAACCTCACATTTATCCACATTATACTGCATCTGCCATGTATTTGACCACTCACTCAACCTGTCCAAATAACACTGGAGCTTCTCTGCATCTTCCTCACAGCTCATACTTCCACCCAGCTTTGTGTCATCTGCAAACTTGGATATATTACATTTAATTCCCTCATCTATATCATTAATATATATTGTGAATAGCTGGGGTCCTAGTACTGATCCCTGTGGTACCCCATAGTCACTGCCTGCCACTCAGAAAAAGACTCGTTTATTCCTACTCTTTGTTTCCTCTCTGCCAACCAGTTCTCTATCCATGTCAGCACCTTACCCCCAATCCCATGTGCTTTAATTTTGCACGCTAATCTCTTATGTGGGATCTTATCAAAAACCTTCTGAAAGTTCAAATACATCACATCCACTGGTTCTCCCTTATCTATTCTACCAGTTACATCATCAAAAAATTCCACTAGATTTGCCAAGCATGATTTCCCTTTCATAAATCCATGTTGACTTTGTCCGATCCTGTCATTGTTTCCAAGTGCTCTGCTATTGCATCTTTTATAATGGACTCTAGCATTTTCCCCACTGCTGATATTAGGCTAACCGGTCTATAATTCCGTTTTCTCTCTACCTCCTTTTTTAATTAGTGGGGTTACATTAGCTACGCTCCAATCTGTTGGAACTGTTCCAGAGTCTATAGAATTTTGAAATATGACCAGCAATGCATCCATTATTTCTGGAGCCACTTCCTGAAGTACTCTGGGATGTAGATTATCAAGCCCTGAGGATTTATCGGCCTTCAATCCCATCAATTTCCCTAACACCATTTCCCTACTAATACTGATTCTCACTGGACCCTATGTTCCCCAACATTTCTGGGAGGTAATTTGTGTCTTCCTTTGTGAAGACAGAACCAAAGTATGTATTTAATTGGTCTGCCATTTCTTTGCTCTCCATTATAAATTCCCCCATTTCAGACTGTAAGTGACCCACATTTGTCTTCACTAATCTTTTTCTCTTCACACATCTATAGAAGCTTTTACAGTCATTTTTTATGTTCTCTGCAAGCTTGCTCTCACACTCTATTTTCCTCTTCTTAATCAATCCCTTTGTCCTCCTTTGCTGATTTCTAATCTGCTCCCAATCCTCAGGTTTGCTGATGTTCTGGCCATTTTATATTTTTCCTCCCGGGGTCTAATACTATCCCTAATTTCTTTTGTAAGCCACAGATGAGCCACCCTTCCTGTTTTATTTTTGTGCCAGACAGGAATGAACAATTGTTGTAATTCATCCCTGCGCTCGTTAAATGTTAGCCATTGCCTATCCACTGTCAACCCTTTAAGTAACGTTCCCAATCTATCATAGCCAACTCGCGCCTCAAACCTTCATAGTTTCCTTTATTTAGATTCAGGACTCTAGTCTCAGAATCAACTCTCTCACTCTCCATCTTAATGAAGAATTCTATCAAGCTTATCTAATATTTCACACTCCTCCTCTTTAACTACAATGTCTGCATCATCCCTCTTCTTTGTGAAGACAGAGACAAAAACCCATTAAGAACCCTGCCCACATCTTCTGCATCCATGTGTCAGTTCCTTTATACATTCCTGATAGGCCCTACCCTTTCTTGCTCTTAGTGGACTGATAAAGCATCTTTGGGTTTTCCTTGATTTTACCAGCCAATAGTTTTTCATGTCCTCTCTTTGTTTTTCTAATTTCCTTTTTTACTTCATCCCTGCACTTTCTATACTCCTCTAGGCTTTCTAAAGTATTAAGTTTTTTGTGATCGTCATAAGATTTCTTTTTCTGCTTTAACTTACCCTGTAAGCTTCTAGATAAGCAAGGGGCTCTAGATTTGGCCATACCACCCTTTATCTTTGTAGGAAGATGTCTACACAGTGCCTGTGGAACCATAGAATAGAACCATAGAAAAATTACAGCACAGAAGGAGGCCATTCAGCTCATCATGTCCATGCCAGTCAAAAGAATGAGCTGCCCAATCTAATCCCACTTCCAGCACCTGGTCCATAGCCTTACAGGTGACAGCATTTCTGGTGCATGTCCAGGTACCTTTTCAAAGAATTGAGGGTTTCTGCCTCCACCATCATTCCTGGCAGTGAATTCCAGACACCCACCACCCTCTGGGTGAAAAAGTTTTTCGTCATGTCCCCTCTAATCCTTCTACCAATCACCTTAAACCTGTGCTCCTGGTAATTGACCTCTCCACGAGGGGAAACAAGTCCTTCCTGTCTACTCTATCTAGGACCTTCATAATTTGGTACACCTCTATTAAGTCACCCCTCAGCCTCCTCTGTTCTAAGGAAAACAATCCTAGCCAATCCAATCTTTCCTCATAGCTGCAACTTTCAAGCCCTGGCAAGGATCTTTTAAATCTCCTCTACTCTCTGTCGAATCTTGCTTTTGAATCCCTCCCACTGCTTTGCCACTGATCTTCCTTCAAGTAACTCTATCCTGTCTACTTTCGTCAGATTATCTCTCAGTTTTGCAAAATTTGCCTTCCCCAATTTAGACCTTTTACTCGTGTTTTATCTTTGTCCTTTTCCAAGATAATGCTAAAATAACTATTATGGTCGCTGTCTCCAAAATGGTCGCTGTTACGACCCGGTGAGAAAGGTGTCTAGGGGTTCCCTCGCAGCCTTCATCTGGTCTTACTGTAACAGGGTTTAGTTTTAAACACACCATGTTTTGAGCTCCCCTTTGGTGAATCCTTATTCAGCACTTTCCAATTATCAGGCAAAGAAACCAGCACACCAGGTTTTCTCAAGTTTAAAGAAGAAAAGTAAAATTTTATTAAACTTAAACTCTAATTCAGTTAACACCTCTGGTTAAACGATATGCCCACGCTAGCATACACACACAAAACACACATGCAAATCGGGATAGAAAAGAGGGGAAGAAAAATAAAGTGAAAAAGTTTGATACAATCTCTGAAGGGGGTTTGCTACTGTGCTTCGAGCTCACTGTAGATTCCATGATTGTAGAGAGATCTTACTTTTTGTTGGGGCCCAGTATTCTTCTTAAACCTTATTCAATGCAGGAGACTTTTCTGTCTTGGGATTCATGTGTCTGCAGTGGTTTTTGGAATTCCATGATAATGAGATGGGAGCAGACAGGAGGGGAGGAGGTCTTTGCAATCAAGGAGCACAGAGCTTTCTGAGTTCAAATTCTCTGTGGCAAGTTCAAAAAAAACCTGCAACAGCCAGTTCGTCATATGACCAGCTGGCCTAATCAGTCCTGGCCCTTGTGGATTGGCTTGACCTAGCGGACCTTGAAATGTCTCCTCTCCACACAATACCTGGTGATCCATTGTGGGTTAAATTGGAGCAGGGAATAGCCCCTTTGTCCTTTGTCTGTCAATATGCAAAAATGTCTTTCCAGCCAGTCTGGCAGCCCTTGTAATAGGCCTTCCTTTCTTCCCAGCAACAATTGGAAATTTAATATCCATGTTGCCATGGTCCTGTAGTTTTTTTTTCTGAATATGCGGTTTGCCTTTAAGGCTTGCAAGTGATCAGTATTGCTTTAAGAGCTGGCAAGCTTTAGGAAGGTGCATTTTCATTGTCATAGAAACAGCCATTTGGAGACTGCGATTCAAAGAGTGCATTCTCGTTACCATCGATATAGTCACTGGGAGTGAGCCTCATGTGATACATTTGTTACAATTCAGTTTGAACTGGCTTTTAGTGGAGACAGTTTGTCCTAACAGAACACAGACACTGACAAAGAAAACACAGACAGCTGTGGTGTCAGCACTGAAAAAGAGCTCTCAACCATAGAAACTGAAGGAAGTAGGATTTTTGTCTGTCTAATTATTATATCTCAAAATTCTATAAAGTCAAGCCAAGACAGAGATCTCTGGTAATCTAAATTGAAGAAAGAGAAGTTAGACTATGACCATCTTTTATCCCTCAAAAAACTCGAAAGTCAGATTGATTCTGTTGAAAGTGTTTGCAAGTCGTTAATTCTTGAAATTCGCTGGACTTCAAACAACATTCTGCAGAGGACTTCAAACAACATTGTGCAGAGGGACTTCGAACAACATTCTGCGGGGGACATCGAACAACATTCTGCGAGGGACTTCGAACAACATTCTGCGGGGGACATCGAACAACATTCTGCGGGGGACTTCGAACAACATTCTGCGGGGGACTTTGAACAACATTCTGTGGGGGACATCGAACAACATTCTGTGGGGGACATCGAACAACATTCTGCGGGGGACTTTGAACAACATTCTGTGGGGGACATCGAACAACATTCTGTGGGGGACATCGAACAACATTCTGCGGGGGACTTCGAACAACATTCTGCGGGGGACTTTGAACAACATTCTGTGGGGGACATCGAACAACATTCTGCGGGGGACTTTGAACAACATTCTGTGGGGGACATCGAACAACATTCTGCGGGGGACTTCGAACAACATTCTGCGGGGGACTTCGAACAACATTCTGCGGGGGACTTGGAACAACATTCTGCGAGGGACTTCGAACAACATTCTGCCGGGGACTTTGAACAACATTCTGTGGGGGACATCGAACAATATTGGACTGTAAATTTGCAAAGATTCTAATTTTCCTGTTTTTAAATGTTCATAGTGTTTAAGAATTTAGATCTTTTTAATTAAAGAGTTAGTTTGTTGATTTAAAGACAGCTGTTTTGGTTAGCCTCATTCGGGGATTAATAGACAGTACAATTTGGCTGGGTCTTTCTTTAATTTGGAAAGTTTTAAATGATATGTTCGGTGATCTGTGGAGCGACGGGATTGAATTATCAGTACGTCTCTCCCACCACAATTAGAATCGTTTATTTTGATTGGGGGCTTTGACAGGAGCGGTCGGTCGTAACAATGTTGCAAAATTAATGTGCCTCATTCTTGGCAGGTGGGGGCCTGCATGGCATCACCCACTGCTACTTCATCCACTTGCCCAGCTTCGTTACCAAAGACTAAATCTAGAATTGTGCCCCCTCTTGTTGGGCTTGTTATATGTTGGCTAAAAAATTTCTCTTGAATGCAGTTCAAGGATTTTGTCCTCTCTGTCACACTGTTTGTATCCCAGTTGATATTGGGGTTGTTGAAATCCTCAACTATTATTGCCCTATAGTTTTTGCATTCAGATATTTGCTTCCATATTTGTTCTTCTACCTCCCTCTCACTATTTGGGGGTCTGTAGTGCACTCCTAATAGTTGGCTGCCCCTTTTCTATTTCTGATCTCCACCCATATGGCCTCATTTGATGATTCATTTAGAATATCATCCCTCTTCACAGCTGTTATTGATTCCTTAACCAATAATACTACACCCCCTCCTTTTTTACGCCCCTCTCTATCCCGCCTGAAAACTCTATACCCAGGGGACATTGAGCTGCCATTCTTGCCCCTCTTTAAGCCAAGTTTCCATTATAGCACTGATATCGTGTTGCCATGTGTCTATCTGTGCCCTCAGCTGATCGTCTTTATTTACTATACTCATTGCATTTAAATAAATACCTTTTCATTTCATTTTCATATTCCACAATTATACATATTTTTACAAAATCATAAGGGCTTAACCAATAACAAAACCATAAATGTGACAATTAGTATTAGCAGGATTCAAAAATCAAAAAGTTATCATAATTTAGAACCTTCCTTCTTTCTTTCACCATCTCTTTAAACTCTGGGCAGAGCATCATCAATACAATGCCTTTCCCTACAAAATGCATAATGTCTAGTGTAAATGGCTGTAATATCAAACTCCAGTGAAACAGCCTGAGGTTCTTTGTTTTGAACTTTTCTTGAAACACAAGTGGGTTGTGGTCTCTATAGACCAGTATTTCCCCATGACTGTTGGTTACATATATTTCAAACTGTTTTCGAGCCTCTTTCCCGATGGCCGAGTACTTTCTTTGATGCTTATTAAGCTTCCTTGAGAGGTAGCTAACGGGCTGTGCCATACCAGCATCTGCTCCTACACCTACATCACAGGCATCGATAGCCACTTTGAATGACTGAGTAAAATCTGGAACGGCAAGAACTGGCTCCTTTATCAAAATGGCCTTCAATTTCTCAAATGCCATTTGGGATGATTCTGACTATTTGAACTTTCATGTTATTCTTTAACAGATTTGTCCATGGGGTGCACACTGTGCTGAAATCTGGGACAAATTTCCTGATAAACTCACACATACTCTGAAATCATCACACTTCTTTCTTTGTCTTGAGTACAGGAAAGTCTATTACTGTCTGAATTTTTAAAATTCTTTTACAGGATGGGGGCATCGCTAGCCACGTGAACATTTATTGCCCATCCCTAATTGCCCGTGAGAAGGTGGTGGTGAGCTGCCTTCTTGAACCGCTGTAGCCCATGTGGGGTAGGTACACCCACAGTGCTGGTAGGAAGGGAGTTCCAGGATTTTGACCCAGTGACAGTGAAGGAACGATGATTTGGTTCCAAGTCAGGATGGTGTGTGGCTTGGAAGGGAACTTGCAGGTGGTGGTGTTCCCATGTATCTGCTGCCCTTGTCCTTCTAGTTGGTAGAGGTCACGGGTTTGGAAGGTGCTGTCGAAGGTGCCTTGGTGAGTTGCTGAAGTGTATCTTGTCGATGGTACACACTGCTGCCATTGTGCATTGGTGGTGGAGGGAGTGAATGTGGAAGGTTGTGGATGGAGTGCCAATCAAGCGGGCTGCTTTGTCCTGGATGGTGTCGAGCGTCTTGAATGTTTTTGCAGCTGCACCCATCCAGGCAAATAGAGAGTATTCCATCACACTCCTGACTTGTGCCTTGTAGATGGTGGACAGGCTTTGGGGAGTCAGGAATTCCTAGCCTCTGATGTGCTCTCGTAGCCACAGTGCATATGTGGCTGATCCAGTTCAGTTTTGGGTCAATGGTAACCTCCAGGATGTTGATAGTGTGGGATTCAGTGATGGCAATGCCATTGAATGTCAAGGGGAGATGGTTGGATTTTCTCTTGTTGCAGATGGTCATTGCCTGGCGAATGTAAATTGCCATGTATGGGCCCAAGCCTGAATGTTGTCCAGGTCTTGCTGCATATGGACATGGGCTGCTTCTGTATCTGAGGAGTCGCAAGTGGGGCTGATCAATGTGCAATCATTGGCAAACATGCTCACTTCTGATGTTATGATGGAGGGAAGGTCATTGATGAAGCAGCTGAAGATGGTTGGGCCTCAGACATTTCCCTCACGAACTCCTGCACTGATGTCTTGGGACAGAGATGATTGACCTCCAATAACCACAACCATCTTCCTTTGTGATAGGTGTGATTCCAGTCAGCGGAGAGTTTTCATTCTGATTCCCATTGACTCCAGTTTTGCTTGGGCTCCTTGATGCCATGCTCGGTCAAATGCTGTCTTGATGTCAAGAGCAGTCACTGTCATCTCACTTCTTGAGTTCAGCTCTTTTGAGGTCAGGAGCTGAGTGGCCCTGGCAGAACCCAAACTGAGCGTTACTGAGAAGGCTATTGCTGAGCAAGTGCCACTTGAAAGCATTGTCGATGACCTCTTCCATCACATTGCTGATGATCGAGAGTATACTGATGGGGCAGCAATTGGCTTGGTTGGATTTGTCCTGCCTTTTGTGCACAGGACATACCTGGGCAATTTTCCACATTGCCAGGAGAAGCCAGTCTTATGGCTGTACTGGAAAAGTTTGGCTTGGTGTGTGGCTAGCCCAGGAGCACAAGTCTTCAATACTATTGCCGGAATGTTGTCAGGGCCCATAGCCTTTGCTCCAGTGCCTTCAGCCATTTCTTAATATCACGTGGAGTGAGTCGAATTGGCTGAGGTCTGGCATCTGTGATGCTGGAGACTTCAGGAGGAGGCCGAGATGGATCATCAATTCGGCACTTTTGGCTGAAGATTGTTGCAAATGCTGCAGCCTTATCTTTTGCACTGATGTGCTGGGGTCCCCATCATTGAGGATGGGGATATTTGTGGAGCCACCTCCTCCTGTTAGTTGTTTAATTGTCCACCACCATTCACAGTTGGATGTGGCAGGACTGCTGAGCTTAGATCTGATCCGTTGGTTATGGGATCGCTTAGCTCTGTCTATCGCATGCTGCTTATGCAGTTTGGCACGCAGATAGTCCTGTGTTGTAGCTTCACCAGGTTGACACCTCACTTCGAGGTATGCCTGATGCTGCTCCTGGCATGCCCTCCTGCACTGTTCATTGAACCAGGGTTGGTCTCCTGGCTTGATGGTAATGGTAGAGTGGGGGATATGCCAGGCCATGAGGTTACAGATTGTGGTTGAGTACAATTCTGTTGCTGCTGATGGCCCACAGCGCCTCATGGATGCCCAGTTTTGCATTGCTGGATCTGTTTGAAATCTATCCCATTTAGCACGGTGGTAGTACCACACAACACGATGGACGGTATCCTCAATGTGAAGGCGGGACTTCGCCTCCACAACGACTGTGCGGTGGTCACCCCTACCAATACTGTCATGGGCAGATGTATCTGCGGCAGGCAGATTGGTGAGGACGAGGTCAAATATGTTTTCCCCTCTTGTTGGTTCCCTCACCACCTGCCGTATTCCTCAGTCTAGCAGATATGTCCTTTAGGACTCGGCCAGCTCGGTCAGTAATGGTGCTACCAAGCCACTCTTGGTGATGGACATTGAAGTCCCCCACCCAGAGTACATTCTGTACCCTTGCCACCCTCAGTGCTTCCTCCAAGTGCTGTTCAACATGGAGGAGTACTGACTCATCAGATGAGGGAGGGCGGTAGGTGGTAATCAGCAGGAGGTTTCCTTGTCCGTGTTTGACCTCATGCCATGAGACTTCATGCGGTCCAGAGTCGATGTTGAGTGAGACCTGGAGACCTATGTGCTTCCATTGTAATAAAGCAGGGCATTTAAATGCTGATTGCTGGAAACTAAAGGGAAAAGCTGTAGGGTTAATCAGGGCACATCCGCTCAGTGAAGACGGGACCCTGATGGAAGGCATAGCAGAACAAGCTGTGGCCCAAGAAGCTTACTACTGCAAGTGAAGAAAAAGTTAATAGGATTCCTGAATGTTATCAGGGTTTTGCGTTTGAAGGGAAAGTTACCCCATACCCCTCGAGTGGGGTAAGCAAGCCCATAGAGATTCTCAGGGACTCAGGGGCCACCAGATCCCTTTGACTGGGAAAAGGCTTGACCTTTCCTCCAGAGAGTGCAGTGAACACCAAAATGGTGGTGAATGTTATTGGAGGGCAGTGTATGTCTGTACCTGTACACCGGATGCTCCTGGAGTGCGACCTAGTTTCAGGCCCGGTGAGCTTAGGGATTATCCCTAGTTTGCCTGTGGATGGGGTTGACCTGCTCCTAGGTAATGAGCTGGTGGGCAAAGGTGGTAGCCCCCCCCAGTAGTGAAAGACAAACCGCAGGTCAGAGAAATAGGGCAGGGGCAGGAGACGGTCCCCTGCAGTTTCCTTGAATGTGTAGTGGGTCAGGCCATGATCAAACCAGCTCCCCCAGAGGAGACTGCATTTAACACTGCAGGCAAATGACGATGAGGTCTGTCTGTCTGAGACTTTCTTTGGAAAGTTAGGAGACCCAGGGAATGAATTAAATGGATTTTCCCTCGCTGAGGCTCAGCGAGCCAACCCAGTATTGAGAGAGTTAGCACAGGCTGCCCAGTCTGTAAGTGAAGCAGAGGGAGCCCCTGATTGCTACTATTTAAAGAATGAGGTACTAATGAGGAAATGGAGTTCTCCTCACAGACATGAGGGCAAGGAGTGGACTGTAGTTTACAGTTAATGGTGCTGCAGAGGTACCAGGGAGAAATATTTAGAAAGACCCACGAGACGACAGTGGCTGTACATGCCGGTATACGAAAGACCAAAGCTCACATAAGACAGCAGTTTGACTGGCCAAAACTCCACAAAGATGTGGTGGAGTACTGCAGGAATTGTCACATCTGCCAGGTTGAGGGGAAACCCCAACCGACAGTGAAACCTGCACACCTATGTCCTGTACCGATGTTAGGAGGACCCTCCAGCCAAAGGCTAGTGAACTGTAAGGGACCCCCTCCGAGAACAAAAGGAGACAGGCAGGCACACGGCTGGCAAAAGTTCAGAAAGAGAAGGGGAAAAAGAAACCAAGAGGGCAAGTTAAAGGAAGTCTGGGAGGAATCCCAGATGAAAACCCCTACTGTCCGGTCAGCCAACCCCAGTAAATGTGAAAAGTCAGATCCCACATCCTCCTATGTAAATCCAGACACTAGAAGCACCCCACCAGAGTTGCTAACAGTATTTACAGTAACCTGCAGAGACAAAGAAAAACCTCTAGGAGGCACAGAACCTGTGAGGGTGATGCCTCACCTAGTCAAAGTGCTGCAGTACAGTCTGCACAAATACCTGCAGGAAGGAGTATCCCAGAGAATAAAGGGGAGATTAACAAGGAATCCTCCCACACAGTAAGTGGAAAAGGGAACCACACGTCCCCTGAAGTCAAAAGCCTTTGCATGACTCAGCAAAGCACTGAGAGTTCAGGATAGACACGCCCACTACTAACACTCCTGAAAACAAAAATTACCTCAGGAGGAACAAAGATCCTCGGCTGTCATGGAAATGGGCAAATTGAAGAAAAACTTCCCCAAAGAACCATATGTTTACTGGGATGCCAAAAAGGGGACAATTAAAGCAGCACTGGCACCAAGAAAAGTCAGGCAGTTTTAATAAGCTTTAGGATTTATGAATGAATGGAAATGAATATGAGAAATGCATGTTTTTTTCCTGTATCTTATATATTTTCTCTCAACCCTTTTAATGAAATGTACCTTTTCTCAAATCACATTTCATTTCCCTGGGTGTGGAGGTGTCATGCAGGCCCCCGCCTGCCAAGAATGAGGCACAATAATTTTGCCACATGGACATTAAATTTCAAATTGCTGCTGGGAAGAAGAGAAGGCCTGTTACAAGGGATTGCCAGGCTCTGGCTGGAAAGACATTTGTGCATATTAACAGACAGTGCTTGTCGTCAAAGGAGCTATTCCCTGATCCAATTCAATCCACAACAGACATGGTCAGACCAGTTTATCACATGACCAACTGGCCTTTGCAGAGTTTGAATTTGCCACACAGAAGGCAGAAAGCTATTTGCTCCTGGACTGAAGCAGACCTCCTCTCCTGCCCTTTCTGCTCCCATCTCTTTCTCACAGAATTCCAAAAACCAACTGAAGACACATGAACCCCAAGAGGAAAAAGTCTCCTACATCAAACAAGGTTTAGGAAGAATACTGGGCCCCAACGAAAAGCAAGATCTCCTTACAAACAAGGACTCTACAGTGAACTTGAAGACACGTAACAAAATATCTTCAAATATTGCCTCAAATCTTTCCACTTTATTTTTCTTCTGTTACAGTGAGATGAGGTGAAAGCTGAAAGGGAATCCTGGACCTCTTTCTCACCTGGTCGTAACACCATACATTAACATATTTAGGTTTTGGCCCCGTCACCGAGCGGCGGGGGTGGGGAGGGCCACCACGAGGCCTCGCCGCCTCTAACAATATGGAGCCAGGCCTTCCTGGTGTTGAGGCCCCGATATTGGGGTGTCGGTAAAATTCAGCCCCCTTTTCCTGAAACCATACATGTCTTTTTTTGCCCACCCAGCAGAATGCACTGTCTTTCATTCCCCTTCCATAAGCTCTGACTAACTAAATCTATCACTAACCCATCTGCCTCCAGACAGTCTGCTCCCAATACTCCTTTCTCCTCATGTCAATTCATTAACATGCATACCCATTTGTTTTGAGAGACTCCACTGATATGCAAAGAGGTTTTGATACTGTGCCAGCCAGCGTATTTCCTGTAAATCCTCCCACAATGTACGGTTTGCTGCTGGACCAATTGGATCTCTGCAGATTCTTTGTATGGACCACAGTATGCAATGCCTTGTATTTACCAGGTATTCCCTTTTCTTGCCTTCTAGAATTAAATCTACAGTCAGTCTTCCATGACTGTCAAAACGAGTGGGCACAGGTATGATAGCTGAGTGTTATGGCCCCTCCAAAGTTCAGAGGGTACGGAAGTTTCCAGCTTAGGTTTGCCTCCGTCCTCGCAGTCTCCTCCCTTAGTAGAATTACATTTACCTTCATCCTGGCCTACTACTTTCTCCAAGGCATGAGCCAAGTGCACTATTGCAACATGAATTCTCTCAGAATTCTTTCTTGGTCCTTCCCTATTCCTTGACACATAGCGCATGGAATATTGAATTTCCTGCAGTTGCAGCATTCCCTGCTATTTCTACCTGGCTGGTTACCTACATTCATTCTTACCACAGCTTTTGCTCCTTTATTTCTTCACTCTCACCCCAAGCTCTGTTTAAGGGCCGAATCTGGAGTTACCTGGGGTTTCATTTCCTGTACGTTTCTTTTCTTCCCCCTTTCTGCCTTGCTTCTATCGTGCTTGTCCTGTTTATCCTCCCAAAACATAATCAACTTCCTCAACACCCAAGCTTCTGTTGTGCCTTCACCTTCTAAATCAAACCCTGACACGTCTGTATTAGTAGCGGGTTCTGTCCGAGCTATAACAGTTCTTAAGCACGGGTGGAGATCGTCCTCTGCCAATTGATTCTGATCCAACCCTCCTCCTTGGGTTTCATTAGAAACAGGTCACAATCTGCTCACAAATGCTTCTGAGTGTTCCTCCTCTCCCTATATAGTTTGTGCGATGATCTCAAATAGATCACCCTTTCCATACCCACAAGCTTGTTTAATGTGTCACTTAGTATTGTCCCAAGTTACTGTCAGTCGGGCATACTTAGCATCTTGGAGTAGCCCAGGCAGTACACCTATCTGGACTAAAGAGCAAATGCCTCTTTCTCTCGGATTCATTGAAACCTTGCATTGCAGCCATCATCTCTAAACACAAAACGTTCGCTCCTACATTTCCTCCCATCTGACGATGCCTGAATGTGTTGCAAGTCAACTGCCTGTACTTCTAGGTAGCTGCCCTTGTCTCCATGTTTTTCCCTTTCTACTTCTCTCTCCTGCCTAGCCTCTGACAATTCTTTCATCAATCTCTCTATTACTTCATCCTTTTCCTACAGCCACTCATCCTTCCCCTGCAACCTTTCTTCATATCGCTGATGTTTGTGTGCTAACTGTTGCGTTTTTTGCTTACTTGCCAACAAGCACCTACGGTGTACAAATTTGGGCTTCCTGTTAGCAATGGGAGTTTCCTCACATTCCTCAGTTTCTTTTAAAGACTCCATCCCTCTTTCAAAGGTAATTTCTTATCCAAATAATGCTCTAACATCTCTTTCTTTTTCCCCTATCAGGCCCCATGTTGGGTGCCACTGAAGCTGTAGGTCGGTGAACCCACACCTGCCCTCTTATACTCTTAACTCTAAAGTCTGACCTGAACCTTCATCAGAACTCGAGTTTTGATGCTGCCAGACCTGCTGAGTATTTCCAGCACTTCTTGTTTTTATTTCAGATTTCCAGCAACTGTAGTATTTTGCTTTTATTCAACAGATATTAGTTTGCTTTCTCGATGAGTTGGTTTATTGTATGTTGATGGCCTGTTGTAGAGTCTCCTTCCCTAAATCCCACCTGTTCTCTTGGTTGGTGTCTGTCTAATGTTGTCTTTATCCTATTTTGAATAATTCCAGTTAGAATTTTGTCCAAATTAGATAAAGTCCGCTCTGTCTCCTTTTTTATGAATAAGAATGTTTTTTGCTTCTTTCCAACTTGGTGCCTTTTGTTCTTTGATTATTTGGTTATATAATATAGTGACTGGTGTGATTGTCTCATTACCTCCCTCTTTGAGTAGATCACTGGTTAGTTCATCCTCCCCTCGGGCCCAATTTCTTTTCACAGGCTGATATTCTCGAACAGGTTGATGTTAAGAGGGAGGATGTGCTGGAAATTTTGAATGATATGAGGACAGATAAGTCCCCGGGGCCAGACGGGATGGACCCAAGGATATTACGGGAAGCGAGGGAAGAGATTGCCGTGCCTTCCGCGATGATCTTTGCATCCTCACTGTCCACTGGAGTAGTACCAGATGATTGGAGGGTGGAAAATGTTATTCCCTTGTTCAAGAAAGGGAATAGGGATAATCCTGGGAATTATAGACCAGTTAGTCTTATGTCGGTAGTGGGCAAATTATTGGAGAGGATTCTGAGAGACAGGATTTATGATTATTTGGAAAAGCATAGTTTGATTAGAGACAGTCAGCATGGCTTTGTGAGGGGCAGGTCATGCCTCACAAGCCTTATTGAATTCTTTGAAGCTGTGACAAAACACATTGATGAAGGACGAGCAGTGGATGTGGTGCATATGGATTTTAGCAAGGCGTTTGATAAGGTTCCCCATGGTAGGCTCATTCAGAAAGTAAGGAGGCATGGGATACAGGGAACATTGGCTGTCTGGATACAGAATTGGCTGGCCCATAGAAGACAGAGGGTGGTAGTAGATGGAAAGTATTCAGCCTGGAGCTCGGTGACCGGTGGTGTTCCACAGGGATCTGTTCTAGGACCTCTGTTCTTTGTGATTTTTATAAATGACTTGGATGAGGAAGTGGAAGGCTGGGTTAGCAAGTTTGCTGATGACACGAAGGTTGCTGGAGTTGTGGATAGTGTGGAAGGCTGTTGTAGGTTGCAACGGGACATTGACAGGATGCAGAGCTGGGCTGAGAAGTGGCAGATGGAGTTCAACCTGGAAAAGTGTGAAGTGATTAATTTTGGAAGGTCAAATTTGAATGCAGAATACAGGCTTAAAGACAGGATTCTTGGTAGTGTGGAGGAACAGAGTGATCTTGGGGTCCATGTCCATAGATCGCTCAAAGTTGTCACCCAAGTTGATAGGGTTGTTAAGAAGGCGCATGGTGTGTTGGCTTTTATTAACAGGGGGATTGAGTTTCAGAGCCGTGAGGTTATGCTGCAGCTCTATAAAGCCCTGGTTAGACCACACTTGGAATATTGTGTTCAGTTCTGGTCGCCTCATTATAGGAAGGATGTGGAAGCTTTAGAGAGGGTGCAGAGGAGATTTACCAGGCTGCTGCTTCGACTGGAGGGCATGTCTTACGAAGAAAGGTTGAGGGTGCAAGGGTTTTCCTCATTGGAGCGTAGAAGGATGAGAGGTGACTTGATAGAGGGGTACAAGATGATGAGAGGCATAGATAGAGTGGATAGCCAGAGTCTTTTTCCCAAGGTGGAAAGGGCTATCACCAGGGGTCATAATTTTAAGGTGATTGGAGGAAGGTTACGGGGAGATGTCAGAGGTAGGTTCTTTACACAGAGAGTGGTGGGTGCGTGGAATGCACTGCCAGCTGTGGTAGTAGAAGCAGATACATTAGGGACATTTAAGCGACTCTTGGATAGGTACATGGATGATAGTAGTATGAAGGGTACGTAAGTAGTTTGATCCTAGAGTAGGTTAAAGGTTCGGCACAACATCGTGGGCCGAAGGGCCTGTACTGTGCTGTACTGTTCTATGTTCTATGTTCTATGTTCTAAGTCCTGGTATAAGTCCAAACATTCTTTAAGCACGTCTCCCCTGTCAGATGTAAGGTTTCCAGCTGTCTTGTTTTTAATAAAAACAAAAAATGCTGAACATGCTCAGCATGTCTGGCAGCATCTGTGGAGAGAGAAGCAGAGTTAACGTTTCAGGTCAGTGACCTTTCGTCCTTCGTCTTATCCGACGCATTAACAAAAAACACTTTTACTTCCTTTCATGGATCCTTCTTCCCCTTCACTTCCCTCTGACCCCATCCCTTCTGATCTGACCCCATGCCGTGCCCACAGATGCTGCCAGACCTGCTGAGTATTTCCAGCACTTTTTGTTTTTATTTCAGATTTCCAGCATCTGTATTATTTTACTTTTATTATAGCTGTTTTTTAAAATCGTTTTAATTGTTGAATTGTTTTTTAATTGTTGAATTCTTGTTTTTGTCCTATTTCTTTGAAAGATTTGTTTAGGCCCTCTTCCCAGGTTTCTAATATTGTTATAATTTGCTCCTCTCTTATAATGTTCCTTTGGTGTCTCTTTTTCCCAGTTATTGTAATTGCTTCAGCATATTTAATTTTCTCAGAGATTGTTTTGTTTGGGATTCTCCTGAGTACCTTATGTCTTGCATCAATGGCATTAATTTCATTGTCTCTGTTGGTATTTTGACTCGTTTTCTTGTTTGGTAATACATTTTTTGCACCACCTTTCATTATTATTGTAATGACTTTGTTACATCTTGTGTCAATGTCAATCTCTTTGACTTCTGGACCATCAAATCTATTTCTGAGTCTGAGTTGGAATTCCTCCCTCTGTTCTTGAAGCTTGAAGAGATTTATTTGCTTCTTTTTCTTATTGTTGATAGGTTTCTCGCTCGCTTCTTGCTGATGCTCAGTGTTCTCCTTATCATCCTGCGATCAATGGCAACATCCACTTTAACGATGACTTCACTGTTTTCCACTATTCCCATTTGACTGCTCAGTATTAAATCAATTTGATTCTTGAAAGTTCCAGTTGGACTTTCCCATGACCAATATGGTTTTTGTTTTTCTTGAAATATGTGTTTGTGATAACAAGTGCAAACTGACCTGCAAATGCAATCAGCATTTCTCCTCTTTTATTTCTTTCTCCAACTCCAAATTTGCCTATAACCAATTCTTCTCCTGGTTTGGATGTTCCTATTGAAATCTCCCCTGAAAATTATATACTTTGATTTCTGTTCTTCTATTGACTTTGTAACATCTTCATAGAATTGCTCAACTTCCTCCTCTGTGTGATCACTGGTTGGTGCATACACTTGGACTATACTTGGACAGGAGATCCAGAATATTACTTTCAGTTAAACAGTGGAAGTAGAATGTAGGAACACAAAAACAATGAAAACAACATACATTTATGCGAAAAGCTAAACATTGTGGATGCTGGAACCTGAAATATAAATGGAAAATGCCAGAAATACTAAGCCACATCTATGGAGACAGAAACAGAGTTAATGTTTCAGGTTGTTGACCCTGCGTCAGAACTGGGAAAAGTTCGAGATGTAACAGGTTTTCAGCAAGTACACAGGCAGGGAAAAAGGAAATGAAGGTCTGTGATAGGGTTGAAAGCGGGAGAGAGTAAATGACAATAACGCAAGGAAAAGGAGGTGCTAATGGGACAAGTAAAATAACAAAAGATATGTCCAGAGGAGTTATAATTGCCCACAGCAGAATCATTATCAACATCTTCTGTCTGAAGAAATGGGAGCAGTGGTTATAATGTGAAATTGTTGATCTCAATGTTGAGTCCAGAAGGCTGTAAAGTGTCTAAATGAAAGATGAGGTGGTGTTCCTCGAGCTTCCATTGAGCTTCATTGGAACAGTGTAGTAGGTCAAGGACAGAGGTCAGAATGGAAGTTGTGCAGGGACTTAAAATGACAAGAGACAAGAAAAATCAGAGGGAGATGAGGAAACTTTCTTTTACAAAACGAGTTATTGTGATCTGGAACGCACTGCCTGAAAGGCCGGTGGAAGCTGATTGAATCATAGCATTCAAAAGGGAATTGGATTAATACTTGGAGGGGAACATTTTACAGAGTTATGTGGAAAGAGCAGGGGAGTGAGATTAATCCAGGACTTGAGCTGACAGTTCAGTGGAGTACTGAGGCAGTACTGTCAGGGGTGACATTTGTTGGTTGAGATGTTAACCGAGGCCTCGACCACCCTCGAATGTGGATAGAAAAGATCCCATGGCATTATTTCAGAGAAAAGCAGGGGTGTTCTCCCCAGTGTCCTGGCCAATATTTATCCTGCAATCAACATCACTGAAACAGATTATCTGGTCATTATCACATTGCTGTTTGTGGGAGCTTGCTGTGTGCAAATTGGCTGCTGTGTTTCCTGCATTACAACAGAAACTATACTTCATTGGCTGTAAAGTGCTTTGGGATGTCCTGTGGTTATGAAAGGTGCTATAGAAATGCAAGTCTTTCTTTTTTTAATGGGACAGCTCTACCAAAGAACCCACCCTGGCACGATGGGCCAAAAGACCTCTTTCTGAGCTGCATCATGTTATGATCCTCGTCTATTCCTGAATTTTCTCAGTCTATATTATGGTAATTGATGTCCCCTGCTATTACTGCTCTATTACTTTCACATTGCTCTGAAATTTGCCTACAGATTTGTTCCTCAATCTCCCTCCCACTATTTGGGGTCTCTCGTCCTTAACTCTAACAAACAAGATTCAATCTTTGAAACCCAAGTATATAATCCCTCAGTAAAACAATATTATCCTTGATCAATACTGCCTCCACCCCCAGCAACCATCCCCCTCCCACTTATGTCTTTTTTCCTTCCCTATTCCTCCTGAATATATTGCAGCAAGGAATGTTTAATTCCCATTCCTGCCAATGTACACATCCATTCCAAACGCATGCTCATTGGCTTTGCTTTTTCCCTCCATCTAATTGCTGGTCTTTCTACATTATTCTTTGTTCTGTGCTGTTTGTTCCTCCTAGTTTTCTATGCACCTAGTCTCTCTTCTTTGCCAGTGTCCTGTTTCCCCACTGCCACTGTCTGCTTTTTCTATCTTATGTTCTTCTTCTGCTTTCTCCCCCCTCTGTCTCAACGCCCTTGTTTTTGTGTTGCACTCGAAGATCATGCAGCAAAGAAATGGTCACAGTAATGAGACAGACAGAGACAGAGAGAGCAGCTAAAAGTATGTTGATTGATTAATGGCAGTGTGAGGGAGCAGAGCTGTGAGCAGCCTCTGGCGGCAGCAAATACCGACAGCATCTGGTATTCCCAGGCGGTCTCCCAGTCAAGTACTAATACAGGCCTGAGTCTGCTTAGCTTCTAAGATTAAGCATTTTCAGACTAGTGTGGCTGGAGGCATTGGCAGAGTGGCTTTCACTTAACTTAAAGGCACATAGTGTGTCAATTATTCATTTTTTGCTGCTCCATCCATCAGAATTATAATGCACAGAATGACTTATTGAACCTTTTCTTTTCCCCTTCTTTCTCTCTTGCTGCTCAGCCTCCCTCAGGCACAAAGTACAAGCTCGACCCTTCATTGCTTTGCCTTCAGCTTCAAAAGTAACTTAGTTTACTTGCAGGTTCCAAAAGGGGGTTGAGTATAACAGGGGGCTCTTCAAGGGGGCTGTGTGCATTTGCAGGTTCTAAAAGGGGGTTGAGTATAATAGGGGGCTCTGCAAGGGGGCTGTGTGCATTTGCAGGTTCTAAAAGGGGGTTGAGTATAACAGGGGGCTCTGCAAGGGGGCTGTGTGTACTTGCAGGTTCTAAAAGGGGGTTGAGTATAATGGGGGGCTCTGCAAGGGGGCTGTGTGCATTTGCAGGTTCTAAAATGGGGTTGAGTATAACAGGGGGCTCTGCAAGGGGGCTGTGTGTACTTGCAGGTTCGAAAAGGGGGTTGAGTATAACAGGGGGCTCTGCAAGGGGGCTGTGTGCATTTGCAAGTTCTAAAAGGGGGTTGAGTATAACAGGGGGCTCTGCAAGGGGGCTGTGTGTACTTGCAGGTTCTAAAAGGAGGTTGAGTATAACAGGGGGCTCTGCAAGGGGGCTGTGTGTACTTGCAGGTTCTAAAAGGGGGTTGAGTATAACAGGGGGCTCTGCAAGGGAGCTGTGTGTACTTGCAGGTTGGAAAAGGGGTTTGAGTATAATGGGGGTCTCTGCAAGGGGGCTGTGTGTACTTGCAGGTTGGAAAAGGGGTTTGAGTATAACAGGGGGCTCTGCAAGGGGGCTGTGTGTATTTGCAGGTTCTAAAAGGGGGTTGAGTATAACAGGGGACTCTGCAAGGGGGCTGTGTGTACTTGCAGGTTCGAAAAGGGGTTTGAGTATAATGGGGGTCTCTGCAAGGGGGCTGTGTGTACTTACAGGTTGGAAAAGGGGTTTGAGTATAACAGGGGGCTCTGCAAGGGGGGTGTGTGTATTTGCAGGTTCTAAAAGGGGGTTGAGTATAATGGGGGTCTCTGCAAGGGGGCTGTGTGTATTTACAGGTTCTAAAAGGGGGTTAAGTATAACAGGGGGCTCTGCAAGGGGGCTGTGTGTACTTGCAGGTTCTAAAAGGGGGTTGAGTATAATGGGGGTCTCTGCAAGGGGGCTGTATGTACTTGCAGGTTCTAAAAGGGGGTTGAGAATAACAGGGGGTCTCTGCAAGGGGGCTGTGTGTACTTGCAGGTTCGAAAAGGGGTTTGAGTATAATGGGGGTCTCTGCAAGGGGGCTGTGTGTACTTGCAGGTTCTAAAAGGGGATTGAGTATAACAGCGGGCTCTGCAAGTGGGGTTTGTGTATCAGGAGCTCTGCAGGGGCGAGGTTGGGTGTTTCAGGGGGGGGGATTTTAGAGGGTCTCAAAACTGCTGTGTCAATGTGTGTGGCGGCTCACATTGCTGGAAAAGATGGTGGCCAACAGTTAGTTTTAGTCTTGAGGCACATCAGGCATGCCGCTAAGCAAATAATGATAAATATAGTTGCCAAGGTAGAGCCGTCTCTGCATCCAAAGGCCCCAGGATACCTGCAATGGATCCCATATACCCTGTGTTGCTGGAAACCCTTGGTGTATTGAGGCGCCTCCGATGAAGGTAGGCCCGAAGGCAGCTGCGCCTGACCCTGAAGCTCCACGGCAAGAGCAGTAGCAGCTGACCAGGCCATGAGATGCTCACATACACCAGCAATTCTACAGGACTCGCATCACCTACCTCGAAATGTCCAAGCGACACTGTCAGCGAAGACTACGGGAGGCCGTCACTAACTTACATGGCCTTCTGCAGGACGATTTGTGACCTCTGGGATTTGAGGGTCATCCTATTGCCCTAAAGATTACCGTGGCATTAAACTTCTTTTCCTCTGGACATTTGTAGTGGTCTTTTACAAATATGAATTGATTAATATGAATTGATTTGAACTTGAAGGATCGATTAGCTGAGTCACTGTACATGTTAAAGTGTCTTAAAGTGATCAGTTGTTCTCTCTGTAAACTGCCTGCCATGTCGTGGGACTTGTGTATCCAGAAGGTGGTGAGACGCCAGTCACAGGAAACCTTTTGTTTGGATATTTCTTCCAGTCTCTGGAGATAGGAGATGTGTTTTACCACCAGGCATTCCACCACCATCTCAGACACTTATATTTCCCAGTAATGGTTAAATGATCACCAGTAATTGATAAAGCAGTTGGCCTGATTATAAACATCCTGGATGCATTAATATCCAAACACTTACAGGATGAGCCCCATTAAGATTTCTTGTAACAGCCAGAGGGGAGTCTTGTCCGATTACAGCCTGGGAAGGGACCCTTGGCATGAGGGGTGATATCATAACTGACCATTCATGGAGACAGTCATGATGGGGGTTGATTGGTCATTGATCGCCACAAGATCTAAGCATGGGGAAAAGCTGTGCACAGAAGTGGATAAAAAAGGCCTTATCCCTTTGTTTCATTCGGACCATTGGCCAATGCGCCAAGCAACAATTCCCGCACAATTCCCCCGCCTCCCGCAACATCTGATCAGCGTGCGGGGTGAGAATCTGAACAAAGACTAAAGGGCCCAAGCTGGACTGGATAAGAGAAAAACTTGTGGAATTATACCAGATACCAGCCAATTGGGTGAGAAAACCTTTTCGTCTCTGTGGTTTAATCAGAAAACACAGAGTTGGGTGAGAGAGTGACACCGGGGGTCGAGGGGGGGGGTGGTGGAGGCGGGTGGTCGGGGTAGTTTTATCCTGGCAGTGGGGGTCTCAACATCCGGAAGAAGCACAGCAGAGGTACAACATGGCTCCACCCGAGTGACCATCGAGTAGGCCATTGCGCTGCCGAAGATGAGATTCTGCTGTCTCGATCAATCTGATGGAACCCTGCTGTGTGCCACAGCGAGACGCCCCGTATCATGGTGGTCTGCTGTGCTCTGCATAATCGAGCCTTGCAGGGGGAAGGTCTAATAGGAGGCAAATATCCCTGAGTGACAAACATCCTCCGATGACACAGAGGGGAGACGGGGCAACAGCAATAAATGATAATAACACAGGCCAGACATGTTGAACAACACTCAAAGGAGGCATGAGACAATCACATAATGACCCACTTTCAGCTACCCTGATGTCTACTTGGGAATCCAATTCAAACTGACCTTCATGCACGCAGTCTTCCGTCTCCTTTCCATCTGTGTTACCTAGATGCCGACCAACTGCAATGCACGCTAGTGCCCATGGGAGAACATATGTTCATGAGATCTGCAGTCACATTGCTAGGATAATGAGAGCCGTGGTCACATTGGCACTGCACTAAAGGTAGAGTGGAATTCAGAGGCTCACAATTAAGGCATGTTGGATCATGGTTTTCATACAATGATGGCTAATGATTGGCACAAAAGAGTGTTTAATTGCATTCCGCATAAGATATTGGCATCACCCGTGAATACCCAAGTGTGGCTAGGTGATTTTCTTAATATGCTTGCAGGTGCTCCTACACATTATGACGCCTGCAATAGAAGTTGTGCAGGAGCCGGTGTTCACATTCAGAATGCCCTGAGGGGCGACCCCAGATGTGCAGTGCAGCCTCTCCTCCTCCCTTTCAAAGCTCGCTGCAACTTCTCTGCTCATCAGAGAAGGACGAGGAATGGGAGAAGTCTCCAAGCTCATGATCCTTTTCTTTCCTTGCCGCTGCTGCGTTGAGCACATGGCCAAGGCAATGGTGTGCAGGTTCTGGCGCACCTGTGGAATCTGGTTCTCCATGAGGGTCACCAACCTCCCGATGGAGGAAGCCATGTGCTCATATGCCTGGGACACGGCATGGATGGACTCCTGCATCATCCGGTCAATTTTTAAAATTCATTCATGGGATGTGGGCATCGCTGGCCAGGCCGGCATTTATTGCCCATCTCTAATTGCCCTTGAAAAGGTGGTGGTGAACTTCCTTCTTGAACCACTCAGTCCATGTGGGGTAGGTACATCTACAGTGCTGTTAGGAAGGGAGTTCCAGGATTTTGACCGAGCAACAGTGAAGGAACGGCGATATAGTTCCAAGTCAGGATGGTTTGTGACTTGGAGGGATATTTGCAGGAGGCTTACGGCAGATTCAGAGCGCTGAAAACAGTGGAGGCACTCGAGGAGTATAGAAAGTGTAGAGAGCTACTTAAAAAAGTAATTAGGAGAGCAAAGAGGGGACATGAAAAAACAATGCCAGGCAAGATAAAGGAAAATCCCAAGGCATTTTATAAGTATATTCAGGGCAAGAGGATAACCAGGGAAAGAGTAGGGCTCATTAGGGACCAAAACGGCAATCAGTGTGTAGAGCCAGAGGACATAGCTGAGGCTTGAAATGATTACTTTTCATCTGTGTTCACAATGGAGAAGGACGATGTAGGTGTAGAGATCAGGGAGGAGAATTGTGATATACTTGAACATATTAGCATTGAAAGGGAGGAAGTATGAACAGTTTTAGCAGGCTTAAAAGCGGATAAATCCCCAGGCCCGGATGAGATGTATCCCAGGCTGTTATGTGAGGCAAGGGAGGAGATAAAAGGGGCTCTGACACAAATTTTCAAAACCTCTCTGGCCACAGGAGAGGTACCAGAGGATTGGAGGACAGTGAATGTGGTACCATTATTCAAAAAGGGTAGCAGGGGTAAACCAGGTTATTATAGGTCAATAAGTCTAACATCAGTGGTAAGGAAACTATTGGAAAACATTCTGAGGGACAGGAATAATCTCCACTTGGAGAGGCAGGGATTAATCAGGGATAGTCAGCATGGCTATGTCAGGGGGAGACCATGTCTAAATAACTTGATTGAATTTTTGAGGCGGTGACTAGATGTATAGATGAGGGTAAAGTAGTTGATGTAGTCTACATGGACTTCAGTAAGGCTTTTGATAAGGTCCCGCATGGGAGATTGGTTAAGAAGGTAAGAGCCCATGGGATCCAGGGAAATTTGGCAAATTGGATCCAAAATCGGCTCAGTGGCAGGAGGCAGAGGGTAATAGTCGAGGGCTTTTTTGCGAGTGGAAGCCAGTGATTAGTGGTGCACCGCAGGGATCGGTGCTGGGACCCTTGCGATTTGTAGTGTACATTAATGATGTGAATATAGGAGGTATGATCAGTAAATTCGCAGATGACATGAAAATTGGTGGTGTTGTAAATAGTGAGGAGGAAAGCCTTAGATTACAGGACGATATAAATAAGCTGGTAAGATGGGCAGAGCTGTAGCAAATGGAATTTAATCCTGAAAAGCGTGAGGTGATGCATTTTGGGAGGTCTAACAAGGCAAGGAATATACAATGGATGGTAGGATCCTCGGAATTACAGAGGGTCAGAGGGACCTTGGTGTATTTGTCCATAGATCACTGAAGGCAGCAGCACAGGTAGATAAGGTGGTTCGGAAGGCATATGGGATACTTGCCTTTATTAGCCGAGGCATAGAATATAAGAGCAGGGAGGTTATGTTGGAGCTGTATAAAACGTTGATTAGGCCACAGCTGGAGTACTGTGTACTGTTCTGGGCACCACACTACAGGAAGGATGTGATTGCACTGGAGAGGGTGCAGAGAGATTCACCAGGATGTTGCCTGGGCTGGAGTATTTTAACTATAAAGGGAGACTGAAAAGACTAGGGTTGTTTTCCTTAGAGCAGAGAAGGCTGAGGGGGCACCTAATTGAGGTATACAAAGTTATTCCTTATCGTCTTTTTGGTGGTAAGGTACAACTGAATGGCTTGCTAGGCCATTTCAGAGGGCATTTTAAGAGTCAACCACATTGCTGTGGGTCTGGAGTCGCATGTCGGCCAGACCAGGTAAGGGCAGCAGATTTTCTTCCCCAAAGGACATTTGTGAAATATGATTCACAGTAAACTGACCTTCTATAGTCTGCAAGGTAGGAGTGATTCCAGGGTTGGCAGGCTTTTAAAGATGGTGCCAGCACCTGATCAGCTGTCAGCTGACACCGCTCACCTCCTGCCTCCGCCACGTGATTGGGAGTGACCAACGCCTCCCTTATGTAAATTGGCCACACATGTGATGCAGGGAACGCCGCCATTTTCCACGCCTGCTGCCAGGATTGATAGTGGGTTCATTAAATTCAGCCCTTGGGGAGCAGCCTTTTCTCCTGAGTAGTGTTGCTAATTCTGAATGGAGGCCTTCCTAAAGATTTAATCATGTGGCATTGTAGCCACATGATATCTGATCACATGATGCCTCAGAATGTAACATCTGTTCAGGTGACTTCTACAAATGTCATTCCATTTCTTTCACAAAGGTTGGACTTGCTGCGGTCTGAGTATTTTTGCTTTGGTTCTATGTAACAAGTTGCAAGAAGCAGCAAGACTCCTGTGAGCAGGTGAAGAGTGGAGACTGGGACAGGCTGCAAGTGAGGACTGAAGGGGAGTGACGGTTGAAAAGTGGAGACTGGAGGAGGACTCGGGAAAGAGGGGAGACTTGGAAACCCAGTCTCTCAGCTCTCCAGTCCCTCCTGACTGCACTCCACAAGGTTGTAGCTCCTATTGGTGATTGTTGGGTGACCTCAACAAGCAGGGATTGGGGATGCAACGTGGTGGGAAATTTAAATCACTGATTTCATGGGCTGCTGGAGGGGAAAGAGAATGAAAAAGAGCAAAAAGACTCGCAAATAAAGGGAGTGACAATGTGTAGAATAGTGAGCAGCCTCTGCTGAGGAGAAAAGCCTGTTGCACCTGGTATTCTCAGGCAGTCTCCCATCCCAGTACTAAACAGGCCTGACTCTGTTTATTTCCAGAGATCAGACAGGACGGGGCACTTTCAGAATAGTGTGTCAGTAGGTGATAGCCTGTTTGGATTCTCTTTACTTAAAAAACTTGCGACTTTCGAATAGTGGAATCTTACAACACAGAAAGGACCATTCTGCCCATGTGCCTGTACTGGGTCTTTGAAAGCACTGTCCAATTTAGTCCCACCCCAGCTTTTTTCCGATGAATCCAACAAGTTAGTTCTCTTCACATACATGTCCAATTGCCGAGTGAAAGTTTGTGGCAGATGGAATTTAACACTGATAATTGTGAGGTGATGCATTTTGGCAGAAGGACTAGGGAGAGGCAATATGTACTTAATGGCACAGCTATGAAGTGTGTGCAGAAACAGAGGGACCTGAGGGTGCATGTGCATTGATCTTTGAAAGTGGCAAAACATATTGAGAGAGTGGTTAGTAAAGCATACGAGATCTTGGTCTTCATAAACAGAGGCATTGAGTACAAAAGCAGGGAAATTATGTTGAACCTTAATAAAGATCTGGTTCGGCCACAACTGGAATATTGCATTTAGTTTTGGTCACCACGCTTTAGGAAGGTTGTGAGGGTCCTTGAGAGGGTGCAGAGGAGATTTACCAGAATGGTTCCAGGGATGGAGGATTTTAGTTACAATGTTAGGGTGAAAAAGCTGGGGTTGTTTTCCTTCGAACAAAGGAGACTGAGGGGAGAATTAATAGAAGTGTACAAGATTATGACAGGCACAGATAAGTTTGACAAGGAAAAACTGTTCCCATTAGCTAATGGTTCAATGATGAAGGGACACAGATTTAAGGTTTTGGGCAAGAGATGCAGGAGAAATATGAAGAAGCACTTTTTTCCACAGTGAGTGGTAATGACCTGGAACTCGTTGTCCACAAGGGTGGGGGAAACGGAAACAATCAATGACCTGAAAAAGAAATTGAATGGCCACTCAAAGGAAATAAACTGGCAGGGCTATGGGGATTGAGCAGGGGTGTAGAACTGACTGGATAGATCTGTGGAGAGCAGGAATGGAGTCAATGGGCTGAATGGCCTCCTTCTGTGCCATAAATGACTCTATGAGAACAACCCAGCTTCTCCGATCTCTTCATATAACTGAAGCCCTTCATCTCTGTTGCCATCCTGTTGAACGACCACTGTACCATCTCCAAGGCATTGACATCCTTCTGAAATGTGGTGTCCAGAATTGTGCACAATACTCCAGCTGAGGTTTAACCAGTGAATTGTAAATGTTCAGCATGACTTCCTTACTTTTTGTATTCAATGTCCCAATTTATAAAACTAAGTATCCCATACACTTTCTAAACTGCCTCATCAACTTGTCCTACCACCTTCAAGGATTTGTGAATATGGACTCCCAGGTTCCTCTGCTCTTCCAACCCCTCCAAACCGTACCATTGTGATTATACAGCCTCTCCATGCTGTTTCTCCCAAAGTGTATCGCTGCACACTCATCCAGATTAGTTTCCACATGTGCACTGACAACACCCAGCTTTACCTCATCTCCATCTCTCTCTTCACTCCTCCACCACTGTTAAATTATCAGACTGCTTGTCTGACATCCGGCACTGGATAGGCAGAAATTTGCTCCAATAAAATGTTGGGAAGACCGAAGACATTCGCCCAGATCTTCCTGTCAGCGGCGAAGCTGTGGATTACACCACTAACTGCCAAAACAAAATACGAGGAGCTGAGGGTGGGGGAGGGTGGGTGCATGTGGGGGAGGGGGTGAGGAGGTGCAGAGAAGGGCCGGGGGAGGGGCT
This sequence comes from Heterodontus francisci, assembly GCF_036365525.1. NCBI lineage: Eukaryota > Metazoa > Chordata > Chondrichthyes > Heterodontiformes > Heterodontidae > Heterodontus > Heterodontus francisci. Next base: position 6,076,694 of record NC_090400.1, on the reverse strand, counting down.
ATGGAGAAGACCCGGGGAGCTGGTTTCAAGGGATGTGCTCCTGAGCAGGCTCTGCACCTGCTCGTATCAGCCCTGCTATACGTCTGGGCAATCAGCACAAGTTCCTGAATGTCAAGTACCTGCCCCTTTAGAAACCGGCCCGGTTGAACCATCAGTGTGCGCTCTGCTGGAGCCCATTGAGGTGAAGCACAACGTCCGGTTTTCGGCACAAGTGTGATACTGGAAGTTGTGGTGCCGTTGTGACCCTCAGTCGTGTCGAACATCTTAGTGTTCACTGCTATTGGGTCCGCAATATCCGGGTCATTTTGTTCTTTGGTCCTGCCACAAACTCTGTTCCCTCGCTATCAATTCCATTCCTCTCCCTGGCAACTGTCTGAGGATGAATCAGACTGTTTGTGATTTTGGTGCATTATTTGAGCTTCTGACCATGTATCTGCCCATCTCCCTAACGTTGCCTGACTCCACCCCTGCCTCGGCTCATCTGCTGAAACTCTCATCCTGGCTTTTGTTACCTCTAGAGTTGACTGTTGCTATGCACTCCTGGCCTGCCTCCCACTCTCTACCCTCTGTAAACTTGAGGCCATTCAAAACTCTGCCTGTGTCCTGACTCACAGCAAGTCCCATTCACTATTAACCCTGTGCTCACTGACCTACATTGACTCCCGTTCCAGCAATGCCTAACTTTTAAAATTCTCTTCATTGTTTTCAAATCCCTCCATGGCCTCACCGCTCCCTATGTCCAATTTCTGTCAGCCCCACAACCCTCCGAGAGATCTGTTTTCATTGGATTCTGTCCTCCTGGGCATCCCTGATTTAATTTTTCCACCACTAATAGCTGTGCTTTCAGTTACCTGGGCCCTAAGCTCTGGAATTCCCTCCCTAAACCTCTCCACCTCTCTACCTCCTTTTCGAAGTTTCTTCAAACCTATGTCTTTGACCAAGCTTTTGGCCATCTGCCCTCATCTCTCCTTGTGTGGCTGGGTGTGAAATTTCACTTTATAATGCTCCTGTGAAGCTGCTTGGGATGTTTAATAATGTTAAAGGTGCTCTCTCAATACAAGATGCTGTGTTGTTGCCATATCCCTGCCCATTTTACCAATCTCTGTCCTCCTGAAGTCTGCTATTATCCTGCTCACTATTGACAACATCGATCAGTTTTCTATCATCAGCAAACTGCGATATGATTTTCTGGCCTGGAGTTTCCGCTCGGTTGAGCTGCTTCTTCACCACATTCCACCTGAAATTAGCCAAAGCAGCATAAAAGATCAAGGAATCTGATGTGCAAATACAGTTCCCTGGTTTAAAAAGGATCGCACTCTGAGCCGGCCCTGCCACAAAACTGGTCACGACCACGGTTGAATTAATCACCATGGCGATTTTCCACAAATTGTGCCCATTTGCGGTTGTTGGAGGAGGCTCTTAAAATAAGCTTTTTGAAAGCCACGAGGACATGAATAGACACATGTGAAATGCTTTTAAATATGACAGTACATTTAATTTACTAAAACTGTCTCCTGTAAATCAATGAATAGGTGTAGGTTTTTAAAAAAACATTTTCAGCTATTTTAAGTGAGGTTCCTCACAGGTGGGCAAGACACTATTAAAAATGTTTGTTTTTTGTGATTAACACACTTTCAGCTTGTGAGAAACGTAGCCCACTTCATAATAATTTACACCAAGTCAAACTCTGAAGAAGTAAGTTTATTTATCGTTCTTGCAAGATCGGGTGTCCTACAAGCAGGCACACCGATCAACATATTCAGTTCATGTTTATACAATACAAATCCATTTTTCCACGCCTTTAGTTTACATTATTGGTTATAACATATTATGACACTAACCTATCCTATAGTTGCTACAGTCTCCTCCTCTGTTTACTTCTTCCCCCTACTCTAACTTTCTAGCCCCTAACTCTTGTTGTTGTTTTACCTTATTTGGCTCTCCATTGTGTGTGTTAACTTGCAGCTGTCAGCCTTTATCTTAGTGGGGCAGTTTTTTATTCACTACATCCTTTGTTCTAACTCTTGCTGTTTCTCTTTTCTCTGCCTAAGCACAATTTTTAACTGCTGTACTGTCTCAAGGTCTTTACTTACATCCCCTTATCAGTTCTCTTTTTCAGTGATTTCATTATGTTGTGTAAAAATGACTTCTTGGTAATTTTCCACAAGCTGTAGAAACAACATTTCAGTATTTCTTATTCTCACAATTCCCCCTTTTCTTTTACTTAATCCTTGTTGTTTTCTACATACTGCGGAGGGTTCTCATATGTCCTCTCAAATTCTCTGAGCATTATTTCAGCCGCCTTTTCAATGTCTGTATTTCCGATGATACTATCCACTTTGTCATTACCTAACAGGTACATACTCTCTTCCTGGCCTCTTTGTATTGACATCTGCTTCGTCAAAGCTATCTCAATCAACCGCTGTGTCAGCCCTCTTACACAAGGAATAATACAACACCCGATGGCTATTAGTATTCCGACAACCATGATCAGGGAGGTAAAAACCGAGATTATCATGCCTTTCCATTTTCCAAACCAGGATTCAAGCCACCCCGTCAGGGAAGTGTCTGCTCCTGAATTTTCGGCCATCTCTTCTGCTAAAGTTGTTAACCCTTGCAGTGCTCGGGTGATTGAACCATCAGGTGCTGTGTTATTTGGGATAAATGTGCAACATTTCCCTCCTAACATTATACACACACCTCCTTTTTCTGCTGAGATCATATCTAGAGCCAGTCGATTTTCCCAAGCCATTCTACTAGTGGCATCTAATTGTTCAGCTATACCTTTTACCATATCTCTAGTATAATTTCTAAATCTTTGTTGGTTGTAATAAATATAATTTATCCAATCTACATTTTTGTTAATCGTGACCCACCAAAACAAAGACTCGAAACCGGCGGTTATTTGGTTTCGGGCCTTGAATTCATCAGGTACCCCTCTTGGGACCCCTATGAAATCCATGTATACCTGGTCGTCAAAAGAGTTCGCTATCGCTTCCCTTTTACCCCTTTCCCTCGTTATTATCTTTTGTTTCTCAAATGCCAAGGTGAATGGTATTGCCAATTGAACAATTGCGCACGTCCCCTTCCACTGGGAGGGTAGGGTCTGTCTCAGGATTTTTCCTCCGCAATACCACCATAAATCCGCTCTGGGGACATTCAATGATGAGTAGTTCCCTCCCCTGACTCTTCCAGTTACATCCTCAGTCTCTATGCATGACTTCAACTCTCCCATATTTCTGGTTAGCTCTGCACCGTGTCGACTTACGCATGATGTGTGATTCACACCGGTGGCTAAAAATGAAGGGGGAGTCCTTGAATCTTTTTTCTCTAGGGGAGGGAACATTATTGACAAGGATATGCAAGTTTGAATACCCCAAGCCGTCTTATCCTGATATAGGGCTAACATGCATTCCATGCCCTTTCGGTCACGCTCCCACCCCAGCGGGAAAGGTACTACTTGAGCTATCGGTCTACCAGATGCACAAGCATAGCAATTGTTTTTGTTCAAACTTTTTACAGTATATTTTATCCATTCTACCCAGGCATTTGTGTCCCCGTAACCAGTTTCTATCTCAATTGTCTTTCTCAAGTCTTTTACCTCTATTATTTTTACTATGTTAGGGTCATTATGAGAGGTCCCTTTTAGTTTGTTAGATGGTTTACCAGTCTTATCTATTGTTACCTGAAAACAACATTTTAATTCACCTTTTCTTTTTCCCTTCTCTAACTGTTACTCCAGACACCTTGTTGTCTAATTGGAAGTGGGTATTTTTGATTTGTTGTTCTTCTGTTATTGAGCCATTCCGCTGGCGTTGGATGGATATTCCAGAAGGCGTTTCTGTCCACTCGGTTCTTTTTATCGTCAAATAGGGTTGCATTCCTTATCTGGACAATCTGGGCCTGGTTTTATGGGGCTCTGGTGAATGGATATAATTGGTGGGAGTGGGTCTCCTGTTAGTAGTCCATCCCCATAATAATGGAGGGAACCCACATGATAATTTCTTTGGTTATGTATGCCCCCACATGGGATTAGGAAACATAAGTCTACTTCTACCACCTGAGGGTCCTGGCTCTTGGGGATTTCAATTCGTGTACCGTTGTCCCCGTCAGTTCCGTCCCACATTGTTATTTTTCCCATTACTGGGATGACTAATACTGCATACAAAAACATCCAACCCATTTTATTTCCTGGCTACTTTTGAAAAGAAAGAGAGAAAGAGAGAAGGCACACAATATTACAGACAGTATTTCCGCGCTCGCGCCGCTATATAAAAAAAAGTTCGTTACTCAAAGTCTTTTTAGCTTTAGTTTCAATGGTTCTTCTGTTAATTCGGTTGTCCAACTTCCTTCCTCGGCCGGGGGGGTTGTACCGGCCCCTTGATTCTTGTGTAGTGGGTCCAACCTCTTTCTGCCGTTCTTATGGCTGTTTCAGTGGTTAGCAGAGTCTGGTATGGTCCTTCCCAGTTCGGTTGTAGTTTAGTCTCTTTCCACGATTTCACCAGAACCCAATCTCCTGGTTGGATCTTGTGCACTGCAAATTCGAGAGGTGGGGTCTGTGCTAACAGGCCTTGCTTCCTGAGGAATGACAATGAGGAAGACAACGCCAGTATATAGTTCTTTAGAAACGAATCTTTAGTTTCTAAGGTTGGCATCTCGCCCCTGGTTCCCATATAGGGTAATCCGAATAGCATTTCATAGCAGGACAGTCCCACATCTTTTCTAGGGGCTGTCCGAATTCTGAGTATCGCTATAGGTAAACATTTGGTCCAGGGTAACCTTGTTTCAAGTACCAGTGCCATGCCTTTCTGCTCACTTCCACATTCCCCCCTTTTATCATTCTATGATAACCTTCTCTCTACTGATATTCACTAGGATTATGTGGATCTATTTACTCAAATAACATTTAAACAGTATAATATAAAAGCAAATATAAAAAACTCAGCAACTGCTGAATCAGAAGGGTAGGCTGAGCCACCCTCTAACAAGGGGACGTGTATTAGCCTGATCAGTATGTTTTTCATTCTAACTTTCCCCTGGGATTGTCATGTCTGGGTGATAAGAAGAGTGCTGTTGAAGTACAATGTCTCTCTCTCTCTCTCGCTGTACCAGCTGCAAGGCCAAGTTGCCTCTGCAGCCCTGAAGTTATGAAGTCAGCTAGCTTGTTAGCAATACATGACTGATTAATTGTTTCATCTTAAATGTTCCCATGTAATTCTGTTCTTAAAAATTCTAAAATCTAAATTCTGTTCTCACAGTCCCCCTTTTGATTCTTCAAAACATTTTAAAAAAATCAATCCTTTGATCCCACCTAGGTGCCTTTAATGGTCTCTATTTGTCTAGAAACAGCCTTCAACACCCAGAGGGGTCGCACTCAATATGCCGCCTGCTTGTGCCATAAGAGGGGCCTGCGGTAACTCTGTAAAGGCATAAGTTTTGCAGGGGCTTCAACTACTTGTTTACAACATAAAAGGGTGGAACACTTGTACAATTACCATCTCATTTAAGCTTCACTGTTTTTCTCTGGCTTCATCTCTATTAACGAAAACTTTCTGTGCTTCTCTGAGCAGTTTGTCCAATTGTTTTTCACTCCATCCATCTATCTTTTGAATTTTCTTTTGGATGTCTGGCCATGATTTTGTTACAAAATGGACTCGAAGGAGTCCTTGGGCAACCGGGTCTTCTGGATCTAAACCTGAATATTTCCTCATTGTGTCCCGTAATCTCTAAGAAATTTGAGGGAGTCTCATCCTTTTCCTGTCTTACTTCGAAGGCCTTATTCAAATTATGTGATTTCGGGACAGATCCCCTAATGCCTTTTACTATCAGATTTCTAAGGTCTTTCATCTGGCCCCTATGGCCGACGTTATTGTTCTGCCACTGCGGGTCTTGATTAGGGTATTTTTGTTCGGCTGGTTCGTTTCCCCCTACCCCGGGAGGGTTTTCTCTTTCCCAAATTTTCAGGGGTCTTCTACGAGGACTTTCATTTCCTTTTTAAACACTCTTACCTCTCCTGACGTTAATGATGCACTAACAAATCCAATTTCATTATTTCCTATTGGTACCTCTCTCAAGGGCATCATTGTCTTAGGAGACTCTCTGTCTCTATCGTCGTCGTTATCGTCGGGTTTAGGGATGGTCCTTCTTGCTGTCCTTAGATCATATTTGGGTCTTTTTCTCCTTGGTTTTTGACTCTAAATCCCAATACTCCAACATCCGTCCCAATGGACTTTCCGGAGGGATGTTGCCGGCAGACTTTCCTTGTCTCCCATCGTCTTCCTTTTTAGACGATTTATTTCCCATGGTAAACTGAAGGGTCTTGTACCCTACGGTATTCACCTCCCAGCTGAAGGGTCTTATACCTTACGGTATTCACCTCCTAGCTGAAGGGTCTTATACCCGACAGTATTCACCTCCTAACTGAAGGGTCTTGTACTCTACGGTATTCACCTCCTAGCTGAAGGGTCTTATACCTTACGGTATTCACCTCCTAACTGAAGGGTCTTATACCATACAGTACTCACCACCTAGCTGAAGGGTCTTATACTGCCCCACAGTATTCACCTCCTAACTGAAGGGTCTTGTACCCTACGGTATTCACCTCCTAGCTGAAGGGTCTTATACCTTACGGTATTCACCTCCTAACTGAAGGGTCTTATACCATACAGTACTCACCTCCTAGCTGAAGGGTCTTATACTGCCCCACAGTATTCACCTCCTAACTGAAGGGTCTTGTACCCTACGGTATTCACATCCGAGCTGAAGGGTCTTATACCTTACGGTATTCACCTCCTAACTGAAGGGTCTTATACCATACAGTACTCACCTCCTAGCTGAAGGGTCTTATACTGCCCCACAGTATTCACCTCCTAACTGAAGGGTCTTGTACCCTACGGTATTCACCTCCTAGCTGAAGGGTCTTATACCTTACGGTATTCACCTCCTAACTGAAGGGTCTTAGACCATACAGTACTCACCTCCTAGCTGAAGGGTCTTATAATGCAGGACTGTAAAATTCACTCCTCAAGGACTTTTAGTACTTAGAAGGTCTTATCCTACAGTTAACCATAAGTCACCAAGATAATACTTAAAAGTCGTTTTTCTTACCTTGGTCCGTGCACGGAGTTGCCTGACTTCACGTGTGTACCTGCCGCACTAAATACCCGTTCAGAGTGACTTCCCTAGGATCGTTTTCAGTCGATTACTCGGGTCCGCTACCGACGAGAGAAACTAGACCGTTTTTAAATTAACGGGACGCGTCTTCTCGTCTGTCATCGGCCGCGGTCCCGGCAATGATGAAGAGATCCCGGACGAGCCCCCAATTGTGAGAAACATAGCCCACTTAATAATAATTTACACCAAGTCAAACTCTGAAGAAGTAAGTTTATTTAACGTTCTTGCAAGATCGGGTGTCCTACAAGCAGGCACACCGATCAACATATTCAGTTCATGTTTATACAATACAAATCCATTTTTCCACGCCTTTAGTTTACATTATTGGTTACAACATATTATGACACTAACCTATCCTATAGTTGCTACAGTCTCCTCCTCTGTTTACTTCTCCCCCTACTCTAACTTTCTAGCCCCTAACTCTTGTTGTTGTTTTACCTTATTTGGCTCTCCATTGTGTGTGTTAACTTGCAGCTGTCAGCCTTTATCTTAGTGGGACAGTTTCTTATTCACTACATCCTTTGTTCTAACTCTTGCTGTTTCTCTTTTCTCTGCCTAAGCACAATTTTTAACTGCTGTACTGTCTCAAGGTCTTTACTTACATCCCCTTATCAGTTCTCTTTTTCAGTGATTTCATTATGTTGTGTAAAAATGACTTCTTGGTAATTTTCCACAAGCTGTAGAAACAACATTTCAGTATTTCTTATTCTCACAAGCTGTATTAATAAGCTGCACCAATAATCAAGGAATATTTTGTAATTGTTCCTCCTTATGGGAATACATGTGATTCGTACCTGAAATATCTGCCATTTCTCATTAACATTTTCCTGGCCAATCTTTGTTTTCACTCCACCTGTGCTCGATTTCTTCTCAAGTCACTGAAATTTTCTCTCTTCCAGTTGGCTATTTTTACCTTTCCAAAACTACTTTAAAGCTAATTATCTTATGATCACTATTCCCCAGATGTTTCCCCTCTGCAACACACTCCACTTGCCCTGTTTCATTCCCCAGAACTAGATCCAGCACTGCTTCCTTCCCCACTGGGCCAGAAACATATTGATTGAAGAAGTTCTCCTTTATGCATTTAAACAAATCTTCACAGTCTATATTAGGGTAATTGAAGCCTCCTACTATTACTGCTCTTTTTTTTTCATTTCTTTGAAATTTGCCTCCAGATTCCCTCCTCTATCTTCTCATTATTTCCGCACCTAAAGTAAACATCCAGCAATATAACAGATCTTTCTGTTTCTTAACTCTAATCAAAAAGATTCAGTCTGAACCTCTGCTACAACATCCCTCTGTAGAACAATATTATCCTTGATCAATACTGCCACTGGCCCCTCACAAACACCCCCCACCCCTCACCCCACCTCTCTGTCTTTCATTCTCCCTATGGAGAGTATAGCACAGAGTGTAATCACAGATTGCAACATTAACTGAGTGCATTTTGAACTGAGTGCAAAGTGTAGAATTTGCTAAGCAGTCAGTAAGTGGGTCAGACATTTAGAATTTAACTTTGAACTTTAATAGCAACAAGACAGTTAGCAGTTAAGCAGTTAACAGTCAATCAGCTAACCGTTCCGATGAAGGGTCACTGACCCGAAACGTTAACTCTGCTTCTCTTTCCACAGATGCTGCCAGACCTGCTGAGTGGTTCCAGCATTTCTTGTTTTTATTTCAGATTTCCAGCATCCGCAGTATTTTGTTTTTATTTAAGTCAATCAGCTGTAAGTGTTTGCCTGAACATGGGGAAATTACTGGGTGCTGCAAGCTGGCTGAGCAATTGTAACATGGCTGTGTCTTCAAAGGTAAATAAAAGTAGAAGATTTCTGCTGCAGTGCAGAGTGCAATGTTAATTCAGTGGGAAGCTGAGAATTTGGTGAGAGGTGGAATTTGGTGCAGAGGGGGAAGGAGGGGTTTCATTTTGACTTGGACAATTGTAGTAGTTTGTGTCAGCTTGAGTCAATATTTAAAATTTTACTCTCATGTTTTAGTGCTGAGTGCAGAAAAAGAAAAAAGACTTGCAACAAACTATAGTAGATATAGGGAATATAAATAATGTAGACTGGGATATGTCAGAGCAGATTGTGTGTCTGGACTGCAGACTGTGGGAGTTTGTGGACAGTGAGACTGTCCTGAGTGAACACATCTGCAGTAGATGTCTCCATCTCAGATCTCTCAGGCTCAGAATCATCGAGCTGGACTGTGGGTTGGAGACACTCCAATATATAATGGAGGGGGAGAAGTAACTGGACAGTTTGCTTAAAAAAACCTTAAACAGCCTAAAAGTAATTGCATATCCATAAATATAGACTAAGATAAGGTAAGGAACAAAGATAAAGAATTAAAATACAGAAACCATGTTTCAAAATGCGTGAGATGTTCCAGCAGTGCCCACTCGGCCAGGGTAAATAATTTCTGGACCCTGTGATGTCGCTTGACAGCAGGTTAGTGATTTGTTTATGATTTATTTTACTCTCATGTGAGTAAACAGTAAGTGATGTGTTTTTGATAACAAAAGCAGTTTAGCTAGACTACTGGATCAGGCTGTCAATCAACAAATAAATAAAAATGGCTGGAGATGGCAGGGCAGGTTATATGTTGCGACTGTAGAATATGAGTGTTTGTGGACAGTGAGACTGTCCTGGATTGCCACACCTGCAGGAAATGTCTCTGCCTTCAGTCATTCCAGCTTAGAGTCATTGAGCTGGAGTGGGAGTTAGAGACATTCCGAGACATAATCAAAGGGGAGGAATTGCTGACTAGTTTATCCAATACACAAGCACAGGTTCAGGATAGGCAGGATGTGGCTGTCAGGGAGCTGGGGAGCAGGGATTTGGGAGAGGTTGAGAAGGAGGCCCTGCAGACACTGGTTCTGTCCAACAGGTACAATGTACTCACTACCTGTGAGGACAAGGATAAAGAGAGCGGGGAGGGCAGCAACAATGCAGACCAGGGCACCGTGACTCAGAAGGCTGTCCAAGGCGGGTGAAGGGCAGAATAGAAATGTGGTAGTGATAGGGGATTCTATAATTAGGGGGAGAGACAGCATCCTCTGCCGCCACGAACGAGACTCTCAAAGGTTATGTGCCTGTCCGGTGTCAGGGTAAGGGTTATCTCAATGCAGCTGGAGAGGAATTTGGACAGGGAGGGGGACAATCCATGTTGTGTGATCCACTTTGGAGCAAACGATGTAAGTAGAAACAGGGAGTATCAAGAGTTAGGATCTAAATTAAAAAGCAGGATCTCGAGGGTGGTATTCTTGATTATTACCCAAAGCATGATGAGGAAGTGGAAGGCTGGGTTAGTAAGTTTGCCGATGACATGAAGGTTGCTGGAGTTGTGGATAGTGTGGAAGGCTGTTGTAGGTTGCAACGGGACATTGACAGGATGCAGAGCTGGGCTGAGAAGTGGCAGATGGAGTTCAACCTGGAAAAGTGTGAAGTGATTAATTTTGGAAGGTCGAATTTGAATGTGGAATACAGGCTCAAAGACAGGATTCTTGGTAGTGTGGAGGAACAGAGGGATCTTGGGGTCCATGTCCATAGATCGCTCAAAGTTGCCACCCAAATTGATCGGGTTGTTAAGAAGGCGTATGGTGTGTTGGCTTTCATTAACAGGGGGATTGAGTTTCAGAGCCGCGAGGTTATGCTGCAGCTCTATAAGGTCCTGGTTCGACCACACTTGGAATATTGTGTTCAGTTCTGGTCGCCTCATTATAGGAAGGATGTGGATGCTTTAGAGAGGGTGCAGAGGAGATTTAACAGGATGCTGCCTGGACTGGAGGGCATGTCTTCCGAAGAAAGATTGAGGGAGCTAGGGCTTTTCTCATTGGAGCGAAGAAGGATGAGAGGTGACTTGATAGAGGGGTACAAGATGATGAGAGGCATAGATAGAGTGGATAGCCAGAGACTTTTTCCCAGGGTGGAAAGGGCTATCACCAGGGGGCATAATTTTAAGGTGATTGGAGGAAGGTTTTGGGGAGATGTCAGAGGTAGGTTCTTTACACAGAGAGTGGTGGGTGCGTGGAATGCGCTGCCAGCGGTGGTAGTAGAAGCAGATACGTTAGGGACATTTAAGCGACTCTTGGATAGGTACATGGATGATAGTAGAATGAAGGGTAGGTAGTTAGTTTGATCTTAGAGTAGGTTAAAGGTTCGGCACAACACCGTGGGCCGAAGGACCTGGACTGTGTTGGACTGTTCTATGTTCTATGTGAAAATTGACATAGAGATGAGCAGATCAGGAGCATTAACATGTGACAATGTAGTAGATCGATTTTAACTGGATTTGCAAAAGGATAAGGTGCCACATAATAGACTAATGAATAAGGTCAGAGAATGCGAAGTCAGGAGAAGCAGTAGAATGGTTGGCTAACTGGCTGCAAGACAGGAAGCAGAGTAGGGGTTAAAGATAGATATTTAGAGTGGCAGTAGGTGGGAAGTGGGGTCTCACAAAGGATCAGTGCAGAGCCAACTGTCGTTCATAATTTATATTCATGAATTAAATTTGAATCAAACACTTTCTAAATTTGTGGATGACACTAAATTGGGAGGTATATTCAATACTGAGGAGGACTGTAACAAATTACAAGAAGATATTAGTAAACTTGCAGTGTGGGTGTATAGTTGGAAAATTAATTTCAAGATAGATAAGTGTGCAGTATTACATTTTCGTAAGAAAATAAGGTCAAATATTACTTGTAAATAAGGAAACAAAAGGGGTAGAGGAGCAAAGGGATCTGGGAGTACAAATGTTGTTACGAGCAAGGCGGGAGTAATGCACTGTTAATTCAGTCCCACTACTCCACAGGTCACAGCATATTAGTAAAATTTCCCACCTACTGGAAAATAGACAAATTAAACATTCTATTTGTCCCCAGAATAAAGCACACCAAACTAGGTTTCTTTAAACAATAACTAGATTAACTATTTATTAATCACACAGAAGGCAGAGACTTTTCAGAAACTGGAGGGTTTCAGAAACCCCAGGGTTTATTTCCAGTGGAATAGAACTGAAAATCGAGATGTTATGGTAAACTTGTATCGATCCTTGGTGAGACCACACTTGGAGTACCGTGTATCGCTCTGGTCACCACATTGTAAAAAGGATGTACAGGTACTGGAGAGGGTGCAAAAATGATTTACAGACAATGTGAAATGCAAAGTTATATTCATATGGAAAGGATGAACAGGCTGGAACTGTTTTCTCTTGGAAAACAGGAGGTGAAGGGGTGATCTAATAGAGGTATTTAAAATTATGAAAGGTTTTGATAGACACAGAGAGAGTGTTTCCACTTGTGGAGAAGAGTAAAACTAGAGGCCATCAATATCATACAGTCACCAAGAAATCAAATAGAGAATTCAGGAGAAACTTCTTTGAGAGACTGGTGAGAATGTGGAATTCGATACCACAGGGAGTAGTTGAGTTGAATCGTACAGATGCATTTAAAGGGAAGCTAGATAAGCAGAGGAGAGAGAAGGGAATAGAGGGTTATGCAGACAGTCAGATGAGGAAGGAAGGGAGGAGGCCTGAGTGGGGCATAGCTGCTGGCATGGACTGTTTGGACCAAATGGGCTGTTTCTGTGCTATATATTCTATGTAATTCTATTTCCCCTGAATACATTGTAACCAGGAATGTTCAGTTCCCATTCCTGCCCATGTTTAAGCCGGGTCTCTGTCATAAACATTATATCATAACCCCACGTGGCAACATGTACCTGCAGCTTGTCAATCTTATTAGTAACCCTCCTCACAGTAACACACACACACACACATTCCAACAGCATGCTAGTCAGCTTTGCTTTCCTCCTCCATCTAATTGCTGCTCTTTCTACACTATTCTTTGTTCTGCTGCTGTTTGTCCCGCCTAGTTTTCTATGCACCTTGTCTCTTCGCTTTGTTGCTGAGTCCTAGTGTCTCTCAGCCAGTGTCTGTTTTTTTGCTATTTTATTTTTTCCCCCTCTGTCTCAACACCCCCTTGCTTTACGTTGCAGGAGGAGAATATTCTCCTAAGAAATAATCAAAGGAAAGCAGGAGTATGCATGTCTGTGCAGGTGTGCCTGTGTGTGTCTGTGCAGGAGGGAACAGCAGGAAGAAGTATTTAGATCAGCATTTGAAACGCCATAGCATACAAGGCTACGGGCCAAGTGCTGGAAAATGGGATTAGAATAGGTAGGTATTTGATGGCCGGCACAGACACGATGGGCCGAAGGCCCTGTTTCTGTTCTGTATAACTCTATGACTCTGTGGCTGAACAATGACAGTGAGGAAGGTACAGAGCTGAGAGCAGCCTCTGGTGGCAGCAAAGCCGACTGCACCTCTTATTCCCAGGCAGTGTCCCATCCAAGGACTAACCAGGCCTGAGTCTGCATAGCTTCCGAGATCAGACAAGATCAGGGATTTTTTAATTGATATTAAAAATATTTACAACATTGTGATCAGTCCATCAGCCGAGTGGAATGTACTTCCTGTGGTATGTGGGAACTCGTGGACTCACCATGTGTTCTTGACAAACACATCTGCAGGAAGTGTCACCAGCTGCAGAAGCTTGAGCACCAGGTTCTGGAACTCGAGCGGTGACTGGAGACACTATGGTGCATCCGCGAGACAGAGAACTACGTGGATAGCATGTTTAGGGGGGTAGTCACACTGCAGGTTAGGAGCATGCAGGCAGAGATGGAATGGGTGACCACCAAGCAGTGTAAGAGAACCAGGCAGGTAGTGCAGGAGACCCCTGAGACGATCTCGCTTGCTGACTGGTTTTCCATTTTGGACACTGCTGAGGGTGATGGTTCCTCAGAAGAGTGCAATCAGAGCCAAGTCTGTGGCACCACAGGTGGCTCAGCTGCACAGGAGGGGAGAAAGAATAGTGGAAAGGCAATAGCGATAGGAGATTCGTTATTGAGAGGAACTGACCAGCGTTTCTGTGGCTACAGACATGACACCAGGGTGATATGTTGCCTCCCTGGTGTTAGGGTCAAGAATGTCACAGAGTGTCTGCGGGACATCCTTCTGGGCGAGGGTGAATAACGAGAGGTTGTGGTCCACATTGGTACCAATGACATAGGTAAGAAGAGGGATGAAGTCCTGAAAGCAGAGTTTAGTGAGTTAGGAAAGAAATTAAAATGCAGGACCTCAAAAGCAGTAATCTCAGGACTACTCCCAGTGTCATGTGCTAGTGAACATAGGAATAGGAGGATTAAGCGATTGAATACGTGCCTGGAGAATTGGTGGAGAGCATCAGATTTCTGAGGCATTGGGATGTCCTTGGGAAGATCGCTTCTGGGTTCCTGACCTGGAATTGAGGCTGGCATTGAGATTGTGACCCAACTGGGAAAATTCAGCCCATTGCCATTGGGGATCAACCGATCTGTATATTTCTATGTAGGAAGCATCCCATTGATTCCGCTTGGCTAACAATGAGGAGCAAAGCCATAGAGACCAGGACGATTCCAAGTTCAATCTGCAGCCTGCATTGAGTTTGTTGATCTCTCCCAAGACACTGATAGTGACAGTACAGTTAGCCTGACTGCCTCTGGTATAAGAAGCATAAAATCAGCAAGGACTTGTTCCCCTGGTAATTATCCAGAGACCTCCTATTGAACTGCATGTGTGAGAGCACAGCATTGAGCTGCACTGTGATGTACCAAAAGTCCATTTCCTGCTGATATTCAATGTCTAGGCTGATGCTTGCAAAGTGGATGAGGTACTGGAGGGCAGCCCACGAAGAAATCAAGAATAAAGACAGGGAAGAGTGCTATATTTTTCCCAGTGAGACCGTTCACACTAAATCTACCATAAACAAAGCACAACAACTATGAATACTGTGGGAGGGTTAATTCTTGTCGAAATCTGAATTTAAATTATTTTGTGACAGTAGGATAAGAAGACACAGGTTCAAGCTTGTAAACCGTCAGGAAATTCTTCTTCACACAGTAATCAACGATGAAATATCCTTCCAGGAAGAGTTGTGGAAGTCAACACCCATGGAATCGTTTGGAAACATTGCAAATGGTGTAAAAAGGGGACGAGGAGGAGGGTGGTGTGGAATCCTTCTGGACAGATGTTGAATAGGTAAGTAGTCTGCAATGTCAGTTGAACTATTCCTGGCTCTTTTTCTTGTCCTATCATTTTTTGATGGCTGATAATTACAGTTTACTTTGCAGTAATATCTCCAAAGTACATCTTGATCCTGATAAATATATAACTGCCTTGACAATGAAAATTATGCTTAGATCAAAAACTCTTCAAACCAGATTAGAAGGCAGGAATATTACAAGCTTTTCACCACAGTCTAGTTAATAATGAATTCCATAATTCATTGTAACACCAAGTGACAGAAAACACCTCATAAAGTCATGTTTTCCCAATAATGATTAGACTTCTACATCTTGCTGCTTTCTCAGACAGCCACAAGATATCAGGGAGGGTCTTTGAACGATCCTAACTCATCCAGCAGAAAGAAGTTACAATCCCCGAACTGTTGCTTGAAGAAATTCAAAGACTTTTTGATGCTGTCACTGTACCCATTTAAAGTATGACAAAACCTCCTGACTTCAATCCTCAGTTTGCCTCTTGACTGATTAAGCCACACTTGCCTTGTATTCCTGGCCATGGTCATGATTAAAGTTCAAATAGGTTCCTGATTCACCTTTCCCACGCCATTTCCTGTAAGTTTCTTCTCTGAGGTTGACCCCACTTAGCTGCCTTCTTTTGGAGCCCAAGTTCCTCCAGTCTTTCTGAAAAAAATCTAATTCTCCAACATTCAGTCTCATGGTTCCTCTGGGTGTCAGCTGTGACTCAGCGGGTAGTCGAGGTCCTGTCTGTCTACTCTGAAGGCCACAAAAGATCCCGTGGCACTATGTTAAAGAAGAGCAGGGGAGTTCTTCGTGGTGTCCTGATCAATGTTTATCTCTCAACCAACTTCACTAAAACATTTTTGTTTGTGGGATCTTGCTGTTTACAAATTGGCTGCTGTGTTTCCTACACTGCAATAGTGAGTACACTTCAAAAGGACTTCATGGGCTGTAAACTACATTGGGATGTCCTGAGGTTCTGAAAGGTGTTGCATAAATGCAAGACTTTCTCATCTCAAGGGATTGAAGGTCTTCTCTGTGTCTTGATGACTAAAACTGAACACAATGTGTTGTCTGACAATGCACTGCGTAATTCTAGCTTGACAGTCTCTGACTCGCACTCTACTGCTTGAACTCTATTGTTCAGCATCCTATCCGCTTTGTTTATTGCTGCTCTGCAGTGATTGAATATATTAAGTAGCAAGTCTATTAATATTCCAGATTACTTTCAACTTACATTTTAGCTATTTCAACACCTTTCATGAAATATTTACTTGCAAGACATGAACTGCAGATTGCTGAATTGTCCACCACCATTCATGATTGGACATGGCAGAGTTGCAAATCTTTAACCAGAACCCTCACCCATGCCTTTGTTGGCTTAAGATTTGACTGTTCCAACACGCTCCTGGCCAGTCTCCCAGGTTCTACTGTTCGTAAACTTGAGGTCATCCAAAACTCTACTGCCCGTGAACTAACTCGCACTAAGTCCCATTCACTCATCAACCCTGTGCCAGATGACCTACATTGGCTCCTGATTAAATAAAGCCTCAAAATTAAAATTCTCACCTCTGTTTTCAGACCGCTCCACGATCTCGCCTTTCCCTCTCCCTGAAATCTCCTCCAGCCCTACAACTCTGAGATATCTGTGCTCCTCCAATTCTGTCCTCTTCAGCAACACCAGTTTTAATCACTCCACCACTGGCGGCCGTGCCTTCAGATGCCAGAGTCCTAAGCTCTGGAATTCACTCCCGAAACCTTTGTGGCTCAACACACTTTCCTCCTTTAAGGCACTCCTCAAAAACTGCACCTTTGACCAAACTTTTGGTCATCATAGAATGATTGGGTTTGATATTATTCCAGCGATGGGGATCCAGGCGGCATGCCAGAAGGTTGGGGACAGCCCGCCTTGCCCCTCAGACGGACCACCTTGCAACTTAGTGGCGGGCAGCTGCTGTAGGAGACGCCATCCCTTTAAGGGACAATCTCCCGCATCCTGAACTCCTGGCCAATCGGAGGGCTGGCAGCTCTGCAGTACCAGCAGTGCCATTGGAACTGGTGGCCACTGCTGGTACTGCGGGAGGCCTGCAGCAGAGAAGATGTCAGAGACCCCGAACAGGTAATTGGGGCCAGTGTCACCGGGGCTAGTCAGGCAGGCACTGGTGACGGGGTTCGGGGGGTGGTGTTGTTGAGGGTGGGGGTGGTGTCCTGCCGGGGAGCGGCCATGCTGACATGGGCCCTCCGAAGGCCTCAAATTGCCCTCCAAGAACTGGCACGCCCAACAACCCTGCTAGAGGCTGCCAGGTCTTACCTTAATTGGCCACTTAAGGGACTTAATTGGCCTGGGGTGGGAGGACGTCCTCACCATTTCATTTCCTGGACTAAAATTCTGGGGTCTAGGACAACATCAGGAACAGCAACCCTTTCCATATTGTTTGACTCCCACCTCCCTTCCCTAAAGGACAGGATGGAGTCATAACAGCACAGAAGAAAGCCATTTGGCTCATCGAGTCCATGCCGGCTCTCTGTAGAGCAATCCAGTCAGTCCCATTCCCCCACTCTATCCTTGTAGCCCTGAAAGTATATTTCCCTCAAGTGCCCATCCAATTTCCTTTTCAAACCATTGATTGTCTTCACTTCCACCACCCTTGTAGGCAGCAAGTTCCAGGTCATTACCACTCGCTGCACAAAAAAATTCTTCCTCACATTCGCCCTGCATCTCTTGTTCAAAATCTTAAATCTGTGTCCCTTGTCCTTGTGCCATCAGCTAATAGGAACAGCTTTTCTTTGTCGACCTTATCTAAACCTGTCATAAACCTGTACACTTCTATTATATCTCACCTCAATCTACTTTTCTCCAAGGAGAACAACCCCAGCTTCTCCAATCTAACCTTGTAACTAAAATCCCTCATTCTGTTAAGTCTCCTCTGCACCCTGTCAAGGGCCCTCACATTCTTCCTAAAGTGTCGAGACCAGAACTGGATGCAATAGTCTAGTTGTGGCCGAACCAGAGTTTTCAGGGTTTGGCATAACTTCCCCACTTTTGCATTCAACATCTCTATTTATGAAACCCAAGATTCCATATGCTTTTCCAAACTACTCTCTCATTCTGTCCTATGGCCTTCAAAAACCTATTTACTGCATCCCCAGGTTCCTCTGCTCTTGCAGACTCCTTAGAACTGTGCGATTAAGTCTATATTGCTTCTCCCTATCCCTTCTGTCAAAATGCAACATCTTACACTTTTCTGCATTGAATTACATCTTCCACTTGTCTGCACATTCGTCGAGTGTATCGAAATCCTGTTGCAGTCATTGGTATCATCTTCGCTGTTTGCCAAACCTCCAAGTTTGGTATCACCAGCAAATTTTGAAATTTTATTCTGTATTTCAATATCCAATTCATTTGTATATATCAATAAAGCAGCAGTCCGAAAGCTGACCCTTTCGGAACAACACAGTCTACCATCCTCCAGTCTGGAAAAGGGCTGTTTTCTGTCCTTAAGTCAATTTTTTAAATCCAAGTTGACAAAGACTCTCCCATTCAATGAGCCTCAATTTAGTTAACCAGACTTTTATGTGGTACTTCGTCAAACACGTTCTTAAAATCCACATAGACAACATCCACCACATTCCCCTCATCAACCTTCTTTGTTACTTTATCAAAAAATTCCATTCGATTAGTCAAACACGTTTTGCCCTTTAAAAATCCCTGCTGGCTCTCCTTAAGTCAGACAAAACTTTTCAAATGCCTATTAATTCTTGCCTTGAATGTTGTATCTAAAACCTTACCCACCACTGATGTTAAACTGACTGGCCTGGAGTTACATGGAATGTCCTTACACCATTTTTTGAACGAGGGTGTCACATTTTCCACTCGCCAATTCTCTGACACCTCCCCGTATCGAGGGAAGATTGGAAGATTATGGCAAGCCCTTGCACTATCTCCACCCTCAAATTCCCATGGCAACATGCAATGCAAGCCATCCAAACCAGGCGACTTATCCACTCTCAGCATCGCCGGCCTTTCCAGTACATCCTGCCTATCAATTTTCATCCCATCCATAATCTCCACCATCTCGGCTTCTGCCTTAGTAAACACTGATACAAAGTACTCATTAAGTATTCTGGCCTTAAGGTTCTTGCTTGAAGAATTCACCTGAAATGCATGGTATACTCTCGTTTTTTGTTTCATCATATTCTCCATCTACCTTTTCATCCAAGGAGGCCTGGTTTTGGTTCCTCTAACTTTCATCCTTGTTGAAATGTACCTCGCCTGTAGCTGAAGCATCTCCTCCTTAAAGCTTACCCATTGTTTCTTTACAGTTTTTCCTGTCAATCTTTGGTTGAATTTTACCTTGACTAAATCCCCTCTCATCTCATTGAAGTTAGCTCTCTTCCCATTTCGAAGTTCTACTTTAGATTGTCCCTTGCTCTTTTTCATTAACAATCTAAACCATGTGCTCCAATGATCACTTTTACCCAAACATTCACCCACAAGCACTTGGTCAACTTGGCCCACCTCAGTCCCCAGCACCAGCTCCAGCAATGCCTCCTTCCAAGTGGAACCGAGAAAATATTGGTCAAGGAGGTTCTCCTGAACAGATTTCAGAAATTCCTCCACCTCCTTATCTTTTATTCGAAAATTATCCCAATCAATATTTGGGTAATTAAGAAGAAGGGTCACTGACCCGAAACGTTAACTCTGCTTCTCTTTCCACAGATGCTGCCAGACCTGCTGAGTGATTCCAGCATTTCTTGCTTTTGTTTCAGATTTCCAGCATCCGCAGTATTTTGCTTTTATTTGGGTAATTAAAGTTCCCAATATCGTCATTCTATAGTTCTTACACATCTCTGCCATTTCCCTGCAAATTTGCTCCTCTATTTCTCTCTCTCTCATCATAAGGAATAGCAAGGGAAAGAAATCATGGGTGGGAGTGTTCTATAGCCCCCGAAGGAGTTGCCTCTCTGTAGGACAAACTATTAATCAGGAAATAATGGAGGTGTGTAAGACGGGCACTGTAATTATCATGGGTGATTTTAATCTGCATATAGACTGGACAAATCAAATTGGCAAGGGTATCATGGAAGACAAATTTGCATCAGGGATTGTTTCTTCGAACAATATGTTGCAGAACCTGCCTGGGACCAGGCTATTTTAGATCTGGTAATGTGTAATGAAGTAGGATTAATAAGAGATCTCGGAGGTAAGCATCCTCTGGGGGGAAGCGATCATAACATGGTAGAATTTCAAATTCAGTTTGAGGGTGAGAAACTCGGGTCTCAAAACAATGTATTCAACTTAAACAAGGGCAATTACAGAAGTATGAAGACAGAGTTGTCTAAAGCGGGCTGGGAAAATAGACTACAGGGGAAGTCAGTAGATGAGCTGTGGCAGACTTTTAAGCAGATAGTTCACAACTCAGCAAACATTTATTCCAGTCAGAAGGAAGGACTTGATGAGAACGATGAACCACCCGTGGATAACAAAGGGTGTTACGGAGAGTATCAAATCAAAAACAAAGGCGTACAAAGCGGCAAAAGCTTTGGCCAGAGGATTGGGAATTTTTTAGAAACCAGCAGCAGATGACTAAAAAACTAATAAAGAGGAAGAAAATTGATTATGAGAGTAAATTGGCAAGAAATATAAAAACAAACATTAAGAGCTTCTACAGGTATATAAAAAGGAAGAGAGTTGCTAAAGTAAGTGTGGGGCCCTTAGAAGATGAGACTGGGGAATTAATAACAGGGAACAGAGAAAAGGCAGATAATTTAAACCAATATTTTGCATCGGTCTTTACAGTGGAGGACACGACAAACATCCCAACAATAATAGATGAGCAAGGTGTAAACGGGAGGGAGGAAATTGTAACAATCTCTATCAAGAGGGAAAAGATGCTTGACAAACTGATGGGACTAAAGGCAGACAAGTTGCCAGGACCTGGTGGCCTGCACCCAAGGGTTTTTAAAGAGGTGGCTACAGAGATAGTGGAGGCATTGATCGTAATATACCAAAACTCACCGGATTCCGGTTGGGTACCAGCGGATTGGAAAACAATGTGATGCCCCTGTTCAAGAAAGGAGGGAGACAGAAAGCAGGAAACTATAGACCAGTTAGCTTAACATCTGTTATTGGGAAAATGCTAGAGTCCATTATTATGGAAGAAATAGCAGGACATTTAGAAAAACATAATGCAATCAAACAGAGACAATGTGGTTTTATGAAAGTGAAATCATGTTTGACAAATTTGTTAGAGTTCTTTGAGGATATAACAAATAGAGTGGATAAAAGGGAACCGGTAGACGTAGTGTATTTGGATTTTCAGAAGGCTTTTGATAAGGTGCCACATAAAAGGTTATTGCACAAAATAAGAGCTCAGGGTATTGAGGGTAATGTGTTGGCATGGACTGAGGATTGGTTAGCAGAGAGTCAGGATCAATGGGTCATTTTCAGGTTGGAAAGCCGTAACTAGTGGGATGCCACAAGGATCAGTCCTAGGGCCTCAACTATTTACTCTCTCTATTAATGACTTGGAGGAAGGGACAGAGTGTAGTGTATCCAAATTTGCTGACGATACAAAAATAGGTGGGAAGGCATGTTATGATGAGGGCACAAAGAATCTTCAAAGGGATATCGATAGGTTAAGTGTGTGGACAAAAACTTAGCAAATGGAGTTCGATGTGGGAAAGTGTGAGGTAATCCACTTTGGTAGGAAGAATAAAAAGGCAAATTATTATTTAGATGGAGAAAATCTACAAAATACTGCAGTACAGAGGGACCTGGGTGTTCTTGTACATGAAACACAAAACGTTAGCATGCAGGTGCAGCAAGTAATTGGGAAGGCAAATAGAATTTTGGCCCTTATTGCTAGGGGGTTAGAGTTTAAAAATAGGGAAGTCTTGTTACAACTGTACAGGGTGTTGGTGAGGCCTGGAGTACTGCAAACAGTTTTGGTCCCTGTATTTAAAGAAGGATATACTAGCATTGGAGGCAGTTCAGGAAAGGTTCACTAGGCTGATTCTTGGGATGAAGGGGTTGTCTTATCAAGAATGGCTAAACTGGTTAGGCCTTTATTCATTGGAGTTTAGAAGAATGAGAGGTGATCTTATTGAAACATAATATTTTAAGGGGGCTTGACAGGTTAGATGTTGAGAATATGTTTCCACTGGTGGGGGAATCTCGAACTAGGGGACATAGTTACAGAATAAGGGGGCACACATTTAAAACTGAGATGCGACGGAATTTCTTCTCTCAGAGGGTGGTGCATCTCTGGAATTTTCTACCTCAGAGAGTTCTGAAGGCTAGATAGATTTTTGAAATCTCAAGGAGTCAAGAGTTATGCGGAGCAGGCCCGAAAGAGGAGTTGAGACCTGGGACAGATCAGCCATGATCTTATTGAATGGCGGGGCAGGCTCGAGGGGCTGAATGGCCTACTTATGCTCCTATTTCTTCTGTTCTTATGTGCTTATTTGGAGTCCTATAGAATACCTCCAATCGCGTGATCATAACTTTCTTGCTTCTCAACTCTAACTAAATGCATTCTGTCCTTGCACATTCAAGGACATCCTCTCTTTCCAACACTGCAATGTATTCCCTAATCAGTACTGCCACCCCACGTCCCCTTTTTCCTTCCCTATCTTTTCTGAACACTTTGTATCCTTGTATATTAAGTGCCTGGTCATCACCATTTTTAAGCCACTTTTCCATATTACCACTGCATTATATTCCCAAATGGCTGTTTGTGCTTGTAGCTCACCAATCTCATTCACCATACTTTGTATGTTTACATATATGCATTCTAAAGCTGTCTTCATCTGCCCTAATATTCCCTTATGTGGCTCGGTGTCAAATTTTGTTTGATAACACTTCTGTTTGTGAAATGCCTTGGGACTTTTACTACATTGAATGTGCTAATTAAATACAAGTTGGTGTTGTTGTTGTTGGATCGCGTAGCTCTACATACAGCGTGCTGCTTTCACTGTTTAGCATCTATGTATTCCTGTGCTGTAGCTTCACCAGGTCAGCACTTCATTTTCAGGTGTAATTGGTGCTGCTTCCATCATGCAAAGAACAGGGTGGGTCACCTGACTTGTTGGTGATGGAGGAATGAGGAATATACTGAGCCATGAGTGTCCGAATTGTGGTGGCACCCAATTCTGTTTCTGTCGATGGACAAAAGCACCTCATTGATGCCCACTTTTGAGCTGCTAGATGTGTTCTTAATGTATCTCAAATAGCACATTGGCAGTGCCAAAATACTTGATGGAGGGTGTCCTCAGTGTGAAAAAGATTGAGAGATTCTTGGACATATGTAATTGCTAAAGGTAGATTGGTGAGGATGAGGTCAAGTACACTATTCCCTTGTGTTTGTTCTCTCACCACCTGTCTGCAAGCTATATCCTTCAGAACGTGGCTAGTTCGATCAGTGGTGCTACTACCAAGCCACTCTTGGTGATGGGCATTGAAGCCTCCCAACCAAAGTACATTCTGTGCCCTTCCTACCCTCAGTGCTTCCTCCTGGTGTTCAACATGGAGCAAAACTGATTCATCATCTGAGAACGGATGGTCGGTGGTAATCAGTGGGAGGATTCCTTGATTATGTTTAACCTAATGCAATAATACTGCGAGGGGTCTGGGGTCAATGTGATGACTCCCAGAGCCAGTAACCCCCATTGACTGTATACTACTGTATCCCCACCTGTGGAGGGTCTGTGCTGCTGGTGTGATGAAACATATCCAGAGAGAGTCATGTAGGAGTCTGGGACATTGGCTGATGGTTATGACTAAGTTAGGCTCTTGCTTGCCTAGTCTAATACATCCACAAACTGATCACAAGAATGGCAGCTTGTTCACTGGGACTCTGGACAACAATTGAATGGGAAAATGGTCTTTCCAAGTGCTAAATCTTAACACCATCCAACTGAAATATCAACAGTTTATGAGACATTTGGAAATCTGTTTGTAACTGATCATTGTTAATAAATTTTTCTTTATTATATATTTAGAAATAGATTGGAGAATCTGAACAGCCACAGTCAGATTTTGTGTGAAATTTGCCCTCTATTGTAATTCAGGCACAGTTTTATGTCTCATGCTACAGAAAATAATCTTGCTTTGTCTTTGCAACATTCACTGGGGTCTACATGTTTTTTGTAAGAATAAAGTGTATCACTAGTCCAATTGCCAGTACCAATGGTCCTGAAAGGAAAGCTAGGCCACGACGAATGATCAGCTGTTTTGTGGACAAGATTTCTCCAACTGTGGTAACTCCAGTGTCCAGAATGGAAGACTCATCTGTAACACGGTCTTTGTCTATGTTTTGTTCCATTTGACAAACATTGGGCATTGGAACCACTGCTCTGTTTCCTGTGTCCACTTCTGTGAAGGAAAGTCACATGGAAAAGTTGTAAGGACATGATGTTACTGGTTGATCCAATTGTTTTTAGGAGGGCTGGTGATCAGAACAATGATCTCTTCCATGACTACCAACCATTGGCAATAACACATGAGCTACAAGCAGGAGATCTGTCTTGTCAAAGCACGGTAAATTCGACTGAGTATTGGCTATGTTGCCATCCTGACAAAGTTTGAGAGACCAGCTCAAAACAGCAATTAACAGGAGATGCACTGGTACAAAAATGTACATTGTCCTTTTTCATATTTTGCATTTCTGCTTACTGATCAGAACTCTCCATGATCCAACTTCGAGTTGGGTCACTAAAAAGCTAGTCTAATGATAGCCATGAAACCATTGTCAATTGTGGTAAAAGCCCATCTGGTTCATTAATGTCCTTCAGGGAAGGAAATCTGCTGCCCTCACCTGGTCTGGCCTACACGTGACTACAGATCCACAACAATGTGGTTGAGTTTTGAATGCCCTCTGAAATGGCTCAGCAAGCCATTCAGTTATATCTAACTGCTGCAAAGTCAATAAGGAATGAAATTGGACAGACCACCTGACATCGACCTAGGCACTGGAATTGACAATGGCAAACCCAGCCCTGTTGACCCTACAAAGTCCTCCTTCCATCTGGGGGCTTGTGCCAAAGTTTGGAGAGCTGTCCCACAGACGAGTGAAGTAGCAGCCTGACACACTCACAGAATCATACCTTACAGACAATATCCCAGACACGACCAATACTACCGGCAGGACAGACCCAGCAGAAGTGGCGTCTCAGTGGTATACAGTCGGGAGGGAGTTGTCCTGGGAGTCTTCAAAATCGCGCCAGACCCCATGATGTCTCATGGAATCAGGTCAAATATGGGCAAGGAAACCTCCTGTTGATTCCGACCTACCACCCTTCTTCAGCTGATGAATCAGTACTCCTCCATTTTGAACACCACTAGGAGGATACACAGAGTGGCAACGGCGCAGAATGTACTCTGGATGGGAGACTTCAATGTCCATTACCAAGAATGGCTCGTTGTACCACTACTGACCGAGCTGGCCGGGGCCTAAAGGACATAGCTGCTACACTGGGTATGTGGCAGGTGGTGAGGGAACCAACAAGAGGGGAAAACATACTTGACCTCATCCTCACCAATCTGCCTGTCGCAGATGCATCTGTCCATGACACTATTGATGGGAGTGACCCACCGCACAGTCCTTGTGGAGAGGAAGTCCTCTCTTTACATTGAGGATACCCTCCACCGTATTGTATGTTACTATCACTGTGCTAAACGTGATAGATTTTGAACTGATCCAGCAATGCAAAACTGTGGCCAATCAGCAGCAGCAGAATTGCACTCAACCACAATCGGTAACCTCACGGCCTGGCATATCCCCCATCATTACCATCAAGCCGGGGACCAACCCTGGTTCAATGAAGAGTGCAGGAGGGCATGCCAGGAGCAGCACCAGGCATACCTCAAAATGAGGTGTCAACCCAGGACTACTTGCATGCTAAACTGCATAAGCAACATGAAATAGACAGAGCTAAGCGATCCCATAACCAACAGATCAGATCCAAGCTCTGCAGTCCTGCCACATCCAGTCAAGACTGGTGGTGGATAATTAAACAAGTAACAGGAGGAGGTGGCTCCACAGATATCCACATCCTCAATGATGGGGGAGCACAGCACATCAGTGCAAAAGATAAGGCTGATGCATTTGCAATAATCTTCAGCCAGAAGTGCTGAGTTGATGATCCATCTCGGCCCTCTCCTGAAGTCCTCA
The DNA here is from genome assembly GCF_036365525.1 of Heterodontus francisci. Classification (NCBI taxonomy): domain Eukaryota; kingdom Metazoa; phylum Chordata; class Chondrichthyes; order Heterodontiformes; family Heterodontidae; genus Heterodontus; species Heterodontus francisci. The sequence continues at coordinate 6,050,269 of NC_090400.1, read as the reverse complement.
GCATCACAGATGCCAGTCTTCAGCCAATTCAATTTACTCCTCATGATATCAAGAAATGACTGAAGGCACTGGATACTGCAAAGACTATGGGCACTGACAACATTCTGGCAATAGTACTGAAGACCTGTGCTCCAGAACTTGCCACGCCCCTAGCCAAGCAGTTCCAGTACAGCTACAACACTTGCATCCAACTGGGAATGTGGAAAATTGCCCAGGTATGTCCTGCACACAATAATCAGGACAAATCCAACCTGGCCAATTACCGCCCCATCAGTCTGCTCTCGATCATTGATAAAGTGTTGGAAGGAGTTGTCAACAGTACTATCAAGCGGCATTTGCTCAGCAATAACCTGCTCAGTGAGGCTCAGTTTGGGTTCTGCCAGGGCCACTCAGTTCCTGACCTCATTACAGCCTTGTCTGAAACATGGACAAAAGAGCTGAATTCAAGAGGTGAAGTGAGAGTGCCTGTCTTTGACATCAAGGCAGCATTTGACCGAATACCGAGCATCAAGGAGCCCGAACAAAACGGAGGTCAATGGGAATCAGGGGGAAAACTCTCCGCTGGTTGGAGTCATACCTAGCGCAAAGGAAGATGGTTGTGGTTGTTGGAGGTCAATCATCTCAGCTCCTGGACATCAATGCAGGAGTTCATCAGGGTAGTGTCCGAGGTCCAACCATCTTCAAATGCTTCCTCAATGACCTTCCTACAATCATAAGGTCAGAAGTGGGGATGTTCTCTGATGATTGCACAATGTTCAGCAGCATTCGCAACTCCTCAGATACTGAAGCAGTCCGTGTAGAAATGCAACAAGACCTGGACAATATCCTGGCTTGGGCTGATAAGTGCCAAGTAACATTCATACCACACAAGTGCCAGGCAATGACCATCTCCAACAAGAGGGAATATAACCATCTCCCCTTGACATTCAATGGCATACCATGCTGAATCCCCCACGATCAATATCCTACGGGTTACCATTGACCAGAAACTGAACTGGAGTAGCCATATAAATACCGTGGCTACAAGAGCAGGTTAGAGGCTAGGAATCCTGCAGCAAGTAACTCACCTCCTGACTCCCCAAAGCTTGTCCACCATCTACAAGGCACAAATCAGGAGTGTGATGGAATACTCACTTGCCTGGATGGGTGCAGCACCAACAACACTCAAGAAGCTCGACACCATCCAGGGCAAAGCAGCCTGCTTGATTGGCATCCCATCCACAAAAGTTCACTCCCTTCACCACCGACACACAGTGGCAGCAGTGTGTACCATCTACAAAATGCACTGCAGCAATGTACCAAGGCTCCACAGACAGCACCTTCCAAGCACATGACCTCCAGCACCTAGAAGGACAAGGGCAGCAAATGCACAGGAACACCACCAAATTCCCTTCAAGCCACACACCATCCTGACTTGGGATGTTATTGCCATTCCTTCAATGTCACCTGGTCAAAATCCTGGATGTCCCTTCCTAACAGCACTGTGGGTGGACCTACCCCACATGGACTGCAGCAGTTCAAGAAGGAGGCTCACCACCACCTTCTCAAGGGCAATTAGGGATGGTTAATAAATTCTGTCCTCGCCAGCGACACCCACATTCCATGAACGAATTTAAAGAAAGGGCTGCTAGCTGAGAACCATTCTACAAAGCCATTTAGTCACACTGCCAGCAATATGGTCAAAGACTATCAAAAGTTCATTGACCCCATCATTGGTGGATGTGACCATGAATCATCACAGGTTAGTTTGAATTTCACAGCTCAAGTGTTACTGGTCTATTAAAATATGAATGAAGACTTACTGAACAATCTGTTAATATCTTAGTGTTTTAATTAAAGAGGAACCAAAGTCAAAGTGAACAGATAGGAGGAGACATGTATGAAGTGCACTCCTTTTATCTCAGAGATATTAACAGCCAAGCAGAATGTTTCCTTTATATTTGTTCTCGGGGCAATGCTGGCAAGATAGCATTTATTGCCCATTCCTGGTTGAACTGGGAAGGTGGTGTAGTCCTTGTGGTAACGGTGCTCCCACAAGGCTGTTCGGCAGGGATTTCCAGGACATTGACTCAGCAATGATGAAGAAATGGTAATATATGCATCCAAGGTGTGTGAATGGAAGAGAACTATGGGTAATATCTTCCCAATATATTCACCATCAAAAGGTTTTAATGCATCAGATTGAGAAGTGTGAAAAAACCCAAATTAAACCTCTGTGGAAATTTAATCCCATTGTGTGCTGTCTGCACTGCAGGTTCCTTACATTAGTTGCTCTTGTTTTACGTTGATAAGAAGAAATCTAATAATAAATTGTCCCTGCAATGGGTTAGAATCCTGACAATTATTGGTCTGGAATCTACTTCAACAACATAAGTTAGAATGTTTAGCGCCCCAAAACTCAGAAGCAGCCGATAGTCAATTCTGGGACATCGGTGGTAAAACAGAAACAGACTCTCAATCTCTGATATGATCCTACTTCCAGTTTCCTGTGTGGCACATAATGTTATTTATTTGTATGTATGTGCTAACTACAGAGTTTTGATCTCAAAATTATTGTTGCTTTTGCTGATATCAAGCAGGGGTTGGACTTTAAACTCGAGGTGAATTTTTAAATTATAGCAGATTCACGAGTATCTCTGCTTTCATTCGTTAATTGATGAGTGATTTAAAATCAGCACAACATTCTTTTTTACCTGTTGACCTATACTGGGTTTGACCGCCAGAAGCGCTGTTTGAGGTGTCCATGTCTTTCATCACACCTGCATTAACCAGAGCCTTCAAACAAAACACAAAAACCATCATTAAAGGTGAAGGAAGGACACAACAGAAGCTGCACTTTCTGTACAATGCACTCTTCAATCTGTATTATTTTCAAAGTGTTTTAAATATAAAATATCTGCTAGTTGTTAGGATTTAATTCAGGACTAATTGCATATGTTCTCATCCACTTGAGAGACCTGGCATTTCATGTCTTGCTTTCAGACATAGCCCAGTGACATATTATGCAGAGTTCCATTTATGGGGTGAGGGAACTCCATTCTTTTAATGGGAAATAACAATTCAGACCAGTCTGAGAATCAGTTTTCCTGCTGATTGAGTCCAGAGCATGGAAAGAGGAATTTCTCATCCCATCAGTCTGAGCTGTGTTCAAAAGCAAGTAGCAGAGGGGAACAAGGCAGCAAAATCTTGGTTTCATTTTATCAGAAAATAGAAGGGTCAGACCCTGTCTTAGAGCTCTCTTTCTGGAGAGATGACAGTGTCTCTATAGATCCTGTGCAATGTGTCACAGAGTGATTTGTATCCGTGGTTCCCCACACTGTGAATTCCTGATCCCAGCTGTGCTATTTGGGGGCAAGGATCACTGAAGGGAGGCCATGAACTTTGCCATTAATGCTCCTGGGCCTGATCAAGGTGGCCAACCACAGATCCAGGCAGCATGCAGTCGAGGTGTCATTCAGGCTGGCTACCTGCCTCTCTTCCACAACAATGTTTCTTCCAGGGTGTAGCTGGAGAGGGAGAGCACGGTGTTCCCCGGTAACATTGAAGCCTTCCAGGGTCAGTGGGTACTGGCAGGACTGGAGTGCATCATTGACACCAGGAACCAAATTTTAATTTAATTTATTGAGTAAGCAGTGTTACGACCAGGTGAGAAAGGTGTGTATGGGTCCCTCTCAGACTTCACCTGGTCTTACTGTAACATTGTTTAATTTTAAACACACTGTGTTTTGAGCTCTGCCTTGGTGAATCCTTGTTCACCTCTTTCCAATAATAAGGCAAAGAAATGAGCACAAACAGGTGTCCTTAGTTTTAAAGAAAAAAAGTGAAATTTATTAAAACTTAAACTAAAAAAACTCTAATTTGGTTAACGCCTCTGGGTACACGAGGTGCCCACGCTAGCATGCATATGTGATACACACATGCAGATAGGGACAGAAAGGAGCAGAAGAAAAAAATAAAGTGGAAAGGTTTGAGTCAATATCTGAAGAGTTGTTGCAGTTCTTTGAGCTCACTGTCGAGTCTTTGCTTGTGGGTAATTCTTGCTTTTCTTTGGGGCCCAATATTCTTCTTAAACCTTGTTCACTGTAGGAGACTTTTCTCTCCTGGGGACCACATGTCTTCAATTGGATTCCGAAGCTGGTGAGAAAGAGATGGGAGCAGACAGGAGGAGAGAAGGTCTGCTTCAGTCCAGGAGCCAAGAGCTTTCTGAGTTCAAATTCTCTGTGGAAGTTGAAAAAAAACTGGAACGGCCAGTTTGTCATGTGACCAGCTGGCCTAATGAGTCCTGGCCCTTGTGGATTGTCTTGTCCTCGCAGACCCTGGAATGTTTCCTCTACACACAATACCTGGTGATCAAATGCCCATTGTGGGTTAAATTGGAACAGGGAATAGCCCCTTTATCCTTTCAAGTACTGTCTGTTAATATGCAAAAATGTCTTTCTAGCTAAGGTCTGGCAGTCCTTGTAATAGGCCTCGTCTTCTTCCCAGCAACAATTTGAAGTTTTAATGCCCATGAGGCAAAATTAATGTGCCTCATTCTTGGCAGATGGGGTCCTGCATGACAGCAGTATTTTTTTTATGATTTACAGTTTATTGGTTGTGCCCCTTTTAAAGGTCAACTTTTAAAGTTGATGACACCAACCATCCAGAATGATAATTTATAGAAAAGCGTTTGCAGTTTCCTATTGGGTGGCAAAGTAACCGTGAGACTCTCTTAACTGCCCCCTGGCAGGTAGAGTAAGAATGATGTTGGCAGATGTGTGAAGATGCACAGACTGCTCATTCTGCCAGCTGGGTACAGTACATGGCACAAGGTGACAAGGAGATGGGGGAAATAGAAAAACTTACACCAAAAATATTGGTTTAGTCTAAGATACAGCACTGAAACAGGCCCTTCTGTCCACCGAGTCTGTGCCGACCATCAACCACCCATTTATACTAATCCTACACTAATCCCATATTCCTACCACATCGCTGTGGGAGGAAACCTGAGCATCCGGCGAAAACCCAGAGTCACAGGAAGAACTTGCAAAATCCACACAGGCAGTGCCCAGAATTGAACCCTGGTCGCTGGAGCTGTGAGGCTGCGGTGCTAACTACTGCGCCACAGTGCTGCTGGTGTAATAAATAATCTCTATTATCTGCTCTTACCTCATCAGATGCTTCTCTCCAGTTGATTCTGTAAATCACTATCAACAAGAAAACTAATTGTACAACCATGCCAATAAATATTCCAGACCAGAGCCCTGCAAAATAATAATGGTGCAGTGAGTATGGGGTAAATGTTGTTGAGTTTTCATTCCGCATCTTTTCCTTTATCAGATGGTTGATGTCAGCCTGCACGACACTACTTGTGCCACATTGGAAAAGGCCTATTTTCAGTGGGATGAGAAGGGATCTTGCCAAGGTAAAATGGAACCAAAGACTGACAGGAAAATCTGTAACAGAACAATGGGTTATCTTTAAGGAGGAGATGCTTCATGCACAGGCCAGGGACATTGAGACAAGGGGCGAAAGGTAGGGGAACCAAAGCCAGTCTTCATTTGATGATAAGGGATCGAGAATATGACGACATAAAAAAAGGGTGTATGATGCACGTGAGGCAAATTCCTCAAGTGAGAAGCAGGTCAAATACAATGGGCTGGATTTTATAGCAGCTTCGACATCGGGATCTGTGGCAGGGAGAGCATGAAGATTGCCCCAGATGAGGCCCACCACGGACCTCGACGCTGGCAGGGCCCGTCCCAATCATGCCGGTGGCGGCGAGGCCTCGTTACATCCCCCTCGCCGCTCGGCAGCAGGACTGTAATTTACATAATTGCAAATACAAAAATGCAAATCTCTGAAGTAAACATTTACCCGCTCCTGCCATCCATTCCGGTGCCATATTGAAGCCGACGGCAGCCACTCCCGTGCCGTCGGATCTCCAACCATTGATGTAAGGCAGAACACTGGTGGTGAGGTGGGTGCAGGTAAGTTTCGCAGTGCAGGGGCAGGGTGGGGGGGGGGCGGGGGGGAGCAGGGAAAATACTTTGGATTGGTCGGGGGATGGTGGGAAGGGGTGGAGGATTAAAGTTATTAAAGGTCGGTTGACAGGTTGCGATCTGAATCAAGGTTTTCTTGGGGGAGAATGGGCTATTAATGACTCGATTATTCCTTGTGGGTGTGGGCGAAGGGAGTGCAGATGTTATGTAATGTGTAACTTAAATTTTAACACTTCATTCCCTTTAAAAATTAAAATTTCTTCCAAGGGCTTGAAGCACATTAAAAATGGCACTGGTGCCTGTGCAGTGGCGCTGACGCCATTACCAGGGACGGACCGCCCGCCGCCTCCATGTCATCTGGGGGTGGGGGGGAGATGGCGGTGCACCCTGGCCATGTTAATGAGCCAGCACATATAATATCACAGTGGCTCCACAGAGCAAAACCCACGCGTGCGGGTCACCATCTTGTACGGCCACCGCTGTACTCGGCAGCAGCAACAGAAAATCCATCCTAATATGTTGAAAGGGAAAGAGAAGCAGAAAATAACAAAATGAGAAATGATAAAGGCAAGAAGTCACTCGTGGAAGTGGTATACAGGGCCCCTAACAGGAACCATATGTTTCAACAGAGTATAAAGGAAGAAATAAAGGGAGCTTGTCAGAAAGGTATGGCGATAATCATGCAGGATTTTAATCTACATATAGACTAGAAAAATCAGATGGGCAAAGGTTGGCGAGATGAGGAGTTCGTAGAATGTTTTCCGGATAGTTTCTTAGAACAGCACGTTCTGGAGCCAACCAGAGAGCAGGCTATACTTGACCTGGTATTGTGCATTGGGACAGGATTAATTGATGACATCATAGTGAAGGCACCCCTAGGTAGCAGCAATCATAATATGATTGAATTTTACATTTTGTTTGAGGGAGAGAAGAATGGGTACAAGACAAGTATTTTAAACATAAATAAGGGCAGTTATTAGGGCATGAAAGCTCGCTAAAGAGAAGGGCAAATTAGGTTCAGGGATAGGTCAAGAGAGATGTAGTGGCAGACATTTAAGAGGATATTTCAGAATACACAGAATAGATACATTCCAACGAGAAAGAAAAAATCCAAGGGGAGGACCCACTATCTGTGCTTAATTTAAAAAGTTAAAGAAAGTATCAAACTTAAAGAAAAAGTATATAATTGCGCAAAGATGGGTGGCAGGTCAGAAGATTGGACAGAATATGTCAGGCAAACCCCCCCACCTGCCAAGAATGAGGAAAATTTATTTTACCACATGAACATTGATTTTATAAAGTTGTTGGTAGAGAAAGAACGTGCTTTAAAAAAAATTGAGAAATTTGGCTAAACAGAGATATTAGCATATCCACAAAACAAAGGGGCTATTCCCTGCTCCAATTTAATCCACAATGGACTTCTGATAACCAAACATTAAAGTTGGAAAGGCTAGCATTCCAGGTTAACCGCTAAGGTGGCCAAATACCCAAACAGATGTGGTCGGACCAGTTTGTTCACATGGCGGGCTGACTTTTGGAGTTTTTTGAAATTGAACTTCCAACAAGGAATTTGAAATCAGAAGGCTGTTTGCTCCTGGACTGAGAACACCTCTCTCCAGTCTCCTCCCATCTCTTTCTCACGGAACTGAAGAACCATTGAAGACACGTAAACTCAAAGAGAGAAAAGTCTCCTATGTGAACAAGATTTAAGAAGAATACAACAAAACCCAACAAAAAGTAAGAGCAGTCTACAATCAAAGACTCTATGGCGAGCTGGAAACACAGAAACAGTAACAAGAAAGTCGCTTCTGATATTGCCTCAAACCTCTCCATTTATTTTTTCTTCTGCTCTTTTCTGTCCTTATTTCAATGTGTGTATCAAATTTACATGCTAGCATGGGGCGCGGTGTGTATCCGTAGGCGTTAATTGAATTAAAGTTTAAGTTTCAGTTTTAATAAAACTTCACTTTTCTTCTGTAAACCTAAAGAAAACCTGGCGTGCTCATTTCTTTGCCTTATAATTGGAAAGCTGTGAACAAGGATTCACAATGAGGGAGCTCAAAACACAATGTGTTTAAATTAAACCCTGTTACAATAAGACCAGGTGAAGACAGTAAAAGACCCCTAGACACCTTTCTCACCAGGTCATAATAGAAATTTGGGTGCTAGCGTCCAGAATTTTACCCACAGACAAATGAGTGAAATTGGAAGTGGGAAGCCAAATTGTTCCCAATCAAAAACAGCAAGGTTTTAATACAGGTTCTCTTGTGGTTGTGTGTGCTTGAAAACTAACATGTCTAAAACTGAAGCGAGTAGCTCTCCAAGTCAGGGTGAAGTAACTTGGGATAAGTTAAAAGCATTGTCTATGGAGGAGTTGAGGAAAATGGCTGAGCAGTGTGGGATCACTGTACGTGGCAAGGCTAGGCAGTCTGAACCAAATTTACAGATGACACAAAACTGGGTGGGAGGGTGAGTTCTGAGGAGGATGCAGAGAGGCTTCCGGGTGATTTGGACAAGTTGAGTGAGTGGGCTAACGCATGGCAGATGCAGTATAATGTGAATAAATGTGAGGTTATCCACTTTGGTAGCAAAAACAGGAAGGCAGATTATTATCTGAACAGCTAAGAACTGAGAGAGGGGAATATGCAGCGAGACCTGGGTGTTCTCATCCACCAGTTGCTGAAGGTAAGCATGCTGGTCCAACAGGCGATAAAAGAGGCAAATGGTATGTTGGCCTTCATAGTGAGAGGATTCGAGTGCAGGAGCAGGGATGTCTTGCTACAATTATACATGGCCTTGGTGAGGCCACACCTGGAATATTGTGTGCAGTTTTGGTCTCCTTATCTGAGGAAGGATGTTCTTGCTATAGAGGGAGTGCAGCGAAGGCTTACCAGACTGATTACTGGGATGGTGCGACTGACGTATGAGGAGAGATTGAGTCAGTTAGGATTATAATCATTGGAGTTGAGAAGAGTGAGGGGGGATCTCATAGAAACCTATAAAATTCTAACAAGACTTGACAGGGTAGATGCATGAAGGATGTTCCCGATGGTGGGGGAGAACCAGGGGTCATAGTCGAAGGATACTGGGAAAACCTTTCAGGACTGAGATGAGGAGAAATTTCTTCACCCAGAGAGTGGTGAGCCTGTGGAATTTGCTACCACAGAAAGCAGTTGATGCCAAAACATTGCATGTTTTCAAGAAGGAGTTAGATATAGCTCTTGGGTCTAAGGGATCAAAGGGTATGGGGCAAAAGCGGGAACAGGTTACTGAGTTGGAAGATCAGCCATGATCATCATGAATGGCGGAGCAGACTCGAAGGGCCGAATGGCCAACTCCTGCTCCTATTCTCTATGTTTCTATGATTCTGAGGTTAGCGGCCCACCATTTTTCCCCTGAATCTGAAGAAGTAGAAACAGGGTTAGAGGTAGACTCCGACGGGGTATTGCTCGCAAAGATACAATTGGAACAAAGGAATCTTGAATTACGGGAGAGAAAAAGAGAGAGAGAGGCAGGAGAGGGAGAAAGAGAGAGACTTCCAGAATGAATGGGAAGAAAATGAAAGGCAGGAGAGAGAGAGAGAGACAAAGAATATTCCATGAAGAATGCGAAGAAAGCGAGTTGAAGCTGCTTGAGTTAACTAGGGAGCTACAGAGTAACCATAGTGAAAGCATGACCAATATGGAGGAGCAGAATTCAAGAGTGGGTACAAGATTGCTAAACCTCGCTCAATTAATTCCAAAATTCAATGAGGAAGATGTGGAAGTATTTTTTGTGTCTATCGAGAAACTGGCAAGCCAGCTAAAATGGCCAGCTGAGACCTGGCCTCTTTTACTGCAAAGCAACTTAACTGAAAAAGCCCATTTGGTTTATTCCCTGTTGCCTGATGAGAGTTCATCAAATTCTGAACTGACCAAAAATGCTATCCTCGGGGCATATGAATGAGTACCTGAATCCTACTGCCAAAAGTTTAGAACCCTCAAAAAGCAAGCTAATAAAACTTATCTGGAGTTTGAAAGCAAGCAAGCAGCTGGCTTTTGACCAGTGGTTGAGGGCTTTAAAAATACAACTGAGCTATGAGACTCTCAGAGAAGTAATCCTGTTAGAGGAATTTAAACACTCTCTCCCATTCTCAATAAAGACCCATGTGGAGGAGCAACAGGTTCAGGGAGCCCAGCAAGCAGCCGTTCTAGCCGATGAGTTTGATTTAATTTACAACTCGGTTTCCCAGGGAGAACCTTCCTTAATCACCCCCACAAATACGAAAAGGAGAAAGGAAAGCAGGAGACACAGGGTGCCCTCTTCCAGCCAAAAACGAAGGTGCTTTGAGCAACAGTGAGACCCAGAGACCTGTGTGCTTCCATTGTAATAAAGCAGGGCATTTAAAAGCTAACTGTTGGAAACTAAAGAGGAAACCAGTCGGGTTAATCAGGGCACACTCGCTCAGTGACGAGGGCCTGATGCAAAGCACAGCAGAACCATCTATGGCTTTAACTGCAGTAAGATTGCAACACAGGAAGCTTGCGAGGGCCAGTGCAGGAAAAGTTAATAGGATTCCTGAAGGCTATCAGGGCTTTGTATCTGAAGGTAAGTTAACCCCATGCCCCTCGTGCGGGGCAAGCAAGCCCATAGTGATTCTCAGGGACACAGGGGCCACTAGATCCCTTTTACTGGGAAAAGGTCTGACCTTTCCCCCAGCGAGTGCAGTGAACACCAAAATGGTGGTGAATGGTATTGAAGGGCAGTGTATGCTTGTACCTGTACATCGGGTGCTCCTGGAGTGTGACCTAGTTTCGGTACCAGTGACCATAGGGATTGTCCCTAGTTTGCCTGTGGACGGGGTTGACCTGCTCCTAGGTAATGATCTGCCAGGGGTACAGGTGGTAGCCCCCCGAGTAGTGAAAGAAAGACTGCAGGAGGCCAGAGAGACAGGGCAGTGGCGGGAGAAGGACCCCTTGCAGTGTCACTGAATGTGCAGTGGATCAGGCCATGACCAAACCCGCTCCCCCGGAGGAGACTGCATTGGCACTGCAGGCAGATGACCATGCGGTCTGCCTGTCCAAGACTTTCTTTGGAAAGATCGGAGGCCCAGGGAATGAATTAATGGATTTTCCCTAGGTGAGGCTCAGCGAGCTGACCCAGTATTGTGAGAGTTAGCTTAGGTTGCCCAGTCTGAAAGTGAAACAGAGGGAGTCCCTGATTGGTACTATTTAAAGAATGAGGTACTGATGAGGAAAAGGAGTTCTCCTCACAGAACTGATGGCAAGGAGTGGACAGTAGTTCACCAGTTAGTGGTGCCACAGAGGTACCAGGGAGAAATATTAAGAAGGGCCCATGAGACTACAGTGGCTCTACATGCTGGGATACGAAAGAATAAAGCCTGCATAAGACAGCGGTTTGATTGGCCAAAACTCTACAAAGATGTGGGGGAGTACTGCAGTAGTTGTCACATGTGCCAGGTTGAGGGGAAACCCTAACCTCCAGTGAAACCTGCACACCTAAGTCCTGTACTAATGTTTGGAGGACCCTCCAGCCGAGGGCTGGTGAATGATAAGGGACCATTGCCGAGTACAAAAGGGGACAGGCAGGCACATGGCTGGAAATAGTTTAGAAAGAGAAGGGGAAAAAGTGAGCAAGAGGACAGGTTAAAGGAATTATGGGAAAAATTCTGGTTGAAAACCCGAACTGTCCAGTCAACCGACCCCGAAAAATGTGAAAAATTAGACCCCCCCCCCCCATCCCATGTAAATGCAGACTCTGGAAGCACCCCACCAGAGTTGCTAACAGCATGTACAGAGACAAAGAGAGACCTCTAGGAGGCACAAAAACAATGGAGGGTGATGCCTCACCTACTCGAAGTGTCACAGGCGGTGCAGTTAAGTCTGCACAAATACCTGCAGGTAGGGTTGTCCCAGAGAAGAAAAAGGTGAGTAAGAAAGACTCCTCCCCCACAGTCAGAGAAAAAGGGAACCACCCATCCCCTGAAATCAAAAGTCTTTGCATGACTCAGAGAGTTCAGCTCTAACTCTCCTGAGGGAAAAAAGGGTGAAATTAAAACAGCCGTAGCACCCAGGAAGGATCATTTTTAATATGCTTTAAAATTGGTGAATGAATAGCAATGAATGAGAGAAATGCATGTTTTTTCTTTCTGTATCTTATATTTCTCTCAAACCCTGTAATGAAATAAGCAGTTTTTCTTCAAATCGCATTTCATTCACCTGGGTGTGGGGGTGTCAGGCAAGCCCCCCACCTGCCAATGTTCACCACATGAACATTGATTTTAAACAGTTGCTGGCGAAGAAAGAACTTGCTTCAAAAAAAACTATTGGAAACTTTGGCTGGAGAAAGATATTCGCATATCCACAGACAGTACTTCAAAGAATAAAGGGGCTATTCCTTGCTCCAATTTAATCCACAATGGACTTTTGATTACCAGACATTGAAGATGGAAAGGCCAGCATTCTAGGTTAACTGACATGGTCGGACCAGTTTGGTCACATGGCTGGCTGACTGTTGGAGTTTTTTGAATTTGCATTACCAACAAGGAATTTGAAATCAGAAGGCTGTTTGCTCCTGGACTGAGAACACCTCTCTCCTGTCTGCTCCCATCTCTTTCTCACAGAACCGAAGAACCATTGAAGACACATAAACTCAAAGAGAGAAAAGTCTCCTATGTGAACAAGGTTTAAGAAAAATATTGGACCCCAACGAAAAGTAAGAGCTCTCCACAGTCAAAGACTCTATGGTGAGCTGGAAACACAGAAACAGTAACAAGAAACCCACTTCTGATATTGCCTCAAACCTCTTCATTTATTTTTCCTTCTGCTCTTTTCTGTCCTTAATTTCATGTGTATATCGCATATGCATGCTAGCGTGGGGCGTGGTGTGTATCCGTAGTCATTAACGGAATTAGAGTTTAAGTTTTAATAAAATTTCACTTTTCTTCTTTAAACCTAAAGAAAACCTGGCGTGCTCATTTCCTTGCCTAATAATTGGAAAGCTGTGAATAAGGATTCACAACAAGGGAGCTCAAAACACAATGTGTTTAAATTAAACCCTGTTACAATAAGACTAGGTGAAGACAGTAAAAGACCCCGAGACACCTTTTTTGCCTGGTCGTAACAATATGAAAGACAGCAAAGAATGACTAAAAGATTGATTAGGAGGGAATAATTAGAGTACGAGAGAAAACTTGCTCGAGAAATAGAAGCAAACAGCAAGAGTTTTTATAGATATTTTTTAAAAAAGAGTTAACAAAGTGAGCGTTTGTCCTATAGAAAGTCAGTCTGGGGAATTAATAAGGGATAATAAGGAGATGGCAGATGAATTGAACAAGTATTTTGCATCGGTCTTCACTATAGAAGAAACAAGTGACATCCCAGAAATAGCTGTAAATCAGGAAATGGAAGGGAGGGAGGAACTGAAGAAAATTACAATCACCAGGGAAGCAGTACTGAAAATTGTTGGAGCTGCGGGCTGACACGTTCCCAGGTCCAGATGGACTTCATCCAAGGATCCTAAAAGTAGTGGCTAGTGAGATAGTTGATGTGTTGGCTTTAATTTTCCAAAATTCCCTAGATTCACGGAAGGTTCCATTTGGTTGGAAAATAGCAAATGTAATTTGTTTGTTAAAAAAGGGAGGGCGACAGAAAGCAGGAAACTACAGGCCAGTTCGCTTAACATCTGTCATAGGGAAAATGTTAGAAACTGTTGTTAAAGACGTTATTGCAGGGCATTTAGAAAAATACAAGGTAATCAGGCAGAATCAACATGGTTTTGTGAAAGGGAAATCATGTTTAACAAATTTATTGGAGTTCTTTGAAGAAGTAACATGTGCTATGGATAAAGGAAACCGGTTCTTAGGTTTTCAGATGGCATTTGATAAGGTGCCACATCAAAGGTTATTGCTGAAAATAAAAGCTCATGGTGTAAGAGGTAACATATTGACATGGATAGAAGATTGGTTAGCTGACAAGAAACAGAGAGTAGGCATAAATGGGTCATTTTCTGGATGGCAAGGTGCAATGAGTGGTGTGCCACAGGGATCAGTGCTGAGGTCTCAACTATTTACAATTTATATAAATGACTTGGATGAAGGCACAGACGGCATACTTGCTAAATTTGCAGATGACACAAAGATAGATAGGAAAATAAGTTGTAAAGAGGACATAAGGAGGCTAGAAAGGGATAGGTTAAGTCAGTGGGCAAAGATCTGTCAAATGGAGAATAATGTGGGAAGAATAAAAAAGCAGCATTTATCTAAATGGTGAGAGATTGCAGAGCTCTGAGAGACAAAGGGATCTGGGTGTCCTAGTGCAGGAATCGCAAAAGGTTAGTCTGCAGGTTCAGCAAGTAATTAGGAAAGCTATTAGAATGGTATCGTTTATCATGAGGGGAATTGAATACAAAAGTGGGGAGGTTATTCTTCAGTTATACAGGGCATTGGTGAGACCACATCTGGAGTACTGTGTACAGTACTGGTCTCTTATTTAAGGAAGGATGTCAATGCGTTGGAAGCAGTTCAGAGAAGGTTTACTAGACTAATACCTGGAATGAGTGGGTTGTCTTATGAGGAAAGATTGGACAGGCTCGGCTTGTATCGACTGGAGTTTAGAAGAGTAAGAGGTGACTTGATTGAAACACATAAGATCCTTAGGGGTTTTAACAGGGTGAATGTGGAAAGTATGTTTCCCCTTGTGGAAGAATCTAGAACTAGGGGTCATTATTTAAAAAGAAGGGGTCACCATTAAAGACAGAGATGAGGAGAAATTTTTTTCTCTCAGATGATCATGAGTCTTTGGAATTCTCTTCCTCAAAAGGCAGTGGAAGCAGAGTCCTTGAATATTTGTAAGGCAGAGGTAGATAGATTCTTGATAAGCAAGTGGGTGAAAGGTTATTGGGGGTAGGTGGGAATGTGGAGTCGGGGTTACAATAATATCAGCCATGATTTTATTGAATGGTGAAGCAGGCTCGAGGGGCTGAGTGGCCTACTCCTGCTCCTAATTCGTATGTTCGTATGTAAGACTGACAAAGAGTGAATGAGAACAGAATGGCAGTTAACAGTAAAGGGAATATAAAAATCTTCTACTGGTTTGGAAATAGTAGTGGGTAGTATGAGGCAGGTTTAGGCCTATGCGGGACAAAGAGGGTGATATATACTTAGATGCTCAAGGTAAGGCTAGAATACTTAATGAGTACTGCATATCGGTGTTTACTAAGGTAGAGGATGCTGACAAAATATTGATAAAAGCTGAGATGGTAGAAGGAATGGATGGGGTGAAAAATGACAGTCAGGAGATACTGGAAAGTTTGGCAATGCTTAGAATGGCTCAGTCACCTATTCTAGAATTCTTGCATCCAAGGTTGCGAAAGGAAGTGGGTATGGAGATAGTGGAAGGGCTTTCCATAATCTTCCAATCCTCTCTAGATACCGGGGAGGTGCTAGACGATCGAAGAGAGGCAAATGTGACACCCTTATTCAAGAAAAGGTGTAAGGACAGTACTGGCAACTACAGGCCAGTCAGTTTAACATCAGTGGTGGGTAAGGTATTTATAATCAGGGATAAAATCAACAGGCACTTGGAGAGGTTTCAGTTAATTAAGAAGAGCCAGCACGGATTTGTGAAAGGGAGATCATGCTTGACAAATCTAATTGAATTCTTTGATGAAGTAACAGAGAAGGTTGATGATGGAAATGCAATGATGTTGTCCATTTAGATTTCAAGAAAGGGTTTGACAAAGTACCACCCAAATAGCTAGTTAACATAATTAAGGCTTACGGAATAGCAGGATATCAGCTTTAATAAAAAAAATTGGTTTAAGGATAGAAAACAGATAGTCATCATAAATGGCTGTTTTTCAGACTGGAGGTTGTAGATAGTGGTGTTCCCCAAGGGTCAGTGCTTGGACCACTGCTTTTTTGATATGTATAAATGAATTGGATATTGGAATAGAGAATAAAGTTCTCAAAACTTGCTGATGATGCCAAACTTGGAGGTGTGGCAAACAGTAACAATGAAACAAATCTTCTGCAACGGGACATAGACAGACTAGCAGAATGGGCAGCCATGTGGCAAATGGAATTTAATACAGCAAAGTGTGAGGTGATGCATTTTGGCAGAAGGGATAGGGAGAGACAAATAGACTGTATGGTACAGTTCTAAAGAGTGTTCAGGGACAGACAGACCAAGGGATTCATGTGCATAGATCTTTGAAGATGGCAGGATATATTGAGAGAGGAATTAGCAAAGCAGATGGGATCTTGGGCTTCATAAGTATTGAGTGTAAAAGTGGGAAAGTTATGCTGAACCTTCATAAAGCTCTGGTTAGGCCACAACTAGAGAACTGAGTCCAGTACTGGTCACCACACTTCAGGAAGGATGTAAATGTCCTTGAGAAGGTGCAGAGGAGATTTACCAGAATGGTTCCAGGGACGAGGAATTTTTGCTACAAAGTTAGGTTGGAGAAGCTGAGTTGTTTTCTCTGGAGCAAAGAAGATTGAGGGGAGATTTCAAAGAGTTGTATAAGATTATGACAGGTTTAGATAAGGTAGACAAAGAAAAACTGTTCCCATTAGCTGATGGCATAAGGAATTGGGGACACAGATTTAAGGTTTGAGGCAAGAGATGCAGAAGGAATGTGAGGAAGAACGTTTTTTATGCAGCGAGTGGTAATGAGGGTGGTGGAAACAGAGACAATCAATGGCCGTGATTTTATATGGGCTGTGGGGGTTTCGACCACCGGCAAAAGTGCCAGTGAGAGCTCAACGTCGCCTCCTCTGGAGAAGGCATGCTGGATCAATTCCTAATATGCACTGAAGTGGACAGCGGCGGGTCTTCCTTGGGATCAAGGACCCCGGTGGCAGAAGTTCCAGCTGCTGAGAGCTGTTGGCCAATCAGAGGCTGGCAGCTGTTTAACTGAGCAGCGTCACTGCAGAGGTGATGGTTGCTGCCGGTATTGGAACTACTGGTAGCCATGGCTGGCCGAGGGACCCAGGCCACAGGTAGGTCAGGACGGAAGGGGTTTTGTGGCTTGGGATCGTGGGGGAGGGGGGGTTTAGGGGGGTCAGCAGCCAGGGCGGGTGGGGGGTGGTCGCTCTCAGCCTTCCCCCCTTCACAATGTCAGGTCCCTCATTCAAGAACAAAGTGCCTTTTAACGAGAGCCCCACCCACCCCCGGAGCCAGCAAGCAACCTGAACGGGTTTGCTTGACAGGCTCCCCGTGCGGTGAGAGGCCCACCTGCTGCTGGAATGAGGCCATTCATTGGGCATTAACTGCCCACTTAAGGGCCTCAATTAGCAGCATGGTGGGAAGGCTAGTCACAGGGCTTCCTCCCCCAGACTTAATTTGGGTGGAAGCAGGGAGGTGGCGGGGTCCCCCCACCACCCTGCCACCATCCCGCCCGATTATATGCTCACCCGTCTCCAAACCTGACACAGGGGAGAGCATAAAACTCCCCCCAATAATTTCAAAAGGAAATGGGCCCTTCAAGGGAAATAACTTTGCAGGGCTACAGAGGAGAGCAGGGGAATGGGTTTGACTGGATTGATTGAAATAAAGCCGGAGTAGATTCGATGGCCAAATTGCTTCCTTCTATCTCGTAAATGACTCTATGGAACTAAGACACTATGACTCACCTCCTGCCAATATTCCAGTGACTATTGTTACACATGAAAAATGGCCATGTGAGCAAGGTGCCGGATATAATAGTACAGTGTGAGGACGGAGAGACATTAGCCCCTGAATTCCACAGTGTTGGTTACACTCATGTTGCATCCCAGAGACAGACCTTTCACCCAACTACACTCTCCAGCACTGATCTCGAGGTGGAACAATATCCTCAGTACTTTAAAGAGAGCGGGTGAAGGGTGACAATTGACGGTAAAGAACAAAAAGAAAAAAATATTTAAATTCCTACCAATGACACCAAGTTTTGCATCAAACATCAGTGAGATTCCAAAGGGAAGCGCAATTAGACAGAATCCAATGAATTGAATGATAGCTCCCAATTTTTGCTTCCCAATTCCTCTTAACACTCCACCACTTACAGCCTGTAGAACAGATAAACAGAATATATTCGTGATGACATAACATTCTGCTGTCGTTTGTACAGGGATGAAACCAAACCTAATGAATAAACATGTCCTCAAATCAATCATAACCAGTAGTTTACATTTCAAACACAGTCATTGATATTATGTAGCAACAGCCTGACATAGTCAGACTCATGGAATAATACCTTACAGACATCGTCCCAGACACTGCCATCACCATCCCTGGCTATATCCTGTCTCACCGGCAGGACAGACCCAGCAGAGGTGGTGGCACAGTGGTATACAGTCGGGAGGGAGTCGCACTGGGAGTCCTCAACATCGACTCCGGACCCCATGAAGTCTCATGGCATCAGGTCAAACATGGGGAAGGACACCTCCTTCTGATTACCACCTACTGCCCTCCCTCAGCTGATTGAACTCCACTTGGAGGAAGCACTGAGGGTAGCAATGGCACAGAATGTACTCTGGGTAGGGGACTTCAATGTCCATCAGCAAGAGTGGCTCGGTAGCACTGCTACTGACCGAGCTGGCCAAGTCCTAAAGGACACAGCTGCTAGACTGGGTCTGCAGCAGGTGGTGAGGGAACCAACAAGACAGAAAAGCAGACTTGACTTTGTCCTCACTAATCTGCCTGCCGCAGATGCATCTGTCCATGACAATATTGGTAGGAGTGACCACCGCACAGTCCTTGTGGGGACAAAGTCCCGCTGTCACATTGAGGATGCCCTCCATCGTGTTATGTGGCACTACCACTGTGCTAAATGGGATAAATTTCGAACCGATCTAGCTATGCAAAACTGGGCATCCATGAGACACTGTGAACCATCAGCAGCAGAATT
The DNA here is from genome assembly GCF_036365525.1 of Heterodontus francisci. Taxonomy (NCBI): domain Eukaryota; kingdom Metazoa; phylum Chordata; class Chondrichthyes; order Heterodontiformes; family Heterodontidae; genus Heterodontus; species Heterodontus francisci. The sequence goes on along the minus strand of NC_090400.1, from coordinate 6,031,397 downwards.
GTACTCAATCACAATCTGTAACCTCATGGCCCGGCATTTCCCCCACTCTACCATTACCATCAAGCCAGGAGACCAACCCTGGTTCAATGAAGAGTGCAGGAGGGCATGCCAGGTGCAGCACCAGGCATACCTCAAAATGAGGTGTCAACCTGGTGAAGCTACAACACAGGACTACTTGCATGTCAAACTGTGTAAGCAGCACGCAATAGACAGAGCTAAGCGATCACATAACCAACGGATCAGATCTAAGCTCTGCAGTCCTGCCAAATCCAGCCGTGAACAGTGGTGGACAATTAAACAATGAACTGGAGAAGGTGGCTCCATAAATATCCCCACCTCAATGATGGGGGAGCCCAGCACATCAGTGCGAAAGATAAGGCTGAAGCATTTGCAACAATCTTCAGCCAAAAGTACCAAGTTGATGATACAAATCAGCCTCCTCCTGAAGTCCCCAGCATCACAGATGTCAGACTTCAGCCAATTCAATTCCTTCTGCGTGATATCAAGAAACGACTGAAGGCATTGGATACTGCAACGGCTAATGGCCCTGACAATGTTCCGGCAATAGTACTGAAGATCTGTGCTCCAGAACTTGCCGCACCCCTAGCCAAGCTGTTCCAGTACAGCTACAACACTGGCATCTACACTGCAATGTGGAAAATCGCCCAAGTATGTCCTGTACACAAAAAGCAGGACAAGTCCAATCCGGCCAATTACCACCCAATCAGTCTACTCTCAAGCATCAGTAAAGTGACGGACGGTGTCATCAACAGTGCCATCAAGCAGCACTTGCTGAGCAATAACCTACTCAGTGACGCTCATTTTGAGTTCCACTAGGGTCACTCTGCTCCTGACCTCATTGGTTCAAATAGGGCCTGGACTGCGCTGTAATGTTCTATGTTCTATGTTCTAAACATGGACAAAAGAGCTGAATTCAAGAGGTGAGGTAAGAGTGACTGCCCTCAACATCAAGGCAGCATTTGACCGAGTATGGCATCAAGGAGCCCTAGCAACACTGAAGTCATTGGGAATTGGGGGAAAACTCTCTGCTGGTTGGAGTCATACCAAGCACAAACAAAGATGGTTGTGGTTGTTAGAGGTCAATCATCTCAGCTCGAGCACATCACTGCAGGAATTCCTCAGGGTCAGAAGCATCTTCAGCTGCTTCATCAATGACCTGCCTTCAATCATAAGATCAGAAGTGGGGATGTTTGCTGATGATTGGATAATGTTCAGCACCATTCACGATGACTCAGATACAGAAGCAGTCAGTGTAGAAATGCAGCAAGAACTGGACAATATCCAGGCTTGGACTGATCAGTGGCAAGTAACATTCACACCACATAACTGCCAGGCAATGACCATCTCCAACAAGAGAGAATCTAATCATCTCCCCTTGACATTCAATAGCATTACCATCGCTGAATCCCCCACTATCAACATCCTAGGGGTTACCATTGAGCATAAACGGAACTGGAATAGCCATATAAATACTGTGGCTACAAGAGCAGGTCAGAGGTTAGGTATCTTGCGGCAAATAACTCACCTCCTGTCTCCCCAAAGCCTGTCCACCAACTACAAGGCGCAAGTCAGGAGTGTGATGGAATACTCTCCACTTGCCTGGATAGGTGCAGCTCCAACAACACTCAAGAAGCTCAACACCGTCCAGGACAAAGCAGCCCGCTTGATTGGCTGCACATTCGCAAACATTCACTCCCTCCACCACCGAAGCACAGTGGCAGCAGTGTGTACCATTTACAAGATGCACTGCAGCAATGCACCAAGGCTCCTTCGGCACCTTCCAAACCTGCAATTGCTAATAACTAGAAGGACAAGGGCAGCAAATGCATGGGAACACCAGCACCTGCAAATTCCCCTCCAAGTCACACACCATCCTGACTTGGAACTATATCGCCATTCTTTCACTGTTGCTGGGTGAAAATCCTGGAACTCCCTTCCTAACAGCACTGTAGGTGTACCTATCTCACATGGACTGCAGCGGTTCGAAAAGGCAGCTCACCACCACCTTCTCAAGGGCCATTAGGGATGGGCAAGAAATGGTGGTCTAGCCAATGATGCCCACATCCCATGGATGAATGAATAAAAAAAACTGCTCTCTTTCTGTCAAACTTCAGCTTAAAACAAATAAATTAAAATTAAAAGTGCAGTGATCCCAGAACAGAAACACTTCAAACCATTCAGAGATGGCAGGCATTGGGGATGAATTCCTTTACCCTTCTCCCCCTTTAGCTTCAGTGGTGGTTCAGGCGGAGACTCCTTTTATGGAGGTAATTACCGTGTGGACGACCCCACAGAAACCACATTGAGAGATCTTACGCGATCATCACTGTCGATATCATTCTGAATTGCTTCACTCCTCCGGATATTACGAAGCAGCTGACTGCACTGGATCCAGTCAAGACAAGGGGGCTCAGATACTCCTGAAGGCCTGTGTACCACAGCGAGCTGCTGTCATACCCAGTCGTTTCAGTACAGCTATGAGACTGGCTTCGAATCGATCATTTGGAAACTCAGATATCTCCTGTTCTCAAAATACAGGATATTTAGGATACTTCGGGTGAAATGAGCTTGAGTGATCAGAGGCTTGGGTGCAGTAAAAACACTGGCACAGACCAGTTGGGCTGAATGGCCTGTTTCTCAGCTGTAAAATTTTCTGTAAGATTGGATTGCATCGGTAACTGAGTAGAAACTGCAGTATAACACTATGAAGTGTGACATGCAGAATCTAACAGCAATGTACTTTGGGGTTATTGTAGAATCTTGGTTATGTTACTGGATCAGTAATTCTGACACATGCACATGATCTTAGCATCATGAGTTCAAATCTCTACCATGGCAGCTGGGGAGGTTGAAGTCAATTCATTGAATAAAAATCAGGAATAAAAAGCTAGCATCAGTAATGGTGACTGTGGAATGACCAGATTGGCAAAGGAACCCATCTGGTTCATTGACATCCTTCAGGGGAGGAAATCTGCCGTCCTTACCAAGTCAAGCCTATATGTGACTTGAGACCCACAGCAATGTGGTTGTCTCTTCACTGCCTCTGAGATGACCCAGCAAGTCACTCAGTTGTTCTCCAGGGTAATTGGGGACGGACAACAAACGTTGGTCATGGCAGCAATGCCCATGTCCCATGACCTAATTAAAAAAGGTAAAACTACACTGATATAATACAATAAATTTAAAATAAAGGAGTTAACAATTAAAAGTAACAAACAAAAGAAATGTCACATGATAACCTGTACAAAAATCACAGATACTGAAATACTCACAGCCATGGAATTAACCCAATGATGAGCAGCATAGAGTGGAATTACTTCTGCAACTAAATGAACAATTTCTCTGGAAAATGAGAAGAGGAATATCAGAGCTTTCAGCTGATTCTGAATCCATTTTGAAAATGCATGTTGATGAGTTTTTATACTTGTAGAATTTGTTTTTACTAACTTGTCATTGGTGAATATATAGCCCACCACATCCTTTATCGCTCCAATTATCACTGCATTAACTAAGGTAATGCACCCTGTGAAAATAAATGTAAAATATGAAGAATTCTCATCAAATAATCTATTTGAAGATCCAGATAAACTTTTTATAGACATTGCAATTCACTGTTTATTTTTTCCCTCCCTTTTTCCAACACATGAACCCCTCCTCCCCCTGTTCTGTTTGACTGGGTGTCGACTCCTTGTCTGGGAGTTTGATGGAACCTCTTCCCCCTCATGTAACTTGCTCCAGGGACCTTCTTCCTGTATAAGCCTAGACAGTGAATGTGAATCTATTGACTGTGGTGTCATCACCATTGGACCTGATCCTGTCCTCACCCATTGTCCAGACCCACACACTGAATAATGAACAGGAGCTGGAACCAGAGCTGATTTTCCCCTCCCTAATCCAGATTGTTGAGACCAATTGTACAAATCTAGCTGGAACCCAACTGAGATTAGTTAACTCAGCACAGATCAGGAATCAAACATGGCATCTTCCTAAAGATAAAAAAAAAACAGAAAATGCTGGAAATACTCAGTTTGGATTAGTACAGCTCCAACACTCAAGAAGCCAAACACCATTCAGGACAGAGCAGCCTGCTTGATCGGCACCCCATCCACCACCTCAAACTTCGACTTCTTCCACCACCGATGCACAGTGGCTGCAGTGTGTACCACCAACAAGATGCACTGCGGCAACTCACCAAGTCTCCTTCGGCAACACCTTCCAAACCCACAACTTCTACCAGCTGGAAGAACAAGGGTAGCAGGCACCTGGGAACACCACCACCTGCAAGTTCCCCTTCAAGTCACACACCATCCTGACTTGGAAATATATCACTGCTCCTTCGCTGTCACTGGGACAGAATCCTGGGACTCTGAATAAAAGGGACCGCCAGCAGTTGGATTGCTGAATCTGTAGCAACCACAGGAATGGAGAGGAGACCTGGGAAGGCTGCTCCCAGGGTCTCTCACTCTTACCTGGAGGTCCTGCTGTGGGATTTGAGGGGCTGCAGTGAAGTGAACTCACTCAAGGATAGGAGGAAGACGACACCCTCTCCAACCAAGCAGGTGTGGATGGAAGTGGCTGAGGAAGTCAGCAGCAGGAGTGCGGACAGTGTGCCAAGAGGATCCAGTACCTCAGGAGGGCGGGAAAGGTGAGTGGTAAAACACTCTCAGGTGCCAAGCCCCACACTCTGACTTGCCCAGTGTTCTCCTGCACAGCACTCCTCAGGACAACACACCTTGCAGCTCCACTCATTCCTCTCCCAGCAGGCACCTCACATCCCCATCCAAACAGCCAACACTCACCCTCAGCCTATTGCGCTTCCACACCCATGCCTCACTCACAGTCCTCAAATGTTATCCTTCCCTCCTCTCTGCCCAAGCCATTACCGCCACTCACATCTCTCTGCTTTCTTTCCTTGCAGGAAAAGAGAGCACACAACTTGGCGAGAGGAAGAGGATGGGGGTTGGACAGGTAGGTGTGGCCCTCCAGTCACAGACACCTTGTCAACCACTGGAAATGTGTGCCCACCTGCTCCATTGGGACGGAGATCTTGTTCCAGGAGGCTGCAGATTTCAGCAGTGATCTGCCATGAGAGCCTGAGCCTCCTGAGGCACTGGTGCTCAGACATGTCGAGAGAGCTGATCCTCTGCCTGTAGACTCTGTGTTGGGAGTCTTGCCTCCTCCCAGCTGATCTCGGTGTCCATCCCCTCTATTGTGTGGAAGGGCATGTGGTTGAGGAGAAGGCTGCTGGTGCTGCTGCTGGTGATGCTCCTGCTGCTGCTGGAGCCGTGGGCCATGGAGTGGCTTCTGCTCTTGACCCTCAGAAGAGGTGGAAGGTGGAGCTGCATAAGCTGCTCCCATGCCATGGTGAAGACTGGCAGCAGAGAAGTGCAGCTGAAGATTAGTGAAGTGCTGGACAGGTGAAGCATGTTCAAAGCAGTTGCCATCACCTGTCAAACAGTGAAAGCACTCTCTGAGAGAAGAAGTGCTTTGAACAGCAGACTCTCAATGGCCATGGCTGGAGCTCTTCAGTGTAACTGATCATCGTCTTTGCAGCCTGTCAGTTTCGCTGAAGATATTCCCGCTGTGTACTCACCTCGGTGACCCTGGTGAGTTGCTGACACAGTGTGGAAGACATGTGCTGTTGGCAAAGAAGCAATTCATATATAAAAAGGCTCTTAATTGCCATTTTAATCACCTTCTGCCAGAGCCACGGGGTGTCCACACAGGACTCAGAACATATCCCTGAGAATGTCGGAAGAGGTGGGATGATATCGGGATTGCAATCCTACATCAGTTTCTGGGGCATTCCCACTCTGCATGCTCCGGAACCCGCTTCCACCAAGCTGGGAAAGTTCTCCGCAATGTTTTTGTTCATTGACCTTACATCAGAACTGGCAAAAACTCGAGATGGAACAGGTTTTAAAGCAAGGACAGAGGCAGGGAAAGAGAGGCGGGGGAGGAAAGAAGAGAAAGGAAGGTCTATGAAGGGCTGGAAGACAGGAGTGATTAAATGACAAAAGAGATAACAGTGCAAGGGAAAAGGGGTCAAAATAGAACAGTAAAGAGACAAAAGAATGGTCTCAAGGAGCTGTAAATGGCAACAGTAGCAATATTACCAGAATATTATCTGAAAAAGTGGGCGCAGTAGTTATGATTGGAATTGTTGAACTCAGTGTTGAGTTAGGAAGGCTGTAAAATGTGTAATGGAAAGATGAGGTATTGTTTCTTGAGCTTATGCTTAGCTTCATAAAGGTGTCTGATGCTCAAAGGGATTTCCTAATTAATGTACAGGACACAGCTCGATGTACATTGACAATTCTGACATGAGGAAGCAGGATTTACACAGTTATCCAGCTTTATCAATAATTGCCTTCAGCTTCCCTGGTAAAGGCAATGAGTTTGTGTGTTGGACACTTGGGGAATGGCCCAGCTTTAATCCCCAATCTGTTCTGAATTAGCTGAGCTGAGCAGGGTGGAGGGGGGAGATGGTATTGATAGGAATGGTGGTAAAAGTTATACATTGGCCTCAGTCCCCCTGGTTTAGGGACGTGGAAAATCACCTTTTCTTTTGTCTCCTGATTTCGATACAGTTTTGGTCCAGATATCTTTGGCTGCTTCATCAATAACCTTCCCTCTCTCACAAGGTCGGAAGGGGAACTGTTTTCTGATGAATTTTGCAGTACACAACTCCATTTATAACTCCTCCAATAATGAAACAGCCAACAGAAGGATCTGGATAACACCCAGGCTTGAACTGATAAATGACAGGTAACAGTTGCACCATCTAAGTACAGGTTAATTACCAACTCAAACAAGAGAAAGCTCAGCCATCTCTGCTTAAACATTAACTATACCCCCATTGCTGAGCGTCCCATCACCAACCTCCTGGGGGTCAGGGGGTCACCATTGCCCAGAAACGTAACTAGATCATCCATACTGACACCTTGACTACAATAGCGAAGCACAGACTGAGAGATCTGGTCACTCAAAGCCACTTTCCCATCTGAAAGACTCGAGTTGGGGGTGTGATGGAAGACTCACCATTTACCTGGGACAGCCAGAGCAACACTGAACACCACTCAGTGCTTGATTGGTTCCCCTGTCATTGGACCCAATCTCCAACCCCTTCATCCTGGCACATTCTGACACTATCTATTTCTTCGACAGCACCTTCCAAACCCACAACCTCTACTGCCTAGAACAACAAGGACAGCAGGTGCATGGGAACATCACCACTTGCAAGTTCCCTCCAGGTCACACACCATTCGGACTTGGATATCACTTGAATAAGTAGAATTTTAGTCAATGAGTTTAAAGTATTGGACTCACCAATGCAGCACAAAGCAACTTTAACAGAGTTTACAGCCTGCTCTGGATTTCTGGCACCCAGCGCATTACCCACATGAACAGTTACAGCCAGACTGTATCCCAAAGCAATCTGCAGGAGAAAAAACATAAACAGTTACTTGTACGTTATTCTCTCTCTATCCCCCATTCAATTAGTTGCTGAAAGTAACTGCTCCATCAATGAATCTGTGGGTGGATGTAACAAGCAATTAGTAAGTTAAATGGCATGTTGTCCAGCACCATTCGTGATGACTCAGATACTGAAGCAGTCCGTGTAGAAATGCAGCAAGACCTGGACAATATCCAGGCTTGAGCTGATAGGGGGCAAGAAACATTTGCACCACACAAATGCCAGGCAATGACCATCTCCAACAAGAGAAAATCTAACCATCTCCCTTGACTTTCAATGGCATTACCGTCGCTGAATCCCCCACTATCAACATCCTGGCGGTTACCATTGAGCAGAAACTGAACTGGAGTCGCAATATCAATACTGTGGCTACAAGAGCAGGTCAAAGGTGAGAAATCCTGCAGTGAGCCTTTGACAAGGTCCCTCATGGCTGACTGATACAAAAGGTGAAGTCACATGGGATCAGAGGGGAGCTGGCAAGATGGATACAGAACTGGCTCAGTCATAGAAGACAGAGGGTATCAGTGGAAGGGTGCTTTTCTGAATGGAGCGCTGTGACTAGTGGTGTTCCGCAGGGATCAGTGCTGGGACCTTTGCTGTTTGTATTGTTTATAAATGATTTGGAGGAAAATGCAGCTGGTCTGATTCGTAAGTTTGCGGACGGCACAAAGGTTGGTGGAGTTGCAGATAATGATGAGGTTTGTCAGAGTATACAGCAGGAGATAGATTGGTTGGAGACTTGGGCGGAGAAATGGCAGATGGAGTTTAATCCGGACAAATGTGAGGTAATGCATTTTGGAAGGTCTGATGCAGGTGGGAAGTATACAGTAAATGGCAGAACCCTTAGGAGTATTGACAGGCAGAGAGATCTGGGCGGACAGGTCCACAGGTCACTGAAAGTGGCAATGCAGGTGGATAAGGTAGTCAAGAAGGCATACGGCATGCTTGCCTTCATCGGTCGGGGCATAGAGTATAAAAATAGGCAAGTCATGCTGCAGCTGTACAGAACTTTAGTTAGGCCACACTTAGAATATTGCGTGCAATTCTGGTCGCCACACTACCAGAAGGACGTGGAGGCTTTGGAGAGGGTACAGAGGAGGTTTACCAGGATGTTGCCTGGTCTGGAGGGCATGAGCTGTGAGGAGAGATTGGATAAACTCAGATTGTTTTCACTGGAACGACGGAGGTGGAGGGGCGACATGATAGAGGTTTACAAAGTTATAAGCTGCATTGACAGAGTGGATAGGCAGAAGCTTTTCCCCAGGGTGGAAGAGTCAGTAACTAGGGGACACAGGGTGAGAGGGGTAAAGTTTAGAGGGGATGTGCGAGGCAAGTTCTTTACACAGAGGGTGGTGAGTGCCTGGAACTTGTTGCCGGGGGAGGTGGTGGAAGCAGGTACCATGGAGACGTTTAAGAGGCATCTTGACAAATACATGAATAGGATGGGAATAGGGGGATACGGACCCCGGAAGTGCAGAAGGTTTTAGTTTAGGCAGGCATCAAGATCGGCGCAGGCTTGGAGGGCCGAATGGCCTGTTCCTGTGCTGTACTGTTCTTTGGTCTTTGTTCTTTGAGTAACTCACCTCCTGACTCCCCAAAGCTTGTCCACCATCTACAAGGCACAAGTCACGAGTGTGATGGAATACTGTCCACTTGCCTGGATGGGTCGGCTCCAACAACACTAACAAAGCTTGACACCGTCCAGGACAAAGCAGCCTGCTCAATTTGCACCCCATCCACTAACATTCACTCCCTCCACCACCGACGTACAGTTGCAGCAGTGTGTGTCATCAATAAGATGCACTGCAGCAACACACCAAGGCTCCTGAGACAGCACCTTCCAAACCCGCGGCCTCTACCACTTAGAAGGACAAGGGCAGCAGATGCATGGGAACACCACCACCCGCATGTTCCCCTCCAAACCGCACACCATCCTGACTTGGGACTATATCGCCATTCCTTCATTGTTGCTGGGTCAGATCCTGGAAATCCCTTCCCAACAGCACTGTGGGTGTATCTACCCCACATGGACTGCAGCAGTTGAAGAAGGCAGCTCGCCACCTTCTCAAGGGCAGTTAGGGATGGACAATAAATGCTGGCCTAGCCAGCGATGTCAGGAATTAATTTAACAAAATTGTTGGCCTTTATTGCAAGGGGGTTGTGTAGTATAGAGGTCTGAAAGGGTTAATGTTTGAAAGAGTGATAGTAAGTCCTCCCAGTGTAGTGATGATGTAATAGTCACATGGGTATTAGGCTCGGAAGCTGCTAGAAACATCATGAGAGGTGCTAGCTGGGCATGCTTAATGACAGTGTAAATAGTTATACATATAAAATAAACAAGTTACTATTTAGCCATACAAAGACTCTGAGACATCTATAAACAACACTCGAACTGTGCAAGCAATAATATACAACAGGTTGGAATATAAGAATAAGGCAGTCTTGCTGCAATTACACAGGGCTTTGGTGGGACCACATCACAAGTATCATGGAGGGTTTTTGTCTCTATCTGAGGAAAGGTATAGTTTCTTTGGAAGTAGTGCAACAAGTGTTCACTGGATTGATTCCTGGAATGAGACAGTTGTCCTATGAAGAGAGATTGAATAGAGTGGGCCTATACTGTCTGGAGTTTAGAAGAATGAGAGGTAATCTGACTGTAATCTTTATGATTCTGAGGGGGGTTGACAGAGTATATGCTGAGTGGCTGTTTCCATGGGCTGGAGAGTCGAGATCTAGGGAACTAAGTCTCAGCAAATGATAATAGGTCAATCATTTAAGACTGAGATGAGGAGGAATTTCTTCACTCACAGGGTTACGAATCTTTGGAATTGTCTACCCCAAAGGGCTGTAGATGCTCATTTGGTGAGTATATTCCAGATTGAGATAGATAGACTTTTGGTCTATGGGGGAATCAAGGGATATGGAGTTCAGTTGGGAAAGTGGAATTCAGGTCCAAGATCAGCCATGACCTTATTGAATGGTGGAACAGACTCCAGAGACTATATGGCCGACTCCTGCTCCTGTTCCTTATTGTCCTTATGTCATAGCAACAAACAACAGCTTGAAAAAGTGGAGCCTCTATCAGGGAACAGGAAAGGTTGAAGGAGAATCTGATCAAGGATTCCAAAAATACAAAAGGAAGTTAAATGGTGAAAATTGCTTTCACTCAGTAACAAGGAGGCATGGCTCAGAATTATCATTAGAAAAACAAAGGGGAGGAGTAATATGAAATCTTTACACAAAGAGAGTTATTAGAACATGGCATACTATTGCACAAGGAGCTACTGAGGCAGAGACCGTAACATCACTGAGAAGGGAATTAGGTAAATATTTGAAAAGGAAGAATATAAAATAACGTGATGAAAGGACAGAGAAATGGGATTATAGAAGATAGCTCCAGTTGAAGAGCTAGCACCATTGCCGGCAAAACTGGGCTGAATGGCCTCATTTCTGTGACTCTCTGAGTGGCTGGTTAGCAATTTTACAAATGTACTTGTGCTGTTGTTGAAGATGCATTGTGTTTCTCCCATATTGTAAATCTCGTCAAAAGAGGAGATGGTTTAACCTTCATTTAATGCATTCTCCAAGCAGTAAGAAGGATTTTGTTTCCCTGTTGTGTTGAACATACATTAGGCCTGTAAGTACAGAATCTTCAACTTACAGTGCACACTGCGTTCAGAACCTGAAAGATAATGGTCTGGGCTCCAAGTTGAACTCTATTAATTAACCCTGTGAACAGGAAGGGAACAAAGAGCAAGTTAAACTTTATTCAAGTAAACCAATATGAGGTGAGATAAATAAATGATGTAATCTTAGCCTTTCAACAGAGCTGAAACATATCTCTTATGCTTCTATTTTGGGGGTTGGGAGTCAGTGCCCCTTCTAATTACCCTCCCCTCATCTTCCTCCCTCCCTGGGAGCTCCATCAGAGAGGGTGGGGGGTGGGGTGACAGGATTCCAGGATTCTGCCGATGCTGCTCAGAAGCCGCTGCCAGGATGTAATAAGAATGGTCTGATAATGGCTTCACCTCTGATTGTCTCCTCCTCTGAAGAGCAGTGCCTGGCCTCCAAGTTGCTACTCCCCATGACAGCCCATGTGAGATCAGTAACTCAGCAGAGTACTGAATTGACCCTCAATCTCTGGTGCCATGTGCTAAAACATTCATTTATTTAAGATTTGTTTGATTTAATATGATAGGCACAGTCTGCACAGAGCAGTAACATGTTGAGGGATTGAGACAATGTAGAATTATAGAATCTTACAGCACAGAAGGAGACCATTCAGTCTGTTGTGCCTGTGTTGGCCATTTGAAAGAGCTGTCCAATTTAATCCCATCATAAACTGCAAGAGTGAAATGGATACAAGACTATGATATCACCTTCGAAATCTTCTTCTTTGGCCTCCTTATCTCGAGAGACAATGGATACACGCCTGGAGGTGGTCAGTGGTTTGTGAAGCAGCACCTGGAGTGGCTATAAAGGCCAATTCTAGAGTGACAGGTTTGTCCACAGGTGCTGCAGAGAAATTTGTTTGTCGGGGCTGTTGCACAGTTGACTCTCCCCTTGCGCCTCTGTCTTTTTTCCTGCCAACTACTAAGTCTCTTCGACTCGCCACATTTTAGCCCCGTCTTTATGGCTGCCCGCCAGCTCTGGCGAACGCTGGCAACTGACTCCCACGACTTGTGATCACTGTCACAGGATTTCATGTCACGTTTGCAAACGTCTTTAAAGCGGAGACATGGACGACCGGTGGGTCTGAAACCAGTGGCGAGCTCGCTGTCCAATGTGTCTTTGGGGATCCTGCCATCTTCCATGTGGCTCACATGGCCAAGCCATCTCAAGTGCCGCTGACTCAGTAGTGTGTATAAGTTGGGGGTGTTGGCCGCCTCGAGGACTTCTGTGTTGGAGATACGGTCCTGCCACCTGATGCCAAGTATTCTCCGGAGGCAGCGAAGATGGAATGAATTGAGACGTCGCTCTTGGCTGACATATGTTGTCCAGGCCTCGCTGCCATAGAGCAAGGTACTGAGGACACAGGTTTGATACACTTGGACTTTTGTGTTCCGTGTCAGTGCGCCATTTTCCCACACTCTCTTGGCCAGTCTGGACATAGCAGTGGAAGGCTTCCCCATGCGCTTGTTGATTTCTGCATCTAGAGACAGGTTACTGGTGATAGTTGAGCCTAGGTAGGTGAACTCTTGAACCACTTTCAGAGCGTGGTCGCCAATATTGATCGATGGAGCATTTCTGACGTCCTGCCCCATGATGTTCGTTTTCTTGAGGCTGATGGTTAGGCCAAATTCATTGCAGGCAGCCGCAAACCTGTCGATGAGACTCTGCAGGCACTCTTCAGTGTGAGATGTTAAAGCAGCATCGTCAGCAAAGAGGAGTTCCCTGATGAAGACTTTCCGTACTTTGGACTTCGCTCTTAGACGGGCAAGGTTGAACATCCTGCCCCCGATCTTGTGTGGAGGAAAATTCCTTCTTCAGAGGACTTGAACGCATGTGAAAGCAGCAGGGAGAAGAAAATCCCAAAAATAGTGGGTGCGAGAACACAGCCCTGTTTCACGCCACTCAGGATAGGAAAGGGCTCTGATGAGGAGCCACCATGTTGAATTGTGCCTTTCATATTGTCATGGAATGAGGTGATGATACTTAGTAACTTTGGTGGGCATCCAATCTTTTCTAGTAGTCTGAAGAGACCACGTCTGCTGACGAGGTCAAAGGCTTTGGTGAGATCAATGAAAGCAATGTAGAGGGGCATCTGTTGTTCATGGCATTTCTCCTGTATCTGACGAAGGGAGAACAGCATGTCAACGGTCGATCTCTCTGCACAAAAGCCACACTGTGCCTCAGGGTAGACGCGCTCGGCCAGCTTCTGGAGCCTGTGCAGAGCGACTCGAGCAAAGACTTTCCCCACTATGCTGAGCAGGGAGATTCCACGGTAGTTGTTGCAGTCACCGCGGTCACCTTTGTTTTTATAGAGGGTGATGATATTGGCATCGCGCATGTCCTGGGGTACTGCTCCCTCGTCCCAGCACAGACATAGCAGTTCATGTAGTGCTGAGAGTATAGCAGGCTTGGCACTCTTGATTATTTCAGGGGTAATGCTGTCCTTCCCAGGGGCTTTTCCACTGGCTAGAGAATCAATGGCATCACTGAGTTCCGATTTGGTTGGCTGTATGTCCAGCTCATCCATGACTGGTAGAGGCTGGGCTGCATTGAGGGCAGTCTCAGTGACAGCATTCTCCCTGGAGTACAGTTCTAGGTAGTGCTCAACCCAACGGTCCATTTGTTTGTGTTGGTCAGTGATTATGTCCCCTGATTTAGATTTGAGGGGGGCGATCTTCTTGATGGTTGGCCCAAGAGCTCTCCACATACCATCATACATTCCTCTGATGTTTCCGGTGTCTGAGGCCAGCTGAATATGACTGCATAGGTGTTGCCAGTAGTCGTTTGCGCAGCGCTTCTGGCTGTTCTCTGTGCAGTGCTTCAGGCTGCTTTAATTGCTGGGAATGTTAAATCGCTGGGGGCTTTCTTGTAGTTCAACAGTGCAATGCACTTAGCGGCTATGACAGGTTCCAGCTCTTCATTATGAGATAGAAACCAGTCTGCATTTCTCCTCGCACTTTTGCCATCGAAATAATACAATTAATAGTCACACTGATAGAGGTTTACAAAGTTATGAGTGGATGGTGGAGTGGATAGTCAGAAGCTTTTTCCCAGGGTGGAAGAGTCAGTTACTAGGGGACAAAGGTTTAAGGTGCGAGGGGCAAAGTTTTGAGGGGATGTGCAAGGCAAGTTCTTTATACAGAGGGTGTTGAGTGCCTGGAACTTGCTGCCAGGGGAGGTGGTGGAAGCAGATACGATAGCGACGATCAAGAGGCAACTTGACAAATACATGAATAGGATGGGAATAGAGGGATACGGTCCCTGGAAGTGCAGAAGGTTTTAGTTTAGACAGGCATCAAGATCGGCGCAGGCTTGGAGGGCCGAATGGCCTGTTCCTGTGCTGTACTGTTCTTTGTTCTTTGTTCTTTTTGTCTGACTGTTCCTATGGCTTGGTTTGCAAAACATTCCCTGCTGTCTTCCAACTCCCCAACTCCACCCTTCACTCTCTTTTCATTTTATTTAATGTAAAAATTGGTAAAGTGGTCAACAATAAAACAATAGAATTGGAAATGTAAAACCACACAAAAACAATTCTTCACAACAGATGTTAAAGCTCAACTCCTTCCCCTCTTCAACACATTCTGTAGATGAATAGAACTGATCAAGACACTGGGCTGAATTTTAAGAGTGTGCTGCAGTTCACGATGGCGTATTCTAAGAACGGCCTGCATCCTGTGCAGATACGCCGTCCCTGAGCCCCCGTGATATTACATGTGGGGACTCATTTAAATAGAGGGAGCGGACCACCGCCCCCAATGATGTAGAGGGGGTGGTCTCCGCGTCCCTGGCAACAGCCCTTACAAATAAGTTTAATTTTTAAAAGGTACATATGTATGATTTTTAATACATCTAAAAATAAGTGATGGAGACCCTTCCCCAAACCCCCAATGGTCATTTCAGGCAATGAAATGATCATCAGTTGATTATTCAAATACCCGAACTTTGCCCCTCAACCTTCAATCTCGCCCTTCAACCCCACCATTGCCACATCCAATAAAAATTGATTCTCCCGCTCCCCCACCCCACCTGCACTGAAAATTTTATTCCTCCCCCCTCCCCACCAGGTTCTCGCCCGGAACTCCGTACAGAGTTCCGAAGGGGCGCGGAGCACGAATGGCGGCCCTAATATCGGAGTGGGACAGCCGCCACCTGTAGGGATGTTTATTTAAATATTTTAAATGTTCATCTACATATGCTGATGAAGGGCCCGCCACCAGGCGATGGGGGGGGGGGGCCACACCGAGTTCCAGCCACCGCCGGTAATATGTGGCGTGCCCTTCTCAACCTCGCAGGCCGAGGCGGGCCTCTCCCCGCAGCATGTTACCGGCCCCCATGCCACGACCCGCGGCTTCAAGGGGCCGGTAAAATTTAGCCCTCTCAGTACCAAATATCCACTGTATCGATAATCTGTCCCCTCACTGGCTGACTCCAGGGACCCTCGTTTTTCACTCAAAGTCCTTCGATTTCTCAAATAGGTTTTTCAAAATAGGCCAACTTTCAGCCAATGATTCATGAAACTCCTTTCCCGTGTTTCCTACATTACAACAGTGACTTCACTTCAAAAAGTATTTCATTGGAAGTAAAATGCTTTGGGCATCCTGAGGTTGTGAAAGGAGCTATATAAATGCAAGTCTTTCTTTGTGTCTGACATACACTCAGGGCACAGAGTGGAACTAAGTGTATCCTCTAATCAGCTACAGAAACTAAACAGAGAAGGTTATGAAGCAGCAAATGCTGTGAATCTCTGGTTAAGTTTCTGTATGATTTTGAGGAACGGCTTCACCTGGAATGTTGTTCGGTCTCAGACAAACATTCCAAGTGCTATTGCTTCTGAAAAGTTTCATAATTCTGATTCTTAGGACAACCTAGATGTTAGTATTTGATGGAAAATGATTGCTCTTTTTTAGGAAAACTCCATCGGAACATTAACATGAACTGAATTTGGGTGATTAAACTTGGCATCGCTCTTTGCCTTTAGACAGCTAAGCTTGATGTTCTTATCTGTCAAGATTTCATCTCCTCAATACTCTGTTGGGGGCGGGGGGAGAAATAAAGGATGAGTCATTTTTGGCAAAACAAGTTAACCAGGCACCAAACATTGGTAAAGGAAACCAGTCAGGTCCCCGAACAGCAAGAATACATGAATTATTGGATCATATTGTCAACTTACATCAAACATAGATTTTAATGTCTGATGCAGGTCCAGAATTTAGAACATGATGTTACAAAATGAATCTTGATTTGACAAATAGACTCTTGGTGTTTTGGCTTTCCTAATGTGTTTCGTGGGATAAAAACTGCTTCCAGATTTTATGGTAACATGGGCCATTTCCTGTCTCCATCACTTATTTGTTCATGGGATGAAAGCATCTCTGGCAAGGCCGGTATTTGATTGCTATCGCAAATTGACCTTAAGATGGTGGTGGTGAGACGCCCTCTTGAACTGCCGCAGTCCATGTGATGTCAGTACATCCACAGTGCTGTTAGTGAGAGAGTTCCAGGATTTTGACTCAGCAACAGGGATGTGATATAGTTCCAAGTCAGGATGTTATGTTGCTTGGAGGGGAACTTGGAGAAGGTGAGAATGTCACTTGCCACTTATCAGCCTGAATGTTTTCCTGGTCATGCTACATGCAGGCACAGACTGCTTCAGTACTCTTGCTTTAATGATACATTTGTGTGATTTCATAGTTGCTTTTCAATCTTCCGTTTCCTTGGTTATTTGCCTTCTGCTGATTTTGCCATCTTATAATATTACTCTTAAACTATCCCTCAGTGTTTGCTTTGTCTATTGTATGGGGAATTGTGTATTGTGATTTGACTGGAGGGAAGACAATGGGGTAGAAATTAATCTTGTGATGATTGGGGTGAAGGGAGTGATAGTGAATTGGTAGCTCATTTCACACTGCACGGAAAAGACAAACACGTGGATTGACTCTCACACATTTACACAAGCAGCCAAGATGAATTTCTCCCTCAATATTTTCATATTGTGTATGTTTGTGAACCTTTGTAAACCTCATGACCATAGGGCAAAGAGTGGCCTTGCTTATCTGCTTTGAGGGTATCTATTTGGACTACATTTCATTGACTGATCTCTGTCTCCTTCAGCCTCAGTTAACAACAGTGAAAAGGTGTGTGTATATTTTAGTAGTGGGGTAGCTTATTTACCTGCTAGGAAAGTTCCAATATAATATGTCCACCATCCAATACAGAGCATAAACATGCTAGGAATTGCCAGGCTTATAAAGAGGCCCCACTCCTGCAGGCTGTCAGTAGACCATCCTGCACAAAAGAAAAGAGTTACTGGCACAGTATAGAAAGTGTCTGAAAAGCACAGAAGGGGAAAGGAAAGTAGGGCTATTTGGATATTGGCCATTTTATACCAATCTGAAAATTGAAATTGCCCCTGGACTCTACCTGCCCAGGTCCCAACGTACAATTTTTTCCATCGAATGTATGCAAGCAGGAGTAAAGCTTGACAGTACCAGGAAATGACACTGGCAACAGCTGAGCCTCTGAAAAACACCAAGTTCACATTTTAAAGGCAACTTCAAACAATTGTTTTTTTTACAGCATAGAAGACGGCCATTCAAGTCCATGCCAGCTCTCCGTGGAGCAGTCCAGTCATTCCCACACCTGCTTGATCCCCGTAGCACTGCAATTTTATTTCCTTCAAGGGCCCATCCAATTTCCTTTTGAAATCATTGATTGTCTCTGCTTCCACCACCCTCGTGGGCCATGTGTTCCAGGTCAACGGGAGGATATTGAAAGGTGTGAAAGAAATGAGAGACTTTGGAGTGCACATCCGCAGGTCCCTGAAGGTTGCAGGACAGGTTGATAGAGTGATGAAGAAGGTATTTGGAATGTTTTCCTTTATTGGCCGAGGTATAGAATACAAAAGCAGGGATGTAATGCTGGAACTGCATAAAACACTGGTGAGGCAACATCTGGATTGCTGCATCCAGTTCTGGTCACCACATTACCGGAAGGACATAATTGCTCTGGAGAGAGCACAGAGGAGATTTACAAGAATGTTGCCGGGGCTTGAAAGTTGCAGCAAGGAGGAAAGATTGGATCAGCAAGGGTTGTTTTCCTTCGAACAGAGGAGGCTGAGGGGTGACTTAATAGAGATGGACAAAATTATGAGGAGCCTAGATAGAGTGGACAGGAAGGACCTGTTTCCCCTAACGGAGAGGTTAATTCCCAGGGGGCACAGATTTAAGGTGATTGGTAGAAGGATTAGAGGGGACATGAGGAAAACCTTTTACAACCAGAGGGTGATGGGTGTCTGGAATTCACTGCCAGGAATGGTGGTGGGGGCAGAAACCCTCAATTCTTTTAAAAGGCACCTGAAGTGCAGTAACCGGCAAGGCTGTGGAACAGGTACTGGAAGGTGGGACTAGATTGGGCAGCTAGTTTTTTTCGGCCGGCATAGACATGATGGGCTGAATGGCCTCCTTCTGTGCCATAATTTTTCTATGGTTCTATGGTTCATTACTTCTGCACATTCCTCCTGCATTTCCTGCCCAAAACCTGCAATCTGTGTCCCCTTGTTCTTGTACCATCAGTTAATGGCAACAGTTTTTCCTTGTCTAACTTATCTATGCCTGTCATAATCTTGTACACCTCTATCAAATCTCCCCTCAATCTCCTTTGCTCCAGAGAGAACAACCCCAGCTTTCCCAACCTAACCTTGTAAGTAAAATCCCCCAGCTCTGGAGCCATTCTGGTAAATCTCTTCTGCACCCTCTCAAGGTGCCTCATATCCTTCCTAAAATGTGGTGAACTGAACTAGACGCAATATTCTAGTTGAGGCCTAACCAGAGCTTTATAAAGGTTCAGCATAACTTCCCTGCTTTTGTATTCAGTGTCTCTATTTATGAAGCCCAATATCCCATATGCTTTGCTAATCACTCTCTCAGTATGTCCTGCCACCTTCAAAGATCTATGCAATTGCACCCACGGTCACTGTTCCTGCATACTCTTTAGAACTGCACCATTAAGTCTATATTACCTCTCCCTAACCCTTCTGCCAAAATGCATCACCTCACAATTCTCTGTATTAAAATCCATTTGCCACTTATCTGCCCATTCTGCTAGCCTATCTATGTCCTGTTGCAGGTTGTTGTTTGGGTTGTTTGTTTTCTGTGAACGTTTCATTAATAGATATTTTATCATTTTTTAAAATTTGTTTGCTACTTACGGCACTCCCAGCATCAGCACAAAGAGGAAGAGATAATTGATGACTGCATTCAAGATGTTGGCTATGAAACCAGTGAAAAGCTGAGGCAAGATGATCCCCTGAGGTGGGAACAAAACAATAAAGTTGGGATTGCCATTCAATAAACCAACAGTGTGTGTGGCATGGTGCCAGTATAGCGGGAAGGTAGGGTACAACTGTTCTCCCAATGGCCATGTTTAGGGTACAATGTACCCCTGATCTAAGAGGATCCCTTTTCCTTCACTTTGATCAGGCTCATTGCTGGAACTTGCCTGTTTCTAGGTGCCCACTACTCACATACGTTAGCAAATTCAAATTCCCTGTGTTCTCGGGAACAACCCTATCTACCATTGAGTTTCCCCAGAGTGCAGGAGATTTGAATTGACTGGTTTCAGTCAATAGCCTCTGACCACTTAACCATTCTCCCGATGCTGTCATTCCACCCACTCTGAGTTGAATTCACCAATAAAACAATCTATAAATATGGGAAGCTAGGGGTTCCTTCTTTGAGATCTTGCTTCCTAATGAATATGTGCATGTTTGTGAGTGTGTGCAATAGCATTACCAACTGGGAGTATATCAGCAATATCTTAGAAGTAACCAGTAACCAGGAGCTGAGTCTAAGCCAGCCATATCAAGACCATGATTACAAGGCAGGATGGATACTGAGTACTCTACAATGAGTGGCTCACCTCCCGATCCCTCAAAGCCTCTCCACAATCTCGAAGTCATGAAACTGCTGGAATATAGAAACTGATGAAGTTTGAATTGCTGTATTGGTGCCCCTAGACTCAGTATCCACTCCCTCTGCCACTGGCGCACTGTGACTGTGGCTGCAGTATCTACTATCTACAGGACGCACTGCAGATTCACACCCAGTTTCCCTTTGACAGGATATCACCCACCGATGGTCATAACTCTACCGTTAAAACAAAACAAAAGCAACAATGTCATGGGAACGCCATCATGTGCAGGTTCTCTCCTGTCCCAAACCATCCCAACTTGGACATTTGTTGCTGCTTCTCCATTGTCCTGGGTCATTATCCTGGAATTTCCTAACTCCCATCAGGGGAGCACTAGGACTACACGAACTGCAGTTGTTCAGGAAGAAGACGCGCCATCACCTTCTCGAGGCAAATAAGGATGAACAATAAATGTGGCTTTTCCAGCACTGTACACATCCTGAGAACAAACTGAAAGGGTGGACATCACTCCACTGGGGTAAGTGAGAATCTAAGTGCCAGCGTGAAGGTGCTGTCTCTCAGCATTTTGCTGGGGAGCAATATACTGTCAGTAATAAAAACTGACATGATGGTAATTTTCACATTCACAGACTGGGTGATAATCTGGTAAAGCAGCTCGCCTGCCCATTGTCAAAGCCACACGATTTTGTCCCTGTGATTTTAATGGCATGAAAATTAGACGGATTCTACATTGGCCGATCGTCTCCACCAGATTACAGTCCAGGTAATGAAGGTAGATATTACCCTCACTTGATCCCTTTGGTCTGAGAAACCAGTTTCATTTATTTAGCTACAAGGAGTAGTTGAGGTGAATGGTAAAGATGTATTTAAGGAGAAACTGGATAATCACATGAGGGGAAAAGGAATAAAAGGATATGTGATGTGGTTAGCTGAAGAAGGCTGGGAGGAGGTTGGTGTAGAGCACAAGACCAGTGTGGATCTGTTGGGCTAAATGGCCTGTTTCTGTGCTGTAAAGGCTTTGTAATTGTAGCCACTTTTTCCAAATATTATGAATCTTCTGCCTGATTGCATTGCCCTTTCATATGAAGGAAATGAAACCGAAGACTTGTAAATATATCTTACCGCAATAATTATTAAAGTAATTTAACGCTCACTCCAAAACTCAGTGTCCGCCGTTGGTGGCCGTGCCTTCAGCTGCCGAGGCCCTGAGCTCTGGAATCACCTTTATAAACATCTCTGCCTCTACCTCACCTTCCTTCATTAAGATCCTCTAACCTCTTTGACCTGATCTTTTGGTCCTCTGCTTAAAAATGTTTTTATGTGGCTCGGTGTCATATTTTGTTTTATAATGCCTTGTGAAGTGCCATGGGACATTCTAGCACATTAAAGCTGCCATATAAATGCAAGTTATTGTTGTTAACTTTACCTGATTCTGAAGGTATTTGAGCTCTACAATATAGAGAAATGTTGCCTGAGAAAGAATACAGAAAATGGTTAGCAGCAGATAATGTATTAAGAAAGTTACATTAATAATTCTGACATGCTCAGTAAAGACATCTCATATTCCTAACTTTTAAGATACAAATGTTATTCAATGTGGACTCCTTGAAATTGTCCACTTTTTTAAACGGATAGGTCAATGTGCTGCAAAGATGGCCACTGAAAGTCAGATGACCTGGCCTGTGTATTCAAAATCTGCCTCACTGTCTTGAAAGGTCACAAGGTTACCTTCCAGACAAATATTCTGACACCATCAAGAGACATTCCTGAATTGAATGGGTTATTCTGAAGCAAAGAAGGTCTGAAGTAGCTATACTTATCCAGACATCAATAGATAACCATGGATTCCACATCCTAGTCCATTGTCTGGTCACTCCAGGGGAGAAGGTCATGTGTCAACTAACAGAAATGCTAATGTGATGGATTTTTACCTTAAAAGGTAGCCCGTTGGAGAAAGCATCATAGAAAGCAGTCCAGCAAGAGGCTGTGGAAAGAGATGCAGCCTAAACAAGGAAGACGCCCTGCTGATAATTCGACACTTCATCTTGAGTGTCTTGGGTTACAGGAAGATATAGACGGGATGGTCAAATGGGCAGAAAAGTGGCAGATGGAATTTAACCCTGAAAAGTGTGAGGTGATACATTTTGGAAGGAGTAATGTGACACGGGAGTATTCAATGAATGGCCTGACACTGGGAAGTTCTGAGGAACAAAGGGACCTTGGCGTGTTTGTCCATAGATCTCTGAAGGCAGAAGGGCAGGTTAATAGGGTTATGATAAGGCATATGGGACACTTGCCTTTATCAATCGAGGCATAGATTACAAAAGCAGGGAGGTCATGTTGGAGTTGTATAGAACTTTGGTAAGACCACAGCTGGAGTACTGTGGGCAATTCTGGTCGCCACATTAAAGGAAGGATGTGATTGTACTGGAGGGGGTGCAGAGGTGATTCACCAGGATGGTGCCTGGGATGAAACATTTAAGCTATGAAGAGAGGTTGGATAGGCTTGGGTTGTTTTTGCTGGAGCAGAGAAGACTGAGAGGTGACCTGATTGAGGTGTACCAGATTATGAGGGGCATGGACAGGGTGGATAGGGAGCAACTGTTCCCCTTAGTTGAAGGGTCAGTTACGAGGGGACACAAGTTTAAGGTGAGGGGCAGTAGGTTTAAGGGGGATTTGAGGAAGAACTTTTTTACCCAGAGGATGGTGACGGTCTGGAATGCCCTGCCTGGGAGGGTGATAGAGGCGAGTTGCCTCACATCCGTTAAAAAGTACCTGGATGAACACTTGGCATGTCATAACATTCAAGGCTATGGGACAAGTGCTGGCAAATGGGATTCGGTAGACAGGTCAGGTTTCTTTCATGCATCGATGCAGACTCGATTGCCCGAAGGGCCTCTTCTGCACTATATTAATCTGTGATTCTGTGTGATTCTGTGATCTTGCTGCAGCAAAGAACTTAAAGTGACCACCACCTCCAGCCTGAAGTCTTAATCACCAGAATTCTAGAACACCTCAACAAGTTTAAGACTACAAACACCCAGGCCTGCACCTTTAAAGAAGACTGTCCTCCTTTGACGATTCAACAAGTTTCCAATGAACCACGAATATCTACCTCACTTTAAACCATTTACCCTTCTCCTCTCTATCTATCTATTCTCGTGTATACATGTGTGAATGAATGGACTGAATTTTCTTCTCCCACCACTGGGAGCTACAGCCCGCATGTGAAAGCTGCGTACCGCCATGCCATGTGACCTACCACGTGGCAGCCCAACATAATATGCCGGTTGGGCCGTCCCGTTTCCCCTCCCCCACCCTAATCAAGTGGAGGGGTGGGCTCTGCGATGCCAGCAATGGCATTTTCCAAGGGCAGCCAGCACTGCTGCTGCATTTAAATTTTTAAAGCCCGACACCCGCAATACACCGCAAAATAAACTATCGCCCCTTCCCCCCAATAACACTTACATCTATTAGTTGCCTTCTGCCCCCAACCCCCACTTCCCTGGAAGAATTGAGGTGAACAGTGGGAACTACCTACACCCTTTTAATACTTGTCTGTAACAATTCCCTCAAAGGTTTGACCCAGACCTGCATTGGGATTAAGTTCAACCTGACTGCAGACCATTTACACAGGTCCTCTATGACCCAAGCTATAGCTGCATAGAACTTTAAAAGTCTGAGCACTGGATAACCATATCAGCTGTGGCTCAATTTGTAGTAAACTCTCTTTTGACTCAGAAGGTTGTGCATTCAAATCCCTCAAAAATCTACGCCGACAGTTATTGTGCAGGGAGTGCTGCACTGTTAGAGGTGCTGTTTTTCAGATGACTCGCTAAAATGTGACCCTGTAGTTCTGTCATGTGAACATCAAAGATTTTGAAATGCAGTGGAGTTGTACCTGATGTCCTGACTAATATTTATCTCTCAATCAACATCACATAAAAAACAGATTATCCGGTTATGTGTCGCATTGCTGTTTCTGGGGGTTTGTTGTTGCAAATTGACTCCTGTGTTTCCTACATTACAACAGTGACTACAATTCACTACTTAACTGCCTGTAAAGTGATTTGGGATGTCCTGAGGTCATGAAAGGTATATAAATGCAAGTCTTTCTTTTGAGATTTAAGGGTACCAAGTGTTGTATGATTGACTTAAGAGTGATGTCTCCTTAAGATCTCAGTATGCTAATGAGCTGAGTACCAGGATGCAGTCATGTTACTACAAGCCAGAGCCATTCTGCAACTGTAACACCCAGAAGGTTCTGTAAATAGTTTGCTCTGTTCTGTATATAATAGTTAAGAAACCTGTTTGAGATCTTCAGCAGGAAGACTCCACACATCTCATTTATGTTGCATCAGACAACATAAAGAACTCATTACACCAAGAAGCTCCCCCATTGACTAAGTAGGTAAATGCACCAGCCATTCTGTAAGTGACTCAATTCAGAGAGCTGAGCATTGAGCAGGAACAAAGAAGCACCTGAGACACTGTTATTGGCCTCAACAATCCTGGGCAATGAGGTTACGGAATGAGCCATTCTTGATAAACTGTTCGTTATCATGGAAAATTTGTGTGGTCTGTGTGTTTGTGTCAGATTGTGTTTGTTAGATTCACCTGTGATGCTCTTTATGTTCAGACAGTTTCCAATTATCACTCTTCAGCTCTCATCGAGGGAACAGTAACTAGGTTAAGGTATTGGAACTCTGCTGGCACCTGCCTTTGGATTGTTCATGACTTCTTCCAGTATCTAAATATGGGGCACTGAGTCCTTTTAGTTCCCAGTTGAGATCAGCATCAGCACAGACTGGGGATCATCCTGATCGGTATAGCTTGATGGATGGTACATTAACCCAGTTAGTCACAGGGAGCTCCAGTGTGATCTTTTGGATTCTTTTGGTCTGTTCATACTTCAGGTAACTATGGACTTCAGTTTTTGAACAAACTATGTGTGTGTGTGTGCAATCTATAATAATTTACTTACAGGAAGACCAGGAATAAATATCTTCACGTAGAGTTGTGTTAACCTGCAAGAAAAATAGAACATGCAAATTAGGAGCAGGAGTAGGCCACTCGGCCCTTCGAGCCTGCTCCGCCATTCAATAAGTACATGGCTGAACATTTCCACCTGGCCCTGATAACCTTCCACCCTCTTACTTATCAAGAACCTATCTACCTCTGCCTTAAAAATATTCAAAGACTCTGCTTCCACTGCCTTTTGAGGAAGAGAATTCCAAAGACTCACGACCGTCTGAGAGAAAAAGATTCTCCTCATCTCTGACTTAAATGGGCTAACCCTTATTTTTAAACAGTGACCCCCTAGTTCTCGATTCTCCAAGAAGGGGAAACATCCTTTCCACATCCACCCTGTCAAGACCCCTCAGGATCTTATATGTTTCAATCAAGTCTTCTTACTCTTCTAAATTCCAGTAGATACAAGCCTAGCCTGTCCAATCTTTCCTTGTAAGACAGCCTGACCATTCCAGGTGTTAGTCTGGTAAACCTTCTCTGAATTGCCTCCAACACATTTACATCATTCCTTAAATAAGGAGACTAGTACTGTACACAGGACTCCAGATGTGGTCTCACCAATTCCCTGTATAACTGAAGCATAACCTCCCTACTTGTGTATTCAATTCCCCTCGCAATAAATGATAACATTCTATTAGCTTTCCTAATTACATGCTGTACCAGCATCGTAACCTTTTATGATTCACGCACTAGGACAACCAGATCCCTCTGCATCTCAGAGCTCTGGAATATCTCACCATTTAGATAATATGCTTCTTTTTTATTCTTCCTGCCAAAGTGGACAATTTCACACTTCCCCACATTATACTCCATTTTCTAGGTCTTTGTCCACTCACTTTATCCTTTTGTCCTCTTCACAAGTTACTTTCCTACCTATCTTTGTGTCATCAGCAAACTTAGCAACCATTCCTTCGGTCCCTTCATCTAAGTCATTTATGTAAATTGTAAAAAGTTAAGGCCCCAGCACAGATCCCATGGCACACCACTCATTACATCTTGCCAACCAGAAAATGACCCATTTATGCCTACTCCTGTTTCCTGTTAGCTAACTGATCTTCAATCCATGCCAATATGTTACTCCCTACACCATGAGCTTTTATTTTCTGCAATAACCTTTGATGTGGCACCTTATCAACTGCCTTCTGGAATTCTGAGTACAATACATCCACCGATTCCCCTTTATCCACAGCATATGTAACTCCCTCAAAGAACTCCAATAAATTGGTAAAACATGATTTCCCCTTCATAAAACCTTGTTGACTCTGCCTGATTACCTTGAATTTTTCTAAATGCCCTGCTAATAATAGCTTCTAATATTTTCCCTAAAACAGATGTAAAGCTAACTGGCCTGTAGGTTCCTACTTTCTGTCTCCCTCCGTTTTTGAATAAAGGAATTACATTTGCTATTTTCCAATCTAACGGAACCTTCCCCAAATCTAGGGAATTTTGGAAAATTAAAACTAATGCATCAACTATCTCACTAGCCACTTCTTTTAACCCTGGGATGAAGTCTATCAGGACCTAGGGACTTGTCAGCCTGCAGCTCCAACAATTTGTTCAGTACCACTTCCCTGGTGATTGTAATTTTCTTGAGTTAGTCCCTCCATTCCATTTCCTGACTTACAGCTAACACTGGGATGTTACTTGTATCCTCCATAGTGAAGACCGATGCAAAATATCTGTTCAATTCATCTCCTTATTATCCATTGTTAATTCCCCAGACTCACTTTCTATAGGACCAATGCACACTTTGTTAACCCTCTTCTTTTTTCAGTATCTATAGAAACTCTTACTATCTGTCTTTATATTTCCAGCCCGCTTTCTCTCATACTCTAATTTTACCTTCCTTATCAATCTTTTAGTCATTCTTTGCTTTTTTAATATATTCTGTCCAATCCTCTGACCTGCCGCCCATCTTTGTAGCAATTATAGGTTTTCTTTTTAAGTTTGTTAGTCAGTTAGTTAGTGAGAGATACAGCACTGAAACAGGCCCTTCGGCCCACCGAGTCTGTGCTGACCATCAACCACCCATTTATACTAATCCTACAATAATCCCATATTCCTACCACATCCCCACCTGTCACTATATTTCCCTACCACCTACCTATACTAGGGACAATTTATAATGGCCAATTTACCTATCAACCTGCAAGTCTTTTGGCATGTGGGAGGAAACCGGAGCACCCGGAGGAAACCCACGCAGACACAGGGAGAACTTGCAAACTCCACACAGGCAGTACCCAGAATTGAACCCGGGTCGCTGGAGATGTGAGGCTGAGGTGCTAACCACTGCGCCACTGTTCCGCGATCTTTAACTGTTTTAGTTAACCACGGATGGCAGGTCCCACCCTTGGAATTTTTCTTTTGCTCATTGAAATGTATCCATTCTGTGTATTCTGAAGTATCCCCTTAAATGTCTGCCATTGCATCCCTATTGACCTATCCCTTAACCTGATTTGCAAGTTCACTTTAGCTAGCTCTGCTTTCATGCCCTCATAATTGTCCTTATTCAAGTTTAAAATACTCATCTTGGACCCACTCTCCTCTCCCTCAAACTGAATGTAAAATTCAATCATATTATGATTGCTGCTACCTGGGGGCGCCTCAACTATGAGGTCATTTATTAATTCTATCTTGTTGCACAACACCAGGTCTAGTGTAGCCTTGCTGTCTGGTTGGCTCCAGATCATATTGTTCCAAGAAATTATCCTGAAAATATTCTATGTACTCCTTATGTTGGCTACCTCTGCCCATCTGATTTTTCCAGTCTATATGTAGATTAATTATCGCTTTACCTTTTATGACAAGCTGCCATTATTTCTCCCTTTATACCCCGTCCTAAAGTCTGGTTAATGTTAGGTGCCTGTACACCATTCCCACAATCTTCTTGCCGATATGATTTCTCATCTCTACCCAAACTGCTTCTACATTCTGGTCTCCTGAACTTAGGTCATCCCTCTCTATTGCGCTAATACCATCATTAATAACAGAGCTACCCCTCCACCTTTTCTGAGCTTCCTGTCCTTCCTAAATATCATGTATCCTTCAATATTCAGGTTCCAATCTATGTCATTCTGCAGCCATGTCTCTGCAAAGATGATGCTGGTAACAAGAGGAAAACCATGAAACGTCACTATCTGATCATAAGAATATAAAAAATAGGAGCAGGAACAGGTCATAAAGCCCCTCGAGCCTGCTCTCCATTCAAAAAGTTCATGGCTGATATTGACCTCAATTTCACTTTCCTTCCCAATTCCCATGTCTGTTAATTCTCCTTGAGTCCAAAAATCTATCAATCTCAGCCTCGATTAGACACAACAACTGAGCATCCACAGCCTTCTGGGGGAGAGAATTCCAAAGATTCTTAAGCCCCTGAGAGAAGACATTTCTCCTCATCTCATTCCTAAATGAATCAAAGATAAACTCAAATTGAAGTAGCAAAGACTTGCAGCACAGTAAGTACCAACATCCTGTGCCCCAGCAATGAAGGCAGCAAGTTAGATCTGCCACATAGCGGAGTCTCAGGCAGGTTTCACTGGGAGACACAATATAAGAAGGGAAAGAACATATCATAGAGATGGTCACCCCAGGCAACACTAATGTTTCTACTCATATCTAGTCTAGTAAAACAATGATACAGGCATGAAATCAACCATCATTGTACTGCCTCATTTACATATGTCAGGGACCAGATGTCTCTTGTATTCAACTGCCCAGGACACCTGGAAAACTGCCTTTACCAATATGGCTGTTGTATTGTTCTGCATGTTTATCCATCATATCACATCAACCACTACTGCCCTGCAGTCTGTATACCAAACAAACATGGTATCATTTCATGTAAAGATGTGTAAAATATAAGAGATCCACACTCCAGTATCTGTGTCAAAAAGTCTCATTATTTCAGAGCTCTGGGAACCACAATACATAACATGGTAGCATCAAGGTGTTTGTAAGTAGAACTCAAACTGTATGAGTGATGTAAATGCTGAACTTGATCCTGGAAAAAACAAGATGTCTGCCGCCACAGCAATAAATGCGCAGTTCCAACCATGATGATTTGGGAGGCTGACAACATCGTGGAGGCATTTGTAAAGTTGAAGCAAAAGTGAAAATTGACACTCAGTAATTTTCTGAAAGGCACGTGTGAAGAGGAAAAGGTGAGCTGCATCCTTTTGAGGACATACAGGAGAGAAAGGATTAGTCTTTTCAATATTTGGGAAATGAGTAATCACGACAGTAAAAACCCAGACAAGATTTTTGAGAAATTCAGTAAACTTCTTCAGCCAAAGTCAAACCATCAGATCCTCCGTTATGAATTTCAGAGCTTGGAACAGGAACAAAGTGAACCTGTTGAAAATTACTTCACAAGATTGAGAAACATAGCCAGCAGGTGTAAATTCAAGGATAAAAGCCTGGTGGATCAGCTCATTTGGGGTTCTGCACACTCTGATGCACAAAAAGTTCTAATTGGAAAAGGACAAACTGACAATATCACAGGCTGTCGACACTGCCAAAGCACATGAAGCCACGAGTAGACAGATGAAGACATTGATTACCCAAACAGCTCGCATTCAGTTTAGTCAAGAGAAAGGAAACAGGGCTGATGTAGTGAAACAGCAACAAAGTAAGGCACACCAGAGAGCGAGAAAGATATGCAAGAGATGAGGATGACGACATGAGTTCGCAGACAGAGAGAAATGTCCCGCACACAGATCAAACTGCAGAGCTTTTGGAAAGCCCAATCACTGGAAGAAAATGTGCAGGATGGTACAAATTCCTGCATCTACCTTTAGGCCTTAAAGTGAGCCAGGATGTGTTTAGCAGAAAATAGAAGAGCCATATCGGAGCTACAAAGCAGCAATCGGTTTAGTTGATGATATCGAGATCTATGGTGTAGATGATAAATGCCAACTACCACTTACATGAAGCCATGGAGAATGAAGTGATTTATGACTTCAACCCCTTATAGGGACTAAACCAAATTGGGAGTACATCCCTACGAATCTCCTTTAATTAAGTTCAAACCAGACAAATTCTTATAGACACTTATTTGGGTCCAAATAATTGTGCTAGCTTTCCCTCAAAGAAAGAAAACTAACAGAGAATATTACCAACTTTCGGATAGCCTATATTTAACAATTATGGCTGAGTCACAAATATCCCAGATATTGTTAGGGTCTGGGAAACTCTCTTCAATATGTATCTCCCCACCTAAACAGACACAGAGATGAGGTTCTTATACTTGTGCACAGAATGCTACATGAGACAAATTACTAACTTTTATGTATTTATTAAAGAATATAACATGCAATACGCTTTTAAGTATATCACAATATTAAATATTACTAAGATGTAACACATAGAATCCAAAAGTTTAACCTTGCTAATGTTACAGCAAAATATTGTAGAATGTCCATCAAAATTTAAAGTAAACTTTTACCTTAAATTCCCCGAGTAAGCCACAGTGTGAGAAGTATTGTTTGAGGAATTCAACACTTCTAATATTTGCTTCAAATACCCTCATGTTTATGCTGTTTCTCAGGTATCAGTTGACCTTTTATAGGTGTTACCTTTCTGTGTGTGTTTTTCTTACTTTCAAGATCCATATTTAGTAGTATCATTAACGAACATCTGCACTTAATGTTTTACTAGAAACCCCTGCTCTTGAAAATGTGAGCATTTATCTGGTCAAAATATTTATAATTGTTTTTACTTGACCTCTTGTTCCTGTAAGCACTATTCCATTTTATTGTTTTTATTATCTATAATTGTGTTTTATGCTAGGTTGAACCATCTTTGTGGGTCAATCTGCCTACATTTACCAACACCGTCAATTAATTACATTTATGGCTACCTTTTACTGATGTCACACAGGATATTTCAATGTGTGTGTTTATCCTCCAAATCCCTGGCAACAGAGACACTGAAATTAATTTCCCAATTTAAGAATTGTTTCTGGTTCATATTCTATTGTAACAGGGACCTTGATTTTTTTTTACTCTACCTTCTTAAAGGGGAT
This sequence comes from Heterodontus francisci, assembly GCF_036365525.1. Taxonomy (NCBI): domain Eukaryota; kingdom Metazoa; phylum Chordata; class Chondrichthyes; order Heterodontiformes; family Heterodontidae; genus Heterodontus; species Heterodontus francisci. The sequence continues at coordinate 6,000,246 of NC_090400.1, read as the reverse complement.
TATCAGCAAGTCATGAAAACTGACCATTTATTCAATCTTTAGTTCTAAAAGGTATAATATATTAGCTATATCTAAATTCTACCCAATTAAGCCTATTATACCTATATTCCATCACAAGAGAACCAGAAAATATGGGATCAAGCTAAACGCAGGCAAATGCATTGTAAAGGTGACAAAATGCCGGTTCTTTGGAATGGTTTACACACCTGATGGAGTCAAGTCAAGTCCTGAAAAAGTTACAGCTATCTCTGAGATGAAAGCTCTAAGAGTCAAGAAAGAGCTGAGAAGTTTCCTTGGCTTGATCCAGTACATGAGCTCTTTCATACCTCACATGTCAGAGCACACAGAAAACCTATGAGAGCTGATGAGAGAAGGTGTTGAGTAACAGTGGTCAGAGACACATGAGAGGAGTTTCAGTGAACTCAAAGTAGTAATATGCAAGGAGACAAGTCTGTCATACGACAACAGGGCGAAACCTGTCACTCTACAAGTAGATGCTTCGACAAAAGGACTGGGAGGGACCCAGGTACAAGAAGGAAAGCCAATAACATTCACAGCCAAAACTCTATCAGCTGAAATCAGATATGCCAACAGAGAAAGAGACCTTTTGACAGTGCTGTACAGATGTGAGAAAGTCCATGCATATCTCTATGGGAGAAAATACACAGTGGAGAGTGATCATCATCCACTAGAATAGATTGTTATAACTGAGGCAGGAGCAATTCAGTCCCATCTTTCCACAGATCACAGCATATTAGTAAAGTCTTCCCACCCAACCAGAAAACAGAAAAATAAACAATCTCGTCACCCCCAGAATAAAACAGACCAAACCAGGTATCTTTAGACAACAACAAATTAACTATTTATTAAATGCTAAATCTTAAACACTATTAAGATAAACCTAAATCTGAAGACCTTATAACTTCTATTTTAACCTAACTCCCCATTCACATACATACACTCAAAAGTCATGGTTAACCGGTTTCCTTTTTTAAAAAAAGTTTTAAAAATGCACTTTTTAAGAATAAATAAATAACCGGCATTTAAGTCTTTGTGGGTTGCATTCCTGATGGGTAAGATCTTATAATGTGAAAACAATTAAATGCCACTCAAATTCTCCATGCGGATTTGATGACACAGTCTCTTAGTAGATCGGCATTCAAAACACTTTGGCTGCAGCAGATATCAAACAGTTCTTTCAATGATGAGCACAGCAATAGGCCTACTTGAATTTTAAAACCAACAGTCTCCCAGTTAAAACTTTACTTCAGCAATACAAATGGTCTCTTCAGAAAGTTATTTCCTCCTGAGGCAATTAACTTGGCCTGTAGCTCCTTGTAGAATTTTTGCTGAGAGAAATAGACAGCTCTTTTCTTCAGTAGCATGCTTCACTAGTGAGTCTTTCAAAACTAGTTTTAGCTGTTTATTTTACACACAGTTAAATTGTTATAGTCCACCATGTGACTTCTCTCTCCTGCCATTGACTTGGTAACAAGTGCAGCTGGCATACTGTGCCTCAGAAATCCAAAAGCTTCTCTCTCTGTCTTAAAGGTGCGCTGTTTTAAGAGTCTTAAAGGCAGACTGATTCAAACAGAGGAGAAAATAAAAACAAAAATATGTGTGGAGCACCAGCAAGGTAACAAAGGCTACTTTTGAGACTTCAGAGTTACAATCTCACTGGGAGCTGACTTATTCACGCACAACCAATAATGGTATCTTACAGAAGCAAACTATTATTCAAAGTTCCCATTCATCAGAAAGGTAAAAGATTTGAGAGCTACAACAATCACCATAGCAGTAAAAGTCCTGTTTACTAAGCAAGGGATTCCAGACAGGATGTTATGTGATAATGGAACCTAATTCACCTCCAGAAAGTTTAAGGGGTTTGCTGAACAATATGGATTCAGCATCATAATGACATCACCACATTACAGAAGAAGACACGGTTTTATCGAAAGATATGTCCAGACAGTCAAGAAGACCCTCATAAAATGCCGATAGACAAAGAAAGACCCAAACCTTGCCTTATTGTCACTCTGAGCTACATCTCTCAAGACCAACATGAAATCCTGCAGAGCTACTGAATGGTGGAAAATGCAAGACAAATCTACCAAGCAAGATGCATCCTCCAAATGACCATGAGGAAGTAAGACGATAAATCACTGAGGCACAGGTAGAAGGATGTCAGCACTTCAGCAAACATGCCAATTCATTGCCTGAGCTGTTGAGGGGACAAATTGTGCACATACAAGATCTGATCCCGAAAACCTTGAACCCAGCAAAAGTTGTTGGTAAAGCTGAGACTCCAAGATTATCGATCATCATCGAGACTGAAACCAGTAAGCAGATGAGAAGGAATTGAATTCATATTTGGCCTACACCAGAACTGGTAAAGCAGAAAAGATCATCAGCAACATGACCAACTAGTGACACAACATCAACAACATCACCAACATGAAGCATAACTTCGACAACACCAGGAACAATACACACAACACTGCCAGGACAGAGGTCAACTAATTGCAGATAGGGATGACGACAACCAAATCCACGAGATGGAGGCACAACATCTTACCACCAGAACAATATCGCAAATAATGCTTTGAAAGAAAATGAGCCATGGAAGAGTTTCAATGTGTTCAGAATTACACATTTAATCATAATAGTTGATTGTAAATTTTCTATTGCAGCCAGAAAAAGAATCATGTTTGGAAAATTGTTCCGGCAGCGGTCCGCCATGGAGGGCCCAGCCTGACCCTCACGGTGGCAGCAGGCTCAATGACGGCTCCTCCCCCACACCACCGCTGCTGGGTGAGGGGAACAGCATTTCAATATTTAAATGAATGACATGAATAAATGTTTAAAAAAACTTACCCGAAATCTTCCAGGTCCACTATAATCTTTGAGACGGCAGCTGGCACTCCCACGTCTTCAATTCCCTGCCTGGGGAAAGCCAGTTTGACACTGGTGGGGAGGGGGACGGTGTTAAGAATTTCAGTGCAGGGGGGTGGGGTGCATGACGGGATCAAATAAAAGCAATGGGTGTAGGGAATGGTGAGAAGAGGTGAACTTTAAACTTTGTGCAGTCTGGGGAGGGGAAGGTCAGATTTGTTTTTGGTGGGGAAAGGCAAATAGTTAATTTAATTGTTATTGGGGTGGGAAAGGGGTGTTAGTATTTATTTCATTAATTTTGCGGGTATAATGCTTCAAAATTTTTAATTGGCCTGCAGAGCGTCTGCCCTTTAAAACCGGTGCCAGTGCCTACACACAGGCAGCTGTCGCCATTGCCGGGCACGGACAGCCCGTCCCCTCCATGTGATTGGGGGAGGGGTGGGCGGCAGTCCAACCCACCTATTTAAATGAGCCACTGCACGGGAGATCGCGGTAGCTCTTTGGCGTACGGCCCACAAAGGTGGGCTAGCATTTTTTGAGCTCGTCACTGACATCTGCGGCAGTCTCTTAAGATCCAGCATATGGGTTGGATTTTACCAAGCCCACGACATAGGGCTCCAGGGCAGGGGGTGGGGGGTCAGAATATGGGACCGGCAGTGGTCTGCCACAGAGGCCGACACCAGGAGGGCTCGGCTCAATCCTCCTGGTGGTGGCAGGCTCCGTGGCAGTTCCTCCCTCCTGCCACTGGATGACGGGAGCAGCATTTCAAAATTTAAACGAATGACATCAATAAATTTTTCAAAACTTACCCGAAATCTTCCAAGCCCGCCACAATCTTCAGCGCAGTAGCTGGCATTCCCACGTCTTCAATTTCCCATCCGGGGAAAGCCAGTTTGAAACTGGTTGGGGGAGGGGGGGGGTGATGTTAAGATTCCAGTGTGGGGGGAGGGCTGGTGGTGACAGGGTCAAATTAACGTAATGAGTGTCGGGATTGGTGGGAAGGGGTGAACTTTAAACTTTGTGCAGTTTGGGGGTGGCTAGGTCACAGTTAAAAGTTGTGTCTTGGGGGAGAAGGGCAAATGGTTAATGTAATTGTTATTGGGGGATGTGAAAGAGGTTTTCGCAATTTTTTTTCATACATTTTGTGGGGAATACTGCTTTAAAAATTCAAATTGATCGGCAGGGCTGTCTGCCCTTTAAAAATGGTGTCAGCACCTGTGCACAGGCAGCTAACGCCATTGGCAGGGACGGACAGCCCATCCAATCCACATGATTGGGGGCGGGGCAGGGCCACTCCAGCTATTTAAATGAGTCACTACACGGGTGATCGCGGCAGCCCCTTGGCATGCGGCCCTTTTTGAGCTCGCCACCGAGATCGGCGGCAGGCTCTTAAAATCCAGCCCTATATGTAAATATGCAAGTTGGAACCTCAGTCCTAACACTCTTTGACCAAAATTTCTATGTTCATGAACACACTCTGTCTTTGGGCCACAAACCTGGGATGGCTTCTTTCTTTCACACTAATGCCGTCATTTTATTCTCTTTTGTCATAAAAAATAGATAAGACTCTCACTTGGCTACTGCAGGAGATTGTTTGATAGCCAATAAAATGTGCTCAATGTTTATGAAGATGGCCCAGCAGGGAAAACAGGTTATCATGAGAATGAGAATCCCTCTTTGGAGAATCACTCCAATTCGCTCCAAGTTCTTACTGCCAAACGTCTAAAAATCAGAACAAAAGTTTAGTTAAAGTGAGTTCTATCGATATTGGTCATTAACATTCTGATCGATGCCATTGATTCGACACGGACCGACTGCAACAAACTGTAAAAAATTAGAAGATTAAAATATTTCTCTCACTTAACCAAAACACTTTTTCTGTTTGTGGGAGCTTGCTGTGTACAAATGAGCTGCTGTGTTTCCTACATGACAACAGTGATTACACTTCAAAGACTGTCAACACTTTAGAATATTCTGTGGCCATGAAAGATGCTATATAAAGGTAAGTTTTTCTTTTAGCACAAGTTTCTTTAAGGCAATAGTAAATGCAGAAATCGCCTCTTCGTAATTCACTGCTGTCTCAGTAATATAATCTTCTCTTTAATTTTCCCATTGTTGCAGATTAGAGCAAGCCAAATTCATATGCAGTATACAATGCATTTATTTGTTGTACTATTTACAGCTTCAATATTCATCACTTTCTGACTGAGCAAGAATGCTCAATTGTTAATCAATCTCCAATTGTTGTCCAATCTGTCTGATGATTCTACTTCAATGCAGCAGTTGACCTCTGCAAGCTTTCATTTGAAGGGCAGTGCTGCATTTTTAAAATGTTTTGACTTTTTTGATTCTTTTATGGGATGTGGGCGTTACTGACAAGTCCAGCATTTATTGCACATCCTTAATTGGCCTTCAGAAAGTGCTCCTGAGCTGCCTTCTTGAACTGATGAGGTCCATGTGGTGTAGGTACACCCACAGTTAGGGAGGAAGTTCTAGGATTTTGACACTGCAATAGTGAAGGAACAATGATAAATTCCCAGTCAGGATGGTGTGTGATTGGAGGGGTTAGGGTGAGGGTTAATCATTAGTGATGGAGATGGACAGGATGGCACACACCATTGTTCTGTAGAGGGTCAGGAGATCCTCAATATGACCCTCAAGGGAGTGAGAGCAGGTGTCCAGGGGGGTTCAGCTTCCGGACTCTGGCTCCGAGGATTTGGCAGCAGTTCCACAGGAAGTCCAATGACCTCACGCAAGTGGTCATGGCCTTTGACTGCAGCTTAACATTAACATCTCCTCCCCACCACACCATCAGTATCTGTTCAATACACCACACCCCCATCACTCACCCAGCAGCAGTCCCAGCACTGAGGGCACACACCGAACATCCAGATAATCCACCTCACCCTCACACACCTAACAATGCTGCCAGCCTCACACTCACCACTTGCTGCCTCCACATACCTAAAGCTATTCAGCATTGGCAGGCAGATCACCCGAACATAGTGCTACACAATCACTGATATTCTCTCTCTCTCGCAGGACAAGGTGGCAAACAATAGAAAGGAGCAGAGCAGAACTGGTGGGAGGCAAGATGCCTCCATTTCCTGAACCCTACGGTGCAGATAATTCTCTGCATTATGGGATTGGCTGCACTAGAGCCCGTGTCATCCAGTGTCGCCAAGAGCATTCAGGATGACAGTATGTTACTGCCTATATGGACTTCAGTAAAGTCTTTGACAAGGTCCCTCATGGCAGACTGGTACAGAAAGTGAAGTCACACAGGATCAGAGGTGAGCTGGCAAGATGGATACAGAACTGGCTCGGTCATAGAAGACAGATGGTGGCAGTGGAAGGGTGCTTTTCTGAATGGAGGGATGTGACTAGTGGTGTTCCGCAGGGATCAGCGCTGGGACCTTTGCTGTTTGTAGTATATATAAATGATTTGGAGGAAAATGTAGCTGGTCTGATGAGTAAGTTTGCGGACAACACAAAGGTTGGCGGAGTTGAGGATAGTGATGAGGATTGTCAGAGGATACAGCAGGATATGGATCAGTTGGAGACTTGGGCGGAGAAATGGTCGATGGAGTTTAATCCGGACAAATGTGAGGTAATGCACTTTGGAAGGTCTAATGCAGGTGGGAAGTATACAGTAAATAGCAGAACCCTTCGGAGTATTGACAAGCAGAGAGATCTGGGCGTACAGGTCCACAGGTCACTGAAAGTGGCAACGCAGGTGGATAAGGTAGTCAAGAAGGCATACGGCATGCTTGCCTTCATCGGTCGGGGCATAGAGTATAAAAATTGGCAAGTCATGCTGCAGCTGTACAGAACTTTAGTTAGGCCACACTTCGAATATTGCTTGCAATTCTGGTCGCCACACTACCAGAAGGACGTGGAGGCTTTGGAGAGGGTACAGAGGAGGTTTACCAGGATGTTGCCTGGTCTGGAGGGTATTAGCTATGAGGAGAGGTTGGATAAACTCGGATTGTTTTCACTGGAAGGACGAAGGTGGAGGGGCAACCTGATAGAGGTTTACAAAGTTATGAGCGGCATGGACAGAGTGGATAGTCAGAAGCTTTTCCCCAGGGTGGAAGAGTCAGTTACTAGGGGACATAGGTTTAAGGTGCGAGGGCCGACATTTAGAGGGATGTGCGAGGTAAGTTCTTTACTCAGAGGGTGGTGAGTGCCTGGAACTTGCTGCTGGGGGAGTTGGTGGAAGCAGGTACGATAACGACGTTTAAGAGGCATCTTGACAAATACATGAATTGGATGGGAATAGAGGGATACGGTCCCCGGAAGTGCAGAAGGTTTTAGTTTAGGCAGACATCAAGATCGGCGCAGGCTTGGAGGGCCGAATGGCCTGTTCCTGTGCTGTACTGTTCTTTGTTCTTTGTTGTTCTTATGCTCCTTCTCAACTGTCACTCACCCTCATCTTGGGATCTCCCATGAAGAGCAAGCTGCTGATGGTGTCCATGCACCTCTTTCTTCCCAGCCCACACCCCCTTCCCTCACACCAACCTTCCCCTTCTGAGTTTCTGCTTTTAGACAGGCAAAATTGCCACCTGCCCAGCCACAGCAGCTGAAGGAGGAAGAGAGAGAGCAACACCATACCACTGATAAAGAGACCCTGTCAATTGATCAGACACTCGCAGCCACCAGCTCAGATACTGGATCTGCACGTACCTCGGAGGCTATCATAGAATTGGGGTCAGCATGTGGAAAGTCATCTGGGCACAAGTGGGCTGCAGCCAGGCCAGGGTTCATTTGCCAGCTCCCTGGAGGGCACAGTCACAGAGGAGTTCTGCTGCAGAAGACTCAGATGAGGAACTGGATGGGATGACATTCAGGTGAGCGCTGATGGGAATGCACACCAAGATGCTGGGTGCATTATTGGCCTGCCTGTCACTGTCAAGGGGCATGGAGAAGTCTGCCTCCAAGTTGGTAGAGGGCATTGAGCAGAGCTTGACCTCTCACAGTCTCTGCTTCATTCTGACATGCTGAGGACTCAGTGGTACTGCCACTGCTATGCCCATACCTGTTGTAGCCTTTCTGTGGACAGGTCACCTAATCCTCTACCCTTCCTGTGAGGATACAGCAAGACTCTCCAGGAACTCACCACAATACCTCCAGAGCACTTCCAGACACTTTACAATAGCAGAAGTTCTTCAAAATTACCTTCCCTGCAATTTGGTGCCTGGTCCTTTAAATAACACTGGTGTCAGACCTGTCTTACAGCTCAATGCTTGCTGTTTGCAGAGTGACAAGAAAACTTGTTCCCTGGACCTGCTTGGTCCAAATTAGGAAGTCTGACATCACAACAGCTGGTCGGGTGTGTGCTGTCAGGATAGCGCTACTTCACATTCTTCTGGCACACACAGGGACGCCCGCATGGACACCCTTCTCAACACAGCCTGCCATGCGGGCCATGTTGGAAGAAGTTGATGGCACAGCCTGTATCTCCAGGAGGGCACAAGGCTTACATATCACCACTTCCAGCAGCGCTATGGAAACCAAATTCACACCCCTATTGTTCTCTGATATAATGAATTAATTTTTGCTGCACAAGAGGTTCATCACTGCCCACTGTACAGCCTGGAGTTAACGGCACCTACCTGGGATATGAGTGTGTCACATGCATTGGACAATCCAGTACCTATCGTGATCCCTGATGCAGATATTACCTGTACAAAAAAAATGAAGAATAGAAAAGGAACCATTTAGCACCATCATAGATGCCACCAACATGCTACAAAATACAAAATAGGATTTTTCTTTGTTCCTCATTCTTTCCCTTTTCACTCCTCCTTTCCATCAGGTACCAACTTTTAATACACTTTTCTTACCTCCAGACTCGACTATTTCAATACTCAACTGACCAACCTTCAATTTCCCACCCTCCCTAAACTTGAGGTCATCTAAAACTCACAGCTTTTCCTGCCCAAACTTCCTCAGAATCCCATATACCATGATCCCTGTGTTCTATTCCAGAAAGCCAGTTGGTGAAGGCTAGAAATGGAGCCAATCTTTGTAGACATTTATCTTTACATACACCTCCGAAACCACCAACCTGCAGTTTTAGTCTGTGTCTACTTTAAAAGGCTCAAATGAATTCCTAGTTATTGCCCAACCACTGCAGACGATTAAACAGAATTATGTAATGACCAGGTGATGTGATGCGGGTGGTTCCCAATGTTCAACTCCCCACCTGACTGCAGCAGGTGTATTTGTATTAGAGTTGAGCCCTTTGGTGGTTTATTTTCAAATAACCAGATAGCGATAGATTTTCTTGCAGGTTTTCAAGAACATAAAATAATTTGTTTGTTGATTAACATTCCTTATCCCAAAAGTGCTGCAACTGGATCCACTCATGCATTCTCTCACGCACACACACACACACACACACACACAAGAATAAACAGATAGGGAAGTGAAAAAGGAAGGTGGCTTTCAGTGGGAGGAAAGGTTATGATAAACCTGTTCTCTTGAGAACCAAGTTCTAGATGGATGCAGGCCTAAGATGTTTGTAGATTTCTCTCTTGACTGAAGGTTCTGTTAAAAAATGGTGGGTTACTTCACGTCCTCATTGCTGTATAATGTAGATGTCAGATTTTTTCAGTAGGGCATGTGCTTTCTGACTTGCTGGAATGTCGGTTGTTAGATTTGTTTCTCACCATTGTTGGTCCCTCTCTCTCACTTTCTCTCTCTCTCTGACTGTATTTTTTTTTAAGGATAAGCTGTTATCTCTCACCTCCTGTTCGGACACACTCTGGTTTCTTCCCCCATGGTGATCGCACAATGGCCCAGGACATGGCTACTTCATACCTCAATTGTTTCAGAAGAAGACATTCAATTCTGGAATATTTTTGGATAGGTGTAGGATTGGTTCCATTCACACCTTTTAGCTTTGAAGATTTGTCCTTTGTCTTTGTCAGACTGTTTGAATACACAAAAAGCCAATCCTCTTTTTCTTCAGTTGCCATTTTGGACAATTGGACACTTTTTAAAACAAAACAGATGTTCATTTTTTTTCAAGACAAAGTTCATTTTTTACAACTCTTCAGAGTTAGACCATGACTGTTGTATCAGCACACATTGTGTGTGGTGTACATTACAATTGAGACAGAATTAAAGGATTCCCTTCTCTCTCTTTTAATAAAAATTACCGTTTCTTTGTGTAACTGAATTTTCAAACAAAATTAAATCAGGAAACTCCATATTCTGTACAAAGTGTTACATTGTGAGATGGCCTTCTTCTTGGGCCCCTGAAATGTCTTCGTACATGCATTTCTTTTTGTAAAACAGACAGTTGATGACTTGCATCCACACATTTAAATTTCAGAGATGTCCTTTCCCACCAGGATTTGTTTCAAGCAGTGAGAACAAACTGTAAACTTTTCTCATCCACACTTTTTGTAGGGTTTTCATTATCCCCAGACAATATCCAGGCTTGAGCTGATAAGTGGCAAGTAACATTCACGCCACACAAATGCCAGGCAATGATCATCTCCAACAAGAGAGGATCTAACTATCTCCCCTAAACAGTCAATGGCATTACCATTGCTGAATCCCCCACTATTAACATCCTGGGGGTTACCATTGACCTAAATTGAATTGGAGTAGCCATATAAATACCGTGGCTACAAGAGCAGGTCAGAGGCTAGAAATCCTGCAGCAGATCCACCTGGGCTTCCTTTAACCTGCCCTCTTGGTCACTTTTTCACCTTCCCTGTCTAACCTTTTGCCAGCCTCGTGCCTGTCTGTCCTTTTTTGCTCTCGGTGGGGGTTCCTTACAGTTCATCAGCCGTCTGCTGAAGGGTCCTCCCAACACCGGTATAGGACTTAGGGGTGCAGGTTTCACTGTAGGTTGGGGTTTCTCCTCAACCTGGCAACTCTTGCAGTACTCCACCACATCATTGTGGAGTTTTAGCCAGTCAAACAGCTGTCTGATACAACCTTTGGTCTTTCGTATAACGGCCTGTACAGCCACTGCAGTCTCTCTTCAGTACCTCTGCCGCCCCACTAACTGGTGAACTACTGTCCACTCCTTGCTCTCAGGTCTGTGAGGAGAACACCATTTCCTCATCAGTACCTCATTCTTTAAGTGGTCACAATCAGGGACTCCCTCTGCTTCACTTTCAGACTGGGCAGCCTGTGCTAACTCTCAATACTGGGTTGGCTCACCTAGGGAAAATACATTAATTCATTCCCTGGGTCTCCTAACGTTCCAAAGAAAGTCTCAGGCAGGCAGACCTCATGGTCATTTGTCTGCAAGGCTAATTCAGTCTCCTCTGGGGAAGCTGATTTGATCATGACCCTGATCCACTGCACATTCAGGGAAACTACAGAGGTCCGTCTCCTGCCACTGCCCTGTCTCTCTGACCTCCTGCATCCTTCTTTCATAACTGGAGGTGGGGGCACTACCACCTTCACCCCCGCCAGATCATTACCTAGGAGCAGGTCAACCTGTCCACAGACAAACTAGGGACAATCCCTACGGTCACTGTTCCCGAAACTAGGTCACACTCCAGGAGCACCCGATGTACAGCTACAGGCATTCACTGCCCTCCAATACCATTCATCACCATTTTGGTGTTCACTGCACTCTCTAGGGGAAAGGTCAGACCTTTTCCCAGTCAAAGGGATCTAGTGGCCCCTGTGTCCCCGAGAATTACTATGGACTTGCTTGGCCCACTCGAGAGGTATGGGGTTACTTTTCCCTCGGACACAAAACTCTGGTAGCCTTCAGGAATCCTATTAAATTTCCTTGCACTTGCAGTAGTAAGCTTCCTGGGTTGCACTCTTACTGCAGTTAAAGCCACAGCTTGTTCTGCTTTGCTTACCATCAGCTTCCTTTCTTCACTGAGCTGAGTGTGCCCTGATTAACCCTACAGGTTTTCCCTTTAGTTTCCAGCAGTCAGATTTTAAATTCCTTGCTTTATTACAATGGAAGCACACAGGTCTCTCGGTCTCACTCTTGCTCACAGCACCTTTCTTTTTGGCTAGAGGAGGGCCCCCTGTGTCTCCTACTTTCCTTTCTCTTCCAGGACTGCCTGGGCAGATATCACCTTCCCACCCTTTGTCCTTTTCGGATTTGTGGGGGTGACTAGGAAAGGTTCTCCCCCGGGAAACTGACTTATAAATTAAAGGAAACTCATCGGCCAGAACGGCCTCTTGGCGGACTCTCTGAAACTGCTGCTCCTCTACATGGGTCTTTATTGAGAATGGGAGAGAGTGTTTAAATTCCTCTAACAGAATTACTTCTCTGAGACTCTCATAGCTGAGCTGTACTTTAAGAGCCCTCAGCCACTGGTCAAACGCCAGCTGCTTACTTCTTTCAAACTCCAGATAAGTTTGATTAGTTTGCTTCTTGAGGGTTCTAAACTTTTGGGATTAGGTTTTCGGGTACTAACTCATATGCCCCGAGGATCACATTTTTGGTCAGTTTGTAATTTGATGAACTCTCATCTGGCAACGGGGAATTAACCTCACAGGCTTTGCCAGGTTAGTTTGCTTTGTAGTAAAAGAGACCAGGTCTCAGGTGGCCATTTTAGCTGCTTTGTCAGTTTCTCAAAGGACAGAAAATTCTTCTACATTTTCCTCATTGAATTTTGAAATTAATTGAGCTAGTTTTAACAATTCTGTACCCAACCCTGAATTACGCTCCTCCATATTGGCCATGCTTTCACAAGGGTTCTCTGTCGCCCCCTAGTTAACTCAAGCCACTTCAGTTCTCTTTCTTCGCATTCCTTCCAGAATGTTCTTTCTCTTTTTCTCTTTCCTCTCTCTCTCTCATTCCTTCGCCTGTCTTTCTTTTTCTTCACACTCCTTCTGGAAGGCTCTTCCTTTCTCCCTCTCCTACTTCTCTATCTTTTTTTCCTGTCCCTCTCTTTCTCTTTTCTGTCTTCTAATTCAAGTTTCCTCTGTTCCAATTATATCTTTGCTAGCAGTACCCTGTCTGTGTCTACTTCGAACACTGCTTCTGCCCCGTCAGATTCAAGGAAAAAATGGTTGGCCACCAGCCTTAGGAGCTCAGATTTCCTAAGTCTTGCCACGTACACTGATCCCACACTGCTCAGCCATTTTCCTCAACTCCTCCATAGACAGTGCTTTTAACTTATCCCAAGTTACTTCACCCTGGCTCGGAGAGCTACTCGCTTCAGCTGCAGACATGTTAGTTTTCAAGCACACACAACCACAACAAAACCTATTTTGAAATCTTGCTCTTTTTGATTGGGAACAATTTGACTTCCCACTTCCAATTTCTCTCATTTGTCTGTGAGTCAATTCCGGACACTAGCACCCAAATCTCTGTTACGACCAGGTGAGAAAGAAGTCTAGGGTTCCCTTTCAGCCTTCACCTGAGAAAGAAGTCTAGGGTTCCCTTTCAGCCTTCACCTGGTCTTTTTTAAACACACTGAGCTGGATTTTACATCGGGCCGACAGGAGCTGGGCACCCACGTAAAAGTTGGTGGCAAACCTGCTTCCACCTCGCCTGGGGATCCGTTCCGCATTTTACAGTCCCCGAGGCTTTAATTGGTCCGAGGCGTGGCTTCCACCCGCTTGAAGGAGGAGGTCCCGCCTCATTGAGCTGTGGCCAATCATCGGGTCGGCAGCTCTTCGTCCCAGCAGTGCTACCGGCAGTGGTGGCCACTGCTGGGACTGCATCCCAGCCGACGACATGGAGCCAGGAGTGCAGGTAAGTTTGGGTTGTATTGCCAGGGGTAATTGGTCATGCCCTGGCAAGGCAAGGGTGGTCATTTGTGGGGGGAAAGGGGACATCTTGGGTCCAGGGGGTTGTTAGGGAAGCGGGGTTGACCATCAATTGGGCACCCTGTGCCTGTTTGTCAGGGCCCACCCCCGGGGTGCTGAGAGGCCGCCTTCTTTTATTAGAGGGCCTTTTACGGCTCCAGGACACCCGACTGCCATGGGTAAAATCTGCGTGGAGGCAGGAGAAGACCCTTGTGGCCATTAATTGGCAAGTTAAGGGCCTTGATTGGCCTGGGGAGGGCGACACATTTCTCGCCCCCACCCCAGCCCTACTTAAAGTGGGCGGGGGCAGGAGCGGGTCGAGAAGGCCTCCCGGAGCCTCCCGCTCCATTTTACGCCACTCACCTCCGGCCACCATCCATCTCACTGGGGTGGCATAAAATTCTGGCCACGATGTTTTTACCTCCCACTTGGTGAATCCTTGTTCACCATTTTCCAATTATAAGGCAAAGGAACCAACACAAACAGGCTTTCTTAGGTTTAAAGAAGAAAAGTTGAAATTTATTCAACTTAAACTTCAACTCTAATTCGGTTGACGCCTACAGATACACGATGCACCCAAGCTAGCATGCATATATGATACACACATGCAAATAGAGACAGAAAAGAGCAGAGGAAAATAAAGTGGAAACATTTGAGGCAATATCGGAAGAGTTTTTGTTTCGGTTCTTCGAGCTCACTGTAGCGTCCTTGATTGTCGGTAGATCTTGCTTTTCATTGGGGCCCAGTATTCTTCTTAAACCTTGATCACTGTCGGAGACTTTTCTCTTTTGGAGTTGATGTGTCTTCAGTGGATTCAGAGGCTTTTGAGAAAGAGTTGAGATCAGGCACATGGGAGAGGCTGTTGCAAGCCAGCCAGGAGAGATCTTCTCAGTCCAGGAGCATTCTGCTTTCTGCTGGCTCTAAGTTCAAACTGTACAATTCAGAAACCCCCCAGGTTGCCATGCAGGTTAGTCATGTGACTACTGGTCTGACTACGTCTTGGCTCTGTGTATTGTATCACCTTCACAGGGAATGGAATGCTCTTCCCTTCAATGTCTGTTAGTATGGAAATGTTTTTTTGCTAGCCAAGCAACAAGCCTTGTAACAGGCCTTCTCTCCTTCCCAGCAACAATTTGAAATTTAATGTCCATGTGGCGAAATTAATTTGCCTCATTCTTGGCAGGTGGTGGCCTGCAAGACAGTGTTCAGTAAGCTCCCAAAGAAACCAAAAGCCCGAGAGTTTTCCGACACAGGACAATAAGCCCCATAAACCATGTGATGAAAATAATTTTAATAATCATTTTGGAAAGAAATGAGCAGTCTGTAGAAGCAGAGATAGATGACAGTCAGTCAGGATAAATATCAAAGAAAGGAACGAGAGAGGTCATCTTTAAGTTGAGAGTATAATCAAAAGATATCTGGAAGTATAAAAACCTGTGTATGTATACTTTATAGACTATGAGAAGGCACTTGATAGACTCTACCATCAGACAATAATGGAGTACTTAAACAAATCAGACATTGACAACAGTGATAAAAGGATAATTCAGAATCTGTATTGAAAGCAATCAGCAGTGATGAGACTTGATAGTGGCTTGCCAGACAGTTTCCCAATCAAGAAAGGAGTGTGTCAGTGATGTGTTATGTCTCCAAAACTGTTGAACCTGTCCACTGAAGTGATCGTCAGAGACATAGAACATCTACCAGGTTGCAACATTGGTAGGTTGACCATTAACAACTTGAGATATGCAGATGACACTGCACTGATTGCAGATTCAGAAAAGGCACCACAAGAAATAGTGAACAAAGTGAATGTAAGGAGTGTGGAATATGGATTAAGAATGACTGTGAAGAAAACCAAGACAATAGTGACAAGCAGAGACCGAACCCCAGAAGTGAAAATTGAAATAAATGGACAAGTCCTGGAACAAGTGTAAAAGTCTATATACCTTGGACAGGTTATCACAGATGATGGGAAATGTGATTGTGAGATCCAAAGGAGCATTGAGATAGCCAAGACCAGCTTTGTCAGAATGAAGGACTTGTTAACATCAAAGAAACTGACCTTGAATCTGAGGAGAAGAATGCTGAGGTGATATATTTTGTCTTCTATGTTTATTGCCTCTGAGACACGGACAACAAACAAAGAGACTATTGGTAAGATGGAAGCATCTGAAATGTGGACATATCGGAGGATGTTCTGCATATCTTACACAGACAGAAAGATGAATGAGGAAGTGCAAGAATTGGCTGGAGAAAAGAGGAAATTAGTGCATAACATCAAAGAGAGAATGATACAATACTTCAGTTACATCATTAGAGCAGAAGGTAGACAGAGACAATTATTGGAAGGAAAGATCGATGGAAAATGTCGGAGAGGGAAGCAGAGAAGAAAATAGATGACAGATATAATCGACTGGATGCAGCTGACCTATGCAGAATGTGTAAGGACAGGACAGGACAGACAGAGGTGGAGATTCATAACAGTCAACCTTCTGGGAAGGGAATGACACCAACGAATGAATGAACAAATTAAACAGCGGCTACATTTTGATTTGTAACCACCCTAGGTTTGCTTGCCAGCTTATCAAACCAGGTGTTTCATTTGTCTTCTGTCATGCTAGGCCCCCACCTGCCAAGAATGAGGCACATTAAAATCAATGTTCATGACAAAATTAAACTGTGACTGGAGTGAAGAAAGGACTTGTCGAACAGATCAGCCGTGGCTGGAAAAGACATTTGTATATTAACATGTGGAAGGATAAAGCAGCCATTCCCTGACACATTCAACGCACAATAGACTTTTGATCACCAGACATTGAAGGTGGGGGAGCTCGCATTCCATGTTGACTGCTAAGATGGCTGAATACAGAAACGGACATGGTCAAACCAGTAGTTACATGACTAACCTGCTGGGCAACCTGTGTTTTATGAATTTTTACAAACAGTTTGGACAGAAAGCAGAATGCTCCTGGACTGAGAAGATCTCTCCTGGCTGGCTCGCCACAGCCCCTCATGTCTGCCTGCTCCCATCTCTTTCTCACAAGCCTCAAAAGACACAAGAACCCCAAGAGAGAAAAGTCTCCTACATCAAACAAGGTTTAAGAAGAATACTGGACCCCAACGAAAAGCAAGATCTCCCTACAATCAAGGACTCTACAGTGAGCTCGAAAAACCGTCACAAAAACTCTTCAGATATTGGTTCAAACTTTTCCACTTTAGTTTTCTTCTGTTCTTTTCTGTCTCTATTTGTATGTGTGTACCACATATGCATGCTAGCATGGGTGTGTCGTGTATCTGTAGACGTCAACCGAATTAGAGTTAAGTTGAATAAATTTCAACTTTTTTTCTTTAAACCTAAGAAAGCCTGTTTGTGCTGGTTTCTTTGCCTTATAATTGGAACGTGGTGAACAAGGAGCTAAAAACGATGGGTTTAAAATTAAACCCTGTTACAGTAAGACCAGGTGAAGGCTGAGAGGGAACCCTAGACCACTTTCCATCCTGGTCATAACCCATTCCTTAAAAAAATTCAATTTCTAAATTAAAAGTTACCTCCAGAAAAATAATACAAACCATGAACCAGGTGATTATAACGCTATGTTAAAAGGTGCTATATAAATGCAAGCTGTTGTTGTTGCTGATACGGTTCCATGGGCCACAGAAACCCTTGAAAGCTTTGCACAAGTGAGCAGTCTTCATGTGTGAGTCAAGTGACAGCCAGAAGATTAGCTGCACATGAACAGCATGACGACTGAGTCCAGTCTCATTATCACCCTAACATCCACCCATTTCAGACTCCAGGATGGGTCACTGACAATGGTGATGAGCTGGAATTCTGAGCTGATTTTTCTGTTCTTAAATCTAGGGCCACTGAAGCCATTTGCTACACTCTCGTTTCTCTTCCATTGAGACCAGCAGGTAAATCCCAGGCTTTATAACAAGGAGCTGATTTCATCATCTATCATCAGTTATCATCAGCTGATAAAGACACTGAACCTGAAACTGATAGAAGTAATGCAATTCCATCACAATTTTATAGAGGATACATTATGATGAAATAAATGTGCTCATTCTGAATGTAAACTTACCGCTAAGGCAAGACTAACAGCGTCCAATTCAACCTTTCCTAAATGTCCACAGAATGCGGAGCTGACAACATCTATGAGATGCATCATCAGCTGTGTTAAAAACTGTAAAAGGAAAATGAATTATAAATAGTATACACAGGTTAGTTAATTTAGATAATACTCTTTTACACTTACAAATAAAATTATAATCGAATTAAAGCAATCATATTTCTTACTGAAAACAATTGTTTCTTTTCAAAAAGGAGATACAATTTTGAGGTGATTTCACTGAGGTTTTCCGGATTCTGAATGGAAATGGCAAAGTTGATCCAGGGAAATCATTCACTGTGATGATAGCTTCAAATATCAGGGACCAAATTAGCAATTATGGTCTTTGAAGTTAAAAAACAAAGTCAAGCGGAGCATTATCACTTTTTAAGTCGGGAGTTGTGGAATAAGTTAGCAGATGAGGTCATTGAAGTGTTTTTTTATATGGGTTCATTAAAATGGATTGTGTAAATAGAATCAGTGAAGGGAATTTTGTAAATAGGCTCAGTGATGATGATTGTATAAATGGATTAATTGAAGAGGATTATATAAATGGGCACGGTGAGCTGAATTATATAAATGTGTTAATTGAAGGAGATTAATTATGTAATGGGTTTGGTGGAGAATTAGATACGTTTCTGGAAAGAGCAGAGTATGAAGGATATGACGAGATGTTCAGTGGGTGTAAACTCACTATTGGCACAGCCAGTCTGGAAACACATTTCACTTCCTGCCAGAAGTTGATGGGTATCAATCTCCTTATTTTCCTCAGTAACAGGTTACAACAGGTTCCACGTGTTTGGGTAACATTGTCAGAGCTGAGTTGCTTTGAATTCTCCATTTTTCCAATCCTTCCTTGCAAAATGAAAATAAGCCAATTATTATATTTCTCTTATTTAGAAACTACTTTTGGAGTGGAGACATTGTTGTAATGTTGGAAATGTGGCAGAGAATTTACTCATAACAAGCTCCCACAAACAGCAATGTAATAATGACCAGAGAATCTGTTTTAGTGATTTTGATTGAATGATAAATATTGACCAGGACAGTGGGGAGAGCTCCCCTGCTCTTCTTTCAAATAGTGCCCTGGGATCTTTTACATCCACCTGAGGGAATAGACAGGCCTCGATTGACATCTCATCCAAAAGACGGCACCTCTGACAATGCAGCTCTCCCTCAGTTCTGTGTTGGAGTGTCAGCCTAGATTTTTGTCCTCGAGTTCCAGGGTGAGACTTGAATCCACAACCTTCTGGCTCGGAAATAGCAAGAACCCATTGCATCGTGGGCTGCTGACGTTATTAGCAGTCGAATAGTCGGTCACCTGATACGTCTCTTTTACACGTAAATGGTCTGCAGATTGGAAAACAATCAATAAAAAGGTCTATTAAAGAGATCCTGCTGATCCAGGGGTAAATGTATTGTCTGGCCTGTTACTAATCTGTACAGATTGGGCAAGTGCCAATCCTAATCTCTGTGGTATTAGCATACTCAAAGTGGGGCTGTTGGTCGGGCAGCTGCAATTGATCTGATAGTCCTGGGTTAAGGAGGAGGTGGAAAAATCAGCCAAGACTCCCACTCCAGGTCATTATCCAGTGACCCATGGACATTGAGCACAGGCTCAAGTGCAACTGTGATGCACTCACACAACCAAACAATCTATCAACAGGATTGGCACTTGTCCAATCTGTGCAGATTAGTAACAGTGCAGACAATACATTTACCCCTGGATCAACAGGATATTGATTGTTCTCCAATCTACAGACTATTTACCAGTTAAAGAGACATATCAGGTGACCTACGATTAGACTGCTAATAACGTCAGCAGCCTGCGACACAATTGGTTCCTGCTACTTCCAAGCCAGGTTTTTAATTAGTGACCCAATGTCAACAACAGACAACCATAATTTCAATGTACCATTGGTACAATGAAATGGATGCAATTGTACATGTCATTTACAAGAGTGGAGATGATTGCAGTCTTTTGAGATTTACATTGTACATTTTGTCCACTTGAAGCAGCTGCACAACACACATGATCCAGCAAAGGGAAAGTGAAAGTAAACAGAGAATAAAGAAGAATCCATTGTTTCAACAGCATGCTGTATCTGTCTCTCTCTTATCTATTCCTAAACTCAGTCAAATCTTATTTCAGTCCCAAGAACACAACAATCACAGGCTGCACTGAGATTTTCACAGGTCTAGATAATTATGAAACAAAAACAGCAACAGAGAGCCAAAACATACCATAAATAAAAAAGAAAATAATATCAAAGACAGTGAGTGAGAAAGAGGTTTTGTGACCATTTACAGATAAGATACTTATGAATGAAGACATTAGTTATTTTAATTATAATTTAATTACTCACTGCCAACAACAGACAACCATAATTTCAATGTCCCATTGTTACAATGCAGTATTTGTAACTGTTCATGTCATTTACAAGAGTGGAGATCATGAGCTGCACTGAGATTTCCACAGCTCTGGATAATTATAAAACAAAGACAGCGACAGAGAGCCAAAACACACTGTGAATTGTCTGGAGTGTTCCTTTTTAAATTTTGGAAACTATTCCCAGCAACATGTTAATGATTACTAAAAGCACATAAGAGGAGCAAGTTTTCCAAATATTATTCCGTGTAATCTTTCCTGTTGTGACATGCATTTCTGTATGTGCAAACTAAAGTTCACATTTTGTCTGCAGTGGTTCTCTGCTTCTTATGGGTTGGGGGAGTTGGGGGGGGGTGGTGACAGACGGGTGAATTGGGGGAGGGAACGATGTTCACTTTAGAACTTTATCTGGTTTATTGACCTCACAACACAGCACAGACCAACAGCTCAGTCTGCATTGCGTTAGCATGTAAAAGAAGGTTTTGCATTTTTACAGCATTTGTCACAACCTCATGCCAGCCCAAAGTGTTTCAAAGTCAAATATGTCCCAGATGTTCCTAAGTAGTATGATATCATTTAAGATGACACAAAAAGTAACACAAAAAACTTTTTAAAATTTAAAATATTCTGTCTTAAGGCTCTATACTAAGAAGGAAAAATGGCAGGAAATTAATCAGTTGTAATTAATGCTGATCTTCCACCTCAACTCTACATTCCTGCACCATCCCCGTTTCCCTTAATTGTCTTATTGCCCAAAAACCTCTCACTCTCTGCCTGAATATACTCAATGTCTGAGCATTCACAGCTCTCTGGGTTAGAGAATTCCAATGGTTCACAATCCTTAGAACGAAGAAGTTTCTCCTCATTTTAGTTCTAAACGACCGACCCCTTATTCTGAGACTGTGACCCCGTGTTCTAGATTCCTGAGCCAGGGCTAACATCCTCCCAGCATGCACCCTGTCAAACCCCTTAACAATTTGATGGATGAAAAATTGTTTTGCGTAACGCCGCTACCGAGGCCTTGAGCTGCTTACTGAGTGTGAGTCGCACTGCTGGCTGCTTCCTGCACGGCCCACACAGTTTTAGTACAGAGGAAGGGCACACACAGGTACGTCTCCTGTGTGCTCTGTAATGCTGTGGTTGGACATTATCCTCATGTTACACTGCCTAACTGAGTGATGCGATGCCAGGGTTGCAAACTTGGACCACACAGGTCCTGTCTACACAGGTGTTAATCAGTCATGATTAAACAAGTGCAGAAAGGCAAGATGGGCCCTGAACTAGGCCTATTTAAAGGGTCAGTCAGCATGTTGCAGGTGAGGTATTTTTCACTTCCATGTGTTCAGAAAGAGTTGGTGGAAGCTGTGTGGAGTGTTGTTTTTGGAGGTGTTTTGTGGCAGTTGGTGATTACAGTCAGGGAGGAGAGAGGAGGACTGGACCCAGGAATGAGGGCACTTGTTGCTGTCCCTCTTAGTCTGCAACATGACCATCAGGTGGAACAGAGGAGGCAGAGGGAGCTGGAGGAGGGTTCTCCATCAAAGGCCCAACCCATCACTGGTCTTCCAGGAGAAAACTGCTACATTCCGATGAGCCAATACCTGAGGAGGCTCAGGTTTACCAAGGAGGTGGTCACAGAGCAGTGACACCTCCTTCAGCCCAACCTGGAATCTCACCCCAGGGTGAGGACAACCCTCCCAGTGGCTGTGAAGCTCACCGTCGCCCTCACATTTTACACCTCTGGATCTGTCCAGGTGGCAGTGGAAGATGTGATGAATATTTCACAATATGGAGTACATCACAGTATCAGGGAGGTGATGGAGGCTAAATACACAATGCGAGGGGACTTTATCCTCTTATCCCTCATGAGGCAAGAGCAGGGTGAAGGGGCACGTGGCTTCACTAGGATATCAGGATTCCTGATCATGCAGGGCACCACTGACTGAAAGCACGTGGCTCTGTGAGCCTCCCGTGTCAATGGGGAGAAGTTTAGGAACAGCAAGGGCTACAACTCCATAATCGTGAAGTTGCTGTCTGATCCACCAAGAAGTTCATCTCGATGAATGCCTGGCAGCAGCCACGATGTTGTCATCCTATGACACCCTTCCCTATCCACCATTTTCAGGTCTCTGAGAAGATCCAGAGTTTGCTGCTCAGGGACGAGGGCCACCCCTCTGCAAATGGCTGATGAGCCCCTTCCGCAAACCCACCATGTAAGCAGAGTGGGTGTTTACCTAAAGCCAGGGAGCCACGCTTAACATCATGGAGCAGGCAATCGGCCTTCAGAACAACACTTCCCCTGCCTGGACTGCTCGGCGGGAATCTCTGCAGTACGAGACAGAGAGGGTCTCCCAGTTTGTGGTGGTGTGCTGTGTTCTCCACTGTCTGAACATTATGGGGGCACAGCCGCAACCTACAGCAATCCAGAGGCCACCTCAGGGAAAGAGGAGGTGGAGCAGGAGGAGGGGAAGGAAGAGGTGGAAGAAATGGAACAGGAGAAAGAGGAAGAGAAGGATGAGGAAGGGAAAGATAAGCAGAAGGAGAACAATGAAGAGGTGAAGGTTGAGAAAGAAGAGGCAAAGCAGGAAGAGGAAGAGAAGAGAGTGAGGAGGCATCATTGACCCTATGCAACTGGACACGGTGAGAGACAGCAGACAGTGCGCCTCTGAAATTGAAACTAACTTCCCCATCCCAACATGGACCCACTATTCCCCACCGTCACATCCATTTCAAACTCCCCAACACAAAGTCCCCTTGGCCAACATTCAACATCAAAATCTACCAACAAAAATCTTCATAAAACATCTTTCTCCAACAACACATCCAATTACATTGCTACGGTCAAGTGAGGAGGGGCCAAAAAGCTTCTCTCTTTTCCCTCTCCTTGTTTGACCACAACAGGTTTAATTCTTTCTTAAAGTGGGTGTTCTGGCCAATTCAGGAGGTGTTTGATTACTTACTTGTTATGATCAAAACCAGAACCAATCGGTCAGGTTTTCAAAGAAAGAGGTTAACTTTATTGTTGTTAAATAAATAATAAAGTATGCGCCAACTTTCAAGCACACACACACACACACACACACACACACACACACACACACACACACACACACACACACACACACACACACACACACACACACACACACACACACATAAGAGCCTGTCACCGATCTCGGTGGCAAGCTTAAAAAATGGTGGGCCGCACACACGATCCGCACACCAAAGAGCCACTGCAATCATCTGTACAGCAGCTCATTAGCTTGCCCGGGTCAGCCCATCACACCCCCCAATCACATGGAAGGGGCAGTCTGTTCGACATTGGCAATGATGCAGCTGACGAGTCAGCAGATGCTGGCACCATATTTAAATGTTAGCCAGCCCTGCATGCAACCTCTTGCACATTTAAACCTTTGCTGTTGGAGCTGAGCAGCCAACAGTGACATCTGAAGAGCCCAGTCTGCCAAGGAACTACACCTGCAAGGTGTGAGGAAGGGTGGTCACTCTCCTCCTGGCTGCATGGGAAAGGCAGGAGGTCCTTTACCCCAGCAATGGTAAGACGAGGTCCTCTCGCCTGACCAAGCAAGCCTGGAAAGAGATCGCAGAGGAAGTCAGCAACCGTGGGGACAACCGCCAAGACTGAGTGCAGTGTGCAAGAAGGCAAACGACCTCATGCGCTTGGCAAAGGTAAATGGCACTTTGTTGTCTGGCTCTGTTTGACCTGGGTGTCCCCATACAGAGTGGCACATGGGTGCCATTGCAATGTCAAAGACAGGGAGGTAGGGCAGGGAGGATTGATGCCATGAGTGGCTGCATCTGTGAAAGAACTCACCCTCGTTTGCTGCTCGGAGCATGGCACCTACATGACAAGCTGAGTCTGTATTACAGACTGAGCTTTCCCCACCTTTGGTTTTAGTGCTCCTGTTGTGACGAGCATCATGTTGTTGTTTGGCAATGTTCAATATCTGCATCCTTGCTCTTCCCGGAGAAGGGGCCCACAATGCGATGGAGGAGTCCAGGACTGGTGGAGGGGTGCCAGAGATTAGACTGCTGACACAGGCTGAGAAGGATGCCCTCGAGCTAGCTGGCAGCCAAGGAGGATCTGCCGTTTCAGATGTGGAGCTTGTGGTCCTGGGTGAACATACAGCTCTTTGATAAACACAATGATTACTCATAACATTTTATATTTGGAGACAATGAAGTCACAATCATGATATGTGCAACATAAAAAACTAAAACTGTGCCCCTCACGTTGTATCTTGCAGGGCGACGCTCCAAGTCAGCATTGGAGGCCCTGGAGACTGACACCACCTCTGAGGAAGAGACAACCTCAGAGGACACAGCGTTCCATGACACTCCTGCACCTTCCATCAGCACAGATACACTCATCTGGGTGGGAATTCGTTCGGCTTTAGAGTCTGGATCACAAGCTGGTGAGAGCATTGCACAGGCCCGAACAGCTGGCTGAGGCTGAGAAAGGCAACACCTCTGACAGTCGGAGAACTGTGGGTGTCCAGGCCCATGCTGAGCCCCAGGTTGATGATGGTCCTCTGGTGTCGACAGCACAGGACATTCTGGAGTTGCAGGGAGAGTTAAGGCAACACATCTGGTGGGGATGCCACAGGCCATGCGCAGCCTTGAGCGGACAGTGGGGGAGTCCATCCAGGCCATGATAGCTGCTATGTCCCAGGCAATTGAGCACATAGCTTCCTCCATCGCGATGTTGGTGACTCTCATGGACAGCCAGATTCCAATGATCCGCGCTGTCCTGCAAACCCTCACCTCGGCCATTAGCTGGACACAGCAGTGGGAAGGTGAGAGAGAGACCGGGGCCTGGAGAGTATCTCTGCTCCTTGTCCTTTGGGGGAGAGCAGCGAAGTTCATACAAGCCCTGAGATGGAGGAGGTGAGCCTCCTCGCCACATCAGGGTGATACTAATGTGGACACTGGCCCCTCAACTTCTGATGAAAGGTCACTGACCTGAAATATTAACTTTGCTTCTCTCTGCACAGATACTGCAAGACCTGCTGAATATTTCCAGCACTTTATGATTATTAAAAAATCACATGGTTTGAAATGCAAAATTCTTTCACATTATTTAAAAAGCTGAGCAGTAAATTCCATTTAAGGGCTTCAGTAGATTTCCCAGTGTGGTACTGAACTGTACAGACCAGGCAGGTCCCTGTGTTCTGCTCAGTCTTTCCATCTCACTCACGGTGACAGTAGGGATTTTACAATTGTCCTCAGTGTCTCTGTGCTGGGGGAGGATGAGGATGTGGAATAAACCAGCTGTCAAGGCCACTTGTTCATGCTTACCCTCTGTGCCTCTCAACATTTTCTGATGGAAATATTGCTGTCTCCTGAAAAGCAGTAATCTCAACTGCTCCATCTGGATTCGAACAGTAAATACAGTCGCTGCATTTCTCTGCAATTCCCGCAAAACAGCTGCTCACTCGCACCCTCCATAAACTTGAGCTCATCCAAAGCTCTGCATCCCGTATCTTAACTTGCACCAAATGCCGTTCACCCATCACCCTATGCCCACTGACCTACACTGTGGGCCAGTTTTTATATGATCATGTTCCTGTGAATCCTTCAGATGTTTCAATACATTCAAGGTGCTATACAAATGCAAATTGTTGTTGTACATTGCCACTCAGTACTGACAGTCTCGGTCAGTCTTTCTGCAATAACTTTGTGCTGCTTGTACTGTTAATGCTTCCTGTTGCAGGATGGTTTGATTTGTGTAGCTGAGTTACATTATAACACAAACTCTTCCAAATGTTTCTAAATAGTTGTTTGTTAGAACCTTACCTGAAGCTCTTTGATCCACGATTGTCACGGAAAAGGAGTTCGGAAGATACGCTGTGGTTTGACGGATAAAACACACTGAGAATGTTGAAACAATGATTGTCAGGTGAACATGATCTAATTTCAACAAACCCTCAGCACTGCTGCTTTTGCAAATTACATTTGCACAGTGCTTTACATAACGACAGCTCCCCTTTTTAAAATTGTTCTTTTTAAGTGTTTTTATTAAAAGACATTGTCGAACCTGTGTGTGTCTTTTGATGGATTGGTGAGAATTGGCTTGTCTGTCATAGAGTCATGGAGTTATTTACAGCACAGAAGGAGCCCATTCAGTCCATCGAGTTAATGCTGGCGCTCTGCCGTGTACTAGTCAGTCCCATTCCCCTGCTCGATCCTCCATTGCAATATAAGTCTATTTCCTTTAAGTGCCCATCCAATATCCTTTTGAAATCATTGATTGTTTCTGCTTCCACCACCCTCTTTCCAGGTCATTACCACTCGCTGCATAAAAATGTTCTTCTGCAATTTTCCCCTTTCATCTCTTTCCCAAAATCTTCAATCTGTGTCCCATAATCTTTGACCATCAGTTAATGGGTACAGTTTTTTCTTGTCTACCTTATCTAATCCTGCCATGATCTTGTAGATCTCTATCACATTTCCCCTCAATCTCCTTTGCTCCAAGGAGAACAATCCCAGCTTCTCCAAACTAACCTTGGACCAAAATCTCCCAACCCTGGAACCATTCTGGTAAATCTCTGCACCCTCTGAAGGGTCCTCACATCCTTCCTAAAATGCGGTGAACAGAAGTGGACACAAAACTCCAGTTGGGGCCTAACCAGAGCTTTATAAAGGTTCAGCATAACTTCCCTGCTTTTGTACTCTGTTAGAGTGGAATGACGAAAACAAATCTCTCAACACTCAGGGTCCGTTCCAATCGTCAAATGGTTTATTGAATTTTACACCGGTGGGGAGTAAGACGCTGGGCTTACCATGCACTTCTCCACTGAACAAAGGAGAATCCACAGCGGATATACAGTTACTCAGCCCATCCTGGCTGGACACAATCCAATCATAACAGTTATTGATTACATACATTACATTCATTACCAATAAAATTACTGATTAGGTATCATGTGGTTGTGGGGATTGTTTGTGGTCGCCCCTGACCATCTCAGGATGTTTACCAGGCCCCCTTATCAACTATCCTTGAGTCTTCACAATGAATCTTTCTACCTCTGTCAGGCCTGCTTTCCCAGCTGCTTTGTGCAGTCTGCAATTAAACAGAGCAGCTGTCTTATGCAGTGATATGAGGGGCCCTCATGGGTCAGCCTATTTGCCTGTGCTAAGCAGTACCATGCTCAAGGCTGCAAGGTAACTAACTTGTCTCACAATGCTTTAGTTAAGTACTCCATTTTGAAACAAACACTTTCAACTTGGATCTATGTGTATATTTATTTAGCTGCATCGGCCACAATTTTCCCCCAACAATCCCACCTTTCGGTAAAGGACTGCCCCTCGTCCTATTAACTGACATACCTACTTTATCTTTCCCGTTTTAACCCTGTCCGGTATTCCCTGCCTCTAAATGCTGGTCAATCACGTGTTTTCAGGAATCCCGGTCACTTAAATCAAATCAATATGTCCCAAATTATCGTGTCCCTTTGAAGTTAACCTCCTGTGTTGTTCCTTTACCAAAGCCTTTGCTTTCTTTCACATGGTATATCGTCTGCATGATCTACAAGCCAATACTCCCCAGGTGAGAGCCAGGATCAATTGCACCCTCACCAACACATGTGTTATTATCCTAATCCAAGGGTGGATGTTGACATTCATCCCCCAATCCCATACTTTTTCCCACCAGCTTGGGCTTTGAAATTCACATTCAGTATCTTCTTTGAGAACCTTTATTTTATTCCGTAGCTGGTGGTAGAGCTTCACTGACTGACCTACTCTGTCCCTTAACTCACTCAGCACATCCACTAGCTGTGGGATTGGGGCCTGCTCCAGCTCTTTATAGACTTGAAGATGATCATGGAGCTGATCGATTGCATTCATGGTTTCCAGCCCCCGCTGTTGGATATAAACTATCCAATGGGTAAATACCCCATTTTGTAACAATATGTGGCTACACTTTCATCTTGTATATATGTATATATTTATATAGCTGCATCGGCCACAATTTTCCACCAACATACTCAAGGCCTCTATTAAACTTTATTGAACACAAGATCGCGTATGCTTTGTTAACCACTCTCTCAATATGTCCTGCTAACTACAAAGCTGAAATGCTCCAGCCCAGGCAACATCCTGGTGAATCTCCTCTGCCTTAACCCTGGGTGCTCCACTTTCGATCCATGTCCTGGGAAACATTTGTCAGAGGATTCTGCTTCTGCTCAGTGTTATACAAAATGAATCAAATTAGACATTTAATAAAATTCAGACCTGACAAGAAAGTTTCAGAGATCTAACGGTGAAGCAATAACTGAATCTAACAAACAAAAGTAAACATGGTGGATGTTGTTTAGTCTACTCTCGCACAATTTTACATGTCACATTGAAACTGGAGTGAAATATGTTTCTGCTCATTATACCGGAACACGTTAATTGCAGGCAGAATTCAGAAGATTGCACTGTGACAAAATGTTTCGTCTGTCAAAAGCCACTGTATAAGTATTCTAAAGTTACACTGAATAATTTCATATGTATTTGTGTCACCAAACCACAGGCTTTTTAAGAGTGCCTGCAAGAGCTTCGGAAACACATGTGCAGACACTAAATCCAATTGAATAAAACAATGTCTATTTAATGCTGAGATTGTCATTTAATTAAGCTTTCCTTGACATTGTGTTCGAATTTGTTTGGCTGTGAGACAAAGGGCTGTAAAATGCAGTTCCGTCGCACTCATATTGTCGATGCTACAGATGCCATTTTGAGTGCTAAATGGTGCCAGCAAAATGACACCAGTGCTGCACACACACACACTTCTAGTGTGGCCCACTGCTGGATACCATTTTGACCAAGACATTAGGGTGGGTCAGGAATTGTACAGCAGAAGCTTGCAGAGTAGGCAGATTGCCAAGTCAGCCAACATGTAACACTGATTTGACTGCAGCGGTGCCATTTTCAAACACAACACCAGCTAATACTCTCATATAACCTTGCACAGCTGAACATGCGCTCAGCAGCAGGAGAAACACCCCTCCCCCACCACCACCTTATTTAAAAAGATCATCAACTACTTTCAGTTAAGTTGCTGATTGATTTCTACTGACTTTTGCTGGGTTAGTAGAAGTGTTTGGTGGCTGGAGCCAGGATCCAGGCTAAGTGAGGTGGGGTCACCGGGGCCAGACCAGCAGGTCCAGGCGAGGGGAATGGGGAAGAGTCGGGTGTTAAGTGCGGGTGGGGGAGCGCGGGTTAGAGGGTTATAGTTTTTTCCCAGTGGGGCCCTCCATGGGCCACAGATTGCAAAAGGAGGAGGCCCTCCCAAGCACAGAGAGAGGGTGCCTTGTTTTATTGGGCAACCTCCCCTTGTGCTGGAGGCCTCCCCGCCATTGGTTAAATCCTCGCAGTGGCAGGAAGGGGCCCTTAATAGACCACGTAAGGGCCTCAATTGGCCTCTGGGCAGGAAGGCCGTGATCAGCCTATCCCAATTGCATTGTGACGAGGAGATGACAGGCCCTCCACCCCCTGCCTCCTGACGCAATTCTCTGGTCCCCGCCACCTCCAAACCCGTTTTGCGGACCCATAAAATTCCACCCTGAGAGTCAGCAACCATAATCGTTGTTAGGCCAGAATTTTTCACATGGAATTCTTCTGACTCAAAGTATCATGTTTACGTTCCTATCGTCGCACCTGTGTATAGGACCATTTTTCATAGATTAAGTGAATTTTCAAAAAGTAAATATTAATCAACTCAGTGACTCTTTGCATATTTTATTTCTCTCACTTCCTGATAAAATGATGATGAGCGAGACTAGATATTTCAGCAGTGACTGCTTGCTTGCCTTGTCTTCAATGTATCGGGGATGAGACCCAAGTCTGGTAATCTCCTTTTGTCAAGTGCAAAACTGGATCAGAGTTGGTGATTGGGGGGGGCGTGGGCTTACTAACTGTATTTTTATACATAAAACTGTGTAAGATAAGGCTGTTATAATAAGGTGACTTAGATTAGATTAGATTAGATTAGAGATACAGCACTGAAAGAGGCCCTTCGGCCCACCGAGTCTGTGCCGAACATCAACCACCCATTTATACTAATACTACACTAATCCCATATTCCTACCAAACATCCCCACCTGTCCCTATATTTCCCTACCACCTACCTACACTAGTGACAATTTATAATGGTCAATTTACCTATCAACCTGCAAGTCTTTTGGCTTGTGTGAGGAAACCGGAGCACCCGGAGAAAACACACACAGACACAGGGAGAACTTGCAAACTCCACACAGGCAGTACCCGGAGTCAAACCCGGGCCCCTGGAGCTGTTAGGCTGCGGTGCTAACCACTGCGCCACTATGCCCCACTTGTGGGGATAAAGCTCTGCAACTTAAATGAAAGTCATTCAAAAATTGCTGCT
The DNA here is from genome assembly GCF_036365525.1 of Heterodontus francisci. Classification (NCBI taxonomy): domain Eukaryota; kingdom Metazoa; phylum Chordata; class Chondrichthyes; order Heterodontiformes; family Heterodontidae; genus Heterodontus; species Heterodontus francisci. The sequence goes on along the minus strand of NC_090400.1, from coordinate 5,969,711 downwards.
TTTAAGGGGAAGGAATACAACCTCATACTGACAAAATAAAAGCAAAATACTGCGGATGCTGGAAATCTGAAACAAAAACAAGAAATGATGGAATCACTCAGCAGGTCTGGCAGCATCTGTGGAAAGAGAAGCAGAGTTAACGTTTCGGGTCAGTGACCCTTCATCGGAACTGACAAATATTAGAAAAGTCACAGATTATAAGCAAGTGAGGTGGGGGTGGGGCAAGAGATAACAAAGGAGAAGGTGCAGATTGGACCAGGCCACATAGCTGACCAAAAGGTCACGGAGCAAAGGCAAACAATATGTTAATGGTGTGTTGAAAGACAAAGCATTAGTACAGATTAGGTGTGAATACACTGAATATTGAACAGCAGCAAGTGCAAACCTGAAAAAAAACCTGAAAAAAACAGTGGGTAAGCAAATTGAACAAACTAAGATGAAATGAAATAAATGCAAAAAAAGATAGTAAAAAATGTAAAAAAAGAATGTAAAAAAAAGGAAGAAAAAATAACTAAAAATGAAAGTAAAATGGGGGGCTGTCATGCTCTGAAATTATTGAACTCAATGTTCAGTCCGGCAGGCTGTAGTGTGCCTAATCGGTATATGAGATGCTGTTCCTCGAGCTTGCGTTGATGTTCACTGGAACACTGCAGCAATCCCAGGACAGAGATGTGAGCATGAGAGCAGGGGGGAGTGTTACTGTACTAACAAGGGAGTGTACTGACAAAGTTAGATAAGAAAGAGGAGGCTCGAGTAGAACAGAACACCGGCATGGATTGGTTGGGCCGAATGGCCCGTTTGTGTGCTGTATATTTCATGTAATTCATTGTAAAACCACAAATAAGTCCTTATGCAATTCCATTTTAAATATTCTTATTATCTTTGTCTCAACAGCAACCTGTAGTCGAGCAGAATGTGGGCAGAATCAGAGATGGGGCCACGATGGGACTCAGGAACAGGAGTAGGTTATTCAGCTCCTGCAGCCGATTTCACCATTCCATTAGATCATGGCTGATCTGTACCTCAATATCATTTACCTGTCTTTCTCCACATCCTTTGATACCATTACCTAACAAAAATCTATTGATTTCAGTCATGCAACTTCCAGTTGAAGGAAAGAGTTTCAGATTTCCAATACTCTTTATGTGAAAAACTGGGGGGAGTTTTATGGGCCCTGCAGAAATGGCTTTGGTGGCGGGCTGGGTGACTTAATTAGGCATAATTTGATCTTTCGATTTTCTAACGGTAGGTTTTTTATTTTGCAATTAAGTCAGCGGTGTATTTGTGGTGATCTGGGGTTCAGCCTGCAGGGTGGCGGGTTGCAGCTTTCCATATCGTGAATACTCATTACCCTACAATTATTTCAGATTAAGTCCTGCCTGCCAGATTAAGTTAACGGCAAATGGTATTCCCGTGGCACCCGGTTCACATTTATTTAAACGTGGCATAAACAAGTCAGCTTTGTGCAGTTGTGTCTGATGTTAATGGTTTCATGTCTGGAACTCATCAACACAAGGAAGACCAACATCGGAATCAATGTTTGGGTCCGGACCCGGCACCAACAAGGGCGAATCTTCTCAGGGAATGGTGCGGAAGACATGGGGGCGGGGGGTGAAGGACAGGGTGGGGTCTCGGTTGGGTTGAGGAACAGAGGACGAAGGGGTGCAATGTCCAGGGTGTGAAGCCATTGTTATTGAAGCTGACGCTGGCTGAGGACAGGGGGCTGTGGGGGGGCAAGGTGGAGGGGGGGTGGTGGTGGGGGTTGATCTGAACAGAACAGTAAACTATAGTCTTGAGGGCCCTGAAGGGAGGGATGAGTGCTGTCCATGTCGAGGTCCCATGGAGCGAAATCAGGATATTGGCCGGCAGAGAGAATGGTCACAGTCGCAGGGGCAATTGGATTTCGTCGGGGGGATTGTCGAGACTTCGAGCTGGGTATTCAATTATATCACAGGGAGGGGAATGGGACTCAGCAATGACATCAAGTTGGATTTGAGGAGGATCGAGCGTGAGAGTCAGCAGTTGGATGGTGATGGAGCAGGAGCACGAGGGAGGGATGGCATGAATAAATTGATAATGATCTGGTCCAAGGTAATGGGATCACAGCAGGAAGGTGTAAGGTAATGTTGGGTGTGTTAAGGGTGATGGGTTCAGGCTGGAAGGTGGCAGGAGGAGGTTAGAAGGTGGGGAAACCCGCCTAGCATGACATACGCACCATTGTTTCGAAAGATAGCACAAACCACATGTTCAGACAAAGATCGAAACATAGAAATATAGAAAATAGGAGCAGGAGTAGGCCATTTGGCCCTTCGAGCCTGCTCTGCTATTCATTATGATCATGGCTGATCATCCAACTCAGTAACCTGTTCCGCTTACGCCCCATACCCTTTCATCCCTTTAGACCCAAGAGCTATATCTAACTCCTTCTTGAAAACATTCAATGTTTTGGCTTCAACTGCTTTCTGTAGTAGCGAATTCCACATGCTCACCACTCTCTGGGTGAAGAAATCCCTCCTCATCTCAGTCCTGAAAGGTTTATCCCGTATCCTTAGACTATGACCCTGGTTCTGGACTCCCCCACCATCGGGAACATCCTTCCTGCATCGACCCTGTCAAGTCCTGTTAGAATTTTAAAGGTTTCTATGAGATCCCCCCTCGCTCTCCTGAACTCTTTCTTTTGGGCCTCCTTATCTCGAGAGACAATGGATACGCGCCTGGAGGTGGTCAGTGGTTTGTGAAGCAGCGCCTGGAGTGGCTATAAAGGCCAATTCTGGAGTGACAGGCTCTTCCACAGGTGCTGCAGAGAAATTTGTTTGTTGGGGCTGTTGCACAGTTGGCTCTCCCCTTGCGCCTCTGTCTTTTTTCCTGCCAACTACTAAGTCTCTTCGACTCGCCACAATTTAGCCCTGTCTTTATGGCTGCCCGCCAGCTCTGGCGAATGCTGGCAACTGACTCCCACGACTTGTGATCAATGTCACACGATTTCATGTCGCGTTTGCAGACGTCTTTATAACGGAGACATGGACGGCCGGTGGGTCTGATACCAGTGGCGAGCTCGCTGTACAATGTGTCTTTGGGGATCCTGCCATCTTCCATGCGGCTCACATGGCCAAGCCATCTCAAGCGCCGCTGACTCAGTAGTGTGTATAAGCTGGGGGTGTTGGCCGCTTCAAGGACTTCTGTGTTGGAGATATAGTCCTGCCACCTGATGCCACTACAGCGAGTATAATCCTAACCGACTCAATCTCTCCTCATACGTCAGTCCTGCCATCCCAGGAATCAGTCTGGTAAACCTTCGCTGCACTCCCTCGATAGCAAGAACATCCTTCCTCAGATAAGGAGACCAAAACTGCACACAATATTCCAGGTGTGGCCTCACCAAGGCCCTGTATAATTGCAGTAAGACATCCCTGCTACTGTACTCGAATCCTCTTGCTATGAAGGCCAACATACCATTTGCCTTTTTTACCGCCTGTTACAACTGCATGCTTACCTTCAGTGACTGGTGTACAAGAACACCCAAGTCTCGCTGCATATTCCCCTCTCTCAGTTTATAGCCATTCAGATAATAATCTGCCTTCCTGTTTTTGCTACCAAAGTAGATAACCTCACATTTATTCACATGATACTGCATCTGCCATATATTAGCCCACTCACTCAACTTGTCCAAATCACCCTGAAGCCTCTCTGCATCCTCCTCACAACTCACCCTCCCACCCAGTTTTGTGTCATTGCAAATTTGGAGATATTACATTTAGTTCCCTCATCTAAATCATTAATGTATATTGTGAATAGCTGGGGTCCTAGCACCGATCCTTGCGGTACCCGACTAGTCACTGCCTGCCGTTCGGAAAAAGACCCATTTATCCCTAATCTTTGTTTCCTGTCCGCCAACCAATTTTCTATCCATCATAATACACTACACCCAATCCCATGCGCTTTAATTTTACATGCTAATCTCTTATGTGGGATTTTGTCGAAAGCCTTCTGAAAGTCCAAATAAACCACATCCACTGGCTCCCCCTCATCAACTCTACAAGTTACATCCTCGAAGAATTCTAGTAGATTTGTCAAGCATGATTTCCCTTTCATAAATCCATGCTGACTCTGTCCGATTCTGCCACTGTTCTCTAAGTGTTCAGCCATAAAATCTTTGAAAATGGACTCTAAAATTTTCCCCACTACCGACGTCAGGCTGACTGATCTATAATTCCATGCTATCTCTTTCTCTCCTTTTTTAAATAGTGGGGTTACATTAGCTACCCTCCAATCTATAGGAACTGTTCCAGAGTCTATAGAATCTTGGAAGATGACCACCAATGCATCCACTATTTCTAGGGCCCCTTCCTTCAGTACTCTGGGATGTAGATTCTCAGGCCCTGGGATTTATCGGCCTTCAATCCCATCAATTTCCCCAACACCATTTCTCTACTGATACTGATTTCTTTCAGTTCCTCTCTCTCACTAAGCCCTGTGTTCCCCAAAATGTCTGGTATGATATTTGTGTCCCCCTTTGTGAAGACAGAACCAAAGTATGCATTTAGTTGGTCACTCAAATCTTTATTTCCCATAATAAATTCCCTGTTTCTGACTGTAAGGGACCTACATGTGTCTTCACCAATCTTTTTCTCTTCACATACCTACAGAAACTTTTTCAGTCTGTTTTTATGTTCCCCGCAAGCTTGCTCTCATATTCTATTTTCCATTTCTTAATCAATCCCTTGATCCTCCTTTGCTGAATTCTAAACTGCTCCCAATCCTCAGGTCTGTTGTTTTTCCTGGCAAATTTATATGCCTCTTCCTTGGATCTAATGCTATCTCTAATTTCCCTTGTAAGCCATGGTTTGGCTACCTTTCCCAGAATCACACAGAATCACAGAATAATACAGTGCAGAAGAGGCCCTTTGGCCCATCGAGTCTGCACTGATGCATTAAAGACACTTGACCTGTCTACCTAATCCCATTTGCCAGCACTTGGCCCATAGCCTTGAATGTTATGACGTGCCAAGTGCTCATCCAGGTACTTTTTAAAGGATGTGAGGCAACCCGCCTCTACCACCCTCCCAGGCAGGGCATTCCAGACCATCACCACCCTCTGGGTAAAAAAGTTCTTCCTCAAATCCCCCTTAAACCTGCCACCCCTCACGTTAAACTTGTGACCCCTCATAACTGACACTTCAACTAAGGGGAAGAGCTGCTCCCTATCCAGCCTGTCCATGCCCCTCATAATCTTGTACACCTCGATCAGGTCACCCCTCAGTCTTCTCTGCTCCAGTGAAAACAACCCAAGCCTATCCAACCTCTTTTCAAAGCTTAAATGTTCCATCCCAGGCAACATCCTGGTGAATCGCCTCTGCACCCCCTCCAATGCAATCACATCCTTCCTATAATGTGGCGACCAGAAGTGCACACAGTACTCCAGCAGTGGTCTGAGCAAAGTTCTGTACAACTCCAAAATGACCTCCCTGCTTTCCCATTTTACTTTTGCGCCAGACAGGGGTAAATAATCGTTGCAGTTCATCCATGTGCTCTTTAAATGTTTGCCAATACCTATCCACCGTCATCCCTTTAAGTAACGCTTCCCAATCCGTCATAGCCAACTCGTGCCTCAGACCTTCGTAGTTTCCTTTATGAAGATTCAGTACCCTTGTCACTCTCTATCTTGATAAAGAACTTTATCATATTATGGTCGCTCGTCCCCAAGGGGTCATGCACCACTAGATTGTCAATTATTCCTCTCTCCTTACAGGAGCAGACTGTTGTATTTTTCAATCGCAAAGGCTTCCACTCATTGAGTGCACAACTAGCATGTGACCAGCGGAGAAAAATCATGTTGGTGTGTGCTCCTTTCCCAGGGAGATGTCATGAATCATACATTTTGTAGATATCACAGTTGCCAAGATTTGTTGAAGTCCAGCCCAAGTTGATGGCTGGATTCTGGGTGACATGGATTATCCCCTTTGGACATGAGTAATTACACCAGTGCTTCTCAATGGAAATAGTATCCTCCATCCAGGCATTACCCCAGTGCGGCACCCCCACAGTGCAGCTAAAGAGAGGTACAATGCTTCTCACACCCATCCAACAGAGCCCTCATCAAACACACCATTGGCAATGCTCAAAATGTGCTTCCGCTGCCTGGACTGGTCTGGAGGGGGTCTTCAATAGGCGCCACATAGGGTCTCATGAATAATCATTGTCTGCTGTGCATTGCAAAACCTGGAAATTGTGCAGGTACATTTTGCATGTGGACGAACAGGAGGAACAGCATTCCTCCTCAGATAATGCTGACGATGAGGAGTATGAGGTGGAAGACAGCAATGCAAATGAGATTGAGATGGATGCAAGAGTCATGGAGAGAGGTGCAAGGAACATCAGAGAGAACCTCATTTTTGCACGTTTCAGCTAAGATTGGGGCATTTGATAAATTAAAGCTACAAGGGAAAAGAGAAAACCTCAAAAAATGTTCACATATCCCTGTGAGCTGATTCAATGCTGGAATCTAGAAGTAGGCCTCTTTTAACAGCAACACTTGAACCTGTAGTGGAGTTGTGTTTACCGCCCTGTCTGCTATCACCTTCACTGAAAACGACTTGCGTCTCAATGGAAATAGTGTCCTCCATCCAGCCATTGCCCCTCAAACAGAGGAGACTGCAACATTGCAGCACTTTGTTGTGACCAGCACATGAAATCAGATCTGGGTTATAATGGAGTCACAACAGTTCCTATGCAAAGTATGTAAGTGAGGGGCCACATATCTTACATAGAAAGGCGTGTTGCTAAGGAATAAACTGCAAATTCTTCAAGTGACAAACAGCAGTCACTGAAGACTGAAAATTCAAATGTCAAGGAGAAAAACAGACTGGACAGTTACAGAAAAGCTTTGCAAGCATTAATGTATGTCAGCCAGGGAGCTCCAAGAATCATTTCCCTTTTCAGCTGGAACATTTTGAATGATGTAAGAGAGTGTATCAAAAATGGAAGTCAGTAGATGTATTCGGAAAGATTATACATCTATTTACATTATTTATCAGCCGTGCCACCTTTGTGCTCATAACTGCTTAATTTTTTGTTTTCTACAACTACAACATGGTGCTACTCCGACATTAGCAGCTGAAGTGGAGACAGTCTGCTCAGTGCGCTGCCCCATTGCTGTGGATGACCGTGGCGGGCGTCCTCTGGCTCCATCCTACTGCGGGTCTGCAGCATTGGTACTTGAGCATCTCCCTTGTGCTCACCTCCTGGAGGTAAGGGGGTCAATGTTGGGGGCGGGGAGAGGACAAGATGCTGCTACCATAGGAGTGTCCTGAGAGGAAGTCACCTGTCAGCTGGCAGGCACTCCTCCTCCATATGTGTGCACAATGGCACCTGCCTGTCTCCCTGAGGGGAAGGAGCACCTGGAGGGAGGTCCAGGTTCCCTGCCCTCTCGCTTAGACTCTGCTGCATGGAGCCCATGGCAACAGCGATGGAGAGCAGGTCAGATTGCATATGGCTCGAGTGATCAACCAAACTCACCACGGAGCTCACCAGACTCTCAACTGGAGAAGCCACACACTCAAATGCTTGGGACATGGCAGACATCATGGCTTGCATGGACTCCTCCACGGAACGAGTGAAGCCAGGCATGACCTCAGGCATCTCTGACATATTTTCCACATGGCTTTGCTGCACATCCAGCAGACGTTTCACAGCAACAAACAGAGGATCATCATGAGTGTGGGGCTGAGCAGGGGCCTGGTCCCCAGCAGCCATCCGATTGTCAGGCCACCTGGCTGGCACATGCTCCCTCAGCTGCTGGGACGTGTCTGTATTGTACACACCAGCTGGTGACCCAGATTCTAATCTTAAACCCCCATGGGCCATGTGGATGTGTCTGCACTGGCGAAGGTGGAAGAAGAGGCAGGTGACAGTGCACCCTCTGGGGCGTTGGCTTCATCTTCCTCCCCAGGGATGGAGTCTTGGGCTTTGCGATGTTCTGAGACTCGAGTGTAGGCACCTGCAGTGGAGACACAAGCAGAGGCACAGAGAAAATGAGTTCACACCCTTTCCTTTGGTTTGCACATATGGCTGCCTGACTGAAGATGACACTCCATTCTTACGCCTTGAGGATCCAGCCTCACTATCTGCGATGGCTCTGCCTCCCTCCTCTCTTGCTATTTCTACAACTTCCTCTTCAGCCAGTGTCAGGAGTCTGATGTCTGGGACACCTTCACCTGTCTTTTCCTGCTCCCGCTGGTTGTGGGTGCATTTATCCTGCAGGGAACAGTCCAGACTTAATGACATGTCAAGAGATGCATCACACCCATTGTATAAATGCATCAACGTCACTCATTCAGGACTGGCTTTCACACGACAGATCCAAGCACATAAAAAGTGCCAATCTTCAACTTTCAGCAATCATTTAGTGCATGACACCAAGGATGCTCATGCATTCCACTGCATTCCTTGTCTGCCCTCTGTCTTTAAACATACGGAGCCAAGGAGAAAAAACAATGGAACAGCATCGGCAAGACCACTTAACCTTGCCAATCGGAGCAAGTCATTGATACGTTTCACTGAACCCAGGTTTGTTGAGTAACCTCCTTGAGACCTCCTTCACTATCTCCATCTAGGCTGCCTTGGTCAGGTGGGAGGGTCTTCTGACTCCATCTACAGGGAAGAGGACCTCCTGCCTTTCCCTGCCAGCCTGGAGGAGAACCCGCAAGGAGGCATCACTGAACCACGGGGTGGGACGTTGCCTGCTGGCTGACTTACTTTTAGCTCTTGCTGTAGTCAAAAAAAAATATGGGGAGTTGGTGCTGGGTTTAAAAAATTAACAATGGAAAAAGCAATTAAAACTAAGTAAAAGATGTAATGGCGGTAAATTTGAAGACACTTACATAACACGAAGACTGCTAATCCTTGAGGCTTGGAACACAGAAAGATTTATAGCCGTGGTGCTCATGGTGCTAGATTGAGTGACGGTGCGTTCCACCAATGAAAGTCTGTCCCTGCCGCATGATCACACGTGTCTCCTGTGCCTGTCGTAGCGCCATTGATTTGCATGTAAAATTGCGTGCGAAACGGGTAAAACAGCAAAAGCAGAAGTTCCACCAACATCCGGTCCTGCCATCGGAAATGCCGCGGGACTCAGCCATGGTTCCTGTATCTTCGTTCTTTATCTTTGGTCCATACCTTATCTTAGTCTATATTTATGGATATGTAATTACCTTTTGTCTGTTTAAGGTTTTTTTAAGTGAACTGTCCAGTTCCCTCTCCCCCTCCATTATATATTGGAATGTCTCCAACCCACAGTCCAGTTCAATGATTCTGAGCCTGAGAGATTTGAGATGGAGACATCTACTGCAGATGTGTTTGCTCAGGACTGTCTCACTGGCCACGAACTCCCACATTCTGCAGTCCAGACATACAATCTGCTCTGACATATCCCAGTCGACATTATTTGTATCTAATTTAGTTTGTTGTAAGCTTTTTTTTCTTTTTCTGCACACTAACCTGCACTAAGCACTAAAACACCAGACTTACTTACTGCCTCAAGCTGACATAAACTACCGCAATTGTTCAAGTCAAAATGAAGCCCCTCCTTCCCCCTCTGCACCAAATTCCTCCTCTCACCAAATTCTCAGCTTCCCACTGAATTAACATTGCACTCTGCACGACAGCAGAAATCTTCCACTTTTATTTACCTTTGAAGACACACCCATGTTACAATTGCTCAGCCAGCTTGCAGCACCCAGCAATTACCCCATGTTCAGGCAAACACTTACATCTGTTACAGCTGATTGACTGGTAGCTGTTTAACTGCTAACTGCCTTGTTGCTATTAAATTTCAAAGTTAAATTCTAAATGTTGAGACTCAATTTCAGTCTGACCCACTCACCGACTGCTTAGTAAATTATAAACTTTTCACTTAGTTCACAATGTGTTGCGATGGAGCTGTATAAAATGATAGTTAGGCCACAGCTGGAGTACTGTGCACAGTTCTGGTCACCACACTGTAGGAAGGATGTGATTGCACTGGAGAGGGCACAGAGGATATTCACCAGGATGTTGCCTGGGCTGGAGCATTTCAGCTATGAAGAGAGACTGAATAGGCGAGGGTTATTTTCCTTTGACCAGAGAACGCTGAGGGGGCACCTGATTGAGGTAGACAAATTTATGAGGGGCATAGATAGGGTAGATAGGAAGAAACTTTTTCCCATAGCAGAGGTATCAATAATCTGGGGGCATAGATATAAGGTAAGGGGAAGGAGGTTTCGAGGAGATTTGAGGAAAAATTCTTTCACCCAGAGGTTGGTTGAAATCCGGAACACAGTGCTTGAAGGGGTGGTAGACGCAGCAACCCTCACTACATTTAAGTAGTATTTAGATGAGCACTTGAAACGCCATAGCATACAAGGCTGCGGGACAAATTCTGGGAAATGGGATTAGAATAGATAGGTGCTTGATGGCCAGCGCGGACACGATGGGCTGAAGGGCCTGTTTCTGTGCTGTATAAATCTATGACTCTGTGCACTCAGTTAATGTTGCAATCTGTGGTTACGCTGTGTGCTACAGTTCTCCATCGGGAGGATGAAAGACAGGAAGGTGGGGGACGGGGAGGCAGCAGTATTGATCAAGGATAATATTACAGATCCAGAGAGGGATGATTTGGCAGAGGTTCAGACTGAATCTTTTTGGTTAGACTTTAGAAACAGAAAGAGCTGTAAAATTGCTGGATGTTGACTGTGGACCCCGAAATGGTGGGAAAGAGATAGAGACGTTTAAAAGCGTTTCAAATGTGTCTATTCATGTCCATGTTACCTTAAAAAAGCTTAGTTTAAGAGCCTCCTCCAACAACCGCAAATGGGCACAATTAGCGGAAATTCTCCATGGTGATTAATTCAACTGTGGTCGTGACCTGTTTTGTGGCAGGGTTCGGCTCCGAGTGCGATCCTTTTTAAACCAGGGAACTGTATTTGCACATCAGATTCCTTGATCTTTTATGTTGCTTTGGCTAATTTCAGGTGGAATGTGGTGAAGAAGCAGCTCAACCGAGTGGAAACTCCAGGCCAGAAAGTCATATCAAAGTTTGCTGAGGATAGAAAACTTATCGATGTTGTCAGTAGTGAGCAGGATAATAGCAGACTTCAGGAGGACAGAGATTGGTAAAATGGGCAGGGATAATGGCAACAACACAGCATCTTGTATTGATAGAGCACCTTTAACATTATTAAACATCCCAAGGAGCTTCACAGGAGCATTATAAAGTAAAATTTCACACCCAGCCACACAAGGAGAGATGAGGGCAGATGGCCAAAAGCTTGGTCAAAGACATAAGTTTTAAGAAACTTCTTAAAGGAGGGAGAGAGGTGGAGAGGTTTAAAAAAAGAACAAAGAACAGTACAGCACAGGAACAGGCCATTCAGCCTTCTAAGCCTGCGCTGATCTTGATGCCTGTCTCAACTAAAACCTTCTGCACTTCCGGGGTCCGTATACCTCTATTCCCATCTTATTGATATATTTGTCAAGATGCCTCTTAAACGTTGCTATTGTACCTGCTTCCACCATCTTCCCCGGTAGCAGGTTCCAGGCACTCACCACCCTCTGTGTAAAACACTTGCCTCGCACATCCCCTCTAAACTTTGCCCTTCGCTCCAGAAGCCTATGTCCCCTAGTAACTGACTCTGCCACCCTGGGAAAAAGCTTCTGACTATCCACTCTGTCCACGCCACTCATAATTTTGTAAACCTCTATCATGTTGCCCCTCCACCTCCGTCGTTCCAGTGAAAACAATCCAAGTTTACTCAACCTCTCCTCATAGTTAATACCCTCCAGACCAGGCAACATGCTGGTAAACCTCTTCTGCACCCTCTCCAAAGCCTCCACATCCTTCTGGTAGTGTGGCGATCAGAACTGTACGCAATATTCCAAGTGTGGCCTAACTAAGGTTCTGTACAGCTGCAGCATGACTTGCCAATTTTTATACTCTATGCCCCGACCGATGAAGGCAAGCATGCCGTATGCCTTCTTGACTACCTTATCCACCTGCATTGCTACTTTCAGTGATCTGTGGACCTGTACGCCCAGATCTCTCTGCCTGTCAATACTCCTAAGGGTTGTGCCATTTACTGTATACTTCCCACCTGTATTAGACCTTCCAAAATGCATTACCACCATTATTATTATTACATTAGGGAGGGAATTCCAGAGCTTAGGGCCCAAGGAGTTGAAAGCACAGCTATTAGTGGTGGAAAAATTAAATCAGGGATGCCCAGGAGGCCAGAATTCAATGAAAACCCTGAAGGTGGCAGGACAGGTAGACAGAGTGGTGAAGAAGGCGTACGGAATGCTTTCCTTGATTGGCCGAGGTAGAGAATACAAAAGCAGGGATGTAATGCTGGAACTGTATAAAACTGGAGTATTGTGTACAGTTCTGGTCACCACATTACAGGAAGGACATAATTGCTCTGGAGAGAGTACAGAGGAGATTTACAAGAATGTTGCTGGGGCTTGAAAGTCGCAGCTCTGAGGAAAGATTGGATCAGCTAGGGTTATTTTCCTTAGAACAGAGGAAACTGAGGGGTGGCTTAATTGAGGTGCACAAAACTATGAGGGGCCTAGATAGAGTAAACAGGAATGACCTGTTTCCCCTAGCGGAGAGGTCAATTACCTGGGGGCACAGATTTAAGGTGATTGGGAGAAGGATTAGAGGGGACATGAGGAAAAACATTTTCACCCAGAGGGTGGCGAGTGTCTGGAATTCACTGCCTGATGGAGGCAGAAACCCTCAATTCTTTTAAAAGGTACCTGGACATACACCTAAAGTGCTGTAACCTGTAAGGCTATGGACCAGGTGCTGGAAGGTGGGATTAGATTGGGCAGCTAATTTTTTCATCCGGCACAGACACGACAGGCTGAATGGCCTCCTTCTGTGTTGTAATTTTTCTATGGTTCTATGGTTCTAACAGATCTCTTGGAGGGTTGTGCGGCTGAAGGAGATTGGATGTAGGGAGGGGTGGGGCCATGGAGGGATTTGAAAACAAGGATGAGAATTTTAAAAGTTGAGGCATTGCTGAACTAGGTGTCAAAGTAAGTTGGCGAGCATAGAGCTGATAGGTGAATGGAACTTGGTGTAAGTCAGGACACAGCCAGAGCTTTGGAGGACCTCAGGTTTACAGAGGGCAGTGAGTGGGAGGCAGGCCAGGAGTGTATTGGAATAGTCAAGTCCAGAAGTAACAAAAGCCAGGATGAGGGTTTCAGCAGAAGAGCTGAGGCAGGAGTGGAGTCAGGCAACGTTAGTGAGGTGGAAATAAGCGGTCTTCGCGATGGTGTGTAATTGTGGTCAGATGCTTATCTCAGGTCAAGTATGACTCCAAGGTTACAAACAGTCCAATTCATCCTCAGACAGTTGCCAAGGAGAGGGATGGAGTTGATAACTGGGGAACGGAGCTTGTGGCAGGACTGAAGAACAAAATGACCTGGATCTTGCAGACCCAATACCAACCAACACTAAGGTGTTCACCACGATTGAGGGCTGCAATGGCACCAATAACGGCATTCAATAAGGTGCCACATAAAAGATTAACAGGCAAGATAAGGGCTCATGGTGTTGGGGGGTAAAATGTTAACATGGATAGAGGATTGGTTAACACACAGGAAGCAGAGAGTGGGCATAAAAGGTCATTTTCAAGTTGGCAAACAGTGAATATTGTGGTGCTGTCAGGATCAGTGTTGGGGCCTTAGCTATTTACACTCTATATTAATGACTTGGATGAAGAGACAGAGAGTAATGTATCTAAGTTTGCTGATGATGCAAAGCTTGGTAGAAAGGTAAGCTGCAGGGAGGATGTAGAGAGGCTGCAAAGAGATACAGACAGGTTAAGAAGGCAAATGGAGTCAAATGTAGGTAAGTGTGAAGCAGTTCATTTGGTCGTAAAAATAGAAAAGCAGAATATTTTTTAAACGGTGTGAAACTGGTCTGTGTTGATGTTCAGAGAGACTTGGGGGCACTCGTACAAGGAACGTAGAACGTTACCATGCAGGTACAGCAGGCTATCAGGAAGGCAGTTGGCATGTTGGCCTTTATTGCAAGGGGACTGGAGTGAGTACAAGAATAAAGAAGTCTTACTAAAATTGTATAGGGATTTGGTGAGACTGCACCGGGAATACTGAGTGCAGTTTTGGTCTCCACATTTAAGATCAGATACACTTGCACTGGAGGTGGTGCAGCAAAGATTTACTAAATAGATTCCTGGGATGAGGGGATTGTCCTATGATGAGAGGTGAATTAAATTGGGCACACATTATCTGGAGTTTAGAAGACTGAGATGTGATCTAATTGAGACATACAAGATTATGAATTGACTGGATAAGTTACAAGCTGAGAAATTGTTTCTGCTGGTAGGGGAATCTAGAATGTGGGGGCACAGTCTCAGGATATGGAGCCAATCATGTCGGACTATGATGAGAAGAAATTACTTCACTCAAAGGGTTGTGAATCTTTGGAATTCTCTGCCCCAGAGGGTTGTGGATGCTCTATCATTGAATGCAGTTAAGTTTGGGATAGACAGATGTTTGGTCTCACAGGGAATCAAGAGATATGGGGAGTGGGCAGGAAAGTGGAATTGAAGCCCATGATCAGCCATGATCGTATTGCATGGCGCAGCAGGCTCGATGGGTCATATGGACTACTTCTGCTCCTTGTTCTTGTGTTCGCGTGACCACAACCTCCAGGGATCGCACTTGCGCCGCAAACCAGAAGTTGCGCTGTGCCTCAATGGGCTCCAGCAGAGCGCACAATGATGGTTCAACTGGGCCGGTTCCTAAAGGGGCAGGTATTTTGATTGCCCAGAGTGAGATGCAGGGCTGATACTAGCATGTGCAAAGTCTGCTTAGGTGCACATCCCTTTAAACCAAGGGGAGTGTTAAAACATTCCAACACCCCAGCTCTTCTCCACAGCCCCTCACCCCTCTCCCAGCTCCTCGTATTTTGTTTTGGCAGTTAGTGGCGTAATTCACAGCTTCGCCGCTGACAGGAAGATCTGGGCAAATGTCTTTGGTCTTCCCAACATTTTATTGGAGCAAATTTCTGCCTATCCAGTGCCGGATGTCAGACAAGCAGTCTGATAATTTAACAGTGGTGGAGGAGTGAAGAGAGAGATGGAGATGAGGTAGAGCTGGGTGTTGTCAGTGTACATGTGGAAACTAATCTGGATGAGTGTGCAGCGATACACTTTGGGAGAAACAGCATGGAGAGGCTGTATAATCACAATGGTACGATTTGGAGCAGTTGGAAGAGCAGAGGAACCTGGGAATCCATATTCACAAATCCTTGAAGGTGGTAGGACAAGTTGAAAAGGCAGTTTAGAAAGTGTATGGGATACTTAGTTTTATAAATTGGGACATTGAATACAAAAAATAAGGAAGTCATGCTGAACATTTACAATTCACTGGTTAAACCTCAGCTGGAGTATTGTGCACAATTCTGGACACCACATTTCAGAAGGATGTCAATGTCTTGGAGATGGTACAGCGGTTGTTCAACAGGATGGCAACAAAGATGAAGGGCTTCAGTTATATGAAGAGATCAGAGAAGTTGGGTGGCGGAATCCAAAAGGAGCCTCAGTGAGCAGTTTTTGTTGACCAAGTGCCGATTGGTAGCACTGTCGACAACCCCTTCCACCACTTTGATGATGATCGGGAGGAGACTGTTAGGCCGGTAATTGGCCGGGTTCGATTTGACCTGACCTTTGTGCAAAGGACTTACCTGGGCACTTTTCCGCATTGCCGGGTAGATGCTATTGTTGTAGCTGTACAGGAACAGCTTGGCAAGGGGTGCAGCTAGTTTTGGAGCACATGTCTTCAGTACTATTGCTGGAATGAATGGTTGATTGCACTGGATACTGCAAAGGCTTTGGGGCCTGATAACAGGGCCACTCAGCTCTTGACCTCATTACAACCTTGGTCCAAATATAGTGTTACAACTAAGGGGGGAGTAATGTACTGTTAATTCAGTCCCACTGCTCCACAGGTCACACCATATTAGTAACGTTTCCTAGCTACTGGAGAATAACCAAGTTAAACACTTTATTTGTCCCCCAGAATAAAGCACGTCAAACCAGGTTTCTTTAAACAACAACAAGATTAACTATTTATTTATAAACTAAATCTTAAACAATAATGAGATAAATCTATATGAAAAGACTTTATAACTCCTTATTCTTTCTAACCCTCATGCACATGCACACACATTCAAAATCTGGTTAACAGGGGAAAAAGGCCGTTTTTGTTAACAACTCTTTCTTTGGAATAATAAAATAATTGGGTTGTCACGGTCTGGTAGGATATTTCTGGATTGGTGAGGTGTCCCAGAGTCGAATAGTTGGATGCCACTCGAAATCTCTCCAAGCAAGGTTGATGAACAGTCTGTGATGAGTAGGCATTCAGAGCAATTCAGCTGCAGCAATCGTCACAGAGGTCTTTCGGCAAAGGGTGCAGCAACAGGTCTACTTGTGCTTTGAAGTAGCAGTCTAGCAATAGAAGCTTTCCTGAGAGTTCAGGATCTCTTAAAACACCAGAGGCAACAAGAATCACTCTTGAGATAGAGATGTTTCAGAGACTGAAGGCAATAGGAATCTGCTACCTTTAAAAATGCAAGCATCCACTCTGTAAAGCAATCTACTTCCACAGAGCGTAGCAACTCCTCTTTTCCTGGGTCTTTACTCTCTCCAGGGGTCTTTTCTTCTCCCCAGGAAGATCACAGCCACACCTCAAATGTAGGATTCCTTTTTCCAAGAGATGCAAGTCTAATTTCAGAGAGTAAGCTTTTTCCCTGGTCTGTGAAAATAGGTCCCAGCCAGCTCTCACCGTATGCTGCTGGTCCAGCCCACTGGTCTTTCACAATACAAAGTGAAATGAAAACCCACAATCAAGTCATGTGACAGTCATAAATGTAATTTCCCTGTTGAGCTGCTTGGAAACAGGTGCCTTGCAGTCTGTGCACACTTCACTCAGTCCACAATTCAAATATCAGTTCCCAAAGCATTTTTTTGCAAAGAAAAAATAGAAGCACTCACAAAGCACCACCATCCTTGAAGAAATGTAACAGCACTTTTGAATGTGTTTCATTGCAATGAAAAAAAATCAAGTTGACAACATTTTAAACATATTTTCGCAGTCATGCTCCCATTCACTCTACTGATAGTTAACACAATTTTGCTTTGTACCATTGTTACTCATGCAACTCAATAAGGTTAAGTTCATGACAAAGCATTGGCGATAACATTGTTTTTTCCCAAAATATGTACAACCTTCAAGTGATAAGGCTGTAATAATAAACTCCATCAGAATATTATGGCATTTCAGTTTTTAAATTTTTCCACAAAGGTTAATGGGTTATGATCAGTGCATGTCAGTGTTTCTTTGTAGTTATGGCAGACTTCAAAAGATTAAGGTTAGAATAACTGGCCTGTAATTATTCAGTCTATCCCTAATAATTAAGCTGAGACCAGAGCTACCAATCCAGTTGAGTGGAGAGGATTCCGTCACACTCCTGAGTAGTGCCTTATAGGTGATGGAAATACTTTGGGGAGTCAGGAGGTGAGCCAATTGCCACAGAAGACCTAACCTCTGACCTACTGATGTACCTATGGCTTTTCTGTGGCTGGTTCAATTGAGGTTCTGGTCAATAGTGACCCCAGGATGTTGATGGTGGGTGAGTCGACTACCGTAATGCCTTTGAATGTCAAAACAAGTTGGTTAGACTCTTTCTTCTTGGAGATAATCATTGCCTGACACTTGTATGCTATAAATGTTGCTTGTCACTTATCAACCCTGTAGTCAGGATATTGCCCAGGACTTGCTGCATGTGGGCACCAATTGTTTTACGATCTGCAGAGTTGTGAATGGGACTGAACACTGTTCAATCATCACTGAACATCCACACTCCTGAGCATATGATGGAAGGAAAGTCATTGATGAGGCAGCAGAAGATTGTTGGGCTGAGGACACAATCCTGAAGAACTCTTGCAGCAATGTACTGGGGCTGAGTTGGTTGGTTCCCAAAAATCACAACCATCATTCTTCCTGCTATATAAAACTCCAGTCAATGGAGACATTTCACTCTGATCACTATTGACGTCAATTTTGCTCGGGTTCCTTGATGCCACAATCAGTAAAGTGTTGCCTTGACGTCAAGGGAAATCAGTCACACCTCACCTCTGGAATTTTGGACCAAGCCTGTAATACGTTTTGGAGCTGAGTGGCCATGGTGGAACCCAAACTGAGCATGGGTTAATGGTAACTGAGTGCTGCTTGATAGCACTGTTGACAACACCTTCCATCACTTTGCTGATGATTGAGAGTAGGCTGATAGGATAATAATTGGCTGGAATGGATATGTTCTGCTTTTTGTGCACATGACATTGCTGGGCAACTTTACAGAATGTCAGCTGGCTTCCAGTGTTGTAGTTGTAGCAGAACAACTTGCTCGAGGTGCAACTAGTTCTAGAATGGTTGTCCAGTTTGCTCTGAATTGGAGTGCATCATAAACAGAGTGTAAATGTGAGGAATTGAGTGAGAATGAGATTTCAGTGCAGAGGGGGACGGAGATGCTGCTTTTTGCCTCCACTACTTGTAGTGGTTCCTGTGAGATTAAGGCAGTAAGTATTTAATAATTTTGTCCAGTATTTTAGTATTTACTGCAAATCAGTGTTGTAGACAAAGAAATAAAAATACTGACAACAAACTCAAATGTAGATATAAAAATATAAATTAAGATATGGCAGAGCAGGTTGTGTGCCTGCAGTATATGGGAGTTTGTGGACAGCAAAACTATTCTGAGCAAACATGAGATTCTATTTGTCAAATATTTTAAGTACAAGGAGGTGCAGTGAAGATAGTATAACCGCTAAATGTTATGTAGATAATGGTTCACTGTGGGATAATGTAGACTCTCCGAAAAGTGTGAGTGAGAAATGCTTTGACCTTGCTGGTTTGAAACAAATGCTGGTGAGAAAGGAAATCTCCAAAATTAAATGGCTGGATGCAAGTTATCAACTGTCTGATTGTTCTACAAAAAGAAGGCATGTATGAAGAAGGCATGTATTTTCATTTTGCAAGGAAGGATTGGAAAATGGAGAATTCAAAGCAACTCAGCTCTGACAATGCTACCCAGACACGTGGAACCTGTTGTAACCTGTTACTGAGGTAAATAAGGAGATTGATACCCATCAACTTCTGGCAGGAAGTGAAATGTGTTTCCAGACTGGCTGTGCCAATAGTGAGTTTACATCCACTGAACATCTCGTCATATCTTTCATACTCTGCTCTTTCCAGAAACGTATCTAATTCTCCATCAAACCCGTTGTATAATCTCCCGTCCATCAGGTGAAAATAGTTGGTTCAACAGGTGTTAATTACTGTCGCCAGAAGCTAAGCTGGCTCGTGACTCATCAAGACTCTATACAAGCAGTGAGGGTTTTCAAACCACAACGAGCAAGGGCCACATGGAGGGGAGACTTTGTCTGAGTGAGCCGTCGACAGGTGTGAAGGGAGCAAATTGCTTATTGTGGGAATTTGGTGCAGAGGGGAAAGAGGTGCTCATTTTGCAGCCTCATCATTGTTGAAGAAATTCCCAGAAATAAAGGGTATTCCAGAGACAGTGGCGAGAGTTTGAAGAGCTGGGGCGGTAACGGCACTTGAGCTGCATATCCAGAGATCTTATAAATGAGTTGAGAGTTTCTGCCTCTACTGTCTTTACAGGCAATGAGTTCCAGACCCCCATCACCCTCTGGATGAAAAACCTTTCACCTTTCCTCATCTCCCCTCTAATCTTTCTACCAATCACTTTCAATCTATGCCCCCTACTCACTGACCTCTCTGCTAAGGTAAATAAGCCCTTCCCATCCACTCTATCCAGGCCCTTCAAAATTTTGTAGATTTTTATCAGATCTCCCCTCAGCTTTCTCTGTTCTAAGGAGAACCCCAGCCTATCCAATCTTTCCTCATAGCTGCATTTTTCCAGTCCTGGCAACATCCTCGTAAATCTCCTCTGTATCCTCTCTAATGCAATTACATCCTTTCTGTAATGAGGTGACCAGAACTGCACACAGTACTCAAGTTGTAGCCTAACTAATGATTTATACAGTTCCAGCATAACCTCCCTGCTCTTATATTCTATACCTGTCCTGCTACCTTCAAGGATCTATGGACATTCACTCCAAGATCCCTCACTTTCTCTACACCTCTCAGTATTCTCTCATTGATCGTGTATTCCTTTGCCTTGTTTGACCTCCCCAAATGCATCACCTCACACTTCTCCGATTTGAATTCCATTTGCCACTTTTCTGCCCACCGAACCAATCCATTGATCTTCCTGCAGCCTACAGCTATCCTTCTTGCTATCAACCACATGGCCAATTTTTTGTCATCTGCAAACTTCTCGATCATGCCCCCTACATTTACGTCCAATATTTACATTAATATATACCACAAAAATCAGGGGACCTAGTACTGAGCTCTGCGGAATGTGACTGGAAAAAGCCCTCCAGTCGCTAAAACATCTGTCAACAATTACCCTTTGTTTCCTGCCACTGAGCCAATTTTGTGTCCAGCTTGTTACATTTCCCTGGATCCCATGGTTTTTTTTTACCCAGTCTGCCATGTGGAACCTTGTGAAAAGCCTTGCTAATATCCACATGAAGACCACATCAACTGCACTATCCTCATCAATCCTCCTTGTTACTTCCTCAAAACATTCAATCATGTTAGTCAGACACAAGCTTCCCTTAACAAACCTATGCTGTCTATCCTTGATTAATCGGTGCCCTTCTAAGTGACAGTTTATCCTGTCTCACAGAATTGATTCCAATAATTTGCCCACTACTCAGGTTACTGACTGGCCTGTAATTATTCAGTCTATCCCTTGCTCCCTTTTTAAACAGAGGAACAACGTTTGCAGTCCTCCAATCCTCCTGCACCACACCTGTATCATGTGAGGACTGGAAAATGACGGTTGCACCCTCCACTATTTCCTCTCTGGCTTCTTTAATAGCCTGGGGTACATTTCATCTGGTCTTGGTGATTTATCCACTTACAAGAATGCTAATCCCATTAATATTTTTTCTCCCTTATCGCATCCAATACTTCACACTCCTCCTCCTTAACTACAATATCTGCATCATCCCCCTCTTTTGTGATGACAGATGCAAAGTATTCATTAAGAACCATACCAACATCTTCCGCCCCTACACACAGGTTACCTTTTTAGTATTCTATGGGCCCTACTCTCTCCTTAGTTAACCTCTTAGTCTTAATATATTGAGAAACCATCTTTGGGTTCACCTTGATTTTGTTTGCTAATATTATTTCATAACCTCTCTTTGCCTTCCTAATTTCCTTTTTGATTTTACCCCTCCACTTTCTATATTCCTCTTGGCTTTTTGTAGTATTGAGTTCTTGGTGTCAGACAGAAGCCTCCCTTTTTTGCTTTTCTTCCTTTTCTTATCCTTGACATCCAGGGGGCTCTAGATTTGGCCATTCTACCCTTCCTCTTTGTGGGAACATGTTTACCCTGAACCCCTTGCATCTCCCCTTTGAATGACTCCCACTGCTCTGACACTGACTTCCGGTAACTGTTTCCTGTCCACTTTCGTGAAATCACTCCTCAGTTTAGTAAAATTGGCCTAGCCCCGATTAAGAACTCTAACTCCTGTTCGATCCTTGTCCTTTTCCATAATTATGTTAAAACTGACTGAATTATGATCACTGCCCCTAAAGTTGTCCCCCACTGCCACTCCTTCTACCTGCCCATCTTCATTTCCTAAAACTGCTCTTGTTGGACTTGCTAAATACCGGCCAAAAAGTTCTCCTAAATGCATCTCAAGAATTCTGTCTCCCTCATTTCCTTTCACACTAAAACTATCCAGGTTAATATTGGGGGAGTTAAAATCCCCGACTATTCCTGCGAATCCCCTACTATTACTGCCATTTGGCAGCTCCTGGACACCAGTGTGATCCAGAGCTTACACATCTACAGTAAGTGTCTGCGGCTTGAGGAACTTCGGCTGAGAATCATTGAGTTGGAGGCTGAGCTGCAGACACTACGATGCATTAGGGAAAGGGGAAGTTACCAGGACACTTTGTTCCAGGAACGGTCGTACCCCTTAGGTTAGGCAGAGCTGAATTGGTCAAATGTCAGGGACAGGAGCGTGTGACTGTGAGCCAGGCGGGTAGGGGGAAACAGCATATAGTAATGTAGGAGCCTCAGCCACTGACTTTGCCCAACAAGTACGAGGTGCTTGCTACCTGTGTGGATGAAGAGAAGGACTGCAAGGTGGATGAATGGATTGCCCATGGCGCCATGGTGAAGGATGCCATTCATGTGGGGGTTGCCAAGAGGGATAGGATACATTATAGTCAGGGGGATTGACACTGTTCTCTGCAGCTATGACCCAGAGTTCCGAAGGTTGTGTTGCCTCCCGGGGCCAGGGTTAAGAACAGTTCCTCACTCTGGACAGGAACTTGGAATGGGAGGAGGAGGATCCAGTTGTCGTGGTCCACGAGGTAACCAATGACAGAGGTAGAACAAGGAATTATTTCTGCTTCGAGTATTTGATGAGTTAGGGTCCAAATTAAAATGCAGAACATCAAAGGTAATCATCTCTGGATTGTTACCTGAACCATGCGCCAATTGGAATAGGGTCAAACCGATCAGAGAATTAAATACGTGGCTCAAAGAATGGTATGGGAAGAAGGGGTTTAGATTCATGAGGCACTGGCATCAGTACTCAGGGAAGAGTGTGCTATTCCATTGGGAGTGGCTCCACTTAAACCAGGATGGGACCAGTGCCCTGGCCAATCGTATAACGAGGGCTGTGGACAGGGCTTTAAATTAACAAAGGTCAGGGGAGGTTCGGATGAAGGGAGATATAGAAATCCAAAGTTTGAGGCATTGGAACAGTATAGCATTGTGGGTAAAGACAAGCTGAATGGGACAGGAATGGACAAAGAATACAAAAAAAAATTGTACATCAGCGAATAGGGCCATTGCAGGGAACAGAAGTAAACAAATGAAATTAAAGATTCTTTTTCTGAATGCATGAAGCAACTGCAATAAGATAGATGAACTTGTGGCACAAATAGAGGGAAATGATTTTGATCTAATCACCATTACAGAGACATGGTTACAAGGTGATCAAAGTTGGGAAATAAATATTCCAGGGTACACAATCTTTTGGAAAGACAAACAGAATTGCAAAGGAGGAGGGTAGCCCTAATCGTAAAGGATGACATAAGGACATTACTGAGAAAGGATCTGGCCGCAGAAGATCATGAAGTAGGAACAGTATGGGTGGGAAATAGGAATAGCAAGAATCAGAAACACTGGTGGGAGTAGTTTATAGGCCCCTAACAGCAGTTATACTGTTTGAATGGTTTTGGTGAGACAACATCTAGAGTACTGTACAGTTTAGAGCTTCACATTTAAGAAAAGATATCCTTGCATTGGAGGCGGTGCAGCAAAGGTTCACTAAATTGGTCCTAGGATGAGGAGAGGTTGGTATGAAGAGAGTCTGAGTACATTGGGCCTGTATTCTCTGGAGTTTAGACGAATGAAAGGTGATCTCATGGAAACATATCAGATTCTGAAGAGGCTGGATAAGGTCAGAGATTGTTTCCGCTGGTCGGGGATTCTAAAACAAGATACAGTCTCAGGATAAGGGGCTGATCATTTTTCAGGACTGAGATGTGGAGAAATTACTTCACTCAAAGGGTTGTCAATCTTTGGAATTTTCTACCCCAGAAGGCTGTGGACGCTCCATCATTGAATACATTTAAGGTTGGGAAAGACAGATCTTTGGTCTCTCAGGGAATCAAGGGATATGGCAAGCGGGCAAGAAAGTGGAGTTGAAGCCTAAGATCAGCCACGATTGTATTGAATCGATGGGCCACATGGTCTACTCCTGCTCCTATTTCTTGTGTTCTTGTGTTCCTTCAGAGAACTCATTTATACAACTCAGTTCACCATGCCTATTTACATAATCTCCTTCAATTAATACAATCATCGTCACTGAGCCTGCTTAGAAAACTCCTTTCACTGATTTGTTATAGACAATCCATTTTCATGAACCTGTTTACAAAAAACTGTTCAATGGCCTTGCCTGCTAACTTATTCCACAACTCCCTACCTTAAAGGTGATAATGCTCCGCTTGACCTTGTTTTTTTTAACTTCAAAGACCATAATTGCTAATTTGTGTGCCTGATATTTGAACCTTTCATCACAGTGAATGATTTACCTGGATCAACTTTGCCATTTCCATTCAGAATCCGGAAAACCTCAGTGAAATCACCTCAAAATTGCATCTCCTTTTTGAAGGTAAAAGATAATAGTTTTCAATAAGAAATATATGATCAGTTTAATTAAATTACAAGCTTAATTTGCAATAATTTGCAACAGTACGATCAAAATTAACTAATAGTGTGTATTATTTATAATTCATTTTCCTTTTACAGTTTTTAACACAGCTGATGATGCGTCTCATAGATGTTGTCAGCTCCGCATTCTGTGGACATTTAGGAAAGGTTGAATTGGACGCTGTTAGTCTTGCCTTAGCGGTAAGTTTACGTTCAGAATGAGCACATTTATTTCATCATAATGTATCCTCTATAAAATTGTGATGGAATTGCATTGCTTCTGTCAGTTTCAGGTTCAGTGCCTTTATCAGCTGATGATAACTGATGATAGATGATGAAATCAGCTCCTTGTAATAAAGCCTGGGATTTACCTGCTGGTCTCAATGGAAGAGAAACGAGAGTGTAGCAAATGGCTTCAGTGGCCCTAGATTTAAGAACAGAAAAATCAGCTCAGAATTCCAGCTCATCACCATTGTCAGTGACCCATCCTGGAGTCTGAAATGGGTGGATGTTAGGGTGAGAATGAGACTGGACTCAGTCGTCATGCTGTTCACGTGCAGCTAATCTTCTGACTGTCACTTGACTCACACATGAAGACTGCTCACTTGTGCGAAGCTTTCAAAGGTTGCTGTGTCAGCAACAACAACAGCTTGCATTTATATAGCACCTTTTACATAGTAAAATTCCCCAGGCACGTCATAGGAATGTTATCAGACAAAAAATATCGACACTAAGCCAAAGAAGGAGGCATTAGGGTCATTGAGCAAAAGCTTAGTCAAAGAGGTAAGTCCCTAAAGGAGGAGAGGGAGGTGTGGAGTAGGAAGCCCAGAGGTTAGGGCCCAGCCAGCTGAATGCACAGCTGCCAATAGTGGGGTGAAGGAGGTGAGAGCTGTAGTAGGGGCCAGAATTGAGGAGCAAAGAGACCTCGGAGGGTTCAATGTCTGCAAAAGGTTACAGAGATAGGGAAGTGCGAGGCCATGGAGGGATTAGAACACAAGGATAGGAATTCTAAATTCCAGACAGTAGTGCACTGAGAACAAAGGTAGGTATTAGAGCACAGGGTGTAAATTATTAACTGTGTTTAATTGTATGTTGGTGGGGATTCACTTGAGCTCCTTTAAATAGATACAGACTAATGGGAACTAAAATGGGAATGGTTTCTCCCTTGTTACAACCAGGTGAGAAAGTGGTCTCGCGTTCCCTTTCAGCCTTCACCTGGTCTTACTGTAACAGGGTTTAATTTTTTTAGCTCTTCTTTGGTGAATCCTTGTTCACCGCTTTCCAGTCATAAGGCAAAGAAACCAGCACAAAGAGGTTTTCTTAGGTTTAAAGAAGAACAGTTGAAATTTATTAAACTTAAACTTAAACTCTAATTTGGTTCATGTCTACGGATACATGATGCGCCCACACTAGCTTCCATACGCAATACACACATGCAAATAGAAGCAGAAAAGAGAAGAAAAATAAAATGAAACAGTTTGGGCAATATCTGAAGAGCTTTTGTTACAGTTTTTCAAGCTCACTGTAGAGTCCTTGATTGGAAACAGTTCTTTGTTTTCATTGGGGCCCAGTATTCTTCTTAAACCTTGTTTGCTGTTGGAGACTTTTCTCTCTTGGGGTTCATGTTTCTTCAGTGGATTCAGAGGCTTGTAAGAAAGAGATGGGAGCACACAGGAGAGATCTTCTCAGTCCAGAAGCAAAAAGACACTCTCAGTTTTTACAATTCAGAAAACCCCAGGTTGCCAAGCAGGTTAGTCATGTGACTAACTGGTCTGACCACGTCTTGGCTCTGTGGATTGTATCATCTTAGCAGGGCCTGGAATGCTCCTCTTACACACAATACCTGGTGATCAAGGTCCATTGTGGGTTGAATGTGTCAGGGAATGGTCCTTTGTCCTTGAAATCACTGTCTGTTAATATGCAAATGTCTTTTCCAGCCACGACTGATCTGTTTAACAAGTCCTTTCTTCACTCCAATAACAATTTAAAATCAATGTTCATGACAAAATTAATGTGCTTCCTTCTTGGCAGGAGGGGGCCTAGCATGACACCCTATCTACTCTCTCCAGACCCCTATTGATTTTGAACACCTCTATCAATTCTCCTCTCAACCTTCTCTACTCTAAGGACAACAACCCCAGCTTCACCAATCTATCCATATAACTGAAGTCTCTCATTCCCAGAACCAGTCTCATAAATCTTTTCGACACCCACTCCAATTCCTTCACATTCTTCCTGAAGAGTGGTGCCCAGAATTGGGCACAACACTCCAGTTGAGGCTGAACCAATATTTTATAAAGGTTTATCATAACTTGCTTTATTTATAAAGTCCAGAATGCTATATGCCTTATGAATCACTTTCTCAACCTGCTCTGCCACCTTCAATGATTTGCTCTGCTCTTGTACCTGCTTTGGAATTGTACCCTTTATTTTATTTGCATTTCCTTGTTCTCTCTAGCAAAATGTACCACTTCACGCTTCTCTGCAATAAATTTCAACTGCCAATGTGCCTGCCCATTCCACACCCTGTCTATGTCCTTTTGAAGTCTATCACTATCCTCCTCACAGTTCACTGGGCTGGATTTTGCAGACCCCCGACATTGGGTTACATGGCGGGGGTGGCCGGAAAACGCCTCCGGGAAAGGGCCGCCATTGACCCCAATGATGGGAAGTCCCATCCTGATATTGCTGGTGACGGTGAGGCCTCCTAGCAGCTCCCCTGCAACTCGGCGATGGGACCCTCACTTGCATATCCAAATAAATGTAAATGAATGCATGAATTATACTTCCAACCCCACCTGAGTTCCCTTTCTGGTTGTCGGCCCGGTGGCCGGCACTCCCATGCCTTCGTATCCCCATTTAGGGGAATGAGGCGGAACACTTGTGTGGAGTGGGGAGGAAGTATGTTTCTCAGAGCAGGGTGGGAGAGTGGTGTCAAAGTAACATCATTGGCGTAGGGAATGGGGGGAAGGGTTTGAGAGAAATGTTTATGCATTTTGGTGGGGGTAAGGTCAGCTGGACAAGGTAAGAGTTTTGGGTGAGGGCAAATAATTAATTTAATTGTTATTGGAGGGTGGGAGAGGGGCAGAAGAAATGTCTTTATTTATTTTTATTTCCTTGCACTTAAAATGTTTAAATTTAATGGCAGGGATCAAAGCCGTTTAAAATGGCTTTAGAAACAGTATGGAGCAAACTATTTACAGAACCTTCCTCTAGGTGTTACAGTTGCAGAGTGAATCTGGCTTGTAGTCACATGACTGGTACTTAGCTCTTAAAGGGACATCACTCTTCAAAGATACAATAGATAGAGGGTAGCTCTGGGTTGTAGTGAGCTAAAATATCAGGTGATCTCCAATGATCTCTGTTGTGCTTCCTCCCAGCACCATGTTTTGTCCTGTCACAACAGCTAATTTAATGGCTCACTGACAACATCACGGTTGAGCAGGAACTTTCCAACTTGGGTTTACCATCTCCATGAATCTCTGGAGCCAGTCATGTGTCGAGGAGCTGGAAACTCCTTGATGGCTGTTGTTTTCTGTGGATCAACTCTGACACCAGAAACATCCACCACATGTCCAAGGAACATGACAGTCGGTTGTGTGAATTCTGATAGATCCATTGGGTTTTGGTACTAGTACCATCCCCGAGCAGCAGCTTGTTGGTTGTGTCACAGGTTAAATAAACCACTGCTTCAGCACAGGGCTGGATTTTAAGAGCCCGGTGGCAAGCTCAAGAAATGGAGGCCTGCGCACACGAAAGAGCTGCCGCGATCTCCCGCATGGCAGCTCATTTAAATAGCCAGGGCGGCCCGACCCCCAATCATGTGGAGGGGGCAGGCTGTCCGTCCCCGGCAATAGCATCAGCTGTCTGTGCGCAGGCACTGGTGCTATTTAGAAAGGGCAGCCAGCCCTGCCAACATATTTAAATTTTTAAAGTTAGAGCCTCCAAAATGTATCAAAAACATTTCCCATGCCCCTTTCCCACCCCACAATATCAATTATATTAACTAATTGTCCTTCCCACCCTCCAAAACACTTGTCTTTTAAATCTGACCTTTCCACCACCACCGCACCCCCCCCTCCAGACTGCACAAAGTTTAAAGTTCACCCCTTCCCTCTATCCCCTCCACCCAATACGTTAATTTGATTCCATCCCCCACCCCCCTCCCCCAATGGAAAATCTTAACTCCTCCACCATTCCCACCAGTGTCAGGCCGGCTTTCCATGGATACGGAATTGAAGGTGTGAGTGTGCCGGCTGCTACACCGAAGATCACAGCGAGGTCCGGAGGATTCAAGGTTCGTGTGTTTAAATTTATGCCTGCCATTAATTTCAACATTTTAATCCAGGTCCCGTTGCCCAACAGAGCGGGGGGGGGGGCTGCCACGGAGGCTTGCTGCCGCCAGGAGAATCAGGCCAGGCCTTCCCGCGTCTGCTTCTGTGGTGGACCGCTGCTGGAACCATCTTCCGGCCTCCCCCACCACAGAGCATGAGGTCGAGGCTCTGGTAAAATCCAACCCAAAGAGTCAATTTCCTTCTTTACTTTTGGCAAGAGTGGGTGAGGAACTTTTCTGTATGTAAACAGGTACACAGTCTTTGTTTCTGGACATAGAGTTATTTGGTTTGCTGTCTTCAGTGTTCCTAGTCCTGCAAACAGATGTGGGAATTCAGCTCTGACATTTTTTTGGCTGATATCTCAGCTTTCCAGTTCCTCTAGTCTGCAAATCAGATGCAAGTCGGTACAGACCTTCCTGCTCAAAAGTGAGCAACTCTGGTTTTGAATCACACACAATGTTTCTGTGCTTTCCTTTTCTCGATATTGGAGAGTTTCCTTCAGTTCTTCAATGTCTTTGAGTTCTATCACTCCTGGTTCATATAGTTTTTCGGATGATGGCTGAAGACTGTTCAGCATCAGAAAGAACCAGAACTGCTGCACCAGTGTCTAACTTACAGTGTGTCTTGTTTCCCTCTACTAGGATCTCAGCACTCCAGCAACTTCCGCTTGGTTCCTGGATCTCTCCAAGGAAAGGCACCTCAATGTCACGGATATCATCTACTTCATGGAGTTGCCACATTTCAAAGGCTTTGTGCGTATTCTGTACCAACTCCTTACTATGACACACAGCTTGGAAGTGGCCCATCTTTCCACATAAATGGCATTTGTCCTCTTTGGCAGGGCTGTTTCCCACCTGTGTTTTTCTCTGCTACACCAATTACAGTTAGCTTGGGCTGTTGATGGATGCTCTTCCTGTCTCCCCTGCTTTTTTACAACAGTTTTCACTTTTTTCTATTTGATACACTCCACTGAGTCAGCTGCTTTTGAAATGGGGCTCGCCCCCTCTCACCTCGACCCATGGATTGATTCTGTTTCCTAACATCAGCTTGTCTGCTCAGTTGGATTGCTTTTGCTCAAGTTAGATCATCTCTTGATTGTAAGTTGTCAGACAAAGCATCATCCAACACTCCCATGACAATTCTGTCTCTGATCTTTCAAAGTTCCATATTCACAGTTCTCGACAAGTTTATACAGGTCGTTTATAAATGCATCAACACTTTCCCCTTGATGTTGGGTATGTTTTGCCTGCTCAACAATGGCGTTCTTTCTGAGATGAAAGTATGTATCAAGTGCTTTGAATACTTCATCATCCGTGACCTTTTCCCCATTGATACTCTGCGTGACAAGAATATCATCTGCACAGTCACACATCGTATATAACAGCGTATTGACCTGCTCACTGCTCACCTTTGCAGTGAGGTCCGATGCCGTGCAATATCTGGCAAATCTCCAATACCACTTTGGCCAGGTTTCTGCTTGATTGAGGCCTGCGACTTTCTCAAAGCTTTCAGGCAATAGTAGAGACTTCTCCATCATTATTTTCCACCCGCTGCCACTGTATAATATTCTTGGTATTGTTAGACGAATACAGAATACTTAATGAATCTGCAGAGGTGTATGAAACAGAAGCTTTATTGAATCACATCTTACTGCTCTGGCACATCTTCCTCAAGGCTGTATGAGAGACCAAAACATGTGATGTTCCATCCAGGGGTCGACAATGTGTCCGTATATCGACAGCAGTGTCCGTGGTAAAAGATTTTTAGGTTGTGACTGGTAATTTCAGGAATGCAAAGTTTCCCATTGGCTTCTTCTTTATGATCAGACTGACTTGAAAAAAAATCATAAGTCTGTTTCACAGCTGACAGCTGACAGGTGCTCAGAGTGGGAATGGCACTTTCTGAACTTTAGACAGATTTGGTGTTTTCTGGAGGGTTCCGATTTCCTTTTGAAAAGTCTGAATCTGTCTGAAGTGCAGAAACTGCCATTCCCACTCCCAGCAATAGTCAGAGAGAGAGATAGTGGGGGAGAAAGAGCAAAAGGTGGGGGTGGGACAGGGAGGGGAGAGATGGAGAGTGAGAGGGGACACATAGAGAGAGAGAGGGACAAGCAGGGGCATTGGAGAGAGAGAGAGAGAGAGAGGGCAGAGAGAGGGGGGGTGGGAGAGAGAGAGGAGGAGACAGCCAGGGGGAGACAGAGAGAGATGGAGTGGGGGACAGAGAGAGAGTGGGAACAAAGAGAGGGAGAGGGGATACAGAGAGAGGGGCACAGAGAGAGAGACAAAAGGGACAGAGAGAGAGGGGGCAGCACAGAGAAGGGGAGGAACAATACAGAGAGGGGGGATAACATATAGAGGGTGAACACAAAGAGGGGGAATACAAAGAGGGGGCACAGAGAGAGGAGGGACAGAGAGCAATCAGGATCACTCCTGACAGATGGACATCGATCCAGAATACTCTGCATCACTACAGAAAGTGTACGGGCAAGCAAATAAAATGCTAGGTATCGCAATAAATCAGTATCCAACATAGTGATGAGAAAGTAAATCAATAAATCAGTCTTCTCATTCAAAGCTTCTTCACAAAAATGCATATTCATTGTTGCTTTGATTAATACTAAGAAACATTTTTAATGCCTTTATCTTTCCAAAATTGTCTCAGCAACTCCCTATGTAAGACAAAAATTGTAATGAGGCCCCCCCATGCGAACAGTTTGGACACCCCTCTCTGTCCCCCCACCCACCTCTCTCGCACCCCCTCTTGCTCACCTGTTTCTCTGTTCCCCCACACCTGTCTCTCTCTCTCTCCTTCTCTCTCTCTGTCCCCTTATCTCTCTGTGTCTCTCCCCCACTTCCAAGCAGCTGAGTTATTTTAAAATGCCAGTTTAAAGGCTTATATTGTGTAAACTCATTTGTAAATGGCAAAAGGCATTTTGGGAATGCCTCGATTTCTGTGCTCTGGCATGTATTATTTTCACTTGAGACACAAGCTCAGTGACATGTTGAAAGTTGCTGGACTTTTACTTCTATATAAATGTCACAATTCTGCTTCTCCCCATTTGGAATCACATTGTTCCAGAACATGTAATGGGCAGAAAACAAGGAAGGAAATCCAAGGAGTCTCCAGAAGTCAGCACTGTTATTGCGTCATGATGACAAGAGTATCGCGTAATGCAGCTGCGCAATATTGGCAAAAACAGGATGCTGCTGACCTATATACAGTAGTTAGTAAATATGATGTAACAGATAGCTTAATCTATGAGTAACTATCTACAACTCCTTGACAAAATCCATGCTGCATTTACAGTTTTAAAACCTGTTGAGGAAGACATTGTAAACATTTATAATGTTACCATGACAATGCTAGAAACGGTCATTAAATTTTTTAATGCAAATTAGATTAAAGGACATGTTTTACAAGTATGTCAAACTTCCATAACTGCAACTGCTCTGTCGCAGCGTCTCCCATCATAATTCTGTGGGCCCTCCGACCTCCGAACATGTCTCAGGGGAGCCTAGAAACTGAAGACCACAGTATATTTGTCCGATCCCAAAATACCCTGTCACATGCTGAGCCCTTTGTTTGAGAAAGCCCACCCGGGCAGTGTCAATCTTCTTTAAACTACTTTCAGTAACTTTCCATTAGAGGTGCTTGAGGGAAGTTCCTTACCATTCGATGTTCAGATGGACTCGGCTGCATTGATATTTTTCCAAATGAGTTTGTGCCTTTATTCTGGCAGCTATTGTTAGTTATTAGGGTCTTATCAAAACTTGTTAAGGCTCAAGGCTTGTTCCCTTATTTCAAACACAAACACATTGGTTTGTTTAATTGGACAGTACTGTCTGGGGAAACACAATTACTACAGAACACGATGGGCTGGATTTTGTGTTGGAGGCGAGGCTCCCGGTGCCAGGCTGAAAAGGTGGGGGAATGCCCACCTCTGCCTTTTTGTGCCCCCACTGGAGCGATCCTCCGGTCTTTTTAAATCTAAGTTTCAGGAGCGGGCGTCCCTGTCCCTTTAATGATGGGGATCCTGTCTTGAAGAGTTGCTGGCCAGTCAGAGGGTTGGCAGCTCAGCAGTATCGGCAGTGCCACCTGGAGCAGTGGCCACTGCTGGTACTGCAGAGGCCTTGGAGCCAAGCCCAGCACTTGGACCCCGGATATCAGGGAAGTGAGGCGGGATCTCCGGGGTCAGTCCGGAAGGTCCCGGTGGTGGGGGTGGGTTTGACTTCCATGTTGGGGGGGGTGCCCAGGGAGTGGGGGAATGGCACTGTAGTTCCCAGCGGGGTTCTTCCATGGGCCACAGGCCCACAGAGGGTGTGCCTCATGTTAAAAGGTGCCTCGCCACGTGGCAGAGCCCCTCCCTGCCACTGGTAAGATCCCAGTGGTGGGGAAGAGGTCCTTAATGGCTGTTAATAGGCCACATAAGGGCCTGAATTGACCTCTGGGCGGGAAGGCTGTTGTTGGCCTTTACCGCTCCCGGGAAGATTGCTTGGTGACGGGCACTCCGCACACACCCCCCGCGCTCCCCCGCATCATCGATCGCGATACTCCATGCCCTCCCGCCTCTGACCTTGCCTCAGGGGGACCACATAAAATCCCAGCTTCTGGTTCAACAGAAACCGAACTGTCCTCAGCACTAAAGGCATGATGGTAATTTGGTCAAACTTCTCCATGAGGTTAAGTTTTAGTAAAACCATTACTATTTTACAAAGAGAGAGAATTTAATTCAGGAGATTTGATGTGTTATAAAAGAGAGGTCATAGGGAATGGGAAGTCCCTGGGAAGATAACAGGCTGTGATGGTAAGACAGTATTTATCAAACTATTAAGGTTCAATCCTCATGATTACTTGAATTAATTACAAAATCTCAGACTCTGAGCAGCTGATAGAAATAAATTAGGTTACTTGTACATCAAGTACTTGTGTTTTATGATGAAGGTCCTGCGCAACAGAATATGGTAGATCAAGGCTGGATAGTGGTGATGTGAGTGATCATGACACACAGGACAGAGCTATCACATCCAGAATCCAATTGCCCAGAATGGGTACACGGGTGGCATATATTCCAGAGGGCTCCAGTGAATGGAGGGATGTGACACTTGTGGGATATGCAGTAAAAGCTACTGGCAAGTTAAATATTGGTAGAATGTTCATGATGATGTTGAAGAACCAAGCTCCATAGACTGACAGAATGTGGTGAAAAAGTAGAGAGTAAGAAAGCTCAGTGAAAGTACTGACAGTGGGTTCAGAAGTGACTCTAGCATCAGAAAACTATCACCTTCCAGAGACGACCGTCTGATCGTGCAAGAGGGCAATCTCACAGTAAGAGTTCCAACACACAAAATAGAGTAAGTGCAGAATGTTTTAAGGGCAAATAAAACATTAGAAAAATTAAATCTGGAGAAAAGTGGACTTAACTTCCTATTCTTAGGTGACCCAAAAAACATGAAACCAGTCATTTTTAGCGACGCTTCACATGTTAATCTTCCTGATTGGTATTCTAATGCAGCTGGTTTCAAAATATTTCTGATGGGTGAAATTGAGAAATGTTGTCCTTTAGTTTGTGAAACTGAGAGGGTGTTAAAATACTGTCGAAATACTGCCATGGAGATGGGATTCTAAAAAATAGTGTTTTGAAACTTTGGTTGTTCATAAAAATTCAATTTTTTATATAAGGCGAGTTAAGTGAATCTGTTAAATATCTATGAATTCTATTTAATTGTGTGCAGGGGTGGATATTTACTAGGGATTCATTTGAGCCCTTTTAAAAATAGACACAGACTAAAACTATGGGTGTTGGGTTAGGAGGTCTATGCTTGTAATGTGTAAGCCTGTAAATAAATATAAAGGTCTTTAAGGATTGACGTCAGTGCTATCCTTCACCAACTGGCTTTCTGGAATTGAACACGGGGTCATGGGTGAACAGGACTTGGTGTGAGGCTGAGTTTTGGAAAAATTCCTGTTTATCAGGGGATGAAAAACCAGAGACCGGCCAGGAGAATACTGGAATAGTCGAGGCTAGAGGTAAGAAGAGAATTAAGAGTTAGTACCAGATGGGAAGGCAGAGAGAAAAGGGAAAGAATGAGGAGCAAAACAAAATCACAATGGTGTTTTATTTATTTGCATAAAAATAGGATTTTGTATTTTGTAGCATGTCGCTGGCATCTATGATGATGGTGCTAAATGTTCCTTTTCTATTCTTTATTTCTTTTGTACAGGTAATATCTGTATCAGGGATCACTATAGGTACTGGGATTGTCGACAACATGTGACACACTCATATCCCAGGTAGGTGCCGTTAACTCCAGGCTGTACAGTGGGCAGTGATGAACCTCTTATGCAGCAAAAATTAATTCATTATATCAGAGAACAATAGGGGTGTGAATTTGGTTTCCATAGCGCTGCTGGAAGTGGTGATATGTAAGCCTTGTGCCCTCCTGGAGATACAGGCTGTGCCATCAGCTTCTTCCAACATGGCCCGCATGGCAGGCTCTGTTGAGAAGAGTGCCCATGCGGGCGTCCCTGTGTGTGCCAGAAGAATGTGAAGTAGCGCTATCCTGACAGCACACACCCTACCAGCTGTTGTGATGTCAGACTTCCTAATTTGGACCAAGCAGGTCCAGGGAACAAGTTTTCCTGTCACTCTGCAAACAGCAAACATTGAGCTGGAAGACAGGTCTGACACCAGTGTTATTTAAAGGGCCAGGCACCAACTTGCAGGTGAGGTAATTTTGAAGAACTTCTGCAATTGTAAAGTGTCTGGAAGTGTTCTGGAGGTGTTGTGGTGAGTTCCTGGAGAGTATTGCTGTATCCTCACAGGAAGGGTAGAGGATTAGGTGACCTGTCCACACAAAGGCTACAACAGGTATGGGCATAGCAGTGGCAGTACCACTGGGTCCTCAGCACGTCAGAATGAAGCAGAGACTGTGAGAGGTTAAGCTCTGCTCAATGCCCTCTACCAACTTGGAGACAGACTTCTCCATGCCCCTTGACAGTGACAGGCAGGCCAATAATACACCCAGAACCTCAATGTGCATTCCCATCAGCGCTCACCTGAATGTCATCCCATCCAGGTCCTCATCTGAGTCTTCTGCAGCAGAACTCCTCTGTGACTGTGCCCTTCAGGGAGTTGGCAAATGAACCCCGGCCTGGCTGCAGCCCACTTGTGCCCAGATGACTCTCCACATGCTGACCCCAACTCTATAATAGCCTCCGAGGTACGTGCAGATCCAGTATCCGAGCTGGTGGCTGCGAGTGTCTGATCAATTGACAGGGTCTCTTTATCAGTGGTATGGTGTTGCTCTCCCTCTTCCTCCTTCAGCTGCTGTGGCTGGGCAGGTGGCAGTTTTGCCCGTCTAAAAACAGAAACTCAGAAGGGGAAGGTTGGTGTGAGGGAAGGGGGTGTGGGCTGGGAAGAAAGAGGTCCATGGACACCATCAGCAGCTTGCACTTCATGGGAGATCCCAGGATGAGGGTGAGTGGCAGTTGAGAACGGGCATAAGGCAGTAACATACCGTCATCCTGAATGCTCTTGGCGACACTGGATGACACGGGCTCTAGTGCAGCCAGTCCCATAATGCAGATAATCATCTGCACCGTAGGGTTCAGGAAATGGAGGCATCTTGTCTCCCACCAGTTCTGCTCTGCTCATTTCTATTGTTTGCCACCTTGTCCTGCGAGAGAGAGAGAATATCAATGATTGTGTCGCACTGTGTTCGGGTGATCTGCCTGCCATAGCTGAATAGCTTTAGGTATGTGGAGGCAGCAAGTGGTGAGTGTGAGGCTGGCAGCATTGGTAGATGTGTGAGGGTGAGTTGGATTATCTGGATGTTCGGTGTGTGCCCTCAGTGCCGGGGACTGCTGCTGGGTGAGTGATGGGGGTGTGAACAGTGTGAGATACTGATGGTGTGGTGGGTAGGAGATGTTAATGTTAAGCTGTAGTCCATGACCACTTGTGTGAGGTCAATGAACTTCCTGTGGAACTGCTGCCAGATCCTCGGCGCCAGAGTCTGGAAATTGACCTCCCTGGACACCTGCTCTCACTCCCTTGAGGGTCGTCCTTGAGGATCTCCTGACCCTCTACAGAACAATGGTGTGTGCCATCCTGTCCATCTCCATCACTAATGACTAACCCTAACCCTAATCCCTCCAATCACACACCATCCTGACGTGGGAACAAGATCGCTGTTCCCTCACTGTCATTGGGTCAAAATCCTGGAACCCCCTTCCGAACAGCATTGTGGCTGTATCTACACCACATGGACTGCAGCGGTTCAAGAAGGCAGCTTCCATAAACAGCAATGCAATAATGACCAGATATTCTGTCTCTTATTGATGCTGTTTGAGGAATGTGTGGGAATGTGTTGGTGTGGGAGAAATGGGTTCGAATTCATGGGACATTGGCACCAGTACTGGGGAAGGAGGGAGCTGTTCCGATGGGATGGGCTCTGCCTAAATCAGATTCCTGGTGAATCGCAAAACTAGGGCTGTAGATAGGGCTTTAAACGAAATAGTGGGGGGGTGCGGGGAGGGTTCAGTTGCATGGAAAAACAGGAAGTTAAAGGAGAAGGTAGGAGTGCAGGTTAGTGATGAGGCTGATTGTTACCAGAAAATAAAAGGAATGGACAGAACGTGTGAATGTCATATTACACCAAGGAATCAGACAAGAGTAGGGAAATTTGATGATAAAACAAACTTAAAGGCTTTGTATCTAAATGCACGAAGCATTCAGAATAAAATAAATGAGTTAACAGCACAAATAGAGACGAATGGTTGTGCTTTAGTGGTGATGACTGAGAGGTGGTTGCAGGGAAACCAGGTTTGGGAATTGAATATCCAAAGGTACTCAGTATTTTGGAAGGATAGGCAGGAAGGAAAAGGAGGAGGTGTGGCTTTGTTAGTAAAGGAAGGATCAATGCTGTAGTGAGAAACGATATAGGCACTGGAGATCAAGACGTCGAATCAGTCTGGGTAGAAATAAGAAATAGCAAGGGAAAGAAGTCCTTAGTGGGAGTAATCCATAGGTCCCCAAACAGAAGTTCCGCAGTGGGACACAGTATTAACCAGGAAATACTGCGGGCTTGTAAGAAAGGTACGGCAATAATCATGGGTGATTTTAATATGCAAATAGACTGGATTAATCAAATTGGCAAAGGTAGCCTCGAGGGAGAGTTCATTGAATGTATTAGAGATAGCTTTTTGGAGAAATATGTTGTGGAACCAACCAGGGAGCAGGCTATTCTAGATTTGGTATTGTGTCATGAGGTGGGATTAATTAATGATCTCATTGTTAAGGATCCTCTAGGGAAGAGTGATCATGGCATGCTAGAATTTCAAATTCAGTTTGCGGGCGAGAAACTGGAGTCCCATTCCAGCATTCTGGAGTTAAACAAAGGTAATTACATAGGCATGGGGATAGATTTAGCCTTAGTGGACTGGGCAGGAAGACTAAAAGGTAGGACAGTTGATGAACAGTGACAGATGTTTAAGGAGATATTCAATTCATCCCAACTAAAATATTCCATAGAGGAAGAAAGATCCTAAGAGGGGGAAAAACATCTGTGGCTAAGCAAGGAAGTTAAGGATAACATAAAGACAAAAACTAAGGCATATCATATTGCAAAGGCCAGTGGCAGGCTGGAAGACTGTGAAACTTATAAAGATCAACAAAGGGTTACTAAAAAAGTAATAAAAAGAGCAAAGGTAAATTCTGAAAGAAAACTATCACAAAATATAAAAATGGATAGCAAAAGCTTCTATTAGTATATAAAAGGTAAGAGAGTAGCTAAAGTGAATGTTGGTCCCTTGGAGGTTGAGACTGGGGAGTTAATAGAAGGGAACACAGAAATGGCGGAGACAATAAATCAGTATTTTGCCTCAGTTTTCACAGTGGAGGACATGAGTACCTCCCAATAGTAACAGGTAATGCAGAGGTTATAGAGAGGAACTTAGAACAATCATCAACACTAGGGAGAAAGTACTGAGCAAACTATTGGGATTGAAGGCAGACAAGTTCCCAGGGCCTGATGACCTACATCCGAGGGTCTTAAAATAAGTGGTAGCAGAGATAGTGGATCCATTGTTTATAATATTCCAAATTTCCCTGGATATTTGAAAGGTTCCACTTGATTGGAAAAAAGCTAATATCTCGCCCTTATTCAAAAAGGGAGAGAGGCAGAATGTAGGAAACAATAGACCAGTTAGTTTAATATTTATCATTGGGAAATTGTTAGAATCCATTATTGAGGAAATAATAACAGGACGTTTAGAAAGTCAAAACGCAATCCATCAGAGTCAGCATGGTTCTTTGAAGGGTAAATTGTGTTTGACTAATTTGCTAGAGTTCTTCGAAGCTGTGACAAGCAAAGTGGATAATGGGGATCCTGTAGATGTAGTATATCTGGACTTCCAGAAAGCATTTGATCAGGTGCCACACAAAAGGTTAATACACAAGGTATGATCACATGGGGTTACGGGCAATTTATTAGTTTGGATAGAGGATTGGTCAACCAACAAAGAACAGAGAGTCGGGATAAATGGGTCTTTTTCTGGTTGGCAAGATGTAACTAGTGGGGTGCCACAGGGTTCGGTCCTTGGGCCCCAACTATTTACAATATATATTAATGACTTGGATGCAGGGATAGAAGGTACTATAGCTATCAG
Organism: Heterodontus francisci; assembly: GCF_036365525.1. Taxonomy (NCBI): domain Eukaryota; kingdom Metazoa; phylum Chordata; class Chondrichthyes; order Heterodontiformes; family Heterodontidae; genus Heterodontus; species Heterodontus francisci. Next base: position 5,930,318 of record NC_090400.1, on the reverse strand, counting down.
TACTGGCCAGGATAACTCCCCTGCCCTTCTTTAAAATAGTGCCCTGGGATCTTTTTACATCCATCGGAAAGGGCAGACAGAGTTTATCATCACATCCTAAAGATGGCAGCTCGAACAGTGCAGCACTACCTCAGTACTGTACTGAAGTGCCAATGTAGATAGCTGTGCACAAATTTCTGGAGTAGATCTTGAACCCACAACCTTCTGACACAGAGGTGAGAGTGCTACAACTGAACCACAGCTGACACAATAGCAAATGTACGAGCAGCCTCTCAGCATTCAACTGCAAACACCAACTCTTACTCTGAAGATCAATCAGGATGGAAACTGTAACATTAAATAAATATTCATTAGCATTGTTTACTCTGCTTTTGGGGATACTGAGAAAACTTGCAGAGGCTTTCCTTAGGAGATAAGTTAGTTGGGTAGATTCCACGTAGCAGCAGATGGTTTAAAGAAAGGAGGGACAGAATGAATCAAATGGTATTGGATCATTCCGTCCTTTCTCATCATTTCTCTTCAAATTCTGTTAAATTTTCTCTCCAATGTGCAGTCGGTATAGTGGTTCAGAGGTAATTTACACTCCTGTGGTTGTGGTCAGAATGAACTTGGCACATTAAATGCTGAGCAAGAATGGTATCCAATCAAAAGGGTTTTGGTTAAGTGAGATACTTATGTTAATATTTTATATGTTGTTGCAGTCATAGAGAGATGCAGCACTGAAACAGGCCCTTCGGCCCATCGAGACTGTGCTGACCAACAACCACCCATTTATATTAATCCCATATTCCCTCCCACCTACCTACACAAGGAGCAAATTACAGTGGCCAATTTACCTATCAACCTACAAGTCTTAAGCTGTGGGAGGAAACCAGAGCACCCAATGGAAACCCACACAGTCATAGCGTGAACTTATGAAATCTGCATAGGCAGTACCCAGAACTGAACCTGCGTGGCTGGAGTTGTGAGGCTTCAGTGCTAACCACTGCGCCACTGTGCCATCCAATTTGAATAAATAAATAAATGTCGGTCCATGTAGAATCAATGGCATCGATCAGAATGATAATGAGCAATATCGATATAACTCACTTTAACTAAACTTTTGTTCTGATTTTTAGACGTTTGGCAGTAAGAACTTGGAGCGAATTGGAGTGATTCTCCAAAGAGGGATTCTCATTCTCATGATAACCTGTTTTCCCTGCTGGGCCATCTTCATAAACATTGAGCACATTTTATTGGCCATCAAACAATCTCCTGCAGTAGCCAAGTGAGAGTCTTATCTATTTTTTATGACAAAAGAGAATAAAATAACGGCGTTAGTGTGAAAGAAAGAAGCCATCCTGAGTTTGTGGCCCAAAGACAGAGTGTGTTCATGAACATAGAAATTTTGGTCAAGCAGAGGCCAGATGGTTTCCTCAATACAGAGTGGGCCAATGAAATACTGAGTCGACCATCTTGCAATGGATTCCACCTGGTAACAACATTCAGAGCAGCATTGATAGGGAATAGCAACAAGACTCATGCTGTCCACATAGTTGGTTTGATGGGAGTGAGAAACTAAGCTGGAATTGAAAGGGAAAATAATTCAGCAAAATAAATCCTATAATAGAACTAAACAAAACAGACTTTAGTCCTTAGAATAAGGGGGATTTCAACAGAGTTTTTACATATTCCATCAATCCTCTCCACAGACTCTGTTAGTCAGTGCCACTCTGTAACAGGGTGGCTGGAGGCACCTCTCAGTTCAAGACTGGTCATTCTTTTCTCCCCCGGAATCCTTTGCAGCCACATGGAGCAGCCTGACTGGAAACTGAGCAAGTGAGTCTGAGTGATCCTGTGATTCAAACTCATGTCTTATTGGGAGTTAGATACAAAACTACTCCAAACCCCAGAACAGCTGCCTGTTTGATTCTTTAGAAAATAAATAGAATGATAGAATTTTACAATGGGAGGAGGAAGCCATTCAGATCATCGAATCTGTGGCAACTCTTTCGAAGAACAATCCAGTTAGTCCCACTTCCTCGCTCTTTCCCCATGTCTCTACAATTCTTTCTTCTTCAAGTATTTATCCAATTCCTGTTTGAAGGCTGCTATTGAATCTGTCCCCACCACCCTATCAGGCAAAGCCAAATCCTAATCACTCATGGCATAAAAACATTGTTCCTCATGTCATCTCTGGTTCTTTTACTAATCACCTTGAATCTGTGCCCTCTGGTTATTGACACTTAGCCTTTAGAAATAATTTCTTTGTATTTACTCTATTTAAACCCTTGATGATTTTAAACATCCCTTTCAAATCACCTTTTAGCCTTTGCTGCTCAAAGGAGAAAAATCACAATTTCTCCAGTCTATCCATATACATGTAATCCCTCATCCATGGAACCATTCTAGTAAATCTCTCTGTATCCTCACCAAATACTGCCCTTCTTACCATTTCAAACTGAATATGAATAATTTTCCTCTGCGATTACATAAATATGGCTTTGAAATACATCACTGGGAGGTCGGAATGTAGGGGTAGAAATTGATCTTTTTGTCAATTTTCGAAGCAGAAAATGGGGAGCAAAAAGGACCAGTTTTGGGAAGCAACATCCCACAGCCATATTGGTAAAGGCAGTTTTCCAGGTGTCCTGGGCAGTTGAATCAAACAGGCGTCCGGTCCCTTACATATGTAAATGAGGCAGTACAATGAATGTTGATTTCATGCCTGTATCAATGTTGTACCAGACCAGATATCAGTACAAACATCAGAGTTGGGAATTTATGACCATCTCTATGATATATTATTTCCTTTGTTCTATTGTGTCTCCCAGTGAAACCTGCCTGAGAGTCCACTATGTGGCAGATCTAACTTGCTGCCTTCATTGCTGGGGCACAGGATGTTGGTACTTCACTGTGCTGCAAGACTTTGATATCTCAGTTTGGATGTCAATCATGGAGAATCGAGGCTGACATCGATAGATTTTTGGACTCCATGGGAATTAAGGGATATGGGGATTGGCAGGAAAGTGAAATTGAGGTCAATATCCATGATTTTATTGAATGGAGGAGTAGTCTCGAGGGGCTTTATGGACTGTTCCTGATCCTATTTATTATATTCTTATGATCAGATAGTGATGTTCTATGGTTTCCCTATTGTTACCAGAATCTTCTATTTCTCTTGCAGGTTAACACAACTCTATGTAATGATATTTATTCCTGGTCTTCCTGTAAGTAAATTATTATCGGTCGTGCACATGCACACATAGCTCGTTAAAGAACTGAATCAGTAGTTACCTGAAATGTGAACAGGCCAAAAGAGTCCAGAAGATCACAGTGGATCTCCTTGTGACCAACTGGGTTAATGCACCAACCATCAAGCCCATATCCATCAGAATGATCCCCAGACTATGCTGTTCTCAATTGGGGAACAATAATGACTCAGTGCCATATAGCTAGATACTGGAAGAAGTCTTAAATAACCCAAAGACAGATGCCAGCAGAGCTCCAGAACCTCAACCTTGTCACTGTTCCCCATGTGCATACTCACAGAAAGATGTTCATGCACAAAAAATATTCACACATATACACACACTCACATACCCATGCACACGCATACTCATATACTGATACTCACACATTCACACAAACAGACTCACTCACACATCCACTTCGCGCGCACACGCACGCACGCACACACATATTCCAGCACCATCACAACTAACTGGTTATTGGGAGTGCCTTATTTCTTACCTTTCATGGCCCAGGATTGCTGAGGCCGATAACTGTAACTCAAGTGCTTCCTGGTTCCTGCCCAATCCTTAGCTAACTCTCCGACACTTCTGCCTACCTCCCACTGGACCAGGACTCCATCACCGAAAATCAAACTATTGTTTCCAGGACTGTGACTGACTTCATCTCCTTTGGAGATCTTCCAACCACAGCTTTCCACCTCATAGTCCCCCAACCCCGAACAGCCCGCTTCACCTCCTTCCCAAGATTCACAAACAGGATTGTCCAGTTTTTCCCCACCTACATCCATGACTCTTCTGATGCCCCCGTCTCTTTAACAGTTTCCAATTACCTGACCCAAACCGTCTTTTTGTCACCATGGATGTTCAATCTCTCTACACCTCTGTCACCCACCAGGATAGTCTGAGGCTCTCCATTATTTCCTTGAAAGGAGGGTTTTTTTATATTCGTTCATGGGATTTTGGTGTTACTGGCCAGGCCAGCATTTTATTGCCCATCCCTAATTGCCCTTGAGAAGGTGGTGGTGAGCTGCCTTCTTGAACCGCTGCAGTCCATGTGGGGTAGGTACACCCACAGTGCTGTTTGGAAGGGAGTTCCAGGATTTTGACCCAGCGACAGTGAAGGAATGACGATATAGTTCCAAGTCAGGATGGTGTGTGGCTTGGAGGGGAACTTGAAGGTGGTGGTGGTGTTCCCATGAGTCTGAAAGCCTTGTCCTTCTCGTTGGTAGACGTTGTGGGCTTGGAAGGTTCTGTCTAAGGAGCCTTGGTGCATTGCATCTTGTAGATGGCACACACTGCTGCCACTGTGCATCAGTGGTGGAGGGAGAGAATGTTTGTAGATGGGGTGCCAATCAAGCAGGCTGCTTTGTCTTGGATGGTGTCGAGCTTCTTGAGTGTTGCTGGAGCTGCATCCAAGGGATGCAGGCAAGTGGAGAGTATTCCATCACACTCCTGACTTGTGCCTTGTCGATGGTGGACAGGCTTTGAGCAGTCAGGATGTGAGTTACTCACCTCAGGATTCTTAGCCTCTAACCTGTTCTTGTAGCCACGGTATTTATATTTGTTTATTGAGAGATACAGCACTGAAACAGGCCCTTCAGCCCACCAAGTCTGTGCTGAACATCAACCACCCATTTACACTAATCCTACATTAATCCCATATTCCTACCACATCCCCACCTTCCCTCAATTCCCCTACCTCAACTGTGGCAATTTATAACGGCCAATTTACCTATCAACCGGCGGTGGGAGGAAACCAGACCACCCGATGAAAACCCACGCGGTCACAGGGAGAACTTGCAAACTCCGTACAGGCGGTACCCAGAATCAAACCCGGGTCACTGGAGTGGTGAGGATGCAGTGCTAACCACTGAGCCACTGTACCACCCATGGCTATTCATGTTCAGTTTCTGGTCAATGGTAGCCCCGAGGATTTTGATAGTGGGGATTCAGCGATGGTAATGCCATTGAATGTCAATGAGAGATAGTTAGATTCTCTCTTGTTGGAGATGGTCATTGCCAGGCAATTGTGTGGCGCGAATGTTACTTGCCATTTATCAGCCCAAGCCTGGATATTGTCCAGGTCTTGCTGCATTTCTACATGGACTGCTTCAGTATCTGAGGAGTCACGAATGGTGCTGAACATTGTGCAATCATCAGCGAACATCCACACTTCTGACCTTATGATTCAAGGAAGGTCATTGATGAAGCAACTGAAGATGGTTGGGCCTAGGACACTACCCTGAGGAACTCCTGCAGTGATTTCCTGGAGCTCAGATGATTGACCTCCAACAAACACAACTATCTTCCTTTGCGCTAGGTATGACTCCAGCTAGCGGAGGGTTTTCCCTCTGATTCCCATTGACCTCAGTTTTGCTAGGTCTCCTTGATGCCATACTCGGTCAAATGCTGCCTTGATGTCAAGGGCAGTCACTCTCACCTCACCTCTTGAGTTCAACTCTTTTGTCCATATTTGAACCAAGGCTGTAATGAGGTCAGGAGCTGTGTGGCCCTGGTGGAACCCCAACTGAGTGTCACTGAGCAGGTTATTGCTCAGCAAGTGCTGCTTGATGGCATTGCTGATGACACCTTCCATCACTTTACTGATGATTGAGAGTAGGCTAATGGAGCGGTAATTGGTTGGGTTGTAGCTGTACTGGAACAGCTTGGCTAGGGGTGCGGCAAATTCTGGAGCACAGGTCTTCAGTACTATTGCCAGAATATTGTCAGGGCCCACAGCCTTTGCAGTATCCAGTGCCTTCAGTCGTTTCTTGATATCATGCGGAGTGAATCGATTTGGCTGAAGTCTGGCATCCTCCTTCAGGAGGAGGCCGAGATGGATCATCAACTCGGCACTTCTGCCTGAAGATTGTTGCAAATGCTTCAGCCTTATCTTTCGCACTGATGTGCTGGGCTCCCCCATCATTGAGGAAGGGGATATTTGTGGAGCCAACTCCCCCAGTTAGTTGTTTAATTGTCCACCACCATTCACGGCTGGATGTGGCAGGACTGCAGAGCTTAGATCTGATCCGTTGGTTATGGGATCGCTTAGCTCTGTCTATTGCATGCAGTTTACGCAGTTTGGCACGCAAGTAGTCCTGTGTTGTAGCTTCACCAGGTTGACACCTCATTTTGAGGTATGCCTGGTGCTGCTCCTGGCATGCCCTCCTGCACACTTCATTGAACCAGGGTTAGTTTACTGGCTTGATGGTAATGGTAGAGTGGGGGATATGGCAGCCCATGAGGTTACAGATTGTGGTTGAGTATAATTCTGCTGCTACTGATGGCCCACAGCGCCTCATGGATGCCTAGTTTTGCATAGCTAGATCTGTTCGAAATTTATCCCATTTAGCACGGTGATAGTGCCACACGACACGATGGAGGGTGTCCACAATGGGAAGGCAGGATTTTCTCTCCACAAGTACTGTGCGGTGGTCACTCCTACCATTACTGTAATGGACAGAAGCATCTGCAGCAGGGAGATTGGTGAGGACATGGTCAAGTATGTTTCTCCCTCTGTTGGTTCCCTCACCACCTGCCGCAGACCCTGTCTAGCAGATATGTCCTTTAAGACCCAGCCAGCTCGGTCAGTAGTGGTGCTACCAAGCTACTCTTGGTGATGGACATTGAAGTCCCCCACCCAGGGTACATTCTGTGCCCTCGCCACCCTCAGTGCTTCCTCCAAGTGCTGTTCAACATGGAGGAGTACTGAGTCATCAGCTAAGGGCGGGTGGTAGGTGGTAATCAGCAGGAGGTTTCCTTGTCCGTGTTTGATCTGATGCCATGAGACTTCATGGGGTCCAGAATCGATGTTGAGGACTCCCAGGGCAACTCCCTCCCTACTGTATACCACTACCTCTGGTTGGTCTGTCCTGCCGGTGGGACAGGACATACCCGGGGATGGTGATGGCAGTGTCTGAGACATTGTTGGTCAGGTATGATTTGTGAGTATGACTATGTCAGGCTGTTGCTTGACTAGTCTGTGGGACAGCTTTCCCAACTTTGGCATAAGCCACCAGATGTTAGTAAGGAGGACTTTGCAGGGTTGACAGGGCTGGGTTTGCCGTGGTCATTTCCGGTGCCTAGGTCGGTGCCGGGTGGTCCGTCCAGTTTCGTTCCTTTTTATTGACTTCGTAGCGGTTAGATGCAACTGAATGGCTTGCTAGGCTATTTCAGAGGGCATGTAAGAGTTAACCACATTACTGTGGGTCTGGAGTCACATGTAGGCCAGATCAGGTAAGGACAGCAGATTTCCTTCCCACAAGGACATTAGTGAACCAGATGGGTTTTTACAACAATCAACAATGGTTTCATGGCCATCATTAGACTAGCTTTTTTAATTCCAGATTTATTAATTGAATTCAAATTCCACCTTCTGCTGTGGTGGAATTTGAACGCATGTCCGCAGAGCAATACCCTGGGTCTCCGGGTTACTAGTCCAGTCACATTACCACTAGGCCACCACCTCCAGCCAGTTTCCATTCACCACCACCTTGCTCCGCCCAGCTGAACTTGCTCTCACATTAAACAACATCGACTTTAACTTCTCTCACTTCTTCCAAATAAAAGCTGTTCCGCATTGTTCCTAGCTATGCCTGCCTTTTTGTTGGGTATGTGGACCATTCCTAGTTCCAGTCGTACTCATGCCTCCTCCCTCACCTCTTTTTCTGGTACATTGATGACTGTATCGGTGCTGTTTCCTGTTCTCACCCTGAACTGGAGAACTTCATCAACTTTGCTTCCGATTTCCACCCTTCTCTCGCCTCTGTATGGTCCATTTCCGACACTTCCCTTCCCTCCCTTCCCTTTCTCACCTTCTCTGTCTCCATTTCTGAGGATAGACTATCAACAAATATTCATTATATGCCCACTGACTCCCACAGCTACCTCGACTACACTTCCTCACACCCTGCTTCCTGTAAGGACTCCATTCCATTCTTCCAGTTTCTCCATCTCTGTAGCATCTGTTCTGATGATAGAACCTTCCAGACCAGTGCTTCTGATATGTCTTCCTATTTCCTCAAGCTATAGCTTGGGTCATAGAGGACCTGTGTAAATGATATGCAGTCAGGCTGAACATAACCCCAATGAAGATCTGAATAATGAATAATGAATAAACTTTTCAAGGAATTATGAATGTAACTTGCATTTTTATTTCAATAGTGATTGATACATTATCTGCTGCTAACTATTTTCAATATTCTTTCTCAGGCAACATTTCTCTATGAATTAGAGATCAGATACCTTCAGAATCAGGTATAGTCAACAACAACAACTTGTTTTTATATAACGCCTTTAACATAGTAAAACATCGCAAGGTTTTATAAAACAAAATATGACACTGAGCCACATAAAGAGATTTTAAGGCAGATGACCAAAAGATTCGGTCAAAGAGATTGGAGGGTCTTGAAGGAGGAAAGTGAGGTCGAGAGGCAGAGAGGTTTAAGGAGGTGATTCAGCGCCTAGGGCCTCGACAGCTGAAGGCACGGCCACCAATGGTGGACACTGTGTTTTGAAATGAGCATTAAATTACTTCAATAATTATTGCAGTAAGATGTATTTAAGAGTCTTCAGTTTTGTTCCTCTTATTTCGAAGGGCAATTGCATTCGGGCAGAAGATACATAATATTTCCGGAACTAACTTTGAAAAAGCCGAATGTAGAATCCACCCAATTTCATGACACTAAAATCAAAGGGATAAAATCGGGTGGCGTCGACAATGGGCAGGTGATCTGCTTTCCCAGATTATCACCCAGGCTGTGAATGTGAAAATTACTGGAGTGTCAGTTTTTTTCACTGACAGTCTGGGCTGAATTTTACCAGCCCTCCGACATCAGGGGTTGTGGTGGGGGGCCCAGAAAATTCTTCTGGGAGAGGCTCACCATGACTCCCGACGCCGAGAAGGCCCCGTTGCATTTTGCCCACGGTGGCGAGCCCTCGATGCAGCACGGCGGACCTTCATTTTAATATAAAAATCAATTTTAAAAAATGCAAATAAACCTGCCTGGACCAGACGACCGTCCCATACCGATAGTCCGCCCACCGGCCAGAACTCCCGTGCCTTCGGATGTTCGCACAGACTTCTGAGGTGTGACACTGGTGGGGAGGGGGGAGGGGGGAGCAGTGAAATTCTCAGGTCGGGCCGATGGTGGAGAGTGGGGAACAGTCTTTTGATTGGTGGGGGCGATGGTGGGAAGGCGTTCAGGTTTGAAGTTAATAAAAGTTGGTGGTGGGGTGGGGGAGGTCAGAATCTGTACAGAAGATTTTTTTGGGGGGGAATGGGAAATTAATGAATCGATTCTTCCTTTGGGTTGTGGGTGAGGGAGTGAAAATGTTACTACATGTGCAACTTTAATTTTGAACATTTGTTTCCTTTAAAAATGCAAATGATAGTGAAGGGCTTGGAGCCCATTAAAAATGGTGCTGGCGCCTGTACGGTGACGCCTGACGGCTTGGCCAAGGATGAAACTGATGTTCTTTATGGAAGGAAATCTGCCATCCTTACCTGGTCTGGCCTTCATGTGACTCCAGACCCAGAGCAATGTGGTTGGCTCTTAAATGCCCTCTGGCCGAGCAAGCCACTCAGTTGTATCAAACTGCTACGAAGCCTAAGAAAACAAATGAAACTGGACGGACCATCCAGCATTGATCCAGGTACTGGAAATGACAAGGACAAACCTAGCCCTGTCCTCCTTGCTAACATCTGAGGGCTTGTGCCAAAGTTGGGAGAGCTGTCCCACAGACTAGTCAAGCATCAGCCTGACATAGTCATACTTAGAAATCATACCTCACAGACAATGTCCCAGACACCACCATCACTATCCCTGGGCATGTCCTGTCCCACTGGCAGGACAGACCCACGAGATGTGACAACACAGTTGGGAGGGAGTTGCCCTGGGAGTCTTCAACATTGACTCTGAACCCTGTGAAGTCTCATGGCATCAGGTCAAACATGGGCAAGGAAACCTCCCGCTGATTACCACCTATCGCACCCCCACCCCACCCCATCCCTTGGCTGCTGAATCAGTGCTTCTCCATGTTGAACACCAACTGGAAGAAGCACTGAGAGTAGCAAGGGAGCAGAATGTACTCTGGGTGGGGGACATCAATGTCCATCACCAAGATTGGCTCGGTAGCACCACGACTGACCAAGCTGGCTGAGTCCTAAAAGACATAGCTGCTGGACTGTTTCTGCGGCAGGGGTGAGGAAACTAACAAGAGAAAAAATCCTACTTGACCTCTTCCTCACCAATCTAACTGTTGAAGATGCATCTGTCCATGACAGTATTGGTAGAAGTGATTACCACACAGTCCTTATGGAGACAAAGTTCCATCTTCACATTGAGGAGACCCACCATTGTGTTATGTGGCATTACCACAGTGCTAAATGGGATAGATTTCAAACAGATTCACAACTCAAAACTGAGCACCCATGAGGCACTGCGGGCCATCAGCAGCAGCAGAATTGTACTCAGCCACAATCTGTAACCTCATGGCCTGGCATATCCCCCACTCTACCATTACCATCAAATCAGAACCAAACTTGGTTCAATGAAGAGTGCAGGAGGGCGTGCCAGGAGCAGCACAAGGCAAACCTCAAACTGAGCCTTGTGAAGCTATAACACAGGACTACTTGCATGCCAAACAGTGTAAGCAGCATGCGATAGACATAGCTAAGTAATCGCACATACCCATAGATCAGATGTAAGATCTGCAGTTGTTGGGTGGATGGGGGAGGGGTGGAGAAGGTCAGATGGTAAAGGTAAGTGTTTTAGGAGGAAGGGCTAATAATTAATTTAATTGTTATTGAGGAGGTGGGACATGAGCGGAAGGGATGTATATATTTAATTTAATTTAATCTTTATTTAAATATTTAAATTTGCCGATCGGGCGAACAGCTGTTTAAAAATGGCAGCAATGCCTTCGCACAGGCAGCTGACGCTACTGCTGGGGATGGGCAGCCCACTGCTCCACGTGATCGGAGGCTTGGCATTGTGGTAGCTCTTTAACGTGCGGGGCCGGACACCATTTGTTTTCACCAGCATTCTTATAAATCTCAGTCTTAGGTCTCAGCTCTTGATGGGCTGGTAGAATAGCTTACGATGGCCCCATTTTGATAAGATGAGGGCTGTTTACACTCTATTGTGTTGAAGGGTAATTGGAGACGTAGAATCTGTGAATGTCTTTGTTTTAACTCATTTTGTGCATCACTCACATCCATATGTGATGAGCTGTCTCATTTCCATGTAGATGAGGTTAATTTGTTTAGTTCCTGTAGACATGGATGTGTATTTTAGTGCAGGAGGTGGTATTTGTCATGTGACTGTGTCCTCCATCTAGTTGAAAGCAAATGTTCCAGTCTTTTAAAATTGTTCTAATTTTTATAGCTCTTCAGTTTATTTCTTTTATTTTCATTGCTGCACTTCTTGTGATTGTGGCAACTCCCCCAAAAAGGAAAAAAAGAAATGTCTTGGATTCTATTTTTTGTTGTTTGTTCTGATGACTTAGTCAGAAAGGATGAAAGAAGATATACGGTCACGCCAGTACACACATTCATTTCATACACTCCTCAGCCTTCCAAACCTAGTACAAGCTTTTGTGGATAGAGTGTGTATTTTTACATCCTGGACAGTACAGTGACTAGGACATAGATTTTTTTGGGCGATGTGTATAATTTTTCAGTTGGATAGTTGGAGGAGTAAACTCCATCGAAAAAGCCTGGCTTTTATAACTTTGAATTTTTGCAGGAATGTGAGCAGATTGTGGTCTGTGTAAATTTGAACCTCTTTGTGAGAGCATGGAATAGCAGAATAGGGGGAATGAGTGAGTAGGACACTTATCAGAGAGATAGCAGGTTATTGACTGAAATCAGTGGATTCAAATCTCCTGCACTCTGGGGAAGCTCAATGATAGATGGGGGAGCTCCCTGGTGAACAGGGACTTTAAATTTGCTGATGTAACTGTAAATGTGGGCAAGTAGTCAGCACCTACAAGCAGGCAAGTTCAAGCAATGAGCCTGAACCAAGTGAGGAAAGGGGACCCTCTTAGATCAGGCACATTGTACCCCAAACATGGCCATTGGGAGAACAGTTGCATCCGACCTTCCCGCTACACTGGCACCATGCCACACACATACTGTTGGTCCATTGAACGGCAATCCCGAGGCCTGACTTTATTGTCTTGTTCCCACCTCAGGGGATCATCTTGCCTCAGCTTTTCACTGGTTTCATAGCCAACATCTTCAATGCAATCATTAATTATCTCTTCCTCTTTGTGCTGATGCTGGGAGTACCGTAAGTAGAAAACAAATTTTTAAAAATGTTAAAATATCAGTTCATAAACTTTCACAGAATGATGACACAAACATGGTTTGAAGCTGCCTTTAAAATGTGTACTTGGTGTTTTTCAGAGGCTCAGCTGCTGCCAATGTTGTTTCTCAGTACTGTCAAGTTATACTTCTGTTTGTATACATTCGATGGAAAAAGTTGTACGTTGGGACCTGGGCAGGTAGGGTCCGGGTGGTAATTCCAACTTTGGACGATGGTTTAAATGGACGATAACCAATTTGCCCTACTTTCCTTTCTCCTTCTGTGCTTTTCAGACACTTTCTGTACTGTGCTCGTAACTCATTGTTCTTTGTGTAGGATGGTCTACTGACAGCCTGCAGGAGTGGGGCCACTTTATACGCCTGGCAATTCCTAGAATGATTATGCTCTGTATTGACTGGTGGACATATTATATTGGAACTTTTCTAGCAGGTAAATGAACGACCTCACTGATAAAAAAGTATACACACACCTTCCACTTTTGTTAAGTGGGGCTGAAGGAGACCGGAGTCATTCAATGAAATGTAGTGCAAATAGATACCCTCAAAGCAGATAAGCAAGGCTACTCTTTGCCCTGTGGTCTTGAGGTTTACAATGGTTCACAAACACACACAATATGAAGACACTGGGGGAGAAATTCATCTTGGCTGCTGGTGTAAAACAAGTGAGAGTCAATCCACCCGATTCCGTGCAGTATAAAACGAGCTTCCAATTCACTATCACCCCGATCATCACAAGACAAATTTCTATCTCACTCTCTCCTTCAGTCAAATCACAATACACAGTTCCCCCTGCACTGGACAAAACAAACACAAAGTGATAGATCATAGCAAGATCAAGAGTATGATCACAAGATGGCAAAATCAATAGAAGGCAAATAACCAAGGAAACTGAAGATTGAATAGCAGCTATAAAATCACACAATGTATCATAAAAGCAAGAATACTGAATCAATCTGTGCCCACATGCAGCAAGACCTGGACAACATTCAGTCTTGGGCTGAAAAGTGACCAGTAGCATATGTGCCACTCAAATGCCAGGCAATGACCATCTCCTACAAAAGAAAATCTAATCATTTCCCCTTGATGTTCAAAGGCATAACAATCACTGAATTCCACCCCCGCCCCCACTCCGCCCCACGTCAACATCCTGGGGGTTGCCATTAACCACAAACTTAACTGGCCCAGCTGCATAAACATAGTGGTAACAAGAGCATGTCTCAGGATGGGAATTCTGTGTTGAGTAACTCACCTCCTGACTCCCAAAGCCAGCCTGCCATCTACAAGGCACCAGTCAGGAGTGTACTGGAATATTCTCCGCTTTCCTGGATAAGTACAGCTCCAATAACACTCAGGAAGCTCGCCACCATCCAGGACAAAGCAGCCTGCTTGATCAGCACCCCACCAACCACTTTCAATATTCATTCCCTCCACCACCGATGCACAGTGACAGCAGTGTGTATCATAAATAAGCTGCATTGCAGCGACTCACCACGCCCATGACTTCTTCTACCAGCAGATGTGTGGGAACACCATAACATGCAAGTTCCCCTCCAAGTCACACACCATCCTGACTTGGAAATATATCTCCCTTCCTTCACTGTTGCTGGATCAAAATCCTGGAACTCCCTCCCAAACAGCAGTGTGGGTGTCCCCGCACCAGATGGACTGCAGTGGTTCAAGATGGCAGCTCACCACCACATTCTCAAGAGTAATTAGGGATGGACAATAAATGCTGGTCTTGCCAGCGAAGCCCACAACCCATGAAAATTTTTTTTAAAAAGAACAAGTAGAAGGACAATGTTTCAGTGATCGATCCAGGAAATGGCCCATAGTACCTGAAAACCTATATGGAGGTTTTATCCCACTAAACTCATTAGGAAAGCCAATGCAATGGGAGTCTATTTGCCAAATTAAAGTTGATTTTATACCATCGTGTTCTAAATTCTGGACCTGCATCAGGCATTAAAATCTATGTTTGATGTAAGTTGACAATCTGATCCAATAATTCATGTATTCTTGCTGTTCGGGGACCTGACTGGTTTCATTTACCAATGTTTGGTGCCTGGTTAACTTGTTTTGCTAAAAATGACTCTTCCTCTATTTCTCCCTCCCAACCCCACCTCAACCCCCCCACGTCCCCAACAGAGGATTGAGGAGATGAAATCTTGTCAGGGTGACACAGTGGTGCAGTGATTAGCATTACAGCTTCACAGCTCTAGTGACCTGGGTTCAATTCTGGGTACTTCCTGTGTGGAGTTTGCAAGTTCTCCTTGTAACTACATGGGTTTCTGCTGGGTGCTCTGGTTTCCTCCCACAGCCGAAGACTTGCAGGTTGATAGATAAATTGGCCATTGTAAATTGCCCTTCGTGTAGATAGGTGATGGGGATTTGGTAGGGAATATGGGATTAATGTAGGACTAGTATAAATGTGTGGTTGTTGGTTGGCACAGACTCAGTGGGCTGAAGGGCCTGTTTAGGTGTTGTATCTCTCTATAATAAGAATTTCAAGCTTAGCTGGCTAAAGGCAAAGAGTGATGCCAAGTTTAATCACCCAAATTCAGTTAATGTTCCAACGGAGTTTTCCTGAAGAGGAGCAATCATTTTCCATCAAATACTAACCTCTAGTTTGTCCTAATAATCAGAATTATGAAACTTTTCAGAAGCAATAGCACTTGGAATGTTTGTCTGAGGCCGAACAACATTCCAGGTGAAGCCGTTCCTCAAAATCATACAGAAACTTAACCAGAGACTCACAGCATTTGCTGCTTCATCACCTTCTCTGTTTAGTTTCTGTAGCTGATTAGAGGATACACTTAGTTCCACTCTGTGCCCTGAGTGTGTGTCAGAATCGGGAAGAAAGATTTGCATTCATACAGCTCCTGTCATGATCTCAGGATGTCCGAAAATATTTTACTGCCAATGAAATACTTTTTGAAGTGAAGTCACTGTTGTAATGTAGGAAACACGGGAAAGGAGGTTCATGGATCATTGGCCTAAAGTTGGCCTATTTTGAAAAACTTATTTGAGAAATGGAAGGTCTTTGAGTGAAAAACGAGGGCCCCTGGAGTCACCCAGTGAAGGGACAGATTATCGATACAGTGGATATTTGGCACTGCGAGTCTTATTCAGTTCCATTCATCTCCAGAATGGGTTGAAGAGGGAATGGAGTTGAGCTTTAACATTTGTCGTGAAGTATTGTATTTGTGTGGTTTTACATTTCCAATTCTATTGTTTTATGTTGACCACTTTACCAATTTTTCCATTAAATAAAGGGAAAAGAGTGAAGAGTAGAGTTAAGGAATGGTAATAATTGTACATCAATTGTATTTCATTATATGCAAGTGGAGTATTTTAATTGAGGTTTCACTTGCACACATATAAAGAGACACTTACGGAAACTGTAGTATGCTTGTAAAGTTTCACTCTCTAAATAAATGTTAGACTGAGTAAAGATTGGCTCCACTTCTATTTATAATGGGGAACAAAGAAATGGCAGACCAATTAAATATATACTTTGGTTCTGTCTTCACAAAGGAGGACACAATTTACCTCCCAGAAAAATTGGAGAACATAGGGTCTAGTGAGAAGGAGGAACTGTCTGAAATCAGTATTAATAGGGAAATAGCGTTAGGGAAATTGATGGGATTGAAGGCCGATAAATCTCCAGGGCCTTAATCTACACCCCAGAGTACTTAAGGAAGTGGCCCTTGAAATAGTTGATGCACTGCTGGTCATTTTTCAAAATTCTATAGACACTGGAACAGTTCCAATGGATTGGAGGGTAACTAATGTAACCCCACTATTTAAAAAAGGACAGAGAGAGAAAACATGGAATTATAGACCGGTTAGTCTAACATCAGTAGTAGGGAAAAAGCGAGAGTCCATTATCAAACATGTAATAGCAGAGCACTTGGAAAACAATGACAGGATTGGACAAAGTCAACATGGATTTATGAAAGGGAAATCATGCTTGACAAATCGAGTGGAATTTTTTGATGATGTAACGAGTAGAATAGATAAGGGATGTGGTGTATTTGGACTTTCAGAAGGCTTTCGATAAGGTCCCACATAAGGGATTAGCGTGCAAAGTAAAGCACATGGGTTGGGGTAAGGTACTGACATGGATAGAGAACTGGTTGACAGATAGGAAACAAAGAGTAGGAATAAACGGGTCTTTTTCCGAGTGGCAGGCAATGATACCGCAGGGATCAGTGCTAGGACCCCAGCTATTCACAATATCTATTAATGAAATAGATGAGGGAATTAAAGGTAATTTATCAAAGTTTGCAGATGACAGAAAGCTGGGTGGGAGTGTGAGCTGTGAGGAGGATGCAGAGAAGTTCCAGTGTGATTTGGACAGGTTTAGTGAGTGGGCAAATACATGGCAGATGCAGTATAATGTGAATAAATGTGAGGTTATCCACTTTGGTGGCAAAAACAGAAAGGCAGATTAATGGCCTGTTCCTGCTCCTATTTTCTATGTTTCTATGTTATCTGAACAGTGATAGATTGAGAAAGGGGGATGTGCAGAGAGACCTGGGTGTCCTTGTGCACCAGTCGCTGAAAGTAAGCATGCAGGTGCAGCAGGCAGTTAAGAAGGTGAATGGTATGTTGGCCTTCATAGCAAAAGGATTCGAGTACAGGAGCAAAGATGTCTTGCTGCAATTATACAAGGCCTTGGTGAGATCACACCTGGAGTATTGTGTACAGTTTTGGTCTCGTTATCTGAGGAAGGATGTTCTTGCTATGGAGGGAGTGCTGCGAAGGTTCACCAGACTGATTCCTGGGATGGCAGGATTGACGTATGAAGAGAGATTGGGTCGAATAGGCCTGTATTCACCAGAGTTTAGAAGAATGACAGGGGATCTCATAAAAATCTACAAAATTCCAACGGGCCAGGAGATTGCCTCGGCTGGAGCATTTCAGTTATGAAGAGAGACTGAAAAGGATAGGGTTGTTATCCTTGGAGCAGAGAAGGCTGAGGGGGGACATGATTGAGGTGGACAAGATTATGATAGGTTAGATAGGAAGAAATCTTTTCCCTTAGCGGAGGGGTCAAGAACCAGGGGACATAGATTTAAGGTAAGGGGCAGGAGGTTTAGGGGGGATTTGTGAAATTTGTTTTTCACCCAGAGGGTGGTTGGAATCTGGAACGCACTGCCTGAAGGGGTGGTGGAGCCAGGAACCCTCACAACATTTAAAATGTATTTAGATGAGCACTTGAAACATCACAGCATACAAGGCTACGGGCCAGGAATATGGGATTAGAATAGTTGGGTGCTGGATGGCTGGCACAGACACGGGCCGAAGGAGCCTGTTTCTGTGCTGTATAACTATGAATCTATGACTGGACAGACTAGATGCAGGAAGGGTGTTCCCGATGGTGGGGGAGTCCAGGACCAGGGGTCACAGTCTAAGGATAAAGGGTAAGCCATTTAGGACTGAGATGAGGAGAGATTTCTTCACCCAGGGAGTGGTGAACCTGTGGAATTCTCTACCATGAAAAGCAGTTGAGCCAAATCATTAAATATATTCAAGAAAGAGTTAGATATAGTTCTTAGGGCTAATGGGATCAAGGGATACGGGGAGAAAGTGGGAGCATGTTACTGAGTTTGGATGATCAGCCATGATTGCATTGAATAGCAGAGCAAGCTCGAAGGGCCGAATGGCCTACTCCTGCTCCTATTTTTATATGTTTCTATCCTTCACCAACTGGCTTTCTGGAATAGAATGTGGTTGCAGAGAATGGTTGCCTAAAAATAAAGTTTGAAAACAAAGAAAAACATTCAGACATAAGATTACAATCCTATGAGCCATTGTGAGAAATGTCAGAAAGCAAGTGAAAATTGTTGGGATATGATTACCCGCCAATGTTCTCAGAGCCCGAACCATATGACCAGTGGATGAATGAAGTGGATATATGGACAAGTATTGGCCTTGGCATTGTCGCTTCCTACCCAAAGTAAATCAGAAATGAAGTATTTTGTGAGCTGGATAGTGATGAAGGTTTGGACCTTCTATTAGAGTTCTTGAATGAAATTTACAAGGAAGATAATCTATCAAATGCCAATGAGGCATGGCCAGACCTCAATAGATTTTGATCTATGCCATGCAAGAATACATCATGGACTTTAACAGGCTATATAAAAGATTGAGGAAGTTCAATCTGGGAAGCCCTAGATCAGTGCTATCATTTAAACTGCTGGAGTGTGCTAAGGTGTCTCGTATGGACAGGCTCCTGGTTTTAATTCATGTTTGCTTATTGGAAAGAGACTCCCTGTTGGAACAGATGCCTTCTGCCTTAAAAAGTCCTGGGGAGACAGCCATTTCCTTCAGCTTTGGTGGAACAAATGGTCCAGTTGCTGGACACATGCATCAATTCAATGGAAGAGTTACAGACCAGTAGAATAAGCACCATTAGTAGATCTGGCTATTACAGCAGAAGACAGAATTAAAACAGTGAATGAATCCCAGAAATGCCCAAGGAACAGTTAATAGGTCCTTCAGATGTGACTCAAAGTATCATTATGAGATGAACCGCCCAAAGTGGAGAGGCAGATCACTTGAAATGACACATGAGACAGAGAAATCTGAGACAAAAGATGAAGGTAATGATGAATACAAACAAATTGTACTCGTCACAAGGAGTTTTAGTCCTGTGATTAATGTGTTAGTCACAAACTCATTTGACTGTGTTGTGCTAGGTTAAATTAAAGTGCATGGGATTGGGGGTAATGTATTGTGATGGATAGAAAATTGGTTGGCAGACAAGAAACGAAGAGTAGGAATAAATGGGTCTTTTTCTGAATGGCAGGCAGTGACTAGTGGGGTACCGCAGGGATCGGTGTTAGGACCCCAGCTATTCACAATATATATGAATGATTTAGAAGAGGGGATTAAATGTAATATCTCCAAATTTGCAGATGACACAAAACTGGGTGGGAGTGGGAGTTGTGAGGAGGATGCAGAGAGGCTTCAAGGTGACTTGGACAAGTTGAGTGAGTGGGCAAATGCATGGCAGATGCAGTATAATGTGGATAAATGTGAGGTTATCCACTTTGGTGGTGAAAACAGAAAGGCAGATTATTATCTGAACAGCTATAAACTGAGAGAGGGGAATATGCAACGAGACCTGGGTGTTCTCGTACACAAATCGCTGAAGTTAAGCATGCAGGTGCAACAGGTGGTAAAAAAGGCAAATGATATGTTGACCTTCATAGGGACAGGATTTGAGTACAGGAGCAGGGATGTCTTGCTGCAATTATACAGGGCCTTGGTGAGGCCACGCCTGGAATATTGTATTCAGTTTTGGTCTCCTTATCTGAGGAGGGATGTTTTTGCCACAGAGGGAGTGCAGCGAAGGTTTACCAGACTGATTCCTGGGATGGCAGGACTGACATATGAAGAGAGATTTAATCGGTTAGGATTATATTCGCTGGAGCTCAGAAGAGTGAGGGGGGATCTCATAGAAACCTATAAAATTCTAACAGGGCTTGACAGGGTAGATGCAGGAAGAATTTTCCCGATGGTGGGGGAGTCCAGAACCAGGAGCCATAGTCTAAGGATACGGGGTAAACCTTTCAGGACTGAGATGAGGAGAAATTACTTCACCCAGAGAGTGGTGAGCCTGTGGAATTCACCACCACAGAAAGCAGTTGATGCCAAAACATTGTATGTTTTCAAGAAGGAGTTAGATATAGCTCTTGGGTCAAAAGGGATCAAAGGATATGGGGGGAAAGCGGGAACAGGTTACTGAGTTGGATGATCAGCCATGATCATAATGAATGGTGGAGTAGGCTTGATGGGCCGAATGGCCTACTCCTGCTCCTATTTTCTATGTTTCTATGTGTTGATATATAGATTTTGAAATGAGGAAGTACCTGTAGAAAAGGCCATAAAAAAGCAAATGAGATTCTGAATTTTATGTATAACCATATTGAATATTAAAGCTAGGGAATGATGTTGAATTTCTGAAAGAAATTGCTTATGTCACAATCGAAATATTGTATGCAGTCTAAATATATCAGATTAGAAACACAAAAAGAGTACGGCAAAAGTTCACTACTGTGATACCAGAAAAGAGAGGGTAGGAGAGAAAAGCAAAAGTAAACATTGATCCCTTAGAGGCTCAAACAGGGGTAATTATAATGAGGAATTCGGAAATGGCAGAAATGTTTATCAAATATTTTGTATCTGTCTTCACAGTAGAAGACACAAAAAGCATACCAAAAATAATGGGGTACCGAGAGGCTAATGAGAGTGAGGAACTTAAACTAATTAACCTCAATTGTGAAAATGTACAAAAGCAGTCAGGCAGTGGTAGAGGAGCAGATATGTAGGCAAATCTCAGAGAGGTGCAATAATAATAGGGTAATAATAGTAGGCGATTTCAACTTCCCCTATGTTAGAGGGGATAGTATTAGTGCAAAAAGCTTAAAGGGGGCAGAATTCTTCAAGTGCATTCAGGAGAGCTTTTTGAGCCAGCACGTAGAGAGTCCTACAAGAGGAGGAGCGGTACTGGACTTAATCCTAGGGAATGAAACCGGACAAGTGGTAGAAGTGTAGGGCGGCGCAGTGGTTAGCACTGCAGCCTCACAGCTCCAGAGTCCCGGGTTCGATTCTGGGTACTGCCTGTGCGGAGTTTGCAAGTTCTCCCTGTGACCGTGTGGGTTTTCGCTGGGTGCTCCGGTTTCCTCCCACCGCCAAAGACTTGCAGATGATAGGTAAATTGGCTGTTGTAAATTGCGTAGGGAATATGGGATGACTGTAGGGTTAGTATAAATGGGTGGTTGTTGGTCGGCACAGACTCGGTGGGCCTGTTTCAGTGCTGTATCTCTAAATAAATAAATAAATAAATAATGTGAGTAAAAGCCAATAAATTCCCCGGACCTGATGGCCTACATCCGAGGTGCGGAGCGAACTTGCAGCTGGGAAGTCAATTTCAGTGGAAGTTAAAAGTTAATTCCCTTTTGTTTTCGGAGGACCAGGGGACTGCTGGGTAAGTAAAAACTATATATTTGGGTGGTAGCTGTACCCGAGACACTACACATGTAGTGTTTCCCACCCACCCTCCTCCTCTAACCAAAAAAAAAGGACTCTGGTGTGTTGATAAGGTAAGCTTTTTATTTAAGAAGTTCTGTCCGTTGGATTGCTAACCTAACAAGTTTTGACTTTTTTGGGGGGGGCGGTTTCAGTAGATTTGTTGGGAATTTAGAATAGTGGGAATAGAGGTTAAGGCAGTTGTATGTTCCTCCTGCAGAATGTGGGAGGTAAGGGTCGCCAAGAGTGTCCCTGCTGACTGCATCTGCGGGAAGTGCACCCAACTCCAGCTCCTCGAGAACCGCGTTAGGGAACTGGAGCTGGAGCTGGATGAACTTCGGATCATTCGGGAGGCGGAGGGGGTTATTGAGAGGAGTTATGGGGAGGTAGTCACACCTCAGGTAAAAGAAGTAGGTAGATGGGTTACCGTCAGGGGAAGAAGAGGGAACCAGCAGGCAGTGCAGGGATCCCCTGTGGCCATTTCCCTCAACAACAGGTACACTGTTTTGGATACTGTTGCGGGGGACGACTTACCAGGGGTAAGCATTGGGGTACAGGTATCTGGCACAGAGTCTGTCCCTGTTGCTCAGAAGGGAAGGGGGAAGAGGAGCAGAGCATTAGTCATTGGGGACTCCATAGTTCGGGGAACAGATAGGAGGTTCTGTGGGAACGAGAGAGACTCACGGTTGGTGTGTTGCCTCCCAGGTGCCAGGGTTCGTGATGTCTCGGATCATGTTTTTGGGATCCTTAGAGGGGAGGGGGAGCAGCCCCAAGTCGTGGTCCACATAGGCACCAACGACATAGGTAGGAAGAGAGATGGGGATTTAAGGCAGAAATTCAGGGAGCTAGGGTGGAAGCTTAGAGTGAGAACAAACAGAGTTGTTATCTCTGGGTTGTTGCCCGTGCCACGTGATAGCGAAGCGAGTAATAGGGAGAGAGAGGAGTTGAACACGTGGCTGAAGGGATGGTGCAGGAGGGAGGGTTTTGGTTTCCTGGATAATTGGGGCTCTTTCTGGGGTAGGTGGGACCTCTACAAACAGGATGGTCTTCACCTGAACCAGAGGGGTACCAATATCCTGGGGGGGGAGATTTGCTAGTGCTCTTCGGGGGGGTTTAAACTAATTCAGCAGGGGAATGGGAACCTAAATTGTAGTGCCAGTGTACAGGATGTTGAGAGTAGTGAGGTCAGGGATAAGGTTACAAGGATGCAAGAGGGCACTGGCAAGCAAGAACCTGGTTTAAAGTGTGTCTACTTCAACGCCAGGAGCATCCGGAATAAGGTGGGTGAGCTTGCAGCATGGGTTGGTACCTGGGATCTCGATGTAGTGGCCATTTCGGAGACATGGGTAGAGCAGGGGCAGGAATGGATGTTGCAGGTTCCAGGATTTAGATGTTTCAGTAAGAACAGAGAAGATGGTAAAAGAGGGGGAGGTGTGGCATTGTTAATCAAGGAGAGTATTACAGCGACAGAAAGGACATTTGAGGACTCATCTACTGAGGTAGTATGGGCCGAGGTTAGAAACAGGAGAGGTGAGGTCACCCTGTTGGGAGTCTTTCATAGACCTCCGAATAGTTCCAGAGATGTAGAGGAAAGGATAGCGAAGATGATTCTCGACAGGGGTGAGGGTAACAGGGTAGTTGTTATGGGGGACTTTAACTTTCCAAATATCGACTGGAAATACTATAGTTCGAGTACGTTAGATGGGTCAGTTTTTGTCCAGTGTGTGCAGGAGGGTTTTCTGACACAGTATGTAAACAGGCCAACCAGGGGCGATGCCACATTGGATTTGGTACTGGGTAATGAACCCGGCCAGGTGTTAGATTTAGATGTAGGTGAGCACTTTGGTGATAGTGATCACAATTCGGTTAGGTTTACCTTAGCGATGGGCAGGGACAGGTATCTACCGCAGGGCAAAAATTATAGCTGGGGGAAAGGAAATTATGATGCGATTAGGCAAGATTTAGGATGTGTAGGATGGGGAAGGAAACTGCAGGGGATGGGAACAATCGAAATGTGGAGCTTATTCAAGGAGCAGCTACTGCGTGTCCTTGATAAGTATGTACCTGTCAGGCAGGGAGGAAGTTGTCGAGCGAGGGAGCCGTGGTTTACCAAAGAAGTTGAAGCGCTTGTCAAGAGGAAGAAGAAGGCTTATGTTAGGATGAGACATGAAGGCTCAGTTAGGGCGCTTGAGAGTTACAAGCTAGCCAGGAAGGATCTAAAGGGAGAGCTAAGACGAGCAAGGAGAGGACACGAGAAGTCATTGGCGGATAGGATCAAGGAAAACCCTAAGGCTTTCTATAGGTATATCAGGAATATCAGGAAGTTATATCAGGAAGTTGTGTGTGGAATCAGAGGAGGTAGGGGAAGTGTTAAATGAATATTTTGCGTCAGTATTTACAGTAGAGAAAGAAAATGTTGTCGAGAATACTGAGATTCAGACTACTAGGCTAGATGGGATTGAGGTTCACAAGGAGGAGGTGTTAGCAAGTTTGGAAAGTGTGAAAATAGATAAGTCCCCTGGGCCAGATGGGATTTATCCTAGGATTCTCTGGGAAGCCAGGGAGGAGATTGCAGAGCCTTTGTCCTTGATCTTTATGTCGTCATTGTCGACAGGAATAGTGCCGGAAGACTGGAGGATAGCAAATGTTGTCCCCTTGTTCAAGAAGGGGAGTAGAGATAGCCCTGGTAATTATAGACCTGTGAGCCTTACTTCATTTGTGGGTAAAATGTTGGAAAAGGTTATAAGAGATAGGATTTATAATCATCTTGAAAAGAATAAGTTAATTAGCGATAGTCAGCACGGTTTTGTGAAGGGTAGGTCGTGCCTCACAAACCTTATTGAGTTTTTCGAGAAGGTGACCAAACAGGTGGATGAGGGTAAAGCAGTGGATGTGGTGTATATGGATTTCAGTAAGGCGTTTGATAAGGTTCCCCACGGTAGGCTATTGCAGAAAATATGGAAGTATGGGGTTGAAGGTGATTTAGAGCTTTGGATCAGAAATTGGCTCGCTGAAAGAAGACAGAGGGTGATGGTTGATGGCAAATGTTCATCCTGGAGTTTAGTTACTGGTGGTGTACTGCAAGGATCTGTTTTGGGGCCACTGCTGTTTGTCATTTTTATAAATGACCTGGAAGAGGGTGTAGAAGGGTGGGTTAGTAAATTTGCGGATGACACGAAGGTCGGTGGAGTTGTGGATAGTGCCGAAGGATGTTGTAGGGTACAGAGGGACATAGATAGGCTGCAGAGCTGGGCTGAGAGATGGCAAATGGAGTTTAATGCGGAAAAGTGTGAGGTGATTCACTTTGGAAGGAGTAACAGGAATGCAGAATACTGGGCTAATGGGAAGATTCTTGGTAGTGTAGATGAACAGAGAGATCTTGGTGTCCAGGTGCATAAATCCCTGAAGGTTGCTACCCAGGTTAATAGGGCTGTTAAGAAGGCATATGGTGTGTTAGCTTTTATTAGTAGGGGGATCGAGTTTCGGAGCCACGAGGTCATGCTGCAGCTGTACAAAACTCTGGTGAGACCGCACCTGGAGTATTGCGTGCAGTTCTGGTCACCGCATTATAGGAAGGATGTGGAAGCTTTGGAAAGGGTGCAGAGGAGATTTACTAGGATGTTGCCTGGTATGGAGGGAAGGTCTTACGAGGAAAGGCTGAGGGACTTGAGGTTGTTTTCGTTGGAGAGAAGGAGGAGGAGAGGTGACTTAATTGAAACATATAAGATAATCAAAGGGTTAGATAGGGTGGATAGTGAGAGTCTTTTTCCCCGGATGGTGATGGCAAACACGAGGGGACATAGCTTTAAGTGGAGGGGTGATCGATATAGGACAGATGTCAGAGGTAGTTTCTTTACTCAGAGAGTAGTAGGGGCGTGGAACGCCCTGCCTGCAGCAGTAGTAGACTCGCCAACTTTAAGGGCATTTAAGTGGTCATTGGATAGACATATGGATGAAAATGGAATAGTGTAGGTCAGATGGTTTCACAGGTCGGCGCAACATCGAGGGCCGAAGGGCCTATACTGCCATGTAATATTCTAATTCTAATTCTAATTCTCGGGTTTTAATGGAAGAGACTGCGGAGATAGTAGATGCATTAGTTATGATTTTGGAAAATTCCCTAGATTTAAGAACGTTCCCTGTGGATTGGAAGGTATGAATTGTAAACCCTGTCTTCAAGAAAGGAGGGAGAGAAAACACAGGGAACTACAGACCAGTTAACCTGGCATCAGTTGTTGGGAAAATGCTGGAATCTATTATTAAGGAGGTGCTAACAAAGCATTTCAAAAATCATAATAGGATTATGCAGAGTCAATATGGTTTTCTGAAAGGAACATCATGTTTGACAAATTTATTGGAGTTTTGAGGATGTAACTTGCAGTGTAGATAAAGTGAAACCAGTGGATGTGGAATATTTGGATTTTCAAAAGGCAGTCAATAAGATGCCACAACAAAGGCAATTACATAAGATAAGGGCTCATGGGGTTTGGCAAAAAATATCAGCATGGATAGAGGATTGGTTACTGGATAGAAAGCAGACAGCAGGCATAAACAGGGCATTTCCAGGTTGTAATTAATGTTTTGCCACAATGATCAGTGCCAGAATCTCAGCTATTTACTCTTTATATTAATGACTTCGATAAAGAAGCCGAGAGTAACGTGTCCAAGTTTGCTGACGATACAAAGTGAGGCAGGAATGTAAGCTATGAGGATGACACATAAAGGCTACAAAGAGATATAGACAAGTGAAGTGAGTGAGAAATAAGGTGACAGATGGAGAATAATGTGGGAACTATGAGGTTATTGACTGGTAGGAAGAATAGAAAATACTGTCTGGAGTTTAGAAGAATGAGAGGTAATCTGACTGAAACATTTATGATTGTGAGGGGGCTTGACAGAGTATACGCTGAGAGGCCATTTCATTGGCTGGAAATTCTAGAACTAGAGGACATGTTCCCAGGATAAAAGGTCAATCATTTAAGACTGAGATGAGGAGGAATTTCTTCACTCACAGGGTTACGAATCTTTGGAAATCTCTACCCCAGAGGGCTATGGATGCTCATTCAGTGACTATATTCAAGACTGAGATAGATATACCTTTGGACTGTATGGGGAATTAAGGGATATAGGGATCCATTGGGAAAGTGGAATCAAGGAGGTTCGAGGGGCCATATGGCCTACTCCTGCTCTGATTCCTTGTGATCTCATGCTACAGCCACAAACAACAGCTTGAAAAATTGGGCCTTCCATCACTGAACAGAAAAGTTTGAAGGAGAATCTGATCGAGAATTTCTAAAATACAAAATGTTTTCAGAGAGTAATTGATGAAAATTGCTTTCACTCAGTAACAAGGAGGCATGGCTCAGAATTAACATTAGAAAAACAAAGGGAAGGCGTTATCAGAAATGTTTTCACAGAAAGCGTCATTCGAACATGGAATACTATAGCACAAGGAGCTACTGGAGAAGAGAACATAACATCACTTAGAAGGGAATTAGTACTTGAAAAGGACGAGTATAAAACAATGTGATGAAAGGACAGGAAATGGGATGATAGAAGATAGCTCCAGTTGAAAAGCTAGCACCATTGCAGTCAAAACTGGACTGAATGGCCTCCTTGAATTTTATGGCTATTTAAATGTGTGGTTTGCAACTTCACAAACGGATTTAGTGGTATTATTGAAGGTGCATTGTCTCTCCAGTTCAGGTGAGCTGTACTGGATCTGGTTACAAAGAGTGGAATAGTCCCATACAAAGATATGAATTAGGAGCAAGAGTAGGCCACTCGGCCCCTCAAGCCTGCTCTGCCATTCAATAAGTTCATGGATGAACTGATTGCTCCACATTTCCACCTACCCTGATAACCTTCCACCCCCCTTACTTATCAAGAATCTAACTACCTCTGCCTTAAAAATATTCAAAGATTCTGCTTCCACTGCCTTTTCAGGAAGAGAATTCCAAAGACTCACAACCCTTTGAGAGAAAATATTTCTCCTCATCTCTGTCTTAAATGGGCGACCCCTTATTTTTAAACAGAGACCCCTCGTTCTGGATTCTCCCACAAGGGGAAACATCCTTTCCACATCCAGCCTGTCAAGACCCCTCATGATCATATATGTTTCAATCAAGTCACTTCTTACTCTTCTAAATTCCAGCGGATACAAGCCTAGCCTGTTCAATCTTTCCTCGTAAGACAGCCCACCCATTCCAGGTATTAGTCTAGTAAACCTTCTCTGTACTGCCTCCAACACATTTACATCCTTCCTTAAATAAGGAGAACAGTACTGTACACAGTATTCCAGATGTGGTCTCACCAATGCCCTGTATAGCTGAAGCATAACCTCCCTACTTCTGTATTCAATTCTCCTCATGATAAACGATAACATTCTATTTGCTTTCCTAATTATATGCTGAACCTGCATACTAACCTTTTGCCATTCATACACTCGGACACCCAGATCCCTCTGCATCTCAGAGTGCTGCAATCTCTCACCATTTAGATAATATGCTTCTTTTTTATTCTTCCTGCCAAAGTGGACAATTTCACACTTTCCTACACTATACTCCATTTGCCAAGTCTTTGCCCACTCACTTAACCTATCTATATCCCTTTGTAGGTCCCTTATGTCCTTTTCACAAGTTACTTCCCTACCTATCTTTGTGTCATCAGCAAATATAGCAACCATACCTTCGGTCCCTTCATCTAAGTCATTTATATAAATTGTAAAAAGTTGAGGCCCCAGCACAGATCCCTGTGGCACACCACTCATTACATCTTACCAAGCAGAAAATGACCCATTTATGCCTAAGCTCTGTTTCCTGTTAGTTAACCAATCTTCTATCCATGCCAATATGTTACCCCCATACCATGAGCTTTTATTTTCTGCAATAACCTTTGATGTGGCACCTTATCAAATGTCTTCTGGAAATCAAAGTACAATACATCCACCGGTTCCCCTTTATCCAAAGCACATGTAACTCCCTCAAAGAACTCCAAGAAATTGGATAAGCATGATTTCCCTTTCCTGCATCCTGGTTGATAGCGAAAAGGATAGCTGTCGGCTGCAGGAAGATATCAATGGATTGGTTCGGTGGGCAGAAAAATGGCAAATGGAAGTGTGAGGTGATGCAATTGGGGAGGTCAAACAAGGCAAAGGAATACATGATCAATGAGAGAATACTGAGAGGTGTAGAGAAAGTGAGGGATCTTGGAGTGAATGTCCATAGATCCTTAAAGGTTGCAGGACAGGTCGATAAGGCGGCTAAGAAGGCATATTGAATCCTTTCCTTTATGAGCCAAGGTATAGAATATAAGAGCAGGGAGGTTATGCTGGAACTGTATAAATCATTAGTTAGGCTGCAACTTGAGTACTGTGTGCAGTTCTGGTCACCTCATTACAGAAAGGATGTAATTGCATTAGAGAGGATACAGAGGAGATTTACGAGGATGTTGCCAGGACTGGAAAAATGCAGCTATGAGGAAAGATTGGATAGGCTGGGGTTCTCCTAAGAACAGAGAAAGCTGAGGGGAGATCTGATTAAAATCTACAAAATTTTGAAGGGCCTGGATAGAGTGGATGGGAAGGGCTTATTTACCTCAGCAGAGAGGTCAGTGACTAGGGGGCATAGATTGAAAGTGATTGGTAGAAAGATTAGAAGGGAGATGAGGAAAGGTTTTTCATCCAGAGGGTGATGGGGGTCTGGAACTCATTGCCTGTAAAGACAGTAGAGGCAGAAATTCTCAACTCATTTATCAGATCTCTGGATATGCAGCTCAAGTGCCGTTACCGCCCCAGCTCTTCAAACTCTCGCCACTGTCTCTGGAATACCCTTTATTTCTGGGAATTTCTTCAACAATGACGAGGCTGCAAAATGAGCACCTCTTTCCCCTCTGCACCAAATTCCCACAAGAAGCAATTTGCTCCCTTCACACTCTGTCGACGGCTCACTCAGACAAAGTCTCCCCTCCATGTGGCCCTTGCTCTTTGCGGTTTGAAAACCCTGACTGCTTGTCTAGAGTCTCTGATGAGTCACGAGCCAGCTTAGCTTCTGGCGACAGTAATTAACACCTGTTGAACCAACTACTTTCAGCTGATGGACAGGAGATTATACAATCGGTTTGGTGGAGAATTAGATACGTTTCTGGAAAGAGCAGA
This sequence comes from Heterodontus francisci, assembly GCF_036365525.1. NCBI lineage: Eukaryota > Metazoa > Chordata > Chondrichthyes > Heterodontiformes > Heterodontidae > Heterodontus > Heterodontus francisci. The sequence goes on along the minus strand of NC_090400.1, from coordinate 5,900,563 downwards.
GTATGAAAGATATGACGAGATGTTCAGTGGGTGTAAACTCACTATTGGCACAGCCAGTCTGGAAACACATTTCACTTCCTGCCAGAAGTTGATGGGTATCAATCTCCTAATTTTCCTCAGTAACAGGTTACAACAGGTTCCACGTGTCTGGGTAGCATTGTCAGAGCTGAGTTGATTTGAATTCTCCATTTTTCCAATCCTTCCTTGCAAAATGAAAATAAGCCAGTGATTATATTTCTCTTATTTAGAAACTACTTTTGAAGTGTCGACATTGTTGTAATGTTGGAAATGTGGCAGAGAATTTACTCATAACAAGCTCCCACAAACAGCAATGTAATAATGACCAGAGAATCTGTTTTAGTGATTTTGATTGAATGATAAATATTGACCAGGATAGTGGGGAGAGCTCCCCTGCTCTTCTTTCAAATAGTGCCATGGGATCTTTCACATCTACCTGAGGGCCTCGGTTAACATCACATCCAAAAGGTGGCACCTCTGACAGTGCAGCTCTCCGGCAGTTCTGTGCTGGAGTGTCAGCCTAGATTTTTGTCCTCCAATCTTATTCATGGGACTTGAACCCACACCCTTCTGGCTCAGAGGTAACGCAAGTGTTACCCTTTGAATCATGGTTGCTGACACTGTAAGCAGTCCAATAGTAGGTCAGCTGTCTATCTCTTTAACTGGTAAATGGTCTGTAGATTGGAGAACAATCAATATAGTGGTCTATTAAAGAGATCCTGCTGATCCAGGGGTAAATGTATTGTCTGGCCTGTTACTAGTCTGTACAGATTGGGCAAGTGCCAATCCTAATCTCTGTGGTATTAGCATTCTCAAAGTGGGGCTGTTGGTTGGGCTGCTACAATTGGTCTGAGTAGCACTGGGTTAAGGAAGGAGTGGAAAGATCTGCCAAGGCTCCCACTCCAGGTCATTATCCAGTGACCCATGGACATTGATTGAGAACAGGATCAAATCCAGCTGCAATGCACTCACACAACCAAACAACCTCCCAACATTCACCGTTTACGTTTCAACACAGGAGGAATGACGACTCCAGACAGGCACCAGAGTGCACCTGATCACTGTGGTACCTACCCCAACATGAGGTCAACATCCTCAGGAGGAAAAGAGCAGGAAACAGGGGCAGATTTTCTTATTAAAAAGAGAAAATAATATCAGAGAGTGAGTGAAAAAGGGGCTTTGTGACCACTTATAGGTAATATAATTATGAATCAAGACATGAGTGTTTTTAGAACATAGAACATTACAGCGCAGTACAGGCTCTTCGGCCCCCGATGTTGCGCCGACCTGTGAAACCATCTGACCTACACTATTCCATTTTCATCCATGTGTCTATCCAATGACCACTTAAATGCCCTTAAGGTTGGCGAGTCTACTACTGTTGCAGGCAGGGCGTTCCACGCCCCTACTACTCTCTGAGTAAAGTAACTACCTCTGACATCTGTCCTATATCTATCACCCCTCAACTTAAAGCTATGTCCCCTCGTGTTTGCCATCACTATCCGAGGAAAAAGACTCTCACTATCCACCCTATCTAACCCTCTGATTATCTTATATGTCTCTATTAAGTCACCTCTCCTCCTCCTTCACTCCAACGAAAACAACCTCAAGTCCCTCAGCCTTTCCTCGTAAGACCTTCCCTCCATACCAGGCAACATCCCAGTAAATCTCCTCTGCACCCTTTCCAAAGCTTCCACATCCTTCCTATAATGCGGTGACCAGAACTGCACGCAATACTCCAGGTGCGGCCGCACCAGAGTTTTGTACAACTGCAGCATGACCTCGTGGCTCCGAAACTCGATCCCCCTACTAATAAAAGCTAACACACCATATGCCTTCTTAACAGCCCTATTAACCTGGGTGGCAACTTTCAGGAATTTATGTACCTGGACACCAAGATCTCTCTGCTCATCTCCACTACCAAGAATCTTCCCATTAGCCCAGTACTCTGCATTCCTGTTACTCCTTCCAAAGTGAATCACCTCACACTTTTCCGCATTAAACTCCATTTGCCATCTCTCAGCCCAGCTCTGCAGCCTATCTATGTCCCTCTGTAACCTACAACATCCTTCGGCACTATCCACAACTCCACCGACCTTCGTGTCATCCGCAAATTTACTAACCCACCCTTCTACACCCTCATCCAGGTCATTTATAAAAATGACAAACAGCAGTGGCCCCAAAACAGATCCTTGCGGTACACCACTAGTAACTAAACTCCAGGATGAACATTTGCCATCAACCACCACTCTCTGTCTTCTTTCAGCTAGCCAATTTCTGATCCAAAGCACTAAATCACCTTCAATCCCATACTTCCGTATTTTCTGCAATAGCCTACCGTGGGGAACCTTATCAAACGCCTTACTGAAATGCATATACACCACATCCATGTCTTTACCCTCATCCACCTGTTTGGTCACCTTCTCAAAAAACTCAATAAGGTTTGTGAGGCACGACCGACCCTTCACGAAACAGTGCTGACTATCGCTAATGAACTTATTCTTTTCAAGATGATTATAAATCCTATCTCTTATAACCTTTTCCAACATTTTACCCACAAATGAAGTAAGGCTCACAGGTCTATAATTACCAGGGCTGTCTCTACTCCCCTTCTTGAACAAGGGGACAACATTTGCTATCCTCCAGTCTTCCGGCACTATTCCTGTCGACAATGACGACATAAAGATCAAGGACAAAGGCTCTGCAATCTCCTCCCTGGCTTCCCAGAGAATCCTAGGATAAATCCCATCTGGCCCAGGGGACTTATCTATTTTCACACTTTCCAAAATTGCTAACACCTCCTCCTTGTGAACCTCAATCCCATCTAGCCTAGTAGCCTGTATCTCAGTATTCTCCTCGACAACATTTTCTTTCTCTACTGTAAATACTGACGAAAAATATTCATTTAACGCTTCCCCTATCTCCTCTGATTCCACACACAACTTCCCACTACGATCCTTGATTGGCCCAAATCTAACTCTAGTCATTCTTTTATTCCTGATATACCTATAGAAAGCCTTAGGGTTTTCCTTGATCCTATCCGCCAATGACTTCTCGTGTCCTCTCCTTGCTCTTCTTAGCTCTCCCTTTAGATCCTTCCTGGCTAGCTTGTAACTCTCAAGCGCCCTAACTGAGCCTTCATGTCTCATCCTAACATAAGCCTTCTTCTTCCTCTTGACAAGCGCTTCAACTTCTTTAGTAAACCACGGCTCCCTCGCTCGACAACTTCCTCCCTGCCTCACAGGTACATACTTATCAAGGACACGCAGTAGCTGCTCCTTGAATAAGCTCCACATTTCGATTGTTCCCATCCCCTGCAGTTTCCTTCCCCATCCTACGCATCCTAAATCTTGCCTAATCGCATCATAATTTCCTTTCCCCCAGCTATAATTCTTGCCCTGCGGTATATACCTGTCCCTGCCCATCGCTAAGGTAAACCTAACCGAATTGTGATCACTATCACCAAAGTGCTCACCTACATCTAAATCTAACACCTGGCCGGGTTCATTACCCAGTACCAAATCCAATGTGGCATTAATTATCAATTAATTACCCATTGCCAACAACAGACAACCATAATTTGATTGTACCATTGGTACAATGCAGTATATGTAACTGTACATGTCATTTGCAAGAGTGGAGATCATGAGCTGCACTGAGATTTCCACAGCTCTGGATAATTATAAAACAAAGACAGTGACAGAGAGCCAAATCACACTCTGAATTGTTTGGAGTGTTTCCTTTCAAATTTTGGAAACAATTCCCAGCAACATGTCAATGATTACTAAAAGCACAGCATTACCAAAAGCCAGAAGTGCTGAGTTGATGATCCATCTCGGCCTCCTTCTGAAGTCCCCAGCATCACAGATGCCAGTCTTCAATCAATTCGATTCACTCCACGTGAGTGAATCACTCCCAATAACTAGCAGATTTAATCTTGTAAGGTATCTGAAAGAAAGACATAAAATACTGGAAATACTCAGCAGGTCAGGCAGCATCTGTGGGGAGATAAACAGAGTTAACGTTTCAGGTGGATGACCCTTCATCCAAACTTTTCTCAGTACTCTCAAACTACACTTCTGTTTCCATACAGTCAATGGAGAAAGTTGGATGTGGAACCTGGGCGGGGAATGTACAGTCTATCTGTGTGAGTAATTTTTGTTTCTTCAAAAGTCTCTTAATTATTTGCTTTGCACTTTTCTACCTCCCTCTCCTGAATCTCGCTCAGTTTCACTCCTCTGGATGTCAACAGCTCTCCGGACCCATGCACAAGTGCCCATTCTTTGAATGTTAGAAAGTTTTATGAGAGGAACATGGGCTAACTGATCCTGACCTGTAAATATAAACAACCAAAATTTCAGACCAAATTAAATCAAAAACCTCCATATTCTGTACAAAGCATTACATTGAGAGACACCCCTCCTCTCGGCCACCTAACAATTTCTTCATACATGCCTTCTTTTTGTAGAACAATCAGACAATTGATAACTTGCATCCAGCCATTTAATTTTGGAGATTTCCTTTCTCACCAGCATTTGTTTCAAACCAGCAAGGTCAAAGCATTTCTCACTCACACTTTTCGGAGAGTCTACATTATCCCACAGTGAGCCATTATCTACATAACATTTAGCGGTTATACTATCTTCACTACACCTCTTTGTACTTAAAATATTTGACAAATAGAATCTCATGTTTGCTCAGAATAGTTTTGCTGTCCACAAACTCCCATATACTGCAGGCACACAACCTGCTCTGCCATATCTTAGTTTATATTTTTATATCTACATTTGAGTTTGTTGTCAGTTTTTTTTATTTCTTTGTCGACAACACTGATTTGCAGGAAATACTAAAATACTGGACAAAATTATTAAATACTTACTGCCTTAATCTCACAGGAACCACTACAAGTAGTGGAGGCAAAAAGCAGCATCTCCGTCCCCCTCTGCACTGAAATCTCATTCTCACTCAATTCCTCACATTTACACTCTGTTTATGATGCACTCCAATTCAGAGCAAACTGGACAACCATTCTAGACCTAGTTGCACCTCGTGCAAGTTGTTCTGCTGCAACTACAACACTGGAAGCAAGCTGACATTCTGTAAAATTGCCCAGCAATGTCATGTGCACAAAAAGCAGAACATATCCATTCCAGCCAATTATTATCCTATCAGCCTACTCTCAATCATCAGCAAAGTGATGGAAGGTGTTGTCAACAGTGCTATCAAGCAGCACTCAGTTACCATTAACCCATGCTCAGTTTGGGTTCCACCAAGGCCAATCAGCTCCAAAACTTATTACAAGCTTGGTACAAAATTCCAGAGGTGAGGTGTGAGTGATTTCCCTTGACATCAAGGCAACACTTTACTCATTGTGGCATCAAGAAACCCGAGCAAAATTGACGTCAATAGTGATCAGAGTGAAATGTCTCCATTGACTGGAGTTTTATATAGCAGAAAGAATGATGGTTGTGATTTTTGGGAACCAACCAACTCAGCCCCAGTACATTGCTGCAAGAGTTCTTCAGGATTGTGTCCTCAGCCCAACCATCTTCCGCTGCCTCATCAATGACTTTCCTTCCATCATATGCTCAGGAGTGCGGATGTTCATTGATGATTGAACAGTGTTCAGTCCCATTCACAACTCTGCAGATCGTAAAACAATTGGTGCCCACATGCAGCAAGTCCTGGGAAATATCCTGACTACAGGGTTGATAAGTGACAAGCAACATTTATACTATACAAGTGTCAGGCAATGATTATCTCCAAGAAGAAAAAGTCTAACCAACTTGTTTTGACATTCAAAGGCGTTACGGTAGTCGACTCACCCACCATCAACATCCTGGGGTCACTATTGACCAGAACCTCAATTGAACCAGCCACAGAAAAGCCATAGGTACATCAGTAGGTCAGAGGTTAGGTCTTCTGTGGCAATTGGCTCACCTCCTGACTCCCCAAAGTATTTCCATCACCTATAAGGCACTACTCAGGAGTGTGACGGAATCCTCTCCACTCATTGGATTGGTAGCTCTGGTCTCAGCTTAATTATTAGGGATAGACTGAATAATTACAGGCCAGTTATTCTAACCTTAATCTTTTGAAGTCTGCCATGACTACAAAGAAACACTGACATGCACTGATCATAACCCATTAAACTGAAATGCCATAATATTCTGATGGAGTTTATTATTACAACGTTATCACTTGAAGGTTGTACATATTTTGGGAAAAAACAATGTTATCGCCAATGCTTTGTCATGAATTTAACCTTATTAAGTTGCATGAGTAACAATGGTACAAAGCAAAATTGTGTTAACTACCAGTAGAGTGAATGGGAGCATGACTGCGAAAATATGTTTAAAATGTTTTCAACTTGATTTTTTTTCGTTGTAATGAAACACATTCAAAAGTGCTGTTACATTTCTTCAAGGATGGAGGTGTTATGTGAGTGCTTCTATTTTTTCTTTGCAAAAAAATGCTTTGGGAACTGATATTTGAATTGTGGACTGAGTGAAGTGTGCACAGACTGCAAGGCACCTGTTTCCAAGCAGCTCAACAGGGAAATTACATTTATGACTGTCACATGACTTGATTGTGGGTTTTCATTTCACTTTGTATTTTGAAAGACCAGTGGGCTGGACCAGCAGCATCCGGTGACAGCTGGCTGGGACCTATTTTCACAGACCAGGGAAAAAGCTTACTCTCTGAAATAAGACTTGCATCTCTTGGAAAAAGGAATCCTACATTTGAGGTGTGGCTGTGATCTTCCTGGGGAGAAGAAACGACCCCGGAGAGAGAAAAGACCCAGGAAAAGAGGAGTTGCTACACTCTGTGGAAGAAGATTGCTTTACAGAGTGGATGCTTGCATTTTTAAAGGTAGCAGATTCCTATTGCCTTCAGTCTCTGAAACATCTCTACCTCAAGAGTGATTCCTGTTGCCTCTGGTGTTTTAAGAGATCCTGAACTCTCAGGAAAGCTTCTATTGCTAGACTGCTACTTCAAAACACAAGTAGACCCATTGCTACACCCTTTGCCGAAAGACCTCTGTGACGATTGCTGCAGCTGAATTGCTCTGAATGCCTACTCATCACAGACTGTTCATCAACCTTGCTTGGAGAGATTTTGAGTGGCATCCAACTATTCGACTCTGGGACACCTAACCAATCCAGAAATACCCTACCAGACCGTAACAACCCAATTATTTTATTATTCCTAAGAAAGAGTTGTAAACAAAAACGGCCTTTTTCCCTTGTTAACCAGATTTTGAATGTGTGTGCATGTGCATGAAGGTTAGAAAGAATACGGAGTTATAAAATCTTTTCATATAGATTTATCTCATTATTGTTTAAGATTTAGTTTATTAATAAATAGTTAATTTTGTTGTTGTTTAAAGAAACCTGGTTTGATGTGCTTTATTCTGGGGGACAAATAGAGTGTTTAACTTGGTTATTCTCCAGTAGGTAGGAAACGTTACTAATATGGTGTGACCTGTGGAGCAGTGGGACTGAATTAACAGTGCATTACTCCCCCCTTGGTTGTAACACTATATTTGGACCAAGGTTGTAATGAGGTCAGGAGCTGAATGACACTGTTGTCAGGCCCCATAGCCTTTGCAGTATCCAGTGCAATCAACCATTCATTCCAGCAATAGTACTGAAGAATTGTGCTCCAAAACTAGCTGCCCCCCTTGCCAAGCTGTTCCTGTACAGCTACAACAATAGCATCTACCCGGCAATGCGGAAAAGTGCCCAGGTAAGTCCTTTGCACAAAGGTCATGACAAATCGAACCCGGCCAATTACTGCTCTACAGTCTCCTCCCGATCATCAGCAAAGTGGTGGAAGGGGTTGTCGACAGTGCTACCAATCGGCACTTGGTCAACAGTAACCTGCTCACTGAGGCTCAGTTTGGGTTCCGCCACCCAACTTCTCTGATCTCTTCATGTAACTGAAGCCCTTCATCTCTGTTGCCATCCTGTTGAACAACCGCTGTACCATCTCCAAGGCATTGACATCCTTCTGAAATGTGGTGTCCAGAATTGTGCACAATACTCCAGCTGAGGTTTAACCGGTGAATTGTAAATGTTCAGCATGACTTCCTTATTTTTTGTATTCAATGTCCCAATTTATAAAACTAAGTATCCCATACACTTTCTAAACTGCCTTTTCAACTTGTCCTGCCACCTTCAAGGATTTGTGAATATGGATTCCCAGGTTCCTCTGCTCTTCCAACTGCTCCAAATCGTACCATTGTGATTATACAGCCTCTCCATGCTGTTTCTCCCAAAGTGTATCACTACACACTCATCCAGATTAGTTTCCACGTGTACACTGACAACACCCAGCTTTACCTCATCTCCACCTCTCTCTTCACTCCTGCACCACTGTTAAATTATCAGACTGCTTGTCTGACATCCGGCACTGCTTGAGCAGAAATTTGTTCCAATAAAATGTTGGGAAGACCAAAGACATTCGCCCAGATCTTCCTGTCGGCGCCGAAGCTGTGGATTACACTACCAAAACAAAATACAAGGAGCTGGGGGCTTATGTGTGGGGGAGGGGGGGAGGGGCTGTGGAGAAGAGCTGGGGTGCTGGAGTGTTTTAACACTCCCATTAGTTTGAAGGGATGTGCACCTAAGCAGGCTTTGCACCTGCTAGTATCAGCCCTGCATCTCCCTCTGGACAATCAAAATACCTGCCCCTTTAGAAATCGGCCCGGATGAACCATCAGTGTTCGCTCTGCTGGAGCACATTGAGGCACAGTGCAACTTCTGGTTTTCGATGCAAGTGCGATCACTGGAGGTTGTGGTCACGAGAACACAAGAACAAGGATCAGAAGTAGTCCATTTGACCAATCGAGCCTGCTGCGCCATTCAATACGATCATGGCTGATCATGGGCTTCAATTCCACTTTCCTGCCCACTCCCCATATCTCTTGATTCCCTGTGAGACCAAACATCTGTCTATCCCAAACTTAACTGCATTCAATGATAGAGCATCCACAACCCTCTGGGGCAGAGAATTCCAAAGATTCACAACCCTTTGAGTGAAGTAATTTCTTCTCATCATAGTCCTACATGATTGGCCCCATATCCTGAGACTGTGCCCCCACATTCTAGATTCCCCTACCAGCAGAAACAATCTCACAGCTTCTACCCTATCCAGCCCCTTCAGAATCTTGTATGTCTCAATTAGATCACCTCTCAGTCTTCTAAACTCCAGAGAATGTGTGCCCAATTTAATTCACCTCTCATCATAGGACAATCCCCTCATCCCAGTGATCAATTTAGTAAATCTTTGCTGCACCACCTCCAGTGCAAGTGTATCTTATCTTAAATGTGGAGACCAAAACTGCACTCAGTATTCCAGGTGCAGTCTCACCAAATCCCTATACAATTTTAGTAAGACTTCTTTATTCTTGTACTCACTCCAGTCCCATTGCAATAAAGGCCAACATGCCAACTGCCTTCCTGATAGCCTGCTGCACCTGCATGTTAACGTTCTACGTTCCTTGTACGAGTGCCCCCAAGTCTCTCTGAACATCAACACAGACCAGTTTCACACCTTTTTAAAAATATTCTGCTTTTCTATTTTTACGACCAAATGAACTGCTTCACACTTACCGACATTAGACTCCATTTGCCATCTTAACCTGTCTATATCTCTTTGCAGCCTCTCTACATCCTCCCTGCAGCTTACCTTTCCACCAAGCTTTGCATCATCAGCAAACTTAGATACATTACTGTCTGTCTCTTCATCCATGTCATTAATATAGAGTGTAAATAGCTAAGGCCCCAACACTGATCCTGACAGCACCACACTATTCACTGTTTGCCAACTTGAAAATGCCCATTTATGCCCACTCTCTGCTTCCTGTGTGTTAACCAATCCTCTATCCATGCTAATATTTTACCCCCTAACACCATGAGCCCTTATCTTGCCTGTTAATCTTTTATGTGGCACCTTATTGAATGCTGTTATTGGTGCCATTGCAGCCCTCAATCGTGGCGAACACCTTAGTGTTGGTCTGCAAGATCGAGGTCATTTTGTTCTTCAGTCCTGCCACAAGCTCCGTTCCCCAGTTATCAACTCCATCCCTCTCCTTGGCAACTGTCTGAGGATGAATTGGACTGTTTGCAACCTTGGAGTCATACTTGACCTGAGATCAGCATCTGACCACAATTACACGCCATCGCTAAGACCGCTTATTTCCACCTCCCTAACGTTGCCTGACTCCACTCCTGCCCCAGCTCTTCTGCTGAAACCCTCATTCTGGCTTTTGTTACTTCTGGACTTGACTATTCCAATACACTCCTGGCCTGCCTCCCACTCTCTGCCCTCTGTAAACCTGAGATCCTCCAAAGCTCTGGCTGTGTCCTGACTTACACCAAGTCCCATTCACCTATCAGCTCTACGCTCGCCAACTTACATTGACACCTAGTTCAGCAATGCCTCAACTTTTAAAATTCTCATTCTTGTTTTCAGATCCCTCCATGGCCTCACCCTTCCCTACATCCAATCTCCTTCAGCCGCACAACCCTCCAAGAGATCTGTTAGAACCATAGAACCATAGAAAAATTACAGCACAGAAGGAGGCCATTCAGCCTGTCGTGTCTGTGCCGGATGAAAAAATTAGCTGCCCAATCTAATCCCACCTTCCAGCACCTGGTCCATAGCCTTACAGGTTACAGTACTTCAGGTGCATGTCCAGGTACCTTTTAAAAGAATTGGGGGCTTCTGCCTCCATCAGGCAGTGAATTCCAGACACTCACCACCCTCTGGGTGAAAATGTTTTTCCTCATGTCCCCTCTAATCCTTCCCCCAATCACCTTAAATCTGTGCCCCCAGGTAATTGACCTCTCTGCTAGGGGAAACAGGTCATTCCTGTCTACTCTATCTAGGCCCCTCATAGTTTTGTACACCTCAATTAAGCCACCCCTCAGTTTCCTCTGTTCTAAGGGAAATAACCCTAGCTGATCCAATCTTTCCTCATAGCTGCGACTTTCAAGCCCTGGCAACATTCTTGTAAATCTCCTCTGTACTCTCTCCAGAGCAATTATGTCCTTCCTGTAATGTGGTGACCAGAACTGTACACAATACTCCAGTTTTATACAGTTCCAGCATTACATCCCTGCTTTTGTATTCTCTACCTCGGCCAATAAAGGAAAGCATTCCGTATGCCTTCTTCACCACTCTGTCTACCTGTCCTGCCACCTTCAGGGTTTTCATTGAATTCTGGCCTCCTGGGCATCCCTGATTTAATTTTTCCACCACTAATAGCTGTGCTTTCAACTCCTTGGGCCCTAAGCTCTGGAATTCCCTCCCTAATGTAATTATAATAATAATAATGATGGTAATGCATTTTGGAAGGTCTAATACAGGTGGGAAGTATACAGTAAATGGCAGAACCATTAGGAGTATTGACAGGCTGAGAGATCTGGGCATACAGGTCCACCGATCACTGAAAGTAGCAATGCAGGTGGATAAAGTAGTCAAGAAGGCATCCGGCATGCTTGCCGTCATCAGTTGGGGCACAGAGTATAAAAATTGTCAAGTCATGCTGCAGCTGTACAGAACCTTAGTTAGGCCACACTTGGAATATTGCGTACAGTTCTGATCGCCACACTACCAGAAGGATGTGGAGGCTTTGAAGAGGGTGCAGAAGAGGTTTACCAGGATGTTGCCTGGTCTGGAGGGTATTAGCTATGAGGAGAGGTTGGGTAAACTTGGATTGTTTTCACTGGAACGACGGAGGTGGAGGGGCGACATGATAGAGGTTTACAAAGTTATGAGTGGCGTGGACAGAGTGGATAGTCAGAAGCTTTTTCCTAGGGTGGCAGAGTCAGTTACTAGGGGACATAGGCTTAAGGAGCGAAGGGCAAAGTTTCGAGGGGATGTGCGAGGCAAGTTTTTTACACAGAGGGTGGTGAGTGCCTGGAAACTGCTACCTGGGGAGGTGGTGGAAGCAGGTACAATAGAAACGTTTAAGAGGCATCTTGACAAATATATCAATAGAATGGGAATAGAGGGATATGGACCCTGGAAGTGCAGAAGGTTTTAGTTTAGACAGGCATCAAGATCAGCGCAGGCTTGGAGGGCCGAATGGCCTGTTCCTGTGCTGTCCTGTTCTTTGTTCTTTTTTTAAACCTCTCCACCTCTCTCCCTCCTTTAAGATGTTTATTCAAACCTCTGTCTTTGACCAAGCTTTTGGCCATCTGCCCTCATATCTCCTTGTGTGGCTGGGTGTGAAATTTCACTTTATAATGCTCCTGTGAAGCTGCTTGGGATGTTTAATAATGTTAAAGGTGCTCTATCAATACAAGATGCTGTGTTGTTGCCATATCCCTGCCCATTTCACCAATCTCTGTCCTCCTGAAGTCTGCTATTATCCTGCTCACTATTGACAACATCGATAAGTTTTCTATCATCAGCAAACTTTGATATGACTTTCTGGCCTGGAGTTTCCGCTCGGTTGAGCTGCTTCTTCACCACATTCCACCTGAAATGAGCCAAAGCAACATAAAAGATCAAGGAATCTGATGTGCAAATACAGTTCCCTGGTTTAAAAAGGATCTCACTCGGAGCCGGCCCTGTGACAAAACTGGTCACGACCACGGTTGAATTAATCACCATGGCGATTTTCCGCTAATTGTGCTCATTTGCAGTTGTTGGAGGAGGCTCTTAAAATAAGCTTTTTTAAGGTAACATGGACATGAATAGATAGACACATTTGAAACGCTTTTAAACATCTCTATCTCTTTCCCACTATTTCGGGGTCCACAGTAAACATCCAGCAATTTTACAGCTCTTTCTGTTTCTAAAGTCTAACCAAAAAGATTCAGTCTGAACCTCTGCCAAATCATCCCTCTCTGGATCTGTAATATTATCCTTGATCAATACTGCTGCCTCCCCGTCCCCCACCTTCCTGTCTTTCATCCTCCCTATGGAGAACTGTAGCACACAGCGTAACCACAGATTGCAACATTAACTGAGTGCACAGAGTCATAGAGTTATACAGCACAGAAACAGGCCCTTCAGCCCATCGAGTCCGCGCTGGCCATCAAGCACCTATCTATTCTAATCCCATTTCCCAGAATTTGTCCCGCAGCCTTGTATGCTATGGCCTTTCAATTGCTCATCTAAATACTACTTAAATGTAGTGAGGGTTGCTGCCTCTACCACCCCTTCAAGCAGTGTGTTCCAGATTCCAACCAACCTCTGGGTGAAAGAATTTTTCCTCAAATCCCCTCGAAACCTCCTTCCCCTTACCTTCTATCTATACCCCCAGATTATTGACACCTCTGCAAAGGGAAAAAGTTTCTTCCTATCAACCCTATCTATGCCCCTCATAAATTTGTATACCTCAATCAGGTGCCCCCTCAGCCTTCTCTTCTCGAAGGAAAACAGCCCTAACCTATCCAGTCTCTCTTCATAGCTGAAATGCTCCAGCCCAGGCAACATCCTGGTGAATATCCTCTGTGCCCTCTCCAGTGCAATCACATCCTTCCGATAGTGTGGCGACCAGAACTGTAGACAGTACTCCAGCTGTGGCCTAACTATCATTTTATACAGCTCCATCACAACACATTGTGAACTGAGTGAAAAGTTTATAATTTACTAAGCAGTCGGTGAGTGGGTCAGACTGAAATTGAGTCTCAACATTTAGAATTTAACTTTGAAATTTAATAGCAACAGGCAGTTAGCAGTTAAGCAGCTAACAGTCAATCAGCTGTAACAGCTGTAAGTGTTTGCCTGAACATGGGGTAATTACTGGGTGCTGCAAGCTGGCTGAGCAATTGTAACATGGGTGTGTCTTCAAAGGTAAATAAAAGTGGAAGATTTCTGCTGTCGTGCAGAGTGCAATGTTAATTCAGTGGGAAGCTGAGAATTTGGTGAGAGGAGGAATTTGGTGCAGAGGGGGAAGGAGGGGCTTCATTTTGACTTGAACAATTGTGGTAGTTTATATCAGCTTGAGGTAGTAAGTAAGTTTAATGTTTTAGTGCAGGTCAGTGTGTAGAAAAAGAAAAAAAACTTACAACAAACTAAATTAGATATAAATAATGTCTACTCGGATATCTCAGAGCAGATTGTGTGTCTGGACTGCAGAATGTGGGAGTTTGTGGCCAGTGAGACAGTCCTGAGCAAACACATCTGCAGTAGATGTCTCCATCTCAAATCTCTCAGGCTCAGAATCATTGAACTGGACTGTGGGTTGGAGACATTCCAATATATAATGGAGGGGGAGAGGGAACTGGACAGTTCACTTCAAAAAACCTTAAACAGACAAAAGGTAATTACATATCCATAAATATAGACTAAGATAAGGTATGGACCAAAGATAAAGAACTAAGATACAGGAACCATGGCTGAGTCCCGTGGCATTCCCGATGGCAGGACCGGATGTTGGTGGAACTTCTGCTTCTGCTGTTTTACCCGTTTTGCACGCAATTTTACATGCAAATCAATGGAGTCACGACGGGCACAGGAGACACGTGTGAACATGCGGCAGGGACAGACTTTCATTGGTGGAATGCACCGTCACTCAATCCAGCACCATGAGCACCACGGTTATAAATCTTTCTGTGTTCCAAGCCTCAAGGATTAGCAGTCTTTGTGTTATGTAAGTGTCTTCAAATTTACCGCCATTAAATCTTTTACTTAGTTTTAATTGCTTTTTTCATTGTTAATTTTTTAAACCCAGCACCAACTCCCCATATTTTCTTTTGACGACAGCAAGAGCTAAAAGTAAGTCAGCCAGCAGGCAACGCCCTACCCCATGGTTCAGTGATGCCTCCCTGCGGGTTCTCCTCCAGGCTGTCAGGGAAATGCAGGAGGTCCTCTTCCCTGTAGATGGAGTCAGAAGACCCTCCCACCTGACCAAGGCAGCCTAGATGGAGATAGTGAAGGAGGTCTCAAGGAGGTTACTCAACAAACCTGGGTTCAGTGTCGGAAACGTATCAATGACTTGCTCAGATTGGCAAGGTTAAGTGGTCTTGCCGATGCTGTTCCATTGTTTTTTCTCCTTGGCTCCGTATGTTTTAAGATAGAGGGCAGACAAGGAATGCAGTGTAATGCATGAGCATCCTTGGTGCCATGCACTAAATGATTGCTGAAAGTTGAAGATTGGCACTTTTTATGTGCTTGGATCTGTTGTGTCAAAGCCAGTCCTGAATGAGTGACGTTGATGCATTTATACAATGGGTGTGATGCATCTCTTGAGATGTCATTGAGTCTGGACTGTTCCCTGCAGGATAAATGCTCCTGTAACCAGCGGGAGCAGGAAAAAAACAGGTGAAGGTGTCCCAGACATCAGTGTCCTGACACTGGCTGAAGAGGAGGTTGTGGAAATAGCAAGAGAGGAGGGAAGCAGAATCATCGCAGATAGTGAGGCCGGATCCTCAAGGCGTAAGAATGGACTGTCATCTTCAGTCAGGCAGCCATATGTGAAAACCAAAGGAAAGGGTGTGAACTCATTTTCTCTGTGCCTCTGTTTGTGTCTCCACTGCAGGTGCCCACACTGGAGTCTCAGAACATCGCAAAGCCCAAGACTCCATCCCTGGGGAGGAAGATGAAGCCAACGCCCCAGAGGGTGCACTGTCACCTGCCTCTTCTTCCACCTTCGCCAGTGCAGACACATCCACACGTTCCACAGGGGGTTTAAGATTAGAATCTGGGTCACCAGCTGGTGTGTACAATACAGACACGTCCCAGCAGCTGAGGGAGCATGTGCCAGCCAGGTCACCTGACAATCGGATGACTGCTGGGGACCAGGCCCCTGCTCAGCCCCACACTCATGTTGATCCTCTGTTTGTTGCTGTGAAACGTCTGCTGGATGTGCAGCAAAGCCATGTGGAAAATATGTCAGAGATGCCTGAGGTCATGCCTGGCTTCACTCGTTCCGTGGAGGAGTCCATGCAAGCCATGATGTCTGCCATGTCCCAAGCATTTGAGTGTGTGGCTTCTCCAGTTGAGAGTCTGGTGAGCTCCGTGGTGAGTTTGGTTGATCACTCGAGCCATATGTAATCTGACCTGCTCTCCATCGCTGTTGCCATGGGCTCCATGCAGCAGAGTCTAAGCGAGAGGACGAGGAACCTGGACCACCCTCCAGGTGCTCCTTCCCCTCAGGGAGACAGGCAGGTGCCATTGTGCACACATATGGAGGAGGAGTGCCTGCCAGCTGACAGGTGACTTCCTCTCAGGACACTCCTATGGTAGCAGCATCTTGTCCTCTCCCCGCCCCCAACATTGACCCCCTTACCTCCAGGAGGTGAGCACAAGGGAGATGCTCAAGTACCAATGCTGCAGACCCGCAGTAGGATGGAGCCAGAGGACGCCCGCCACGGTCATCCACAGCAATGGGGCAGTGCCCTGAGCAGACTGTCTCCACTTCAGCTGCTAATGTCGGAGTAGCACCATGTTGTAGTTGTAGAAAACAAAAAATTAAGCAGTTATGAGCACAAAGGTGGCACGGCTGATAAATAATGTAAATAGATGTATAATCTTTCCGAATACATCTACTGACTTCCATTTTTGATACACTCTCTTACATCATTCAAAATGTCCCAGCTGAAAAGGGAAATGATTCTTGGAGCCCCCTGGCTGACATACATTAATGCTTGCAAAGCTTTTCTGAAACTGTCCAGTCTGTTTTTCTCCTTGACACCTGAATTTTCAGTCTTCAGTGACAGCTGTTTGTCATTTGAAGAATTTGCAGTTTATTCCTTAGCAACACGCCTTTCTATGTAAGATATGTGGCCCCTCACTTACATACTTTGCATAGGAACTGTTGCGACTCCATTATAACCCAGATCCAATTTCATGTGCTGATCACAACAAAGTGCTGCAATGTTGCAGTCTCCTCTGTTTGAGGGGCAATGGCTGGATGGAGGACACTATTTCCATTGAGACGCAAGTCGTTTTCAGTGAAGGTGATAGCAGACAGGGCGGTAAACACAACTCCACTACAGGTTCAAGTGTTGCTGTTAAAAGCGGCCTACTTCTAGATTCCAGCATTGAATCAGCTCACAGGGATGTGTGAACATTTTTTGAGGTTTTCTCTTTTCCCTTGTAGCTTTAATTTATCAAATGCCCCAATCTTAGCTGAAACGTGCAAAAATGAGGTTCTCTCTGATGTCCCTTGCACTTCTCTCCATGACTCTGACATCCATCTCAATCTCATTTGCATTGCTGCCTTCCACCTCATACACCTCCTATTTCCATTGAGAAGCACTGGTGTAATTACCCATGTCCAAAGGGGATAGTCCATGTCACCCAGAATCCAGCCATCAACTTGGGCTGGACTTCAACAAATCTTGGCAGCTGTGATATCTACAAAATGTATGATTTGTGACATCTCTCTGGGAAAGGAGCACACACCGGCATGATTTTTCTCTTCTGGTCACAAGCTAGTTGTACACTCAATGAGTGGAATTCCTTTGCGATTGAAAAATACAACAGTCTGGTCCTAGGGAACTCTAATGGCCACATGAGTGCATTTGATCACCCCTTACACTCTAGGGAAATGACCGATGGCACCGAAGGCCCTTGACCTTGCTGCCTGGTCATCCTCATCGATGGGCAAATGGATGAAATTATTTGCACGATGGAATAGGCATTGGTCACCTCTTTGATGCAGCTATGGGAGCAGACTGTGATATGACACATATGTTGCCCGTTGAGCCCTGGAAAGCACCAAGAAATTGAATGCAGCAACAACCTTGAGGGCAACTGACATGGGATTCTGACCAAAACCCAGGTAATGCTGAAGGGTCCTGCAAATATCTGTGACCATTTCACATAACATCCTCAAGTATCTCTGCCACTGCCTCTCTGACATTTGAAGGTAGTCGCTGAAGGTAAGCATGCAGGTGCAACAGGCGGTAAAAAGGTCAAATGGTATGTTGGACTTCACAGCGAGAGGATTCGAGTACAGGAGCAGGGATGTCTTGCTGCAATTATACAGGGCCTTGGTGAGGCCACACCTGGAATATTGTGTGCAGTTTTGGTCTCCTTATCTGAGGATGTTCTTACTATAGAGAGAGTGCAACGAAGGTTTACCAGACTGATTCCTGGGATGGCAGGACTGACGTATGAGGAGAGATTGAGTCGGTTCGGATTATACTCGCTGGAGTTCGGAAGAGTGAGGGGGGAATCTCACAGAAACCTTTAAAATTCTAACAGGACTTGACAGGGTCGATGCAGGAAGGATGTTCCCGATGGTGGGGGAGTTCAGAACCAGGGGTCATAGTCTAAGGATACGGGGTAAACCTTTCAGGACGGAGATGAGGAGGGATTTCTTCACCCAGAGACTGGTGAGCCTGTGGAATTTGCTCCCACAGAAAGCAGTTGAGGCCAAAACATTGAATGTTTACAAGAAGGAGTTAGATATAGCTCTTGGATCGAAAGGGATCAAAGGGTATGGGGTGAAAGCGGGAACAGGCTACTGATTTGGATGATCAGCCATGATCAAAAGGAATGGCAGAGCAGGCTCGAAGGGCCAAATGGCCTACTCCTGCTCCTATTTTCTATGTTTCTATGTTTCGATCCTTGTCTGAACATGTGGTTTGTGCTATCTTTCGAAGAAATGGTGCGTGTGTCATGCTTGGCTGGTTTCCCCACCTTCTAACCTCCTTCTGCCACTTTCCAGCCTGTACCCATCACCCTTAACACACCCAACATTACCTTACACCTTCCTGCTGTGATCCCATTACCTT
Organism: Heterodontus francisci; assembly: GCF_036365525.1. Taxonomy (NCBI): domain Eukaryota; kingdom Metazoa; phylum Chordata; class Chondrichthyes; order Heterodontiformes; family Heterodontidae; genus Heterodontus; species Heterodontus francisci. The sequence goes on along the minus strand of NC_090400.1, from coordinate 5,881,838 downwards.
GGACCAGATCATTATCAATTTATTCATGCCATCACTCCCTCTTGCTGCTGCTCCATCACCATCCAAGTGCTGACTCTCACGCTTGATCCTCCCCAAATCCAACTTGATGTCATTGCCGAGTCCCATTCCCCTCCCTTTGATATAATTGAATACCCAGCTCTACGTCTTGACCACCCCTATACGAAATCGAATTGCCCCTCGACTGTGACCATTCTCTCTGCCAGCCAATATCCTGATTTCGCTCCATGGGACCTCGACATGGACAGCACTCATCCCTCCCTTCAGGGTCCTCAAGACTATAGTTTACTGCTCTGTTCAGATCAACCCCCACCACCACCCCTCCCTCCACCTTGCCCCTCCACAGCCCCCTGTCCTCAGCCAGCGTCAGCTTCAATAACAATGACTTCACACCCTGGACATTGCACCCCTCCGTCCTCTGTTCCTCAACCCAACCGAGACCCCACCCTGTCCTTCACCCCCCGCCCCCATGTCTTCCCCACCATTCCCTGAGAAGATTCGCCCTTGTTGGTGCCGAGTCCGGAGCCAAACATTGATTCCGATGTTGGTCTTCCTTGTGCTGATGAGTTCCAGACATGAAACCACTAACATCAGACACAACTGCACAAAGCTGACTTGTGTATGCCACGTTTAAATAAATGTGAACCGGGTGTCACGGGAATACCATTTGCTGCTAACTTAATCTGGCAGGTAGGACTTAATCTGAAATAATTGTAGGGTAATGAGTATTCACGATATGGAAAGCTGCAACCCGCCACCCTGCAGGCTGAACCCCAGATCACCACAAATACGCCGCTGACTTAATTGCAAAATAAAAAACTTACCGTTAGAAAAGCGAAATATTAAATCACGCCTAATTAAGTCACCCCGCCCGCCACCAAAGCCATTTCTGCAGGGCCCATAAAACTCCCCCCAGTTTTTCACACAAAGAGTATTGGAAATCTGAAACTCTTTCCTTCAACAGGTTATGAATGCTGGGTCAACTGGAAGTTGCGTGACTGAAATCAATAGATTTTTGTTAGGTAATGGTATCAAAGGATGTGGAGAAAGACAGGTAAATGATGTTGAGGTACAGATCAGCCATGATCTAATGGAATGGTGAAATCGGCTGCAGGAGCTGAATAACCTACTCCTGTTCCTGAGTCCCATCGTGGCCCCATCTCTGATTCTGCCCACATTCTGCTCGATTACAGGTTGCTGTTGAGACAAAGATAATAAGAATATTTAAAACGGAATTGCGTAAGGACTTAATTGTGGATTTACATAGAATTACATGAAATATACAGCACACAAACAGGCCATTCGGCCCAACCCATCCATGCCAGTGTTCTGTTCTACTCGAGCCTCCTCTTTCTTATCTAACTTTGTCAGTGTAAGGTTGTATTCCATTCCCCTTAAAAGCAGCAATTTTCAAATGACTTTCATTTAAGTTGCAGAGCTTTATCCCCACAAGTCAGCTTATTATAACAACCTTATTTTACACAGTTTTATGTATAAAAATACAGTTAGTAAGCCCACGCCCCCCCAATCACCAACTCTGATCCAGTTTTGCACTTGACAAAAGGAGATTACCAGACTTGGGTCTCATCCCCGATACATTGAAGAAAAGGCAAGCAAGCAGTCACTGCTGAAATATCTAGTCCCGCTCATCATCATTTTATCAGGAAGTGAGAGAAATAAAATATGCAAAGAGTCACTGAGTTGATTAATATTTACTTTTTGAAAATTCACTTAATCTATGAAAAATGGTCCTATACACAGGTGCGACGATAGGAACGTAAACATGATACTTTGACTCAGAAGAATTTCGTTTGAAAAATTCTGGCCTAACAACGATTATGGTTGCTGACTCTCAGGGTGGAATTTTATGGGTCCGCAAAACAGGTTTGGAGGTGACGGGGACCAGAGAATTGTGTCAGGAGGCAGGGGGTGGAGGGTCTGTCATCTCCTCGTCACAATGCAATTGGGATAGGCTGACCACGGCCTTCCTGCCCGGAGGCCAATTGAGGCCCTTACGTGGTCTATTAAGGGCCCCTTCCTGCCACTGCGAAGATTTAACCAATGGCGGGGAGGCCTCCAGCACAAGGGGAGGTTGCCCAATAAAACGAAGCACCCTCTCTCGATGCTTGGGAGGGCCTCCTCCTTTTGCAATCTGTGGCCCATGGAGGGCCCCGCTGGGAAAAACTTTATCTCTGTCACCCGCCCTCCCCCCTCCCGCACTGAACATCCCCCTCTTCCCCATTCCCCTCGCCTGGACCTGCTGGTCTGGCCCTGGTGACCCCACCTGACTTCGCCTGGATCCTGGCTCCAGCCACCAAACACTTCTACTAACCCAACAAAAGTCAGTCGAAATCAATCAGCAACTTAACTGAAAGTAGTTGATGATCTTTTTAAATAAGGTGATGGTGGGGTCGAGGTGTTACTCCTGCTGCTGAGCGCATGTTCAGCTGTGCAAGGTTATATGAGAGTATTAGCTGGTGTTGAGTTTGAAAATGGCACCGCTGTAGTCAAATCAGTGTTACATGTTGGCTGACTTGGCAATCTGCCTACTCTGCAAGCTTCTGCTGTACAATTCCTGACCCACCCTAATGTCTTGGTCAAAATGGTATCCAGCAGTGGGCCACACTAGAAGTGTGTGTGTGTGCAGCACTGGTGTCATTTTGCTGGCACCATTTTGCACTCAAAATGGCATCTGTAGCATCGACAATATGAGTGCGACGGAACTGCATTTTACAGCCCTTTGTCTCACAGCCAAACAAATTCTAACACAATGTCAAGGAAAGCTTAATTAAATGACAATCTCAGCATTAAATAGACATTGTTTTATTCAATTGGATTTAGTGTCTGCACATGTGTTTCCGAAGCTCTTGCAGGCACTCTTAAAAAGCCTGTGGATTGGTGACACAAATACGTATGAAATTATTCAGTGTAACTTTAGAATACTTATACAGTGGCTTTTGACAGACGAAACATTTTGTCACAGTGCAATCTTCTGAATTCTGCCTGCAATTAACGTGTTCCGGTATAATGAGCAGAAACATATTTCACTCCAGTTTCAATGTGACATGTAAAATTGTGCGAGAGTAGATTAAACAACATCCACCATGTTTACTTTTGTTTGTTAGATTCAGTTATTGCTTAATATATACAAGATGAAAGTGTAGCCACATATTGTGACAAAATGGAGTATTGACCCATTGGATTGTTTATATCCAACAGCGGGGGCTGGAAACCATGAATGCAACTGATCATCTCCATGATCATCTTCAAGACTATAAAGAGCCAGAGCAGGCCCCAATCCCACAGCTAGTGGATGAGCTGAGTGAGTTAAGGGACAGAGTAGGTCAGTCAGTGAAGCTCTACCACCAGCTACGGAGTAAAATAAAGGTTCTCAAAGAAGATACTGAATGGGAATTTCAAAGCCCAAGCTGGTGGGAGAAAGTATGGGATTGGGGGATGAATGTCAACATCCACCCTTGGATTAGGATAATAACACATGTGTTGGTGAGGGTGCAATTGATACTGGCTCTCACCTGAGTATTAGCTTGTAGATCATGCAGACGATATACTATGTGAAAGAAAGCAAAGGCTTTGGTAAAGGAACAACACAGGAGGTTAACCGCAAAGGGTCACGATAATTTGGGACATATTGATTTAAGTGACCGGGATTCCTGAAATCACGTGATTGACCAGCATTTAGAGGCAGGGAATACCGGACAGGGTTAAAATGGGAATGATAAAGTAGCTATGTCAGTTAATAGGACTAGGGGCAGTCCTTTACCGAAAGGTGGGATTGTTGGGGGAAAATTGTGGCCGATGTAGCTCAATAAATATAGACATATATACAAGATGAAAGTGTAGCCACATATAGTTACAAAATGGAGTATTTACCCAAGGCATTGTGGGACAAGTTAGTTAGCTTGCAGCCTTGGGCATGGTACTGCTTAGCACAGGCAAATAGGCTGACCAAAGAGGGCCCCTCATATCAGTGCATAAGACAGCTGCTCTGTCTAATTGCAGACTGCACAAAGCAGCTAGGAAAACAGGCCTGACAGAGGTAGAAAGATTCATTGTGAAGACTCAAGGATAGTTGATAAGGGGGCCTGGTAAACATCCTGAGATGGTCAGGGGCGACCACAAACGATCCCCACAACCACATGATACCTAATCAGTAATTTTATTGGTAATGAATGTAATGTATGTAATCAATAACTGTTATGATTGGATTGTCTCCAGCCAGGATGGGCTGAGTAACTGTATATCCGCTGTGGATTCTCCTTTGTTCAGTGGAGAAGCACATGGTAAGCCCAGCGTCTTAGTCCCCACCGGTGTAAAATTCAATAAACCATTTGACGATTGCAATGGACCCTGAGTGTTAAGAGATTTGTCTTAGTCATTCCACTCTAACAGAGTACAAAAGCAGGGAAGTTATGCTGAACCTTTATAAAGCTCTGGTTAGGCCCCAACTAGAGTTTTGTGTCCACTTCTGTTCGCCGCATTTTAGGAAATTTGTGAGGACCCTTCAGAGGGTGCAGAGATTTACCAGAATGGTTCCAGGGTTGGGAGATTTTGGTCCAAGGTTAGTTTGGAGAAGCTGGGGTTGTTCTCCTTGGAGCAAAGGAGATTGAGGGGAAATGTGATAGAGATCTACAAGATCATGGCAGGATTAGATAAGGTAGACAAGAAAAAACTGTACCCATTAACTGATGGTCAAAGACTATGGGACACAGATTGAAGATTTTGGGAAAGAGATGGAAGGGGAAAATTGCAGAAGAACTTTTTTATGCAGCAAGTGGTAATGACCTGGAAAGAGGGTGGTGGAAGCAGAAACAATCAATGATTTCAAAAGGATATTGGATGGGCACTTAAAGGAAATAGACTTATATTGCAATGGAGGATCGAGCAGGGGAATGGGACTGACTAGTACACGACAGAGCGCCAGCATTAACTCGATGGACTGAATGGGCTCCTTCTGTGCTGTAAATAAATCCATGACTCTATGACAGACAAGCCAATTCTCACCAATCCATCAGAAGACACAGACAGGTTCGACAATGTCCTTTAATAAAAACACTTAAAAAGAACAATTTTAAAAAGGGGAGCTGTCGTTATGTAAAGCACTGTGCAAATGTAATTTGCAAAAGCAGCAGTCCTGAGGGTTTGTTGAAATTAGATCATGTTCACCTGACAATCATTGTTTCAACATTCTCAGTGTGTTTTATCCGTCAAACCACAGCATATCTTCCGAACTCCTTTTCCGTGACAATCGTGGATCAAAGAGCTTCAGGTAAGGTTCTAACAAACAACTATTTAGAAACATTTGGAAGAGTTTATGTTATAATGTAACTCAGTGACACAAATCAAACCATCCTGCAACAGGAAGCATTAACAGTACAAGCAGCACAAAGTTATTGTAGAAAGACTGACCGAGACTGTCAGTACTGAGTGGCAATGTACAACAACAATTTGCATTTGTATAGCGCCTTTAATGTATTGAAACATCTGAAGGTTTCACAGGAACATGATCATATAAAAACTGGCCCACAGTGTAGGTCAGTGGGCACAGGGTGATGGGTGAACGGGATTTGGTGCAAGTTAAGTTACGGGATGCAGAGCTTTGGATGAGCTCAAGTTTATGGAGGGTGTGAGTGAGCAGCTATTCTGGGAGAATTGCAGAGAAATGCAGTGACTGTATTTACTGTTCGAATCCAGATGGAGCAGTTGAGATTACTGCTTTTCAGGAGGCAGCAATATGTCCATCGGAAAATGTTGAGAGGCACAGAGGGTAAGCATGAACAAGTGGCCTTGACAGCTGGTTTATTCCACATCCTCATCCTCCCCCAGCACAGAGACACTGAGGACAATTGTAAAATCCCTACTGTCACCGTGACTGAGATGGAAAGACTGAGCAGAACGCAGGGACCTGCCTGGTCTGTACAGTTCAGTACCACACTGGGAAATCTACTGAAGCCCTTAAATGGAATTTACTGCTCAGCTTTTTAAATAATGTGAAAGAATTCAACATTTCAAACCATGTGATTTTTTTATAATCACAAAGTGCTGGAAATACTCAGCAGATCTTGCAGTATCTGTGGAGAGAGAAGCAAAGTTAATGTTTCAGGTCAGTGACCTTTCATCAGAAGTTGAGGGGCCAGTGTCCACATTAGTATCACCCTGATGTGGCGAGGAGGTTCACCTCCTCCATCTCAGGGCTTGTATGAACTTTGCTGCTCTCCCCCAAAGGACAAGGAGCAGAGATACTCTCCAGGCCCTGGTCTCTCTCTCACCTTCCCCCTGCTGTGTCCAGCTCATGGCCGAGGTGAGGGTTTGCAGGACAGCGCGGATCATTGGAATCTGGCTGTCCGTGAGAGTCACCAACATCGCGATGGAGGAAGCTATGCGCTCAAATGCCTGGGACATAGCAGCTATCATGGCCTGGATGGACTCCCCCACTGTCCGCTCCTGTGACATCTCCACCAGATGTGTTGCCTTAACTCTCTCTGCAACTCCAGAATGTCCTGTGCTGTCGACACCAGAGGACCATCATCAACCTGGCTGCCAGCTAGCTCGAAGGCCTCCTTCTCAGCCTGTGTCAGCAGTCTAATCTTTGGCACTCCTCCACCAGTCCTGGACCCCTCCCTCACATTGTGGGCCCCCTTTGCCGGGAAGAGCAAGGATGCAGATATTGAACATTGCCAAACAACAACATGATGCCAGTCACAACAGGAGCACTAAAACCAAAGGTGGGGAAAGCTCAGTCTGTAATACAGACTCAGCCTGTCATGTCGGTGCCATGCTCCAAGCAGCAAACGAGGGTGAGTTCTTTCACTCATGGCATCAATCCTCCCTGCCCCACCTCCCTGTCTTTGACATTGCAGTGGCACCCATGTGCCACTCTGTATGGGAACACCCAGGTCAAACAGAGCCATACAGCAAAGTGCCACTTACCTTTGCCAAGCGCATGAGGTCGTTTGCCTTCTTGCACACTGCACTCAGGCTTGGCGGATGACCCCATGGTTGCTGACTTCCTCTGCGATCTCTTTCCAGGCTTGCTTGATCAGGCGAGAGGACCTCTTCTTACCATTGCTGGGGTAAAGGACCTCCTGCCTTTCCCTTGCAGCCAGGAGGAGAGTGAGCACGGAGGCATCGTTGAACCTGTGGCCATCCTTCCTCACGCCTCTGCCATCTGCGGTGCCTTGCAGGTGTAGTTCCTTGGCAGACTGGGCTCTTCAGATGTCACTGCTGGCTGGTCAGCTCCATCAGCAAAGGTTTAAATATGGTGCCAGCATCTTCTGGCTTTTCAGCTGCATCATAGCCAATGTCGAACAGACTGCCCCTTCAATGTGATTGGGGGAGGTGGTGGTGGGCTGACTCGGGCAAGCTAATGAACCGCTGGACAGATGATTGCAGCGGATCTTTGGCGTGTGGACCGTGTGTGCGGCACATCATTTTTTAAGCTTGCCACCGAGATCGGTGACAGGCTCTTAAAATCCAGCGTGTGTGTGTGTGTGTGTGTGTGTGTGTGTGTGTGTGTGTGTGTGTGTGTGTGTGTGTGTGTGTGTGTGTGTGTGTGTGTGTGTGTGTGTGTGTGTGTGTGTGTGTGTGTGTGTGTGAAAGTTGGCGCGTAGTTTATGATTTTAATTAGTTCGATTTAACTACAATAAAGTTAACCTCTTTCTTTGAAAACCTGACCGATTGGTTCTGGTTTTGATCATAACAAGTAAGTAATCAAACACCTACTGAATTGGCCAGTACACCCACTTTAAGAAAGAATTAAACCTGTTGTGGTCAAACAAGGAGAGGGAAAAAAGAGAAGCCTTTTGTCCCCTCCTCACTTGACCGTAGCAATGTAATTCTCTTCCTCCTTCTCCTTTTCCATTTCTTCCACCTCTTCCTTCCCCTCCTCCCGTTCCTCCTGTTCTTTCCCCTGAGGTGGCCTCTGGATTGCTGTAGGTAGTGGCTGTGCCCTCATAATGTTCAGAAAGTGGAGAACACGGCACACCACCACAAACTGGGAGACCCTCTCTGTCTCGTACTGCAGAGATTCCCGCCGAGCAGTCCAGGCAGGGGAAGTGTTGTTCTGAAGGCCGATTGCCTGCTCCATGATGTTATGCGTGGCTCCCTGGCTTTAGGTAAACACCCACTCTGCTTACATGGTGGGATTGCGGAAGGGGCTCATCAGCCATTTGCAGAGGGGTGGCCCTCGTCCCTGTGCAGCAAACTCTGGATCTTCTCAGAGACCTGAAAATGGTGGATAGGGAAGGGTGTCGTAGGATGACAACATCGTGGCTGCTGCCAGGCATTCACCGAGATGAACTTCTTGGTGGATCACACACCAACTTCACGATTATGGAGTTGTATCCCTTGCTGTTCCTATACTTCTCCCCATTGACACGGGAGGCTCACAGAGCCACATGCTTTCAGTCAGTGGTGCCCTGCATGATCAGGAATCCTGATATCCTAGTGAAGCCACGTGCCCCTTCACCCTGTACTCCCTCCTGAGGGAGAAGAGGATAAAGTCCCCTCGCATTGTGTATTTAGCCTCCATCACCTCCCGGATACTGTGATGTACTCCATATTGTGAAATATTCATCACATCTTCCACTACCACCTGGACAGATCCAGAGGTGTAAAATGTGAGGGCAACGGTGAGCTTCACAGCCACTGGGAGGGTTGTCCTCACCCTGGAGTGAGATTGCAGGTTGGGCTGAAGGAGGTGTCACGGCTCTGTGACCAACTCCTTGGGAAATCTGAGCCTCCTCAGGTATTGGCTCATCGGAATGTAGCAGTTTTCTCCTGGAAGACCAGTGATGGGTTGGGCCTTTGATGGAGAACCCTCCTCCAGCTCCCTCTGCCTCCCCTGTTCCATCTGATGGTCATGTTGCAGACTAAGTGGGACAGCAACAAGTGCCCTCATTCCTGGGTCCAGTCCTCCTCTCTCCTCCCTGACTGTAATCACCAACTGCCACAAAACACCTCCAAAAACAACACTCCACACAGCTTCCACCAACTCTTTCTGAACACATGGAAGTGAAAAACACCTCACCTGCAACATGCTGACTGACCCTTTAAATAGGCCTAGTTCAGGGCCCATCTTGCCTTTCTGCACTTGTTTATTCATGACTGATTAACACCTGTGCAGACAGGACCTGTGTGGTCCAAGTTTGCAACCCTGGCATCGCATCACTCAGTTAGGCAGTGTAACATGAGGATAATGTCCATCCACAGCATTATGGAGCACACAGGGGACGTACCTGTGTGTGCCCTTCCTCTGTACTAAAACTGTGTGGGCCGTGCAGGAAGCAGCCAGCAGTGCGACTCACACTCAGTAAGCAGCTCAAGGCCTCGGTAGCGGCGTTACGCAAAACAATTTTTCATCCATCAAATTGTTAAGGGGTTTGACAGGGTGCATGCTGGGAGGATGTTTAGCCCTGGCTCAGGAATCTAGAACACGGGGTCACAGTCTCAGAATAAGGGGTCGGTCGTTTAGAACTGAAATGAGGAGAAACGTCTTCGTTCTAAGGATTGTGAACCATTGGAATTCTCTAACCCAGAGAGCTGTGAATGCTCAGACATTGAGTATATTCAGGCAGAGAGTGAGAGGTTTTTGGGCAATAAGACAATTAAGGGAAACGGGGATGGTGCAGGAATGTAGAGTTGAGGTGGAAGATCAGCATTAATTACAACTGTTTAATTTCCTGCCATTTTTCGTTCTTAGTACAGAGCCTTAAAACATAATATTTTAAATTTTAAAAAGTTTTTTGTGTTACTTTTTGTGTCATCTTAAATGACATCATACTACTTAGGAACATCTAGTACATATTTGACTTGAAAACACTTTGGGCTGGCATGAGGTTGTGACAAATGCTGGAAAAATGCAAAACCTTCTTTTACATGCTAACGCAATGCAGTCTGAGCTGTTGGTCTGTGCTGTGTTGTGAGGTCAATAAACCAGATAAAGTTCTAAAGTGAACATCGTTCCCTTCCCCCATTCACCCTTCTGTCACCAACACCCCCCCCTCCACAACTCCCAGAACCCATAAGAAGCAGAGAACCATTGCAGACAAAATGTGAACTTTAGTTTGCACATACAGAAACGCATGTCACAACAGGAAAGATTACAAGGAATAATATTTGGAAAACTTGTTCCTATTATGTGCTTTTAGTACTCACTGACACGGAACACAAAAGTCCGAGTGTATCAGGCCTGTGTCCTCAGTACCTTGCTCTGCAGCAGCGTGGCCTGGACAACGTATGCCAGCCAAGAGCGACGTCTCAATTCATTCCATCTTCGCTGCCTTCGGAGAATACTTGGCATCAGGTGGCAGGACTATATCTCCAACACAGAAGTCCTTGAAGCGGCCAACACCCCCAGCTTATACACACTACTGAGTCAGCGGCGCTTGAGATGGCTTGGCCATGTGAGCCGCATGGAAGATGGCAGGATCCCCAAAGACACATTGTACAGCGAGCTCGCCACTGGTATCAGACCCACCGGCCGTCCATGTCTCCGCTATAAAGACGTCTGCAAACGCGACATGAAATCGTGTGACATTGATCACAAGTCGTGGGAGTCAGTTGCCAGCATTCGCCAGAGCTGGCGGGCAGCCATAAAGACAGGGCTAAATTGTGACGAGTCGAAGAGACTTAGTAGTTGGCAGGAAAAAAGACAGAGGCGCAAGGGGAGAGCCAACTGTGCAACAGCCCTGACAAACAAATGTCTCTGCAGCACCGGTGGAAGAGCTTGTCACTCCAGAATTGGCCTTTATAGCCACTCCAGGCGCTGCTTCACAAACCACTGACCACCTCCAGGCGCGTATCCATTGTCTCTCGAGATAAGGAGGCCCAAAAGAAAGAAAGAAAAAGAAAAAGAGTACTCATTGACATGTTGCTGGGAATTGTTTCCAAAATTTAAAAAGGAACACTCCAGACAATTCACGGTGTGTTTTGGCTCTCCGTCACTGTCTTTGTTTTATAATTATCCAGAGCTGTGGAAATCTCAGTGCAGCTCATGATCTCCACTCTTGTAAATGACATGGACAGTTACATATACTGCATTGTACCAATGGGACATTGAAATTATGGTTGTCTGTTTTTGACATTGGGTCACCAATTAAAAACCTGGCTTGGAAGTAGCAGGAACCAATTGTATCGCAGGCTGCTGACGTTATTAGCAGTCTAATATTAGGTCACCTGATATGTCTCTTTGACTGGTAAATAATCTGCAGATTGGAGAACAATCAATATCCTGTTGATCCAGGGGTAAATGCATTGTCTGCACTGTTACTAATCTGTACAGATTGGACAAGTGCCAATCCTGTTGATAGATTGTTTGGTTGTGTGAGTGCATCACAGTTGCACTTGATCCTGTGCTCAACCAATGTCCATCTACAGACCATTTACTTGTTGAAGAGACGTATCAGGTGACCTACTATTAGACTGCTAATAACGTCAGCAGGCCGCGATGCTTTGGGTTCTTGCTATTTCCGAGCCAGAAGGTTGTGGATTCAAGTCTCACCCTGGAACTCGAGGACAAAAATCTAGGCTGACACTTCAACACAGAACTGAGGGAGAGCTGCATTGTCAGAGGTGCCGTCTTTTGGATGTGATGTTAATCGAGGCCTGTCTACTCCCTCAGGTGGATGTAAAAGATCCCATGGCACTATTTGAAAGAAGAGCAGGGGAGCTCTCCCCACTGTCCTGGTCAATATTTATCATTCAATCAAAATCACTAAAACAGATTCTCTGGTCATTATTACATTGCTGTTTGTGGGAGCTTGTTATGAGTAAATTCTCTGCCACATTTCCAACATTACAACAATGTCTACACTTCAAAAGTAGTTTCTAAATAAGAGAAATATAATAACTGCTTTATTTTCATTTTGCAAGGAAGGATTGGAAAAATGGAGAATTCAATGCAACTTAGCTCTGACAATGTTACCCAGACACGTGGAACCTGTTGTAACCTGTTACTGAGGAAAATAAGGAGATTGATACCCATCAACTTCTGGCAGGAAGTGAAATGTGTTTCCAGACTGGCTGTGCCAATAGTGAGTTTACACCCACTGAACATCTCGTCATATCCTTCATACTCTGCTCATTCCAGAAACGTATCTAATTCTCCACCAAACCTATTACATAATTAATCTCCTTCAATTAACACATTTATATAATTCAGCTCACCGTGCCCATTTATATAATCCTCTTCAATTAATCCATTTACACAATCATCATCACTGAGCCTATCTATAAAATTCCCTTCACTGATTCTATTTACACAATCCATTCTAATGAACCCATATAAAAAAACACTTCAATGACCTCATCTGCTGACTTATTCCACAACTCCCTGCTTAAAAAGTGATAATGCTCCGCTTGACCTTGTTTTTTTTAACTTCAAAGACCATAATTGCTCATTTGGTGCCTGATATTTGAACCTTTCATCACAGTGAATGATTTCCCTGGATCAACTTTGCCATTTCCATTCAGAATCCGGAAAACCTCAGTGAAATCACCTCAAAATTGCATCTCCTTTTTGAAGATAAAATGATAATAGTTTTCATTAAGAAATTATATGATTGGTTTAATTAAATTACAAGCTTAATTTGCAAGTTTAAAACAGTATGATCAAAATTAACTAATAGTGTGTAATATTTATAATTCATTTTCCTTTTGCAGTTTTTAACACAGCTGATGATATTTCTCATAAATGTTGTCAGCTCCGCATTCTGTGGACATTTAGGAAAGGTTGAATTGGACGCTGTTAGTCTTGCCTCAGCGGTAAGTTTACATTCAGAATGAGCACATTTATTTCATGATAATGTATCCTCTATAAAATTGTGATGGAATTGCATTGCTTCTATCAGTTTCAGATTCAGTGTCTTTATCAGCTGTTTATAACTGATGATAGATGATGAAATCAGCTCCTTGTAATAAAGCCTGGGATTTACCTGCTGGTCTCAATGGAAGAGAAACTAGAGTGTAGCAAATGGCTTCAGTGGCCCGAGATTTAAGAACAGAAAAATCAGCTCAGAATTCCAGCTCATTACCATTGTCAGTGACCCATCCTGGAGTCTGAAATGGGTGGATGTTAGGGTGAGAATGAGACTGGACTCAGTCGTCATGCTGTTCACGTGCAGCTAATCTTCTGACTGTCACTTGACTCACACATGAAGACTGCTCACTTGTGCAAAGCTTTCAAGGGTTGTTGTGGCCCATGGAACTGTGTCAGCAACAACAACAGCTTGCATTTATATAGCACCTTTTACATAGTAAAATTCCCCAGGCACGTCATAGGAATGTTATCAGACAAAAATATCGACACTAAGCCAAAGAAGGAGGCATTATGATCGTTGAGCAAAAGCTTAGTCAAAAAGGTAAGTTTTAGAGATTGTCCCTAAAGGAGGAGAGGGAGGTTTGGAGTAGGAAGCCCAGAGGTTAGGGCCCAGCCAGCTGAATGCACAGCTGCCAATAGTGGGGTGAAGGAGGTGAGAGCTGTAGTAGAGGCCAGAATTGAGGAACAAAGAGACCTCGGAGGGTTCAATGTCTGCAAAAGGTTACAGGGATAGGGAAGTGCGAGGCCATGGAGGGATTAGAACACAAGGATAGGAATTCTAAATTCCAGACAGTAGTGCACTGAGAACAAAGGTAGGTATTAGAGCACAGGGTGTAAATTATTAACTGTGTTTAATTATATGTCGGTGGGGATTCACTTGAGCTCCTTTAAATAGATACAGACTAATGGAAACTAAAATGGGAATGTTACAACCAGGTGAGAAAGTGGTCTCGCGTTCCCTTTCAGCCTTCACCTGGTCTTACTGTAACAGGGTTTAATTTTTTTAGCTCCCCTTTGGTGAATCCTTGTTCACCGCTTTCCAGTCATAAGGCAAAGAAACCAGCACAAAAAGGCTTTCTTAGGTTTAAAGAAGAACAGTTGAAATTTATTAAACTTAAACTTAAACTCTAATTTGGTTGACGTCTACGGATACATGATGCACCCACACAAGCTTCCATACGCAATACACACATGCAAATAGAAACAGAAAAGAGCAGAAGAAAAATAAAGTGGAAAAGTTTGGGCAATATCTAAAGAGTTTTTGTTACAGTTTTTCAAGCTCACTGTAGAGTCCTTGATTGTAAATAGTTCTTTCTTTTCATTGGGGCCCAGTATTCTTCTTAAACCTTGTTTGCTGTCGGGGACTTTTCTCTCTTGGTGTCTTCAGTGGATTCAGAGGCTTGTGAGAAAGAGATGGGAGCACACAGGAGAGATCTTCTCAGTCCAGAAGCAAAAATACACTCTCAGTTCAAACTGTTTGTACAATTCAGAAAACCCCAGGTTGCCAAGCAGGTTACTCATGTGACTAACTGGTCTGACCATGTCTTGGCTCTGTGGATTGTATCATCTTAGCAGGGCCTGGAATGCTCGTCTTACACACAATACCTGGTGATCAAGGTCCATTGTGGGTTGAATGTGCCAGGGAGTGGTCCTTTGTCCTTCCAATCACTGTCTGTTAATATGCAAATGTCTTTTCCAGCCACGACTGATCTGTTTAACAAGTCCTTTCTTCACTCCAGTGACAATTTAAAATCAATGTTCATGACAAAATTAATGTACCTCATTCTTGGGGCAGGTGGGAGCCCAGCATGGCACCCGATCAACTCTATCCAGACCCCTATTGATTTTGAACACCTCTATCAATTCTCCTCTCAACCTTCTCTACTCTAAGGACAACAACCCCAGCTTCACCAGTCTATCCATATAACTGAAGTCTCACATTCCCAGAATTGGGCACAACACTCCAGTTGAGGCTGAACCAATATTTTATAAAGGTTTATCATAACTTGCTTTATTTAAAAAGTCCAGAATGCTATATGCCTTATGAATCACTTTCTCAACCTGCTCTGCCACCTTCAATGATTTGCTCTGCTCTTGTACCCGCTTTAGAATTGTACTCTTTATTTTATTTGCATTTCCTTGTTCTCTCGAGCAAAATGTACCACTTCACGCTTCTCTGCAATAAATTTCAACTGCCAATGTGCCTGCCCATTCCACACCCTGGCTATGTCCTTTTGAAGTCTATCACTATCCTCCTCACAGTTCACTGGGCTGGATTTTGCAGACCCCCGACATTGGGTTACATGGCGGGGGTGGCCAGAAAACGCCTCCGGGAAAGGGCCGCCATTGACCCCAATGATGGGAAGTCCCAGCCTGATATTGCTGGTGACGGTGAGGCCTCCTAGCAGCTCCCCTGCATCTCGGCGATGGGACCCTCACTTGCATATCCAAATAAATGTAAATGAATGCATGAATTATACTTCCAACCCCACCTGAGTTCCCTTTCTGGTTGTCGGCCCGGTGGCCGGCACTCCCATGCCTTCGTATCCCCATTTAGGGGAATGAGGCGGAACACTTGTGTGGAGTGGGGAGGAAGTATGTTTCTCAGAGCAGGGTGGGAGAGTGGTGTCAAAGTAACATCATTGGCGTAGGGAATGGGGGGAAGGGTTTGAGAGAAATGTTTATGCATTTTGGTGGGGGTAAGGTCAGCTGGACAAGGTAAGAATTTTGGGTGAGGGCAAATAATTAATTTAATTGTTATTGAAGGGTGGGAGAGGAGCAGAAGAAATGTCTTTCTTTATTTTTATTTCCTTGCACTTAAAATGTTTAAATTTAATGGTGGGGATCAAAGCCGTTTAAAATGGCTTTAGAAACAGTATGGAGCAAACTATTTACAGAACCTTCCTCTAGGTGTTACAGTTGCAGAGTGAATCTGGCTTGTAGTCACATGACTGGTACTTAGCTCTTAAAGGGACATCACTCTTCAAAGATACAACAGATAGAGGGTATCTCTGGGTTGTCATGAGCTAAAATATCAGGTGATCTCCAATGATCTCTGTTGTGCTTCCTCCCAGCACCATGTTTTGTCCTGTCACAACAGCTAATTTAATGGCTCACTGACAACATCACAGTTGAGCAGGAACTTTCCAACTTGGTTTAACCATACCCATGAATCTCTGGAGCCAGTCATGTGTCGAGGAGCTGGAAACTCCTTGATGGCTGTTGTTTTCTGTGGATCAACTCTGACACCAGAAACATCCACCACATGTCCAAGGAACATGACAGTCGGTTGTGTGAATTCTGATAGATCCATTGGGTTTTGGTACTAGTACCATCCCCGAGCAGTAGCTTGTTGGTTGTGTCACAGGTTAAATAAACCACTGCTTCAGGACAGGGCTGGATTTTAAGAGCCCGGTGGCAAGCTCAAGAAATGGCGGCCTGCGCACATGAAAGAGCTGCCGCGATCTCCTGCATGGCAGCTCATTTAAATAGCCAGGGCGGCCCGACCCCCAATCATGTGGAGGGGGCAGGCTGTCCGTCCCCGGCAATAGCATCAGCTGTCTGTGCGCAGGCACTGGTGCTATTTAGAAAGGGCAGCCAGCCCTGCCAACATAGTTAAATTTTTAAAGTTAGAGCCCCCAAAATGTATCAAAAACATTTCCCATGCCACTTTCCCACCCCACAATATCAATTATATTAACTAATTGTCCTTCCCACCCCCCAAAACACTTGACTTTTAAATCTGACCTTTCCACCACCACCGCACCCCCCCCTCCAGACTGCACAAAGTTTAAAGTTCACCCCTTCCCTCCATCCCCTCCACCCCTTACGTTAATTTGATTCCATCCCCCACCCCCCTCCCCCAATGGAAAATCTTAACTCCTCCACCATTCCCACCAGTGTCAGGCCGGCTTTCCATGGATGGGGAATTGAAGGTGTGAGTGTGCCGGCTGCTACACCGAAGATCACAGCGAGGTCCGGAGGATTCAAGGTTCGTGTGTTTAAATTTATGCCTGCCATTAATTTCAACATTTTAATCCAGGTCCCGTCGCCCAACAGTGCGGGGGGGCTGCCACGGAGCCTTGCTGCCGCCAGAAGAATCAGGCCAGGCCTTCCCGCGTCGGTTTCTGTGGCGGACCGCTGCTGGAACCATCTTCCGGCCTCCCCCACCACAGAGCATGAGGTCAAGGCTCTGGTAAAATCCAACCCAAAGAGTCAATTTCCTTCTTTACTTTTGGCAAGAGTGGGTGAGGAACTTTTCTGGATGTAAACAGGTACACAGTCTTTGTTTCTGGACATAGAGTTATTTGGTTTGCTGTCTTCAGTGTTCCTAGTCCTGCAAACAGATGTGGGAATTCAGCTCTGACATTTGTTCGGCTGATATCTCAGCTTTCCAGTTCCTCTAGTCTGCAAATCAGATGCAAGTCGGTACAGACCTTCCTGCTCAAAAGTGAGCAACTCTGGTTTTGAATCACACACAATGTTTCTGTGCTTTCCTTTGCTCGATATTGGAGAGTTTCCTTCAGTTCTTCAATGTCTTTGAGTTCTATCACTCCTGGTTCATATAGTTTTTCGGATGATGGCTGAAGACTGTTCAGCATCAGAACGAACCAGAACTGCTGCACCAGTGTCTAAGTTACAGTGTGTCTTGTTTCCCTCTACTAGGATCTCAGCACTCCAGCAACTTCCGCTTGGTTCCTGGATCTCTCCAAGGAAAGGCACCTCAATGTCACGGATATCATCTACTTCATGGAGTTGCCACATTTCAAAGGCTTTGTGCGTATTCTGTACCAGCTCCTTCCTATGACAGACAGCTTGGAAGTGGCCCATCTTTCCACATAAATGGCATTTGCCCTCTTTGGCAGGGCTGTTTCCCGCCTGTGTTTTTCTCTGCTACACCAATTACAGTTAGCTTGGGCTGTTGATGGATGCTCTTCCTGTCTCCCTTGCTTTTTTACAACAGTTTTCACTTTTTTCTATTTGATACACTCTACTGAGTCAGCTGCTTTTGAAATGGGGCTCGCCCCCTCTCACCTCGACCCATGGATTGATTCTGTTTCCCAACATCAGCTTGTCTGCTCAGTTGGATTGCTTTTACTCAGGTTAGATCATCTCTTGATTGTAAGTTGTCAGACAAAGCATCATCCAACACTCCCATGACAATTCTGTCTCTGATCTTTCAAAGTTCCATATTCACAGACCTCTACAAGTTTATACAGGTCGTTTATAAATGCATCAACACTTTCCCCTTGATGTTGGGTATGTTTTTCCTGCTCAACAATGGCGTTCTTTCTGAGATGAAAGTATGTATCAAGTGCTTTGATTTCTTCATCATCCGTGACCTTTTCCCCATTGATACTCTGCGTGACGAGAATATCATCTGCACAGTCACACATCGTATATAACAGCGTATTGACCTGCTCACTGCTCACCTTTGCAGTGAGGTCTGATGCCGTGCAATATCTGGCAAATCTCCAATACCACTTTGGCCAGGTTTCTGCTTGATTGAGGCCTGCGACTTTCTCAAAGCTTTCAGGCAATAGTAGAGACTTCTCCATCATTATTTTCCACCCGCTGCCACTGTATAATATTCTTGGTATTGTTAGACGAATACGGAATACTTAATGAATCTGCAGAGGTGTATGAAACAGAAGCTTTATTGAATCACATCTTACTGCTCTGGCACATCTTCCTCAAGGCTGTATGAGAGACCAAAACATGTGATGTTACATCCAGGGGTCGACAATGTGTCCGTATATATACAGCAGTGTCCGTGGTAAAAGATTTTTAGGTTGTGACTGGTAATTTCGGGAATGCAAAGTTTCCCATTGGCTTCTTCTTTATGATCAGACTGACTTGAAAAAAAATCATAAGTCTGTTTCACAGCTGACAGCTGACAGGTGCTCAGAGTGGGAATGGCACTTTCTGAACTTTAGACAGATTTGGGGTTTTCTGGAGGGTTCCAATTTCCTTTTGAAAAGTCTGAATCTGTCTGAAGTGCAGAAACTGCCATTCCCACTCCCAGCAATAGTCAGAGAGAGAGATAGTGGGGGAGAAAGAGCAAAAGGTGGGGGTGGGAGAGGGAGGGGAGCGAAAGAGAGGGAGAGGGTACACCATGAGAGAGAGAGAGGAACAAGGAGGAGTATTGGAGATAGAGAGAAGGGGCGGGGGAGAGAGAGAGGAGGAGAGAGACAGAGAGAGATGGAGGGAGGGACAGAGAGATGGAGTGGGAACAAAGAGAGGGAGAGGGGTTACAGAGAGAGGGGCACAGAGAGAGAGACAGAAGGGACAGAGAGAGAGTGGGGGACAGAGAGAGAGGGGGCAACACAGGGAAGGGAGGAACAATACAGAGAGGGGGGATAACATATAGAGGGGGAACACAAAGAGGGGGAATACAAAGAGGGGACACAGAGAAAGAGAGAGAGGAGGGACAGAGAGCAATCAGGATCACTTCTGACAGATGGACATCTATCCGGAATACTCTGCATCACTACAGCAAGTGTACGGGCAGACATTGACAACTTGTGCAAGCAAAAAAAAATGCTAGGTATCGCACTAAATCAGTGTCCAACATAGTGACGAGAAAGTAAATCAATAAATCAGTCTTCTCATTCAAAGCTTCTTCACAAAAATGCATACTCATTGTTGCTTTGATTAATAGTAAGAAACATTTTTAATGCCTTTATCTTTCAAAAATTGTCTCAGCGACTCCCTATGTAAGACAAAAATTGTAATGTGGCCCCCCCATGCGAACAGTTTGGACACCCCTCTCTGTCCCCCCACCCACATCTCTTGCCCCCCTCTTGCTCACCTGTTTCTCTGCTCCCCCACACCTCTCTCTCTCTCTCCTTCTCTCTCTCTGTCCCCTTATCTCGATGTGTCTCTCCCCCACTTCCTAGCAGCTGAGTTATTTTAAAATGCCAGTTTAAAGGCTTATATTGTGTAAACTCATTTTAAAATGGCAAAAGGCATTTTGGGAATGTCTCGATTTCTGTGCTCTGGCAGGTATTATTTTCACTTGAGACACAAGCTCAGTGACATGTTGAAAGTTGCTGGACTTTTACTTCTATATAAATGTCACAATTCTGCTGCTCCCCATTTGGAATCACATTGTTCCAGAACAAGTAATGGGGAGAAAACAAGGAAGGAAATCCAAGGAGTCTCCAGAAGTCTGACCGATAGATAGTAGTTAGTAAATACGATGTAACAGATGGCTTAATCTATGAGAAACTATCGACAACTCCTTGACAAAATCCATGCTGCATTTACCGTTTTCAAACCTGTCGAGGAAGACATTGTAAACATTTATTATGTTTCAATGACCATGTTGGAAACAGTCATTAAATTTTTTGATGCTGCAAATCAGATTAAAGGACATGTTTTACAAGTATGTCAAATATCGAGAACTGTCTCATCGTCTCCCATCGTAATTCTGTGGGCCCTCCAACCTCCGAACCTGTCTCAGGGGGGCCTATAAACTTAAGACCACAGTATATTTGTCCGATGCCAAAATACCCTGTCACATGCTGAGCTCTTTGTAATTTCAGTAATTTTCCATCAGAGGTGCTTGGGGGAAGTTCCTTACCCTTCGATGTTCAGATGGACTCGGCTGCATTGATATTCTTCCAGATGAGTTTGTGCCTTTATTCTGGCAGCTATTGTTAGTTATTAGGGCTTTATCTAAACTTTTTAAGGCTCAAGGCTTGTTCCCTCATTTCAAACACAGATGTTTCATCTTGAACACATTGGCTTTGTTTAATTGGACAGCACTGTCTGGGTAAACACAATTACTACAGAACACTATGGGCTGGATTTTGTGTTGGAGGCGGGGCTCCCAGTGCCAGGCTGAAAAGGCGGGGGAATGCCCACCTCTGCCTTTTTGTGCCCCCGCTAGAGCGATCCTCCGGTCTTTTTAAATCGAAGTTTCAGGAGCCGGGATCACTGTCCCTTTAATGATGGGGATCCTGTCTTGAAGAGTTGCTGGCCAATCAGAGGGTTGGCAGCTCAGCAGTATTGGCAGTGCCACCAGGAGCAGTGGCCACTGCTGGTACTCCAGAGGCCTTGGAGCCAAGCCCAGCACTTGAACCCAAGCCCAGCACTTGGACCCGGACATCAGGTAAGTGAGGCGGGATCTCCGGGGTCAGTCCGGAAGGTCCCGGTGGTGGGGGTGGGTTTGACGTCCAATGGGGGGGTGGGGGCCCAGGGAGTGGGGGAATGGCACTGTAGTTCCCAGCGGGGTTCTTCCATGGGCCACAGATTGCCCAGGGTGGAGGGACACTCCCCAAGCCCACAGAGTGTGCGCCTCATGTTAAAAGGTGCCTCTCCACGTGGCAGAGCACCTCCCTGCCACTGGTAAGATCCCAGTGGCGGGGAAGAGGTCCTTAATGGCTGCTAATCGGCCAAATAAGGGTCTGAATTGACCTCTGGGTGGGAAGGCTGTTGTTGGCCTTTACCGCTCCCAGGAAGATTGCTTGGTGATCGGCACTCCGCGCACTCCCACCCCCGCACTCCCCCCAATCATTGATCGCGATACTCCATGCCCTCCCGCCTCTGACCTTGTCTCAGGGGGGCCACATAAAATCCCAGCTTCTGGTTCAACAGAAACCGAACTGTCCTCAGCACTAAAGGCATGACGGTAATTTGGTCAAACTTCACCATGAGGTTAAGTTTTGGTAAAACCATTACTGTTTTACAAAGAGAGAGAATTTAATTCAGGAGATTTGATGTGTTATAAAAGAGAGGTCTTAGGGAATGGAAAGTCCCTCGTAAGATTATAGGTTGTGATGGTAAGACAGTATTTATCAAACTATTAAGGTTCAACCCTCATGATTACTTGGAATTAATTACAAAATCTCAGACTCTGAGCAGCTGATAGAAATAAGTGAGGTTCCTTGTACCTCAAGTACTCGTGTTTTGTGATGAAGTTCCTGCGCAACAGAATACGGTAGATCAAGGCTGGATAGTGGTGATGTGAGTGATCATGACACACAGGACAGAGCTATCACATCCAAAATCCAATTGCCCAGAATGGGTACACGGGTGGCATATATTCCAGAGGGCTCAGTGAATGGAGGGATGTGACACTTGTGGGATATGCAGTAAAAGGTCCTGGCAAGTTAAATATTGGTTGAATGTTCATGATGATGGTGAAGAACCAAGCTCCATAGACTGACAGAATGGGATGAAAAAGTAGAGAGTAAGAAAGCTCAGTGAAAGTACTGACAGTGGGTTCAGAAGTAACTCTAGCATCAGAAAACCATCACCTTCCAGAGACGACCGTCTGATCGTGCAAGAGGGCAATCTCACAGTAAGAGTTCCAACACACAAAATAGAGTAAGTACAGAATGTTTTAAGGGCAAATAAAACATTAGAAAAATTAAATCTGGAGAAAAGTGGACTTAATTTCCTATTCTTAGGTGACCCAAAAAACATGAAACCAGTCATTTTTAGTGACACTTCACATGTTAATCTTCCTGATTGGTATTCTAGTGCAGCTGGTTTCAAAATATTTCTGATGGGTGAAATTGAGAAATGTTGTCCTTTAGTTTGTGAAACTAAGACGGTGTTAAAAGTTCTTTGGCTGTCGAAATACTGCCATGGAGATGGGATTCTATTTGTCAAATAATTAAATGAGATTCTATGCAATGGGTGTTTTGAAACTTTGGTTGTTGATAAAAATTCAATTTTTTATATAAGGCGAGATAAGGGAATCTATTAAATATCTATGAATTCTGTTTAATTGTGTGCAGGGCTGGACATTTACTGGGGATTCATTTGAGCCCTTTTAAAAATAGACACAGACTAAAACTATGGGTGTTGGGTTGGGAGGTCTATGCTTGTAATGTGTAAGCCTGTAAATAAATATAAAGGTCTTTAAGGATTGACTCCAGTGCTATCCTTCACCAATTGGCTTTCTGGAATTGAACACGGGGTCATGGGTGAACAGGACTTGGTGTGAGTTTGAGGTCAGCGAGGCTGAGTTTTGGAAGAATTCCTGTTTATCAGGGGGTGAAAAATTAGAGACCGGCCAGGAGAATACTGGAATAGTCGAGTCTAGAGGTAAGAAGATAATTAAGAGTTAGTACCAGATGGGAAGGCAGAGAGAAAAGGGAAAGAATGAGCAGCAAAACAAAATCACAATGGTGTTTTATTTATTTGCATAAAAATAGGATTTTGTATTTTGTAGCATGTTGCTGGCATCTATGATGATGGTGCTTAAATGTTCTTTTTCTCTTCTTTATTTCTTTTGTACAGGTAATATCTGTATCAGGGATCACTATAGGTATGGGATTGTCCATAGCATGTGACACACTGATATCCCAGGTAGGTGCCGTTAACTCCAGGCTGTACAGTGGGCAGTGATGAACCTCTTATGCAGCAAAAATTAATTCATTATATCAGAGAACAATGGGGGTGTGAATTTGGTTTCCATAGCGCTGCTGGAAGTGGTGATATGTAAGCCTTGTGCCCTCCTGGAGATACAGGCTGTGCCATCAGCTTCTTCCAACATGGCCCGCATGGCAGGCTGTGTTGAGAAGAGTGCCCATGCGGGCGTCCCTGTGTGTGCCAGAAGAATGTGAAGTAGCGCTATCCTGACAGCACACACCCTACCAGCTGTTCTGATGTCAGACTTCCTAATTTGGACCAAGCAGGTCCAGGGAACAAGTTTTCTTGTCACTCTGCAAACAGCAAACATTGAGCTGAAGACAGGTCTGACACCAGTGCTATTTAAAGGGCCAGGCACCCAACTTGCAGGTAAGGTAATTTTGAAGAACTTCTGCTATTGTAAAGTGTCTGGAAGTGCTCTGGAGGTATTGTGGTGAGTTCCTGGAGAGTCTTGCTGTATCCTCCCAGGAAGGGTAGAGGATTAGGTGACCTGTCCACACAAAGGCTACAACAGGTATGGGCATAGCAGTGGCAGTACCACTGGATCCTCAGCACGTCAGAATGAAGCAGAGGCTGTTGAGAGGTCAAGCTCTGCTCAATGCCTTCTCCCAACTTGGAGGCAGACTTCTCCATGCCCCTTGACAGTGACAGGCAGGCCAATAATGCACCCAGAATCTCGGTGTGCATTCCCATCAGCGCTCACCTGAATGTCATCCCATCCAGGTCCTCATCTGATTCTTCTGCAGCAGAACTCCTCTGTGACTGTGCCCTTCAGGGAGCTGGCAAATGAACCCTGGCCTGGCTGCAGCCCACTTGTGCCCAGATGACTCTCCACATGCTGATCCCAACTCTATGATAGCCTCCAAGGTACGTGCAGATCCAGTATCTGAGCTGGTAGCTGCAAGTGCCTGATCAATTGACAGGGTCTCTTTATCAGTGGTATGGTGTTGCTCTCTCTCTTCCTCCTTCAGCTGCTGTGGCTGGGCAGGTGGCAGTTTTGCCCTCTAAAAGCAGAAACTCAGAAGGGGAAGGTTGGTGTGAGGGAAGGGGTGTGGAGTGGGA
Source organism: Heterodontus francisci (assembly GCF_036365525.1). Classification (NCBI taxonomy): domain Eukaryota; kingdom Metazoa; phylum Chordata; class Chondrichthyes; order Heterodontiformes; family Heterodontidae; genus Heterodontus; species Heterodontus francisci. The sequence continues at coordinate 5,857,537 of NC_090400.1, read as the reverse complement.
AGAAAGAGGACCATGGACACCATCAGCAGCTTGCTCTTCATGGGAGATCCCAGGATGAGGGTGAGTGACAGTTGAGAACGGGCATAAGGCAGTAACATACCGTCATCCTGAATGCTCTTGGCGACACTGGATGACACGGGCTCTAGTGCAGCCAATCCCATAATGCAGAGAATTATCTGCACCGTAGGGTTCAGGAAATGGAGGTGTCTTGTCTCCCACCAGTTCTGCTCTGCTCCTTTCTATTGTTTGCCACCTTGTCCTGCGAGAGAGAGAGAATATCAATGATTGTGTAGCACTGTGTTCGGGTGATCTGCCTGCCATAGCTGAATAGCTTTAGGTATGTGGAGGCAGCAAGTGGTGAGTGTGAGGCTGGCAGCATTGGTAGGTGTGTGAGGGTGAGGTGGATTATCTGGATGTTCGATGTGTGCCCTCAGTGCTGGGACTGCTGCTGGGTGAGTGATGGGGGTGTGGTGTATTGAACAGATACTGATGGTGTGGTGGGGAGGAGATGTTATTGTTAAGCTGCAGTCAATGACCATGACCACTTGTGTGAGGTCATTGGACTTCCTGTGGAAATGCTGCCAGATCCTTGGCGCCAGAGTCTGGAAATTGACCTCCCTGGACACCTGCTCTCACTCCTTTGAGGGTCGTCCTTGAGGATCTCCTGTCCCTCTACAGAACAATGGTGTGTGCCATCCTGTCCATCTCCATCACTAATGACTAACCCTCACCCTAATCCCTCCAATCACACACCATCCTGACGTGGGAACAAGATCGCTTTTCCTTCACTGTCATTGGGTCAAAATCCTGGAACTCCCTTCCGAACAGCATTGTGGCTGTATCTACACCACATGGACTGCAGCGGTTCAAGAAGGCAGCTTCCATAAACAGCAATGTGATAATGACCAGATATTCTGTTTCATATTGATGCTGATTGAGGAATGTGTGGGAATGTGTTGGTGTGGGAGAAATGGGTTCGAATTCATGGCACATTGGCACCAGTACTGGGGAAGGAGGGAGCTGTTCCGATGGGATGGGCTCTGCCTAAATCAGATTCCTGGTGAATCGCAAAACTAGGGCTGTAGATAGGGCTTTAAACTAAATAGTGGGGGGGTGCGGGGAGGGTTCAGTTGCATGGAAAAACAGGAAGTTAAAGGAGAAGGTAGGAGTGCAGGTTAGTGATGAGGCTGATTGTTACCAGAAAATAAAAGGAATGGACAGAACGTGTGAATGTCATATTACACCAAGGAATCAGACAAGAGTAGGGAAATTTGATGATAAAACAAACTTAAAGGCTTTGTATCTGAATGCACGAAGCATTCAGAATAAAATACATGAGTTAACAGCACAAATAGAGATGAATGGTTGTGCTTTAGTGGTGATGACTGAGAGGTGGTTGCAGGGAAACCAGGTTTGGGAATTGAATATCCAAAGGTACTCAGTATTTTGGAAGGATAGGCAGGAAGGAAAAGGAGGAGGTGTGACTTTGTTAGTAAAGGAAGAGATCAATGCTGTAGTGAGAAACGATATAGGCACTGGAGATCAAGACGTAGAATCAGTCTGGGTAGAAATAAGAAATAGCAAGGGAAAGAAGTCCTTGGTGGGAGTAATCCATAGGTCCCCAAACAGAAGTTCCGCAGTGGGACACAGTATTAACCAGGAAATACTGTGGGCTTGTAAGAAAGGTACGGCAATAATCATGGGTGATTTTAATATGCATATAGACTGGATTAATCAAATTTGCAAAGGTAGCCTCGAGGGAGAGTTCATTGAATGTATTAGAGATTGCTTTTTGGAGCAATATGTTGTGGAACCAACCAGGGAGCAGGCTATTCTAGATTTGGTATTGTGTCATGAGGTGGGATGAATTAATGATCTCATAGTTAAGGATCCTCGAGGGAAGAGTGATCAGAGCATGCTAGAATTTCAAATTCAGTTTCCGGGCGAGAAACTGGAGTCCCATTCCAGCATTCTGGAGTTAAACAAAGGTAATTACATAGGCATGAGGATAGATTTGGCCTTAGTGGACCGGGCAGGAAGACTAAAAGGTAGGACAGTTGATGAACAGTGACAGATGTTTAAGGAGATATTCAATTCCTCCCAACTAAAATATTCCAGAGAGGAAGAAAGATCCTAAGAGGGGGTAAAACATCTATGGCTAAGCAAGGAAGTTAAGGATAACATAAAGACAAAAACTAAGGCATATCATATTGCAAAGGCCAGTGGCAGGCTGGAAGACTGTGAAACTTATAAAGATCAACAAAGGGTTACTAAAAAAGTAATAAAAAGAGCAAAGGTAAATTCTGAAAGAAAACGATCACAAAATATAAAAATGGATCGCAAAAGCTTCTATTAGTATATAAAAGGTAAGAGAGTAGCTAAAGTAAATGTTGGTCCCTTGGAGGTTGAGAATGGGGAGTTAATAGAAAGGAATACGGAAATGACGGAGACACGAAATCAGTATTTTGCCTCAGTTTTCACAGTGAAGGACACGAGTACCTCCCAATAGTAACAGGTAATGCAGAGGTTATAGAAAGAGAGGAACTAAGAACAATCATCAACACTAGGGAGAAAGTACTGAGCAATCTATTGGGATTGAAGGCAGACAAGTTCCCAGGGCCTGATGGCCTACATCCGAGGGTCTTAAAGGAAGTGGCAGCAGAGATAGTGGATCCATTGTTTATAATATTCCAAATTTCCCTGGATGTGTGAAAGGTTCCAGTGGATTGGAAAAAAGCTAATATCTCGTCCTTTTTCAAAAAGGGAGGGAGGCAGAAAGTAGGAAACAATAGACCAGTTAGTTTAATATTTATCGTTGGGAAATTGTTAGACTCCATTATTAAGGAAGTAATAACAGGACGTTTAGAAAGTCAAAACGCAATCCATCAGAGTCAGCATGGTTTTATGAAGGGTAAATTGTGTTTGACTAATTTGTAAGAGTTCTTCGAAGCTGTGACAAGCAAAGTGGATAATGGGGATCCTGTAGATGTAGTATATCTGGACTTCCAGAAGGCATTTGATAAGGTGCCACACAAAAGGTTAATACACAAGGTATGATCACATGGGGTTACGGGCAATTTATTAGTTTGGATAGAGGATTGGTTAACCAACAGAGAACAGAGACTCGGGATAAATGGGTCTTTTTGTGGTTGGCAAGATGTAACTAGTGGGGTGCCACAGGGTTCGGTCCTTGGGCCCCAACTATTTACAATATATATTCATGACTTGGATGCAGGGATAGAAGGTACTATAGCCAAATTTGCAAATTGCAAGAAAGAAATAAGAAATTTGCAAATGGATATGGATAGGTTAGGTGAATGGGCCAAAATTTTGCAGATGGAGTTTAATGTGGATAAGTATGAGGTTATCCATTTTGGTCGGAAGAATAGAAGGGCAAATTATTATCTAAATTGTGAAAAACTTCAGAGTTCTTTGGTGCAGAGGGGTCTGGGTGTCCTCGTGCATGAATGGCAGGGCAGGCTCAAGGGGCTGAATTTCCTACTCCTGCTCCTAGTTCTTATGTATAAGTACTGGTCAGGATAACTCCCCTGCCCTTCTTTGAAATAGTGCCCTAGGATCTTTTTACATCCATCGGAAAGGGCAGACAGAGTTTAACATCGCATCCTAAAGGTGGCAGCTTGAACAGTGCAGCACTACCTCAGTACTGTACTGAAGTGCCAATGTAGATAGCTGTGCACAAATTTCTGGAGTGGATCTTGAACCCACAACCTTCTGACACAGAGGTGAGAGTGCTACAACTGAACCACAGCTGACACAATAGCAAATGTACGAGCAGCCTCTCAGCATTCAACTACAAACACCAACTCTTACTCTGAAGATCAATCAGGATGGAAACTTTAACATTAAATAAATATTCATTAGCATTGTTTACTCTGCTTTTGGGGATACTGAGAAAACTTGCAGAAGCTTTCCTTAGGAGATAAGTTAGTTGGGTAGATTCCACGTAGCAGCAGATGGTTTAAAGAAAGGAGGGACAGAATGAATCAAATGGTATCGGATCATTCTGTCCTTTCTCATCATTTCTCTTCAAATTCTGTTAAACTTTCTCTCCAATGTGCAGTAGGTATAGTGGTTCAGAGGTAATTTACACTCCTGTGGTTGTGGTCAGAATGAACTTGGCATATTAAATGCTGAACAACAATAGTATCCAATCAAAAGTGTTTTGGTTAAGTAAGATAATTATTTTAATATTTTATATGTTGTTGCAGTCATAGAGAGATACAGCACTGAAACAGGCCCTTCGGCCCACCGAGTCTGTGCTGACCAACAACCACCCATTTATATTAATCCCATATTCTCTCCCACCTACCTACATGAGGAGCAAATTACAGTGGCCAATTTACCTATCAACCGACAAGTCTTAAGCTGTGGGAGGAAACCAGAGCACCCAATGGAAACCCACACAGTCATAGCGTGAACTTGTAAACTCTGCATAGGCAGTACCCAGAACTGAACTTGGGTTGCTGGAGTTGTGAAGCTGTGGTGCTAACCACTGCACCACTGTGCCATCCAATTTGAATCAATAAATAAATGTCGGTCCATGTAGAATCAATGCCATCGATCAGAATGTTAATGAACAATATCGATATAACTCACTTTAACTAAACTTTTGTTCTGATTTTCAGACATATGGCAGTAAGAACTTGGAGCGAATTGGCGTGATTCTCCAAAGAGGGATTCTCATTCTCATGATAACCTGTTTTCCCTGCTGGGCCATCTTCATAAACATTGAGCACATTTTATTGGCTATCAAACAATCTCCTGCAGTAGCCAAGTGAGAGTCTTATCTATTTTTTATGACAAAGAGAATAAAATGACGGCGTTAGTGTGAAAGAAAGAAGCCATCCTGAGTTTGTGGCCCAAAGACAGAGTGTGTTCATGAACATGCAAATTTTGGTCAAGCAGAGGCTAGATGGTTTCCTCAATACAGAGTGGGCCAATAAAATACTGAGTCGACCATCTTGCAGTGGATTCCACCTGGTAACAACATTCAGAGCAGCATTGATAGGGAATAGCAACAAGACTCATGCTGTCCACATAGTTGGTGTGATGGGAGTGAGAAACTAAGCTGAAATTGAAAGGGAAAATAATTCAGCAAAATAAATCCTATAATAGAACAAAATAAAACGGACTTTAGTCCTTAGAATAAGGACTGTTAGTCAGTGCCACTCTGCAACAGGTCATTCTTTTCTCCCCCGGAATCCTTTGCAGCCACATGGAGCAACCTGACTGGAAACTGAGCAAGTGAGTCTGAGTGATCCTGTGATTCAAACTCATGTCTTATTGGGAGTTAGATATAAAACTACTCCAAACCCCAGAACAGCTGCCTGTTTGATTCTTTAGAAAATAAATAGAATGATAGAATTCTACAATGGGAGGAGGAAGCCATTCAGATCATCGAATCTGTGGCAACTCTTTCGAAGAACAATCCAGTTAGTCCCACTTCCTCGCTCTTTCCCCATGTCTCTACAATTCTTTCTTCTTCAAGTATTTATCCAATTCCTGTTTGAAGGCTACTATTGAATCTGTCCCCACCACCCTATCAGGCAAAGCCAAATCCTAATCACTCATGGCATAAAAACATTTTTCCTCATGTCATTTCTGGTTCTTTTACTAATCACCTTGAATCTGTGCCCTCTGGTTATTGACACTTAGCCTTTAGAAATAATTTATTTGTATTTACTTTATTTAAACCCTTGATGATTTTAAACATCCTTTTCAAATCACCTCTTAGCCTTTGCTGCTCAAAGGAGAAAAATCACAGTTTCTCCAGTCTATCCATATACATGTAATCCCTCATCCATGGAACCATTCTAGTAAATCTCTCTGTATCCTCACCAAATACTGCCCTTCTTACCATTTCAAACTGAATGTGAATAATTTTCCTCTGCAATGACATAAATATGGCTTTGAAATACATCACTGGGAGGTAGGAATGTAGGGGTAGAAATTGATCTTTTTGTCAATTTTCTTGGCAGAAAATGGGGGGCAAAAAGGACCAGTTTTGGGAAGCAACATCCCACAGCCATATTGGTAAAGGCAGTTTTCCAGGTGTCTTGGGCAGTTGAATAAAACAGGCGTCCGGTCCCTTACATATGTAAATGAGGCAGTACAATGAATGTTGATTTCATGCCTGTATCAATGTTGTACCAGACCAGATATCAGTCCAAACATCAGAGTTGGGAATTTATGACCATCTCCATGATATATTATTTCCTTTGTTCTATTGTGTCTCCCAGTGAAACCTGCCTGAGAGTCCACTATGTGGCAGATCTAACTTGCTGCCTTCATTGCTGGGGCACAGGATGTTGGTACTTCACTGTGCTGCAAGACTTTGATATCTCAGTTTGGATGTCAATCATTGTAGAATCAAGGCTGACATCGATAGATTTTTGGACTCTATGGGAATTAAGGGAGAGGGGATTGGCAGGAAAGTGAAATTGAGGTCAATATCATCCATGATTTTATTGAATGGAGGAGTAGTCTCGAGGGGCTTTATGGACTGTTCCTGATCCTATTTATTATATTCTTATGATCAGATAGTGATGTTCTATGGTTTCCCTATTGTTACCAGAATCTTCTATTTCTCTTGCAGGTTAACACAACTCTATGTAATGATATTTATTCCTGGTCTTCCTGTAAGTAAATTATTCTCAGTCGTGCACATGCACACATAGCTCGTTAAAGAACTGAATCAGTAGTTACCTGAAATGTGAACAGGCCAAAAGAGTCCAGAAGATCACAGTGGATCTCCTTGTGACCAACTGGGTTAATGCACCAACCATCAAGCCCATATCCATCAGGATGATCCCCAGACTATGCTGTTCTCAATTGGGGAACAATAATGACTCAGTGCCATATAGCTAGATACTGGAAGAAGTCTTAAATAACCCAAAGACAGATGCCAGCAGAGCTCCAGAACCTCAACCTTGTCACTGATCCCCATGTGCACACTCACAGAAAGATGTTCATGCACAAAAATTATTCACACACTCACACATTCACATACTGATACTCACACATTCACACAAACAGACTCACACACACATCCACTGCACGCACACACACACACACACATTCCAGCACCATCATAACCAACTAGATATCCGGAGTGACTTATTTCTTGCCTTTCATGGCCCTGGATTGCTGAGGCCGATAACTGTAGCTCAAGTGCTTCCTGGTTCCTGCCCAATCCTTAGCTAACTCTCCGACACGTCCACATATCTCCCACTGGACCAGGACTCCATCACTGAAAATCAAACTATTGTTTCCAGGACTGTGACAGACTTCATCTCCTCTGGAGATCTTCCATCCACAGCTTTCCACCTCATAGTCCTCCAACCCCGAACAGCCCGCTTCAACTCCTTCCCAAGATTCACAAACAGGATTGCCCTGATCATTTCAGCCAAATCCTGCCCACTGAACTGATTTCTTCCTATGTACACTCTATTTTTTCACCCTTTGTCCAGTTTTTCCCCACCTACATCCATGACTCTTCTGATGCCCCCGGCTCTTTAACAGCTTCCAATTTCCTGACCCAAACCTTCTTTTTGTCACCATGGATGTCCAATCTCTCTACACCTCTGTCACCCACCAGGATAGTCTGAGGCTCTCCATTATTTCCTTGAATAGAGGATTTTTTTATATTTATTCATGGGATTTGGGTGTCGCTGGCCAAGCCAGCATTTTATTGCCCATGACTAATTGCCCTTGAGAAGGTGGTGGTGAGCTGCCTTCTTGAACCGCTGCAGTCCATGTGGGGTAGGTACACCCACAATGCTGTTAGGAAGGGAGTTCCAGGATTTTGACCCAGCGACAGTGAAGGAATGGCGATATAGTTCCAAGTCAGGATGGTGTGTGACTTGGAGGGGAACTTGCAGGTGGTGGTGTTCCCATGAACCTGCAGCCCTTGTCCTTCCAGTTGGTAGAGGTTGTGGGTTTGGAAGGTGCTGTCTAAGGAGCCTTGGTGTATTGCATCTTGTAGATGGCACACACTGCTGCCACTGTGCATCAGTGGTGGAGGGAGTGAATGTTTGTAGATGGGGTGCCATCAAGCAGGCTGCTTTGTCCTGGATGGTGTCGAGCTTCTTGAGTGTTGCTGGAGCTGCATCCAAGGGATGCAGGCAAGTGGAGAGTATTCCATCACACTCCTGACTTGTGCCTTGTCGATGGTGGACAGGCTTTGGGGAGTCAGGATGTGAGTTACTCACCTCAGGATTCCTAGCCTCTGACCTGTTCTTGTAGCCACGGTATTTATATTTGTTTATTTAGAGATACAGCACTGAAACAGGCCCTTCAGCCCACCAAGTCTGTGCTGAACATCAACCACCCATTTACACTAATCCTACATTAATCCCATATTCCTACCACATCCCCACCTTCCCTCAATTCCCCTACCCATACTGGGGCAATTTGTAACGGCCAATTTACCTGCAAGTCTTTGGTTGTGGAAGGAAACCAGAGCACCCGATGAAAACCCACGAGGTCACAGGGAGAACTTGCAAACTCTGCACAGGCGGTACCCAGAATCAAACCCGGGTCACTGGAGTGGTGAGGATGCAGTGCTAACCACTGCGCCACTGTACCACCCATGGCTACTCAAGTTCAGTTTCTGGTCAATGGTAGCCCCTCGGATTTTGATAGTGGGGATTCAGCGATGGTAATGCCATTGAATGTCAATGAGAGATTGTTAGATTCTCTCTTGTTGGAGATGGTCATTGCCTAGCACTTGTGTGGCGCGATTATTACTTGCCATTTATCAGCCCAAGCCTGGATATTGTCCAGGTCTTGCTGCATTTCTACACGGACTGCTTCAGTATCTGAGGAGTCACGAATGGTGCTGAACATTGTGCAATCATCATCGAACATCCACACGTTTGACCTTATGATTGAAGGAAGGTCATTGATGAAGCAACTGAAGATGGTTGGGCCTAGGACACTACCCTGAGGAACTCCTGCAGTGACGTCCTGGATCTCAGATGATTGACCTCCAACAAACGCATCCATCTTCCTTTGCGCTAGGTATGACTCCAGCTAGCGGGGGGTTTTCTCCCTGATTCCCATTGACCTCAGTTTTGCTAGGTCTCCTTGATGCCATACTCAATCAAATGCTGCCTTGATGTCAAGGGCAGTCACTCTCACCTCACCTCTTGAGTTCAGCTCTTTTGCCCAAATTTGAACCAAGGCTGGAATGAGGTCAGGAGCTGTGTGGCCCTGGTGGATCCCCAACTGAGTGTCACTGAGCAGGTTATTGCTCAGCAAGTGCTGCTTGATGGCATTGCTGCTGACACCTTCCATCACTTTACTGATGATTGACAGCAGGCTGATGGAGCGGAAATTAGCTGGGTTGGACTTGTCCTGCTTTTTGTGTCCAGGAAATACCTGGGCAATTTTCCACATTGCAGGGTAGATGCCAGTGTTGTAACTGTACTGGAACAGCTTGGCTAGGGGTGCGGCAAGTTCTGGAGCACAGGTCTTCAGTACTATTGCCGGAATATTGTCAGGGCCGATTGCCAATGCAGTATCCAGTGCCTTTAATCGTTTCTTGATATCATGCGGAGTGAATCGAATTGGCTGAAGTCTGGCATCTGTGATGCTGGGGACTTCAGGAGGAGGCGAAGATGGATCATCAACTCGGCACTTTTGGCTGAAGATTGTTGCAATTGCTTCAACTTTATCTTTCGCACTGATGTGCTGGGCTCCCCCATCATTGAGGATGGGGATATTTGTGGAGCCACCTCCTCCAGTTAGTTGTTTAATTGTCCACCACCATTCACGGCTGGATGTGGCAGGACTGCAGAGCTTAGATCTGATCCGTTGGTTATGGGATCGCTTAGCTCTGTCTATTGCATGCAGTTTACGCAGTTTAGCAAGTAGATAGTCCTGTGTTGTAGCTTCACCAGGTTGACACCTCATTTTGAGGTATGCCTGGTGCTGCTCCTGGCATGCCCTCCTGCACTCTTCATTGAACCAGGGTTAGTTTCCTGGCTTGATGGTAATGGTAGAGTGGGGGATATGGCAGCCCATGAGGTTACAGATTGTGGTTGAGTACAATTCTGCTGCTGCTGATGGCCCACAGCGCCTCATGGATGCCTAGTTTTGCATAGCTAGATCGGTTCGAAATCTATCCCGTTTAGCACGGTGGTAGTGCCACACAACATGATGGAGGGTGTCCTCAATGTGAAGATGGGACTTTGTGTCCACAAGGACTGTGCTGTGGTCACTCCTACCAATACTGTCATGGACAGAAGCATCTGCAGCAGGCAGATTGGTGAGGATGAGGTCAATTATGTTTCTCCCTCTTGTTGGTTCCCTCACCACCTGCCGCTGACCCAGCCTAGCAGCTATGTCCTTTAAGATCGGCCAGTCCGGTCAGTAGTGGTGCTACCAAGCTACTCTTAGTGATGGACATTGAAGACCCCACCCAGAGTACATATTGTGCCCTCGCCACCCTCAGTGCTTCCTTCAAGTGCTGTTCAACATGGAGGAATACTGACTCATCAGCTGAAGGACGGCGGTAGGTGGTAATCAGCAGGAGGTTTCCTTGTCCGTGTTTGATCTGATGCCATGAGACTTCATGAGGTCCAGAATCGATTTTGAGGACTCCCAGGGCAACTCCCTCCCTACTGTATACCACTACCTCTGGTTGGTCTGTCCTGCCGGTGGGACAGGACATACCCGGGGATGGTGATGGCAGTGTCCAGGACATTGTCTGTAAGGTATGATTCCGTGAGTATGACTATGTCAGGCTGTTGCTTGATTAGTCTGTGGGACAGCTTTCCCAACTTTGGCACAAGCCCCCAGATGTTAGTGAAGAGAACTTTGCAGGGTCGACAGGGCTGGGTTTGCCGTTGTCGTTTCCGGTGCCTTGGTCGATGCCGGGTGGTCCGTCCAGTTTCATTCATTTTTATTGACTTCGTAGTGGTTAGATACAACTGAATGGCTTGCTAGGCTATTTCAGAGGGCATGTAAGAGTTAACCATATTGCTGTGGGTCTGGAGTCACATGTAGGCCAGATCAGGTAAGGACAGCAGATTTCCTTCCCTACAGGACATTAGTGATCCAGATGGGTTATTACAACAATCGACAATGGTTTCATGGCCATCATTAGACCAGCATTTTTAATTCCAGATTTAATAATTGAATTCAAATTCCACCTTCTGCTGTGGTGGAATTTGAACCCACGTCCCCAGAGCAATACCCTGGGTCTCTGGGTTACTAGTCCAGTCACATTACCACTAGGCCACCACCTCCAGCCAGTTTCCATTCACCACCACCTTGCTCCGCCCAGCTGAACTTGCTCTCACATTAAACAACTTCTACTTTAACTCCTCTCACTTCTTCCATGTAAAAGCTGTTCCTATAGGTACCTGCATGGGTCCCAGCTATGCCAGCCTTTTTGTTGGGTATGTGGACCATTCCTAGTTCCAGTCGTACTCATGCCTCCTCCCTCACCTCTTTTTCTGGTACATTGATGACTGTATCAGTGCCGTTTCCTGTTCTCACCCTGAACTGGAGAACTTTATCAACTTTGCTTCCGATTTCCACCCTTCTCTCACCTTTATATGGTCCATTTCCGACACTTCCCTTCCCTCCCTTCCCTTTCTCGCTTTCTCTGTCTCCATTTCTGAGGATAGACTATCAACAAATATTCATTATATGCCCACTGACTCCCACAGCTACCTCGACTACACTTCCTCACACCCTGCTTCCTGTAAGGACTCCATTCCATTCTTCCAGTTTCTCCATCTCTGTAGCATCTGTTCTGATGATAGAACCTTCCAGACCAGTGCTTCTGATATGTCTTCCTATTTCCTCAAGCTATAGCTTGGGTCATAGAGGACCTGTGTAAATGATCTGCAGTCAGGCTGAACATAACCCCAATGAACATCGGAATCATGAATAAACTTTTCAAGGAATTATGAATGTAACTAGCTTTTTTATTTCAATAGTGATTGATACATTATCTGCTGCTAACTATTTTCAATATTCTTTCTTAGGCAACATTTCTCTATGAATTAGAGATCAGATACCTTCAGAATCAGGTATAGTCAACAACAACAACTTGTTTTTATATAACGCCTTTTACATAGTAAAACATCGCAAGGTTTTATAAAACAAAATATGACACTGAGCCACATAAAGAGATTTTAAGGCAGATGACCAAAAGATTAGGTCAAAGAGATTGGAGGGTCTTGAAGGAGGAAAGTGAGGTCGAGAGGCAGAGAGGTTTAAGGAGGTGATTCAGCGCCTAGGGCCTAGACAGCTGAAGGCACGGCCACCAATGGTGGACACTGTGTTTTGAAATGAGCATGAAATTACTTCAATAATTATTGCAGTAAGATGTATTTAAGAGTCTTCAGTTTTGTTCCCCTGATTTCGAAGGGCAACTGCATTCGGGCAGAAGATTCATAATATTTCAGGAACTAACTTTGAAAAAGCCGAATGTAGAATCCACCCAATTTCATGACACTAAAATCAAAGGGATAAAATCGGGTGGCGTCGACAATGGGAAGGTGATCTGCTTTCCCAGATTATCACCCAGGCTGTGAATGTGAAAATTACTGGAGTGTCAGTTTTTTTCATTGACAGTCTGGGCTGAATTTTACCAGCCCTCCGACACCAGGGGTCGTGGTGGGGGGCCCGGAAAATTCCTCTGGGAGAGGCTCACCATGACTCCCGACGCTGAGAAGGCCCCGTTTCTTTTTGCCCGCGGCGGTGAGGCCTCGATACAGCACGGCGGGCCTTCATTTTAATATAAAAATCAATTTTAAAAAATGCAAATAAACCTGCCTGGACCAGACGACCGTCCCATACCGATAGTCCGCCCACCGGCCAGAACTCCCGTGCCTTCGGATGTTCGCACAGACTTCTGAGGTGTGACACTGGTGGGGAGGGGGGAGGGGGGAGCAGTGAAATTCTCAGGTCGGGCCGATGGTGGAGAGCGGGGAACAGTCTTTTGATTGGTGGGGGCGATGGTGGGAAGGGGTTAAGATTTGAAGTTAATAAAAGTTGGTGGTGGGGGGTGGGGGGGGGGACGTCAGAATCTGTATCGAAGTTTTTTTTGGAGGGGGGAATGGGAAATTAATGAATCGATTCTTCCTTTGGGTTGTGGGTGAGGGAGTGAAAATGTTACTACATGTGCAACTTTAATTTTGAACATTTGTTTCCTTTAAAAATGCAAATGATAGTGAAGGACTTGGAGCCCATTAAAAATGGTGCCGGCGCCTGTCTGGTGATGCCTGACGGCTTGGCCAAGGACGGAGCGACCGCTCCCTCTACGTCATCGGGGGCGGCCGTTCTGCCCCCTCCATTTAAATGAGCCTCTGCGCGTGATATCGGGGGGCTCAGTGACGACGCATTCCCATGAACGGACCGTCAACTTCAAAGTAGTCGTCACAATTTGCAGCACGCTCAAAAAAATTTAGCCCTAAATCTCTCAACAGTGAAATGCTAGGAAACTGCACCTTCATAATGACACTTTGATTCTCTATTCCCCCAGTGCTGTGATGTCCAAGCTTTTAGTTTATTCTCAGGATGTGTACAATACTGGAAAGGCCACATTTATTGTTCATCCTCATTTGCCGTGAGAAGGTGATAGTGGGTCTTCTTCCTGAAATGCTGCAGTCCGTGTCGTGCTCAAGCTCCCCTGATGATTTTGGTTGGGAATTCCAGACAATGACTCAGGTGTCATGCCAACGTGCTGTGTTGAGTGATTTTTATTTAAATCCACTGACTGGAGAGAAATGAAAAATGAACAGACTTTACCAGCAGCTTAAGATGGCCACCAATTGGCAACACTGTATCTGACATTCCAAGGCCTGCGAGGTGGAGACAAAGTGTCTGCCCCATTCCAGCAAGAACCAAGACCTGGGAAATTTAAGGAACTGCCTGTTCCCTTTAGCAAAACTATCACTTGAATAATGGAACCCTGGTTGTGAGAAAGAAATCCCCAGACGTAGGCTGTTTTAGTTGCAAGTAGAAATACACACTGCTAGCTATAGCGACAGTGGAGTCATGGTAATGTCACTGGACTAGGCTCTGGAGACATGGGCTCGAATTCTACCACAGCAGATGGTGAAATTAATCAATCTGGAATTAAATGCTAGTCTGATGGTGACCATGAAACTAATGTTCTTTATGGAAGGAAATCTGCCATCCTTACCTGGTCTGGCCAACATGTGACTCCAGACCCACAGCAATGTGGTTGGCTCCTAAATGCCCTCTGGCCTAGCAAGCCACTCAGTTGTATCAAACTGCTACGAAGCCTAAGAAAAGAAATGATACTGGACAGACCATCCAGCATTGATCCAGGCACTGGAAATGACAAGGGCAAACCCAGCCCTGTCCTCCTTGCTAACATCTGAGGGCTTGTGCCAAAGTTGGGAGAGCTGTCCCACAGACTAGTCAAGCATCAGCCTGACATAGTCATACTCAGAAATCATACCTCACAGACAATGTCCCAGACACCACCATCACTATCCCTGGGCATGTCCTGTCCCACTGGCAGGACAGACCCACGAGATGTGCCAACACAGTGGAACACAGTCGGGAGGGAGTTGTCCTGGGAGCCTTCAACATTGACTCTGAACCCTGTGAAGTCTCATGGCATCAAGTCAAACATGGGCAAGGAAACCTCCTGCTGATTACCACCTATCGCCCTCCCACCCCACCCCATCCCTTGGCTGCTGAATCAGTGCTTCTCCATGTTGAACACCAACTGGAAGAAGCACTGAGAGTAGCAAGGGAACAGAATGTACTCTGGGTGGGGGACTTCAATGTCCATCACCAAGATTGGCTCGGTAGTACCACGACTGACCAAGCTGGCTGTGTCCTAAAAGACATAGCTGCTGGACTGTTTCTGCGGCAGGGGTGAGGAAACTAACAAGAGAAAAAATCCGACTTGACCTCTTCCTCACCAATCTAACTGTTGAAGATGCATCTGTCCATGACAGTATTGGTAGAAGTGATTACCACACAGTCCTTATGGAGACAAAGTCCCATCTTCACATTGAGGAGACCCACCATTGTGTTGTGTGGCATTACCACTGTGCTAAATGGGATAGATTTCAAACAGATCCACAATTCAAAACTGAGCACCCATGAGGCACTGCGGGCCATCAGCAGCAGTAGAATTGTACTCAACCACAATCTGTAACCTCATGGCCTGGCATATCCCCCACTCTACCATTACCATCAAGTGAGAACCAAACTTGGTTCAATGAAGAGTGCAGGAGGGCGTGCCAGGAGCAGCACAAGGCAAACCTCAAAATGAGCCTTGTGAAGCTATAACACAGGACTACTTGCATGCCGACAGTGTAAGCAGCATGCGATAGACAGAGCTAAGCGATCCCACATACCCATAGATCAGATGTAAGATCTGCAGTTGTTGGGCGGGTGGAGAAGGTCAGATGGTAAAGGTAAGTGTTTTAGGAGGAAGGGCTAATAATTAATTTAATTGTTATTGAGGAGGTGGGACAGGAGCAGAAGGGATGCATTTATTTAATTTAATTTAATCTTTATTTAAATATTTAAATTTGCCGATCGGGCGAACAGCTGTTTAAAAATGGCAGCAATGCCTTCGCACAGGCAGCTGACGCTACTGCTGGGGCCGGGCAGCCCACTGCTCCACGTGATCGGAGGCTTGGAATTGTGGTAGCTCTTTAGCGTGCGGGGCCGGACACCATTTGCTTTCGCCAGCATTCTTATAAATCTCAGTCTTAGGTCTCAGCTCTTGATGGGCTGGTAGAATAGCTTACGATGGCCCCATTTTGATAATATGAGGGCTGTTTACACTCTATTGTATTGAAGGGCAGTTGGAGACGTAGAATCTGTGAATGTCTTTGTTTTAACTCATTTTGTGCATCACTCACATCCATATGTGATGAGCTGTCTCATTTCCATGTAGATGAGGTTAATTTGTTTAGTTCCTGTAGACATGGATGTGTATTTTAGTGCAGGAGGTGGTTATGTCATGAGACTGTGTCCTCCATCTAGTTGAAAGCAAATGTTCCAGTCATTTAAAATTGTTCTAATTTTTATAGCTCTTCAGTTTATTTCTTTTATTTTCATTGCTGCACTTCTTGTGATTGTGGCACCTCCCCCAAAAAGGAAAAAAAGAAATGTCTTGGATTCTATTTTTTGTTGTTTGTTCTGATGACTTAGTCAGAAAGGATTAAAGAAGATATACGGTCACGCCAGTACACACATTCATTTCATACACTCCTCAGCCTTCCAAACCTAGTACAAGCTTTTGTGGATAGAGTGTGTATTTTTACATCCTGGACAGTACAGTGACTAGGACATAGTTTTTTTGCGCTATGTGTATAATTTTTCAGTTGAATAGTTGGAGGAGTAAACTCCATCGAAAAAGCCTGGCTTTTCTAACTTTGAATTTTTGCAGGAATGTGAGCAGATTGTGGTCTGTGTAAATTTGAACCTCTTTGTGAGAGCATGGAATAGCAGAATAGGGGGAATGAGTGAGTAGGACACTTATCAGAGAGATAGCAGTTTATTGACTAAAATCAGTGGATTCAAATCTCCTGCACTCTGGGGAAGCTCAATGATAGATGGGGGAGCTCCCCGGTGAACAGGGAATTTAAATTTGCTGATGTAACTGCAAATGTGGGCAAGTAGTCAGCAACTACAAGCAGGCAAGTTCAAGCAATGAGCCTGAACCAAGTGAGGAAAGGGGACCCTCTTAGATCAGGCACATTGTACCCCAAACATGGCCATTGGGAGAACAGTTGCATCTGACCTTCCCGCTATACTGGCACCATGCCACACATACTGTTGGTCTATTGAACGGCAATCCCGAGGCCTGACTTTATTGTCTTGTTCCCACTTCAGGGGATCATCTTGCCTCAGCTTTTCACTGGTTTCATAGCCAACATCTTCAATGCAATCATCAATTATCTCTTCCTCTTTGTGCTGATGCTGGGAGTACCGTAAGTAGCAAACAAATTTTTTAAAATGTTAAAATATCAGTTCATAAACTTTCACAGAATGATGACACAAACATGGTTTGAAGCTGCCTTTAAAATGTGTACTTGGTGTTTTTCAGAGGCTCAGCTGCTGCCAATGTTGTTTCTCAGTACTGTCAAGTTATACTTCTGTTTGTATACATTCGATGGAAAAAGTTGTACGTTGGGACCTGGGCAGGTAGGGTCCAGGTGGTAATTCCAACTTTGGACGATGGTTTAAATGGACGATAACCAATTTGCCCTACTTTCCTTTCTCCTTCTGTGCTTTTCAGACACTTTCTGTACTGTGCTCGTAACTCGTTGTTTTTTATTTAGGATGGTCTACTGACAGCCTGCAGGAGTGGGGCCACTTTATACGCCTGGCAATTCCTAGCATGTTTATGCTCTGTATTGACTGGTGGACATATTATATTGGAACTTTTCTGGCAGGTAAATGAACGACCTCACTGATAAAAAAATATACACACACCTTCCACTTTTGTTAACTGGGGCTGAATGAAATGTAATGCAAATAGATACCCTCAAAGCAGATAAGTAAGGCCACTCTTTGCCCTGTGGTCGTGAGGTTTACAATGGTTCACAAACACACACAATATGAAGACACTGGGGGAGAAATTCATCTTGGCTGCTGGTGTAAAACAAGTGAGAGTCAATCCACCCGATTCCGTGCAGTATAAAACGAGCTTCCAATTCACTATCACCCCGATCATCACAAGACAAATTTCTATCTCACTCTCTCCTTCAGTCAAATCACAATACACAGTTCCCCCTGCACTGGACAAAACAAACACAAAGTGATAGATCATAGCAAGATCAAGAGTCTGATCATAAGATGGCAAAATCAACAGAAGGCAAATAACCAAGGAAACTGAAGATTGAATAGCAGTTATAAAATCACACAATGTGTCATAAAAGCAAGAATACTGAAGCAATCTGTGCCCACATGCAGCAAGACCTGGACAACATTCAGGCTTGGGCTGAAAAGTGACCAGTAGCATATGTGCCACTCAAATACCAGGCAATGACCATCTCCTACAAAAGAGAATCTAATCATTTCCCCTTAATGTTCAAAGGAATA
This sequence comes from Heterodontus francisci, assembly GCF_036365525.1. NCBI lineage: Eukaryota > Metazoa > Chordata > Chondrichthyes > Heterodontiformes > Heterodontidae > Heterodontus > Heterodontus francisci. The sequence continues at coordinate 5,839,456 of NC_090400.1, read as the reverse complement.
ACAATCACTGAATTCCACCCCCGCCCCCACTCCACCCCGCGTCAACATCCTGGGGGTTGCCATTGACCACAAACTTAACTGGTCTAGCTACATAAACATAGTGGTAACAAGAGCATGTCTGAGGATGGGAATTCTGTGTTGAGTAACTCACCTCCTGACTCCCAAAGCCAGTCTGCCATCTGCAAGGCAACAGTCAGGAGTGTGCTGGAATACTCTTTGCTTGTCTGGATAAGTACAGCGCCAATAAAACTCAGGAAGCTCGCCACCATCCAGGACAAAGCAGCCTGCTTGATCAGCACCCCACCAACCACTTTCAATATTTTTAAAAATCACTCCCTCCACCACCGATGCACAGTGACAGCAGTGTGTATCATATATAAGCTGCATTGAAGCAACTCACCACGCCCATGACTTCTTCTACCAGCAGATGTGTGGGAACACCATAACATGCAAGTTCCCCTCCAAGTCACACACCATCCTGACTTGGAAATATATCTCCCTTTCGTCATTGTTGCTGGATCAAAATCCTGGAACTCCCTCCCGAACAGTAGTGTGGGTGTCACCGCACCAGATGGACTGCAGTGGTTCAAGAAGGCAGCTCACCAGCACATTCTCAAGAGTAATTAGGGATGGACAATAAATGCTGGTCTTGCCAGCGATGCCCACAACCCATGAAACAAATTTTTAAAAAGAACAAATAGAAGGAAAGTGTTTCAGTGATGGATACAGGAAATGGCCCATAGTACCTTAAAACCGATATGGAGGTTTTCTCCCACTAAACTCATTAGGAAAGCCAATGCAATGGGAGTCTCTTTGCCAAATTAAAGTTGATTTTATACCATCATGTTCTAAATTCTGGACCTGCATCAGGCATGAAAATCTATGTTTGATGTAAGTTGACAATCTGATCCAATAATTCACGTATTCAAGCTGTTCGGGGACCTGACTGGTTTCCTTCACCAATGTTTGGTGCCTGGTTAACTTGTTTTGCCAAAAATGACTCATCCTCTATTTCTCCCCCACAACCGCCCCCCCAACCCCCCAACAGAGTACTGAGGAGATGAAATCTTGTCAGGGTGACACAGTGGTGCAGTGGTTAGCACTGCAACCTTACAGCTCGAGTGACCTGGGTTCAATTCTGGGTACTTCCTGTGTGGAGTTTGCAAGTTCTCCTTGTAACCACATGGGTTTCTGCCGGGTACTCTGGTTTCCTCCCACAGCCAAAGACTTGCAGGTTGATAGATAAATTGGCCATTGTAAATTGCCCTTAGTGTAGATAGGTGGTAGGAGAATGGTGGGGATGTGGTAGGGAATATGGGATTAATGTAGGACTAGTATAAATGGGTGGTTGGTGGTTGGCACAGACTTCAGTGGGCTGAAAGGCCTGTTTAGGTGCTGTATCTCTTGATAACAAGAACTTCAAGCTTAGCTGACTAAAGGCAAAGAGTGATGCCACGCCTCATCACCCAAATTCAGTTAATGTTCCAATGGAGTTTTCCTGAAGAGGAGCAATCATTTTCCATCAAATACTAACCTCTAGGTTGTCCTAAGAATCAGAATTATGAAACTTTTCAGAAGCAATAGCACTTGGAATGTTTGTCTGAGACCGAACAACATTCCAGATGAAGCCGTTCCTCAAAATCATCCAAAAACGTAACCAGAGATTCACAGCATTTGCTGCTTCATAACCTGCTCTGTTTAGTTTCTGTTGCTGATTAGAGGATACACTTAGTTCCACTCTGTGCCCTGAGTGTATGTCAGAATCGGGAAGAAAGGCTTGCATTCATACAGCTCCTGTCATGATCTCAGGATGTCCGAAAATATTTTACTGCCAATGAAATACTTTTTGAAGTGAAGTCACTGTTGTAATGTAGGAAACACGGGAAAGGAGTTTCATGGATCATTGGCCTAAAGTTGGCCTATTTTGAAAAGCTTATTTGAGAAATCGAAGGTCTTTGATTGAAAAACGAGGGCCCCTGGAGTCAGCCAGTGAAGGGACAGATTATCTATACAGTGGATATTTGGCACTGCGAGTCTTATTCAGTTCCATTCATCTCCAGAATGGGTTGAAGAGGGAATGGAGTTGAGCTTTAACATTTGTCGTGAAGAATTGTATTTGTGTGGTTTTACATTTCCAATTCTATTGTTTTATGTTGACCACTTTACCAATTTTTACATTAAATAAAGGGAAAAGAGTGAAGAGTAGAGTTAGGGAATGGTTAATAATTGTACATCAATTGTATTTCATTATATGCAAGTGGAGTATTTTAATTGAGCTTTCACTTGCACACATATAAAGAGACACTTACGGAAACTGTAGTATGCTTGTAAAGTTTCACTCTCTAAATAAATGTTAGACTGAGTAAAGATTGGCTCCACTTCTATTTATAATGGGGAACAAAGAAATGGCAGACCAATTAAATATATACTTTGATTCTGTCTTCACAAAGGAGGACACAATTTACCTCCCAGAAAAATTGGAGAACATAGGGTCTAGTGAGAAGGAGGAACTGTCTGAAATCAGTATTAATAGGGAAATAGTGTTAGGGAAATTGATGGGATTGAAGGCCGATAAATCTCCAGGGCCTTAATCTACACCCCAGAGTACTTAAGGAAGTGGCCCTTGAAATAGTTGATGCACTGCTGGTCATTTTTCAAAATTCTATAGACACTGGAACAGTTCCAATGGATTGGAGGGTAACTAATGTAACCCCAATATTTAAAAAAGGACAGAGAGAGAAAACATGGAATTATAGACCGGTTCATCTGACATCAGTAGTAGGGAAAATGCGAGAGTCCATTATCAAACATGTAATAGCAGAGCACTTGGAAAACAATGACAGGATCGGACAAAGTCAACATGGATTTATGAAAGGGAAATCATGCTTGACAAATCTAGTGGAATTTTCTGATGATGTAACTAGTAGAATGGATAAGGGATGTGGTGTATTTGGACTTTCAGAAGGCTTTCGATAAGGTCCCACATAAGAGATTAGCATGCAAAGTAAAGCACATGGGTTGGGGTAAGGTACTGACATGGATAGAGAACTGGTTGACAGATAGGAAACAAAGAGTAGGAATAAACGAGTCTTTTTCCGAGTGGCAGGCAGTGACTAGTGGGATAGCGCAGGGATCAGTGCTAGGACCCCAGCTATTCACAATATGTATTAATGATATAGATGAGGGAATTAAAGGTAATATATCAAAGTTTGCAGATGACACAATGCTGGGTGGGAGTGTGAGCTGTGAGGAGGATGCAGAGAAGTTCCAGTGTGATTTGGACAGGTTTAGTGAGTGGGCAAATACATGGCAGATGCAGTATAATGTGAATAAATGAGGTTATCCACTTTGGTGGCAAAAACAGAAAGGCAGATTAATGGCCTACTCCTACTCCTATTTTCTATGTTTCTATGTTATCTGAACAGTGATAGATTGAGAAAGGGGGATGTGCAGTGAGACCTGGGTGTCCTTGTGCACCAGTCACTGAAAGTAAGCACGCAGGTGCAGCAGGCAGTTAAGAAGGCAAATGGTATGTTGGCCTTCATAGCAAGAGGATTCGAGTACAGGAGCAAAGATGTCTTGCTGCAATTATACAAGGCCTTGGTGAGACCACATCTGGAGTATTGTGTACAGTTTTGGTCTCCTTATCTGAGGAAAGATGTTCTTGCAATGGAGGGAGTGCAGCAAAGGTTCACCAGACTGATTCCTGCGATGGCAGGATTGACGTATGAAGAGAGATTGGGTCGATTAGGCCTGTATTCACTAGAGTTTAGAAGAATGACAGGGGATCTCATAGTAATCTACAAAATTCCAATGGGCCAGGAGATTGCCTCAGCTGGAGCATTTCAGCAATGAAGAGAGACTGAAAAGGCTCGGGTTGTTATCCTTGGAGCAGAGAAGGCTGAGGGGGGACATGATTGAGGTGGACAAGACTATGATAGGTTTGATAGGAAGAAACCTTTTCCCTTAGCGGAGGGGTCAAGAACCAGGGGACATAGATTTAAGGTAAGGGGCAGGAGGTTTCGGGGGGACTTGAGGAAATTTTTTTTCACCCAGAGGGTGGTTGGAATCTGGAACGCACTGCCTGAAGGGGTGGTAGAGCCAGGAACCCTCAAAACATTTAAAAAGTATTTAGATGAGCACTTGAAATACCACAGCATACAAGGCTATGGCCCAGGAATATGGGATTAGAATAGTTGGGTGCTGGATGGCTGGCACAGACACAGACCGAAGGAGCCTGTTTCTGTGCTGTATAACTCTATGACTGGACAGACTAGATGCAGGAAGGATGTTCCCGATGGTGGGGGAGTCCAGGACCAGGAGTCACAGTCTAAGGATAAAGGGTAAGCCATTTAGGACTGAGATGAGGAGAGATTTCTTCACCCAGAGAGTGGTGAACCTGTGGAATTCTCCACCATGAAAAGCAGTTGAGCCAAATCATTAAATATATTCAAGAAAGAGTTAGATAGAGTTCTTCGGGCTAATGGGATCAAGCGATACGGGGAGAAAGTGGGAACAGGTTACTGAGTTTGGATGATCAGCCATGATTTTATTGAATACAAAGCAGGCACGAAGGGCCGAATGGCCTTCTCCTGCTCCTATTTTTATATGTTTCTATCCTTCACCAACTGGCTTTCTGGAATAGAATGTGGTAGCAGAGAATGGTTGCCTAAAAATAAAGTTTGAAAGCAAAGAAAACATTCAGACATAAGATTACAATCCTATGAGCCATTGTGAGAAATGTTAGAAAGCAAGTGAAAATTGTTGGGATATGATTACCCGCCAATGTTCTCAGAGCCCGAACCATATGACCAGTGGATGAATGAAGTGGCTATATGGACAAGTATTGGCCTTGGCATTGTAGCTTCCTACCCAAAGTAAATCAGAAATGAAGTATTTTGTGAGCTGGATAGTGATGAAGGTTTGGACCTTCAATTAGAGTTCTTGAATGAAATGTACAAGGAAGATAATCTATCAAATGCCAATGAGGCATGGCCAGACCTCAATAGATTTTGATCTATGCCATGCAAGAATACATCATGGACTTTAACAGACTGTATAAAAGATTGAGGAAGTTCAATCTGGGAAGCCCTAGATCAGTGCTATCATTTAAACTGTTGGAGTGTGCTAAAGTGTCTCGTATGGACAGGCTCCTGGTCTTAATTCATGTTTGCTTATTGGAAAGAGACTCCCTGTTGGATCAGATGCCTTCTGCCTTGAAAAAAGTCCTGGAGAGACAGCCATTTCCTTCAGCTTTGGTGGAACAAATGGTCCAGTTGCTGGACACATGCATCAATTCAATGGAAGAGTTACAGACCAGTAGAATAAGCACCATTAGTAGATCTGGCTATTACAACAGAAGACAGAATTAAAACAGTGAATGAATCCCAGAAATGCCCAAGGAACAGTTAATAGGTCCTTCAGGTATCATTATGAGATGAATCGCCCAAAGTGGAGAGGCAGATCACTTGAAATGACACATGAGACAGAGAAATCTGAGACAGAAGATGAAGGTAATGATGAATGCAAACAAATTTTACTAGTCACAAGGAGTTTTAGTCCTGTGATTAATGTGTTAGTCACAAACTCATTTGACTGTGTTGTGCTAGGTAGTGCATGCACTTCCACTGTATGTGGAACAGATTGGTTAAAATGTTATCTAGATTCATTCAGTAGTGACGATCAATGCAAGGTTAAGACAGAAAAGTACTACTTGCTTTTGGTTTGGCAATAACACCACATTAAGGTCCCGAAAGAGATTTGTAATTCCATGTCAAATAGCTGGTGTAAGCCATTTTATCAGTACTCATGTAGTCATGTAGTCATCTAGTTTCTAGTGAGATACCGTTGCTGTTGAGTAGATTTTCTACGAAAAAGGCACAAATGAATCTTGACATGGAGCATGATAATTATTTTTGGAAAGCCAGTGGACCTGCAGTTTACCCAGTCAGGACATTATTGTATTGCCTGAACAAATTCTGACACTTCTCATCAAAGTGTCAGACAATGACATCAGGTGATAAGAATCAGTGAGAAAAGAAGCAAATTGTCTTAAGGTTACATCGACAATATGCTCACCCAACTTGTCAAAGATTGAAATCCCTGATAAAGGATGCAGGTGTGGTTGATGAAGAGTATACAAGGCTTAAAGAAGAGATTAGTGTGAAATCTGTATCAGAGAATGCCACCATGTCCTATTGTAAGCCTTGCATTGGCATGTGACTTTAACAAGGCTCTTGTCATGGGTATAACAATAGGGAACAGAGACAAAAATATTTTCATTCTACATTTTTTGGACCGGTGACCATATTTAGTCTTTCTGCAATAATACTTAGTGAGGCCAAAAGGCTGATTGTGGACAAAATCATGGAGAAACATCCTGGGGGTTACTATTGACCAGAAACTAAACTGGACCAGCCACATAAACTGTGGTTCCAAGAACAGGTCAGAAGCTGGGAATTCTGTGAAGAGTAACTCAATTCCTGACTCCCCAATGCCTGTCCACCATCTACAAGGCACAAGCCAGGAATGTGATGGAATACTCTCCACTTGTTTGGATGGGCGCAGCTCCAACAACACTCAAGAAGTTCGACACCATCCAAGACAAAGCAGCCCGCTTGATTGGCACCCCATCACACCATCAACATTCACTCCCTCCACCATCGATGCACAGTGTGTACCATTTACAAGAAGCATTGCAGCAACTCACCAAGGCTCCTTCGACAGTTCCTTCCCACCACCCAACCTCTACCACCTAGAAGGACAAGGGCAGCAGATGCATGGGAACACCACCACCTGCAAGTTCCCCTCCATATATCACTATATCACTGTTCCTTCACTGTCCCTGTGAAGCAGAACTGGCAGTTTTTCCAATCGCAATGGCAAAGTTATTAAATTGCAATAGATTATGTTTGCAAACCAGAACAGTTACAAATAGCTGCACTTCTATCACTGTTGGGGAGAGACTGTTACAAACTGTATTCCACCCTAAATCTTTCTGAAGAACAAAAACAGACAGCAGAAATGTTGAAAGCCTTAAAGGCATGCTTTGAACTCTAAGTGAACATAACTTGTGAACAGTATGTGTTCAATATTAGGGTCCAAGGTGAAAAAGATTCCATTGATCAATATATTACTGCCTTAACACAGTTCACAGAATCCTGTGAATTTGTGCAACTAAAATATTGCATGAGGGAAAATATATCCCAAAGTGAGAGCACATCTACTGAGAGAGGAGAAACTTACTCTCAGGAAAGCGATCGACATGTGCAGAAGCACTGAGGTTGTAAATCAGCAGCTAGAGCATATTCATGGCAGAACAGACCAGGCCTTGCATTATGCTGATAGATATTCCAGACCGAAAGGGAAGAAAGATCACTGACAAATGACAGGATGCAAATACTGTGGAGAATATCACACAAAGTTAAAAATAGCATGTCCAGTGTGGGGAAAGCAGTATTTTCACTGCAAGAAGCCTAATAATTTTGCAGACAAGTGTTTGGCTAGAAGGAAGCACATGCAGGTACAGATAGTCATTGGAGAGATATCAACCAAAAATTCTTGACGAATCACTATGCACCATATAACAGGTTGCTTCAGAGAGGTCAATCGGTGATCAATTGTTTGTGACGTTGGAATGATGACTGCAGAGGGAGAATATCAAGTCAACATAAAGTCTCAGATAGACACCGGTGCATCATGCAATATCATGACCTTCACAGACCTGTAAGAAGTGGCTCAATGTGGCGATCCCAAAAATGAAGTCCTCGAAAGTTAGGTTGAGGCTATATGGTGGCACCATACTAGTGCCAAGAGGACAAGTTACTCTGAGAGCCCAATACAATGACAAGAATGAAGATCTGGAGTTCCAGATCATAGACGGCAAGCAAAAGCCACTCATCTCAGCCGAAGCAAGTCTAAAGCTTGGACTGATAACCCTCAACGTGCAAAAAGAGATTGGCAACGTGTCGCAGCTACTAAACCATTGACCACGGAACAGATCCTAGAGGCGTACAACGATGTGTTTACAGGTTTAGGATGTCTTTCTGGAGAATATCATCCTGAAGTAGATGAGAGGATAAGACCAATTCAGCATCTGCAGAGGAAAGTTCCTGCTGTTCTCAAGGCCAGCCTGAAAGACAAGATAGAAGAGCTGGAAAAGAAGGGAGTAATCAAGGAAGTGACAACCCCGACAGAATGGATTAGCAGCATTGGAGCAGTGAAACAACCTGGAAAGCTGAGATTTTGCATCGGCCCAAAGGATCTAAATAAAACTCTGAAGAGATCTCACTACCTGATGCCAACCATTGAAGGAATTTTGCCACAACTTGCAAAGGCTGAAATCTGCACTACCCGAGATGCGAACGATGGTTACTGGCAAGTGAAGCTGGATGAAAGCAGCAGCTTTCTAACCTCATTCTGGACACCATTCGGGAGATACAGATGGTTGTGCATGCCGTTTGGCATTTCCACGGCTCCAGAGGAGTATCAACACAGACAGCATGAGATAGTTCGTGATCTTCCCAGAGTGGAAGCTATAGTGGATGATCTGCTAGTTTATGGATGCAGAGACTCAATGTAAGAAACCATTGCTGACCTCGATCAAAATCTAGTGTGACTGCTGGACAGAACTCACGAGGTGAACCTGAAGCTGAACAGAAAAAAACTGCAATTAAAGATGCCCCAAGTCAAATTCTTCGGTCATGTACTGACAGCAAAAGGTCTTCGCCTGGAACCTGAACAGGTGAGCGTGGTAGCAGCAATGTGGCAACTGACAGATGTAAAAGCAGAGTGATGATTTGTTGGATTCATCAATAATTTCACAAATTCTTGTCTAATTTCTCTTTGGAGTGTGAACCATTATGCCAACTCACTGCAGTGGTATTGGGGAACAGAACAAGAAGCAGTGTTCACTAAAATCAAACAGCCAGTGACGGCAAAGCCAGTGCTAAAATACTATGATGTAAAAGATGAATTCACCCTGCAGTGTGACACCAGCGAGACAGGACTTGGAGCAACACTAATGCAGCAAGAACAACCAGTCACATTGGCATCCAGGGCATTAACACAAATGGACTGACTCTACGCTCAGATCGAGAGTGCCTGGCCATTGTCTTTGCTTGTGAACATTTTCATCAATACCTACTTGGAAGAGACAAAGTGACAGTCAATCCAACCACAAACCACTCCAAAGCATTTTCCTCAAGCCACACCAATCTGTTCCAAGGCGTCTGCGAAGAATGCTACTCCATGACAGAGATATCATCTGGATGTGACATACAAGTAAGGGAAACAGATGTACATTGCTGACATGCTATCGAGAGCAGCACTCCCTATGAAGAAAGTAGAGGATGCTATAACAGAGTGTGAAATCTTCCAGATCCAACATGAAGCTGCTCTGGAAGTCATCAACCCAGCAGAGACATTGAATCTGACAGACAAGTGCCTTGTTCAAATCAAGCGAATTACCCAACAAGATGCAACTCTCCAAGTGTTACAAGAAGTAGTGATGAAAGGATGGCCTGAAAGCATCAAGGACACTCCTGTGGTCACAAGAGCATATTGGGCTTACAGAGATGAATTGACAGCCCAAGATGGCATCATGTGCAAAGGAAATAAAGTCATTATCCTGAAGGAGTAGAGAGGAGAGATGCTAAACGCATCCATGCAGACCACCAAGGAATTGAGTTGAGTCTGAGGAAGGCAAGAGAAGTGCTCTACTGGCCAAACATGAGCAATGAAATCCAGGATCACATCAGCCAGTGCAGTGCATGTAATGAGTACCAATCTAAGCATGTTAAAGAGCTGCTGATGACACAAGACATCCTGGACAGACCGTGAATGAAGCTGGGAGTAGTCCTCTTCACTCTCGCAGGAACTGATTATCTTGTCACCGTAGACTACTATTCTGACTACTGGGAGATAGACCAGCTGGCTTCAATCACTACCGGAAAGCACACTGCGGTTGTTACGGGATTCCAGACATTGTGATGACGGACAATGGCCCTCAGTTGACGAATGAAGAATTCAGCCACTTCATAAAGGATTGGGAAATTCAAAACCGTACATCATCTCCACATTATCCCCAGTCCAATGGAAAGGCTGAGGCGGCAGTGAAAATCGCCAAAGTAATCATAAAGAAATCGAGCAAATCCAGAACAAATGTATACAAGGCAATCCTCGAGTGGAGAAACACACCTACCAAAGGCATGGAAAGTAGTCTGGTACAAAGACTAATGTCATGCAGCACCCAAACTATACTTCCAATAGCAAAACAGCTACCGAAACCAAAAGTAGTAACAGGTGTGAGTGATAAAATCAAGGTGAAACGGCAGGAAGCCAAATTTCATTTTGACAAAACTGCCAAACCATTGCCGGAATTGAACATTGGAGAGCCAGTCAGAGTACAAACTTTCAACGCTCCCAACAAGAATCAGCCCAAGTGGCAACTTGGGACCTGCACAGAGCAGTTGTCACCTCGATCATACGCGATGGAAGTGAATGACCAGATATACTGTCGCAACCACAGGCATATACACACAACTGGAGAAGCTGTTCTTCACCGCAGGTGGTCAATCAGGAAGATGAGAATTCACCGCCTGCACAGACCACAGACCAACCATCAATCCCAGAGGTCCACAGCACCTCAACAACGGAAATGGAACAACAACAGTTACTGCGGCAACAAGTGACATAGAAATGACACTCGCTGGAGAAGATAAATTCACCCAGATGAACAGCCACCAACAACACACACGCACACCATGAAGAGACCAGCACGATTTCAATACTATGGCCTGAATTTTCTGAACGCGCCACAAATCGCAGTGCCGCTCTTTGAAGTTGGCGGTCCGCCCGTGCAGATCCGCCGTCGCTGAGCCCCCACAATATTTTGCACAGGGGCTGATTTAAATGAAGACCATCTTGGATGGCCAGCCCCGATGATGTTGAGGGAGCAGCTGCTCCATCCCCATCAATGGCATCCGGCGCCACCGCGCAGGCCCCGACGCCATTTTTAAAGAGCGTCAAGCCCGGACAGATTATTTGAACTGTTAAAGGTGCCACCACATTTTATTTGAATAAAATTAGTTCATTACACATCAAAGCCCCTCCTCCACCCCCCAAATGATAAAACAATATATTTATTTCCCTCCCTCCTCCGAAAAGACATTTTTGCTGGTCCCAACCTTTCAACCCCAAACTTTGCACCCTTTGCCCTTCAACACCTTCCCACCATCCTCTCAGCCTATTGAATCAGTTTTCCCCACTGACCCCCCCACCTCCCGACCTGAGAATTTCACTGCTCTCCCCTCCCCACCAGTATCATGCCTCGGATGTCTGTGCCGAAATCTGAAGGTGCGGGAGTTCCGGCCAGCAGTCGGTATATCAGCATGGGACAGCTGTTGGGACCAGGTAAGTTTATTTGCATGTTTTTAAATTAATGTTAATATTAAAATGAAGGTACCACTGCTGAGTGGCAGGGTGGTGGGGGTGGGGGGTGGGGGTGTGGTGGGCGTAGGGGTGCGCACGTCAATGCCTCGCCGCTGCCGGTTAAATGCAGCAGGGCCTTCTCGGCCTTGGGGGCCAAGGCGGGCCTTTCCCGGAAGAATTTTCTGGGCCCCCCTGCCACGACCACCGATATCGGAGGGCTGGTAAAATTCAGCCCGATGTGTGCAATGCAATTGCAGAGACTGACGAGAATAACGAACTGCAAATGCACGAGAACAGTTGTGTGCAAAGTGGGTAACTTGGATAACTCACAGTGCCAATGTTAATGTAGGCATTTTTTGGGTGTTTTTTTCTATGAAAAGGGGGATGTTTGGGATAGCAATGCAATACTGTAACAATGTGTCTCCTGGCTTGCTGTAGTCATGTGACCTCTACCATGAGGCACTAACTGCAGGCATCCATCAGAGGGCAGTTCAATAAGGACACAGTATATACACAAGACTGTTTTCCTGTGAGCTTGAAATACAGATTAAGCTTCCAAAGAACATGAAATTAGTCATTTGTAGTGATGCTTCACACGCTAATCTTCCTGATGAGAATATGAGTGCAGCTGGTTTCATAACATTTCTGAGGTGGGGGGCAGGGGGGAAATGGGAAATGTTGTCCTTTAGCTTCGGAAGTTAAGAAAATAAAAAAAGATTGTTAAAAGTACTTTGGCTAGTGAAACAATGGTTCTCGTGGAGGCAGTGGATATAGGATTCTTTCTGTCAAATATTTTAAGTGATATTCTAAGCACAGGGCTTAATGAAGATAGTATCCCATTGAATGTTATGTAGAGAATTGTTCATTATGGAATAAGTTACACTCCAGAAAAAGTGTGATTGAGAAAAGGTTACGGATTGACCTTGCCAGCTTCAATCTAACGCTGGAAAGGAAATCTCTTAGTCAATAGGTTGATGCAAGTCATCAGCTGTCTGATTGCTCTATGAAAGGAAATGCCAGTACGAAAAAATTGTTAGGGTCCGAGAGGAGGGGGTGAGTCGTAATGTAATGCTTTGTATAGATTATGGAAGTTTTCTTTGATCTGTTTTGAAATTTTGTTTGTGTGAGTTAACTCTAAGCTTTTTATTTAAAGAGAAAGAAGGGAATCCGTTCATTATATATCAAGTGCATATAATTTTACGCAGGTAGAGGGCATTAATTGAGGTTTCTCTTGAGCACATTTAGAGAGACACTTACTGAAACTGTAGTGTGGTTTAGTTAGGAGGAATATGCTTGTAATATTTCACTCTGTAAATAAAGGTTTGACCGAGTAATGATTGGCTGCTGTGCTGTCCTTCATCAATTGGCTTTCTGGAATAGGATAGTGGGAGGACAGCAGGGAATGTTTTGCAAACCAAGTCACAGGAACAGTCAGACCTGACAGGTAATTCAGAAGAGTATCCTGTCTATATTGGAATTGCTCTATCAGTGTGAATATTAATTGTATTATTTAGAAGGTAATATCATTGTCTTGTATCCATTTCACTCTTGCAGTTTATGATGGGATTAAATTGGACAGCTCTTTCAAATGGCTAGCACAGGCACAACAGACTGAATGGTCTCATTCTGTGCTGTAAGATTCTATAATTCGACATTGTCTCAATCTCTCAATATATCACTGCTCTGTAGCACATCCTAGACTGTGCCTATCATTCCATATTAAATCAAACAAATCTTAAATAAATGAATGTTTTAGCACATGGCACCAGAGATTGAGGGTCAATTCAGTACTCTGCTGAGTTACTGATCTCACATGGGCTGCCATGGGGAGTAGCAGCTTGGAGGCCAGGCACTGCTCTTCAGAGGAGGAGACAATCCGAGGGGAAGCCATTATCAGACCATTCTTATTACATCCTGGCAGCGGCTTCTGAGCAGCATCGGCAGAATCCTGGAATCCTATCACCCCCCCCCATCCTCTCAGATGGAGCTCCCAGGAAGGGAGGAAGATGAGGGATGAGTAATTAGAAGGGGCACTGACCCCCTTCCCCCAAAACAGAAGCACAGAGATTTGTTTTGGGTCTGTAATTTACAATTTTCCTTAATTTATTTTTCTCTCAATATTAGTTTGCTTTAATGCAGTTTATATTACACTTTGTTCCCTTCCTGTTCACAGGGTTTATTAATGAAGTTCAACTCGGAGCCCAGACTATTATTTTTCAGATTTTAACAGTAATGTGCATGGTAAGGTGAAGATTCTGTTCTTACAGGCCTAATGAATGTTTAACAGAACAAGGAAACAAAATTACTCTTCATACCGAGAGAATGCATCAAATGAATGTTAAACGATCTTTTTTATTGCACTTACAGTAAGGGAGACTTCACTATTGATGATACAAGTAACATCCCAGTATTAGCTGTAACTCATGAAATGGAAGGGAGGGAGGAACTCAAGAAAATTGCAATCACCAGGGAAGTGGCACTGAACAAATTGTTGGAGCTGCGGGCTGATAGGTCCCTAGGTCCTGATGGACTTCATCCGGGGTGTTAAAAGAAGTGACTAGTGAGATAGTTGATGTATTAGTTTTAATTTTCCAAAATTCCCTAGATTCGGGGAAGGTTCCATTCGATTTAAATATAGCAAATGTAATTTCTTTCTTCAGAAAGTAGGAAACTACAGGCTAGTTAGCTTCACATCTGCCTCACGAAAAATGTTAGAAGCTATTATTAAAGACGTTATAGCAGGGCATTTAGAAAGGGAAATCATGCTTAACCAATTTATTGGAGTTCTTTGAGGGAGTTACATGTGCTGTGGATAAAGGGGAACCGGTGGATGTATTGTCCTTAGATTTCCAGAAGACATTTGATAAGGTGCCACATCAAAGGTTATTGCAGAAAATAAAAGCTCATGGTATAGGGGGAAACATATTGGCATGGATAGAAGGTTAACTAACAGGAAACAGAGCGTAGGCATAAATGGGTCATTTTCTGCTTGGTAAGATGTAATGAGTGGTGTGCCACAGGGATCTGTGCTGGGGCCTCAACTTTTTACAATTTATGTAAATGACTTAGATGAAGGGACCGAAGGTATGGTTACAACATTTGCTGATGACACAAAGATAGGTAGGAAAGTAACTTGTGAAAAGGACATAAGGGAGCTACAAAGGGATATAGATAGGTTAAGTGAGTGGGCAAAGACTTGGCAAATGGAGTATAGTGTAGGAAAGTGTGAAATTGTCCACTTTGGCAGGAAGAATAAAAAAGAAGCATATTATCTAAATGGTGAGAGATTGCAGCACTCTGAGATGCAGAGGGATCTGGGTGTCCGAGTGTATGAATGGCAAAAGATTAGTATGCAGGTTCAGCATATAATTAGGAAAGCAAATAGAATGTTATCGTTTATCATGAGGAGAATTGAATACACAAATAGGGAGGTTATGCTTCAGCTTTCCAGGGCATTGGTGAGACCACATCTGGAATACTGTGTACAGTACTGGTCTCCTTATTTAAGGAAGGATGGAAATGTGTTGGAGGCAGTACAGAGAAGGTTTACTAGACTAATACCTGGAATGAGTGGGCTGTCTTACGAGGAAAGATTGAACAGGCTAGGCTTGTATCCGCTGGAATTTAGAAGAGTAAGAAGTGACTTGATTGAAACATATATGATCATGAGGGGTCTTGACAGGCTGGATGTGGGAGAATCCAGAACTAGGGGTCTCTGTTTAAAAATAAGGGGTCGCCCATTTAAGACAGAGATGAGGAGAAATATTTTCTCTCAGAGGGTTGTGAGTCTTTGGAATTCTCTTCCTGAAAAGGCAGTGAAAGCAGAATCTTTGAATATTTTTAAGGCAGAGGTAATTAGATTCTTGATAAGTAAGGGGGTGGAAGGTTATCGGGGTAGGTGGAAATGTGGAGCAATCAGTTCATCCATGAACTTATTGAATGACAGAGCATGCTTGAGGGGCCGAGTGGCCTACTCCTGCTCCTAATTCATATGTTTGTTTGGGACTATTCCACTCTTTGTAACCAGATCCAGTACAGCTCACCTGAACTGTAGAGACAATGCACCTTCAATAATACCACTAAATCTGTTTATTAAGTTGCAAACCACACACTTAAATACCCACAAACATTAAAGGAGACCATTCAGCCCAGTTTTGCCTGCAATGGTGCTAGCTCTTCAACTGGAGCTATCTTCTATAATCCCATTTCCTGTCCTTTCATCACATTGTTTTATATTCTTCCTTTTCAAATACTTACCTAAGTATTCTAAGTGATGTTATGTTCTCTTCTCCAGTAGCTCCTTGTGCTATATTATTCCATGTTCAAATGATACTCTCTGTGAAAACATTTCTGATCACGCCTTCCCTTTGTTTTTCTAATGTTAATTCTGAGCCATGCCTCCTTGTTACTGAGTGAAAGCAATTTTCATCAATTACTCTCTGAAAACATTTTGTATTTTAGAAATTCTCGATCAGATTCTCCTTCAAACTTTTCTGTTCCAGTGATAGAAGGCCCAATTTTTCAAGCTGTTGTTTGTGGCTGTAGCATAAGATCACAAGGAATCGGAGCAGGAGTAGGCCATATGGCCCCTCGAACCTGTTCTGCTATTCAATTAGATCAGGTCTGATCTTGGACCTTAATTCGACTTTCCCAATGGATCCCTATATCCCTTAATTCCCCATACAGTCCAAAGGTATATCTATCTCAGTCTTGAATATAGTCATTGAATGAGCATCCATAGCCCTCTGGGGTAGAGATTTCCAAAGATTCGTAACCCTGTGAGTGAAGAAATTCCTCCTCATCTCAGTCTTAAATGATTGACCTTTTATCCTAGGAACATGTCCTCTAGTTCTAGAATTTCCAGCCAATGAAATGGCCTCTCAGCATATACTCTGTCAAGTCCCCTCACAATCATAAATGTTTCAGTCAGATTACCTCTCATTCTTCTAAACGCCAGACAGTATTTTCTAATCTTCCTACCAGTCAATAACCTCATAGTTCCCTCATTATACTCCATCTGTCACCTTATTTCTCACGCACTTCACTTGTCTATATCTCTTTGTAGCCTTTATGTGTCATCCTCATAGCTTACATTCCTGCCTCACTTTGTATCGTCAGCAAACTTGGACACGTTATTCTCGGCCACTTTATCTAAGTCATTAATATAGATAGTAAATAGCTGAGATTCTGGCACTGATCATTGTGGCAAAACACTAGTTACAACCTGGAAATGCCCTGTTTATGCCTGCTGTCTGCTTTCTATCCAGTAACCAATCCTCTATCCATGCTGATATTTTTTCCCAAACCCTATAAGCCCTTATCTTATGTAATTGCCTTTTTTGTGGCATCTTATTGAATGCCTTTTGAAAATCCTAATATATCTCATCCATTGTTTTCCCTTTATCTCCACTGCAAGTTACATCCTCAAAACTCCAATAAATTTGTCAAACATGATGTTCCTTTCAGAAAACCATATTGACTCTGCATAATCCGAAAATGATTTTCGAAATGCTTTGTTAGCACCTCCTTAATAATAGATTCCAGCATTTTCCCAACAACTGATGCCAGGTTAACTGGTCTGTAGTTCCCTGTGTTTTCTCTCCCTCCTTTCCTGAAGACAGGGTTTACAATTCATACCTTCCAATCCACAGGGAACATTCTTGAATCTAGGGAATTTTGCAAAATCATAACTGATGTATCTACTATCTCCGCAGTCTCTTCCATTAAAATCCGAGGATGTAGGCCATCAGGTCCAGGGAATTTATTGGCTTTTACTCGCATTACTTTTGTACATTTTCACAATTGAGGTTAATTAGTTTAAGTTCCTCACTCTCATTAGCCCCTCAGTACCCCATTATTTTTGGTCTCCTTTTGTGTCTTCTACTGTGAAGACAGATACAAAGTATTTGATAAACATTTCTGCCATTTCCGAATTCCTCATTATAATTACCCCTGTTTTAGCCTTGAAGGGATCAATGTTTACTTTTGCTTTTCTCTCCTACCCTCTCTTTTCTGGTATCACAGGAGTGAACTTTTGCCATATCTTTTTTGTGTTTCTAATCTGATATATTTAGACTGCATACAATATTTCAATTGTGACATAAGCAATTTCTTTCAGAAATTCAACATCATTCCCTTGCTTTAATATTCAATATGGTTATACATAAAATTCAGAATCTCATTTGCGTTTTTAATGGCCTTTGCTACAGGTACTTCCTCATTTCAAAATCTATATATCAACACATAGAAACATAGAAAATAGGAGCCGAGTAGGCCATTCAGCACTTCATGCCTGCTCCACCATTAGAACAAAGAACAAAGAACAGTACAGCACAGGAACAGGCCATTCGGCCCTCCAAGCCTGCGCCGATCTTGATGCCTGCCGAAACTAAAACCTTCTGCACTTCCGGGGACCGTATCCCTCTATTCCCATCCGATTCATGTATTTGTCAAGATGCCTCTTAAACGTCATTATCGTACCTGCTTCCACCACCTCCCCCGGCAGCAGGTTCCAGGCACTCACCACCCTCTGTGTAAAGAACGTGTCTCGCACATCCCCTCTAAACTTTGCCCCTTGCACCTTATACCTATGTCCCTCAGTAACTGACTCTTCCACCCTGGGAAAAAGCTTCTGACTATCCACTCTCTCCATGCCGCTCATAACTTTGTAAACCTCTATCATGTCGCCCCTCCACCTCCGTCGTTCCAGTGAAAACAATCCGAGTTTATCCAATCTCTCCTCATAGCTAATGTTCTCCAGACCAGGCAACATCCTGGTAAACCGCTTCTGTACCCTCTCCAAAGCCTCCACATCCTTCTGGTAGTGTGGCGACCAGAATTGCACGCAATAGTCTAAGTGTGGCCTGACTAAAGTTCTGTACAGCTGCAGCATGACTTGCCAATTTTTATACTCTATGCCCCGACCGACCAAAGCAAGCATGCCGTATGCCTTCTTGACTACCTTATCCACCTGCGTTGCCACTTTCAGTGACCTGTGGACCTGTACGCCCAGATCTCTCTGCCTGTCAATACTCCTAAGGGTTCTGCCATTTACTGTATACTTCCCACCTGCATCAGACCTTCCAAAATGCATTACCTCACATTTGTCCGGATTAAACTCCATCTGCCATTTCTCCGCCCAAGTCTCCAACCAATCTATCTCCTGCTGTATACTCTGACAAACCTCATCATTATCTGCAACTCCACCAACCTTTGTGCCGTCCGCAAACTTACTAATCAGACCAGCTACATTTTCCTCCAAATCATTTATATATACTACAAAGAGCAAAGGTCCCAGCACTGATCCCTGCGGAACACAACTAGTCACATCCCTCCATTCAGAAAAGCACCCTGCCACTGCGACCATCTGTCTCCTATGACAGAGCCAGTTCTATCCATCTTGCCAGCTCACCTCTGATCCCGTGTGACTTCACCTTTTGTACCAGTCTGCCATGAGGGACCTTGTCAAAGGCTTTACTGAAGTCCATATAGATAACATCCACTGCCCTTCCTTCATCAATCATCTTTGTCACTTCCTCAAAAAACTCAATCAAATTAGTGAGACACGACCTCCCATTTACAAAACCATGCTGCCGCTCGCTAATAAGTTTGTTCGTTTCCAAATGGGAGTAAATCCTGTCCCAAAGAATCCTCTCTAATAATTCATTATGATCATGGCTGATCATCCAACTCAGTAACCTGTTCCCACTTTCCCCCCCATATCCTTTAATCCCTTTAGACCCAAGAGCTATATCTAACTCCTTCTTGAAAACATGCAATGTTTTGGCATCAACTGCTTTCTGTGGTAATGAATTCCACAGGCTCACCACTCTCTGGGTGAAGTAATTTCACCTCATCTCAGTCCTGAAAGGTTTACCCCGCATCCTTAGACTCTGACCCCTGGTTCTGGACTCCCTCACCATCGGGAAAATTCTTCCTACAACTACCCTGTCAAGTCCTGTTAGAATTTTATAGCTTTCTATGAGATCCCCCCTCACTCTTCTGAGCTCCAGCGAATATAATCCTAACCGACTCAATCTCTCTTCATATGTCAGTCCTGCCATCCCAGGAATCAGTCTGGTAAACCTTCACTGCATTCCCTCTATAGCAAAAACTTCCCTCCTCAGATAAGGAGACCAAAACTGAATACAATATTCCAGGTGTGGCCTCACCAAGGCCCTGTATAATTGCAGCAAGACATCCCTGCTCCTGTACTCAAATCCTCTCGCTGTGAAGGCCAACACACCATTTGCCTTTTTTACCACCTGTTGCACCTGCATGCTTACCTTCTGCGACTTGTGTACGAGAACACCCAGGTCTCATTGCATATTCCCCTCTCTCAGTTTAAAGCTGTTCAGATAATAATCTGCCTTCCTGTTTTCGCTACCAAAGTGGATAACCTCAATCATTTATCCACATTATACTGCATCTGCCATGCATTTGCCCACTCACTCAACTTGTCCAAATCACCCTGAAGCCACTCTGCATCCTCCTCACAACTCACCCTCCCACCCAGTTTTGAGTCATCTGCAAATTTGGAGACATTACATTTAATTCCCTCATCTAAATCATTAATATATATTGTGAATAGCTGGGGTCCTAACACCGATCCCTGCGGTACCCCACTAGTCACTGCCTGCTATTCAGAAAAAGACCCATTTATTCCTACTCTTTGTTTGCTGTCAGCCAACCAATTTTCTATCCATCATAATACACTACTCCCAATCCCATGCGCTTTAATTTTACAAGCTAATCTCTTATGTGGGACTTTGTCGAAAGCCTTCTGAAAGTCCAAATAAACCACATCCACTGGCTGTCGCTCAACAACTCTACAAGTTACATCCTTGAAGAATTCTAGTAGATTTGTCAAGGATGATTTCCCTTTTGTAAATCCATGCTGACTCTGCCCGATTCTACCACTGTTCTCCAAGTGCTCTGCTATAAAATCTTTGATAATGGACTCTTGAATTTTTCCCACCAGCAATGTCAGTCTGACTGGTCGAAAATTCTCTGCTTTCTCTCCACCTCACTTTTTAAATAGTGGGGTTACATTAGCTACCCTCCAATCTGTAGGAACTGTTCCAGAGTCTATAGAATCTTCAAAGATGACCACCAATGCATCCACTATTTCGAGGGCCATTTCTTTAAGTACTCTGGGATGTAGATTATCAGGCCCTGGCGCTTTATCGGCCTTCAATCCCATCAATTTCCCCAACACCATTTCTCTATTAATACTGATTTCCTTCAGTTCCTCCCTCTCACTAAACCCTGTGTTCCCCAACATTTCTGGTATGATATTTGTCTCCTCCTTTGTGAAGACAGAAGCAAAGTATGCATTTAGTTGGTCAGTCATTTCTTTGCTCCCCAGAATAAATTCTCTGTTTCTGACTGTAGGGGACCTACATTTGTCTTCACCAATCTTTTTCTCTTCACATACCTATAGAAACTTTTTCAGTCTATTTTTATGTTCCCCACAAGTTTCCTCTAATACTCTATTTTTCCCTTCTTAATCAATCTCTTGATCTTCCTTTGCTGAATTCTAAACTGCTCCCAATCCTCAGGTCTGTTGTTTTTTTCTGGCGAATTTATATGCCTCTTCCTTGGATCTAATGCTATCTCTAATTTCCCTTGTAAGTCATGGTTTGGCCACCTTTCCCATTTTACTTTTGCACCAGACAGGGATAAACAATCATTGCAGTTCATCCATGCACTCTTTGAATGTTTGCCATTGCCTATCCACCTATCATCTCTTTAAGTAACATATCCCAATCCATCATAGCCAACTCGCACCTCATACCTTCGTAGTTTTCTTTATTCAAATTCAGGACCCTTGTCTCAGGATCAACTCTGTCACTCTCCATCTTGATGAAGAATTCTATCATATTATGGTCACTCATCCCCAATGGGTCTCAAACAACTAGATTAGCACCCTAAGATCTCTCTGTCCTCCACTGTGTTAACAATCTGATCATATAGAGTACACTTCCTTCCACTGACCTTTTTCCAAGATGTATGATGACCAAATTTCTCACCATGAAACTGCATTTTCCCACTCTGTGAAACTGCTTACAACCCCTTGAAATCTCTTGTATCCTTCCTCCATTTGCCATTCCTCTTAGGAAGACTTTTCAATCAGGTGATCCAAGTGCTGATGTGCACTGGGATCTGTTTGATATTTACCAGGAGCTTTCTGGTACCTCATCTAAGCTGCTATTCTTCAACAACAATAATGCATTTATATAGGGTCTTTAACATTGTAAAATGTCCCATGTTGCTTCACAGGAGTGTTATCAAACAAAATTTGATAAGGAGATATTGAGAGAGGTGACCAAAAGCTTGGTCAAAGGGGTAGGATCGAAGATGCACCTTAAAGGAGGAGAGAAAGGCCAAGAGGTTAGGGGACGGAATTCCAGAGCTTAGACCTGAGGCAGCAGAAGGCACGACCGCCAATAGCGGAGCAATAGAAATCCGGGATGAGTGCACAAGAGCCCAGTATTGGAGAAATGCAGAGATTTCAGAGGGTTGTAGGGCTGGAGGAAGCTACAGAGGTAGGGAGGGACCTTAATGGCAAGTGTGAAGATGAAAATGAGGGAATCAGAGCCAGCACAAATCCTCCACTCATTGAGCACTCATTGAGTATGTTGGACACTTTATAAAGTTGTCGTGTTAATGGAGAGTAATTGGGAACAGAAACTCTGGGTGGTTTTGTTCCTTCCAGAAACCCGGAGGGCAAGGTAGGAAGTGGGTTTGGGGGGTGGGGGCAGGTGAGGTTAGGTTTAATGCCAACTGCTTCCACTTGATACCAGGTAACTCAGTACAAAGGAGGGACTGAACTCTGACCTTCCTGGTCTGTTTGGTGTACATCCACCCACAGGTATATTAATGGAGCAGTTAATTTCAGCAACTAATTGAATGGGGGATAGAGAGAGAATAATGTACAAGTAACTGTTTATGTTCTTTCTCCTGCAGATTGCTTTAGGATACAGTGTGGCTGTAACTGTTCATGTGGGTAATGCGCTGGGTGCCAGAAATCCAAAGCAGGCTGTAAACTCTGTTAAAGTTGCTTTGTGCTGCATTGGTGAGTCCAATAGTTTAAACTCATTGACTAAAATTCTATTTATTCAGGTGATATCCAAGTCCGAATGGTGTGTGACCTGGAGGGAACTTGCAAGTGGTGATGTTCCCATGCACCTGCTGTCCTTGTTGTTCTAGGCAGTAGAGGTTGTGGGTTTGGAAGGTGCTGTCGAAGAAATAGATAGTGTCAGAATGTGCCAGGATGAAGGGGTTGGAGATTGGGTCCAATGACAGGGGAACCAATCAAGCACTGAGTGGTGTTCAGTGTTGCTTTGGTCGTCCCAGGTAAATGGTGAGTCTTCCATCACACCCCCAACTCGAGCCTTTCAGATGGGAAAGAGGCTTTGAGTGACCAGATCTCTCAGTCTGTGCTTCGCTATTGTAGTCAAGGTGTCAGTATGGATGATCTAGTTACGTTTCTGGGCAATGGTGACCCCTTGACCCCCAGGAGGTTGGTGATGGGCCGCTCAGCAATGGGGGTATAGTTAATGTTTAAGCAGAGATGGCTGGACTTTCTCTTGTTTGAATTGGTCATTAACCTGGCACTTAGATGGTGCAAATGTTACCAGTCATTTATCCTAGAGTGATGGGGAAGAGGCAAATATGGCAGGTGCAAGATGGCACTGGTGACTGCAGCTTCAATCCTGCATGGAGGCGGCTCAGTAGTACGGGTCGTTTGACTGTTGACCTGAGACAACAAAATCATCCGGCAGCAACCCTGATTGGCCAAGCAGCCTTCTCTCGGAATCACACTGCTTTCTCCAAATGGAGAAGGGCCTAGAAAAAGTGGCCCAAACCAACCTCCAAATGATCCAAAACAATTGGTGGACAGCACTCACTGAGAGGTTACAAACGGGTGCAGATATGGGAGATATGAGATCCTTCGATGAAGACTTGAGATATGTATATGGATCTTTCCACCAGGTGCAGGCACCACTAAAATCTTCTGATGGCACAACCTTGCTCATAGATAAAGAGTCCATCTTGCATTGATGGTCAGAACACTTTGAGAGCCTATTTAGTAACCAGTGGATGGTGCAGGAGACGTCCAACACAAAGACCTCCCGGGGGAAGTGAAATCTGAGCTGGAAGAACTACCAACCAATAAAGAGATCAAGATCACTACGGCACAATTAAGATCACACAAAGCCCCTGGATTCCAGTCGAGGTCTATAAACAGGGATGAGATGTGATCCTTGATAAGCTTCCAGATCTGTTTACAGCATGGTGGGAGAAAGGGACAGTGCGTCAGGTCTTTCGAGATGCAGTGATTGTCTCCCTCCACAAAAACAAGGGAGAGACGCCTGACTGTTCACACTGCAGAGGCATCACCTTACTCTCCATCGTCCAGAGTGCTTCTCAATAGACTTGTTTGGACAATAGCTGAAGAAAGTCTCCCTGAAAGTTGATGTGGATTCAGATTCAATAGGGGAACTTCAGTCATGATTTTTGTGCTGAGACAGATCCAAGAGAAATTTAGAGAACAAAACATGGGCCTGTACACTACTTTTGTAGATCTGATCAATGTGTTTGATAGTCAGCTGGGACAGACATTGGAAGATATTATCTAGATTGGGGTGCCCACCAAGGTTGCTCATCATTCTCTGCCAATTGCACGAAGGCCAGGTCGAGCAGCATGCAGCCCTCTCAGACAACTTCCCTATCTCCAAAGGTGTTAAACAAGGGTGTGTTCTGGCACTGACCCTTTTCTCTATTTTCTTCAGTATGATCCTTCAAGAGGAAAAGGCAGGCTTCACAGAGGGCATCTACATCCACTTCAGAACAGACCGCAGTCTCTTCAAGGTGACAACTTCTGGCACATACCAAAATCACAGAACAGCTTATCGTGGAGCTTCTGTTTGTTGACAATTGCGTCCTTCTGGCGACCCAGTGGCGCAGTGGTTAGCACCGCAGCCTCACAGCTCCAGCGACCCGGGTTCAATTCTGGGTTCTGCCTGTGTGGAATTTGCAAGTTCTCCCTGTGGCTGCGTGGATTTTCTCCGGGTGCTCCAGTTTCCTCCCACAGCCAAAAGACTAGCAGGTTGGTAGATAAATTGGCCATTATAAATTTCCCCTAGTATAGGTATGTGGTAGGAAAATATAGGGACAGGTGGGGATGTGGTAGGAATATGGGATTAGTGTAGGACTAGTATAAATGGTCGGCACAGACTCAGTGGGCCGAAGGGCCTGTTTCAGTGCTGTATTTCTAAACTAAACTAAACATGGAGGAGGCAATGTAGCTCATTGTAAGCTGTTTCTGTGAGACTGCAAATGCCTTTGACCCAACTATTAGCCGAAAGAAAACAAGTGCAGTACCAACCATGGCCTCAAGGAAATTACAATCCACTGCAGATCAGCATTGACAGCAGCAACCTCAGTGCAGTAGAACAGTTTACTTATCTAGGTAGCATTATCTCAAATGATGCCACATTCACCAAGGACATAGAAAATTGTCTGTCCAAGGCCAGCAGCTCCTGTGTCCTCCTCTCGAAGCATGTCTGATAAAACCATTCACTACACTTCTCTACCAAAATTCATGTCTCCAGAGTGGTTATCATAACTACCCTCTTGTGTGGGTTAGAATATGGGTTCTGTACAGAAAACAAATGCGACTGCTGGAGCACTTCCATCAACACTGTCTTCGATCCATCATGATGGCAGGACTACATCACAAACAATGAAATCCTCAACTAACAGAGCCAATCTGCCCATTGAATGCATTCTCTGACAATGCCAATGGTACTGAGCAGGACATGTGTCATACATGGAGGATTCCAGAATGCTAAAAGCGGTGCTTTATGGTGAACTATGCTCCGGTAAGCAAGATCGAGGTGCACCTCACAAACTGTTCAAAGACCAGCTGAAAAGACAGTTCTTTGTGGCTGACATTGACCAATGGGTATGGGAACAGGAGGCTGCTGACAGAGACAGCTGGCACACAATAACCAGGAAAGCAGCCTATCAGTTCAAAACAAAGAGACACGAGGTTGCTGAAGAAAGGCACAGACTACGGAAGGAGTCTGCTTATACCAGAGCCCCTTCCAACCAGGATTTCTTGTGCCCCAGCTGGTCAAGATCCTGCAGATCAAGGATTGGTTTCTTCAGTCACCACGATCATGCCAACTGCCACAGAGACAAGCCTTCTCCTGATCTTCACCTGCGAAGAACCTGCCATCAATTCGGAAATTCTGTTGAGCATCAGATCCCTTTATGATGCTAAATGGAAGCTCAAGGAACGACACCTCATCTTTCGATTATGCATTTTACAGCCTTGCAAACTCACCACTGAGATCAACAATCTTGGATCATAACCATTGCTCCCATTTTTTCAGACAGCACGATTTGGTAATGATCTTGCTTTTGCCATTTACAGCTCCTTGCGACCAATCTTTTGTCTCTTTACTTGTCCTATTTTGACCCCATTTCCCTAACACTGTTATCTCTTTTGTCATTTAATCACTCCTGTCTTCCAGCCTTCCATAGACTTTCCCTTCTCTTCTATCCTCCCCCTGCCTCTCTTTCCCTGCCTCTGTCCTTGCTTCAAAACTTGTTCCATCTCAAATATTTGTCAGCTCTGATGTAAGTTCATTGCCCTGAAACATTGGGGAAAATTTTCCCAGCCAGGAGGAGGCAGGTTCTGGTGTGTGCCTGGTTGGAAAGTTGCAGAAATTGATATTGGATTGTGATCCAGATGTCGATCGATTTTCTCGGGAATGGGTTTTGAGTTCTGTGTGGACATTCTCTGGGTCTGGATGGAGGTGATTAAAAAGGCAATTATGAGCCTTTTTAACCATGAATTGCTTCTTTCCCAAGAGCAAATGGCACCAGGGTCACCGAGGCGAGTACACAGCGGGAAGAGCTTCTTCAGTGTAACTGACAAGCTGTAAAAACTATGATCAGTTACACTGAAGAGCTCCAGCCATGGCCATTGAGAGTCTGCTGTTCAAAGCACTTCTTCTCTCAGAGAGTGCTTTCACTGTTTGACAGGTGATGGCAAACTGCTTTGAACACGCTTCACCTGTCCAGCACTTCACTAATCTTCAGCTGCACTTCTCTGCTGCCAGTCTTCACCATGGCATGGGAGCAGCTTATGCAACTCCACTGTCCACCTCTACTGAGGGTCAGGAGCAGAAGCCACACCACGGCCCATCGTTGCAGCAGCAGCAGGAGCAACATCAGCAATAGAACCAGCAGTCTTCTCCCCAACCACATGCCTGCCCACAGCAGAGGGGATGGACACCAAGATCCAGTTGAAAATAGGTGACAGCCCCAACATAGGGTTTCCAGGAAGAGGATCAGCTCTCTTGATATGTCTGAGGTATCAGTGCCTCAGGAGGCACAGCTCTCAATGAAGGCCATTGCTGACATCTGAAGCCTCCTGGAACAAGATCTCCATCCCAGCGGAGCAGATGAGCATGCATTGCCAGTGGCCGACAAGTGCCTGTTACTGAAGGGCCACACCCAGACCTTCCCCCGACCCAAGTTGCTGCCTCTCGCCATATTGTGTGCTCTCTTCTCCTGCAAGGAGAGAAAGCAAAGATGTGTGAGTGGCCATTATGGCTTGGGTGCAGAGGAGGGAAGGACAACATTTGAGGAGTGTGAGTGAGACATGGCTGTAGGATCACAATAGACTGAGGGTGAGTGTGAGTGTTGGCTGTTTGGATGGGGATGCGAGGTGCCTGCAGGGAGATGAGTGAGTGGAGCTGCAAGGTGTGTTGTCCTGAGGAGTGCTGTGCTGGAGAATGCTGGGCAAGTCAGAGTGTGGGGTTTGGCACCTGAAAGTGTTTTACCACTCACCTTGTGATGAAACATAGGTATAATAGGCTTAATTAGGTAGAATTTAGACATAATACATGATACCTTTTAGAATTAAAGATTGAATAAATGGTCAGTTTTCAAGACTCTCTGAAATTCCTCATTAAGGGGAAAGGAAAAAAAATCCATTTCAAGATCTTCCAAGGTCTCTGCTACAATGGAATTAGAATATGACACACATTGAAATGTCTATGTGAAGTCAGTCCAGGATGGCTATAAACTTAATTAATTGATAGTGTTAGTGATATGGACAGACTGACTCAACAGGATGGTACAAGGTACCATAAAAAAAATTACAGACAATAAATTACAAAATGAAATGGTACTTACAAAGACAGATGCCTAGTAAACACAATTACAAATATTTGGACCAGATAAAAGCTCACTTCAGAAGAAGAGGATTTCTAGCAAATACGTTAATGGGAATGGTAGCTAATGATATTACCATATATGAATCTCAAAAGCAGGAAAAACACACACAGAAAGGTAACACCTACATTCCAAAAGATAAGATGATAGATTATAAACAGTATAAACATGAGAGTCTTGAATCAAAAAAACAGAAGTATTGAATTCTTCATCAATGCTTCTCAACCTTTGGTACTCAGGGACTTTAAGGTAAAAGTTTACTTTAAATTTTGATGGATATTCTAAGATATTTTGCTGCAACATTGTTAAGGTTGAACTTTTGGATTCTATTTTAGAAATAAGATTATGTTTTATATCTCTTAGTAATCTTTGATATTGTAGTATACTCAGCCACTTAAAATGTATCGCATGATCAACTCTTTAATAAATATATAATAGTTAATAAATAATCTCATGTAGCATTCTGTATACAACTGCAGGAACTCCCTCTCTGTGTCTCCTTAAGTGGGGAGATATTTATTGAATAGTTTCCGAGACCTTTATAATACCTGAGCTATTTATGATTTTGCTGTAATTATTTAAAAATAGGCTATCCGAAAGATAGTAATATTCTGTGTTTGTTTTCTTTCTTTGAGGGAAGAATTCAGTTTTTTGGACCCAAACAAATGTCTGTAGGAATCTGTCTTGTCTGAACTTAATTAAAGGTGACTTTTAGAGATGTACTGTCATGGTCCTGTAGTTTTTTTTCAGAATGTGTGGTTTGCCTTTCAGGCTTGCAAGTGATCAGTATTGCTTTAAGAGCCGGCAAGCCTTAGGAGTTATAGGAAGGTGCATTTTCTTTGCCTTAGGAACAGCCATTTGGAGACTGTGATTCAAAGGGTGCATTTTCGTAACGATAGAGATAGCCACTGTGAGTGAGCCTGATGTGATACATTTGTTACAATTCAGTTTTGAACTGGCTTATGAGTTGAAGACAGTTTGTCCTAACTGAACACACAGACACAGAGGACAGTTGATGTTAGCACTTGGAAAAAGAGCTCTCGACCATTTAAACTGAAGGAATAGGATTTTTAGTTTGTTTAACTGTTATCTCTCAAAATTCTAAGGAAAAGTCAGGCCAAAAACAGAGATCTCTGGTAATTTAAATTGAAGAAAGGGAAGTTAGACTGCGACAATCTTTTATCCCTCAAAAACTCTAAAGTCAGATTGATTCTGTTGAAAGTGTTGGCAAGTCGTTAATTGTTGAAATTCACTGGAGAAGGTAAGCAACATTCCGGAAAGACTTCAAGCAACACTCCGTGAGGAATTCGAGCAACATCCTGTGATGACTTCTGGTAACATCCTGTGAGGACTTCAAGCAACATTGGAGTGTAAATTTGCAAGGACTCTAATTTTTTCTATTTTAAATGTTGTTTATATCTTCATCTTCTTCTTCTTCTTCTTTGGCCTCCTTGTCTCGGGAGACAATGGGAAAGCGCCTGGAGGTGGTCAGTGGTTTGTGAAGCAGCGCCTGGAGTGGCTATAAAAGCCAATACTAGAGTGACAGACTGTTCCACAGGTGCTGCAGAAAAAATTGGTTGTGGGGGCTGTTACACAGTTGGCTCTCCCCTTGCGCTTCTGTCTTTTTTCCTGCCAACTGCTAAGTCTCTTCGACTCGCCACACTTTAGTCCCGCCTTTATGGCTGCCCGCCAGCTCTGGCGGTCACTGGAAACTGACTCCCACAACTTGTGATCAATGTCACAGGGCTTCATGTCGCGTTTGCAGACGTCTTTAAAATGGAGGCATGGACGGCCGATGGGTCAGATACCAGTGGCGAGCTCGCTGTACAATGTGTCCTTGGGGATCTTCCATGCGGCTCACATGGCCAAGCCATCTCAAGCGCCGCTGACTAATGTAGGGTTTATAAGCTTGGGATGTTGGCCGCCTCGAGGACTTCTGTGTTGTAGATACAGTCCTGCCACCTGATGCCAAGGATTCTCCTGAGGCAGCGAAGATAAAATGAATTGAGACATCGCTCTTGGCTAACATACGTTGTCCAGAACTCGCTGCCGTAGAGCAAGGTACTGAGGACACAGGCTTGATACACTCGGACTTTTGTGTTCCGTGTCAGTGCGCCATTTTCCCACACTCTCTTGGCCAATCTGGACATAGCAGTGGAAGCTTTTCCCATGCGCTTGTTGATTTCTGCATCGAAAGACAGGTTTCTCTTCATAGTGTTTAAGAATTTAGTTCTTCTAATTAAAGAGTTAATTTGTTGATTTAAAGACACCTGGTTTGGTTAGCCTCATTCAGGGGTTAATAGATGGTACAATTTGGCTGGGTCTTTCTTTACTTTGGAAAGTTTTCAATGATATGTTAGCCAATCTGTGGAATGACAGGATTGAATTAACAGTGCGTTAGTCCCGCCACAAGCAGAATTGTATATTTTGATTGGGGGCTTTGACAGGAGGTCATAACATTTATTGGGGTCTCGTCCGCGACTGGATTAACACATTAATTGGGGGCTCATGCAAGATTTGAATCACATATTAATTGGGTTTCTCATCTGTGGATTTGATTCATATCTTAATTTGGGGTCTCGCTCGCAATTGAATCATATTTAATTCAGTGGCTGGCGTCTGAGATCAGAATCAGACAAATTTGGAGGACTCATATTTGGAATCATAGTAATTACTCATCTCTGGGATAACATATTCAAATTGGGGTCTTGCATTTGGCATCAGATTAATTTCCCTCGAGTCTGGGATCTTATCAATTGGAAACCTGATTGTTGGGATCTAAATCTGACACCAGTTACAAAGAAATTAAAAGAACCAGGTCTCTTGTCTAATAAGGTACAGTCTATACCATTGTTATGGCATTAGAGGTTGTAGCAGAGTTTTTGGGAAAGCAGAATGTTTCCTTG
This sequence comes from Heterodontus francisci, assembly GCF_036365525.1. NCBI lineage: Eukaryota > Metazoa > Chordata > Chondrichthyes > Heterodontiformes > Heterodontidae > Heterodontus > Heterodontus francisci. The sequence goes on along the minus strand of NC_090400.1, from coordinate 5,808,863 downwards.
AGTGACTTGATAACTTTAACGAAGAACAAATTAAAAGAAATAGCAGTGAAATTGGGGTTGGAATTGAAATCAGGTGCCAAATAAAGCGAGATAATTGAAATAATGGCCGAACATCTGGAATTAGTAGAAGAAGATGATGATGATGATAATGCAGATGAAGGGCAATATGAGGAACAAGAAAGCGAATATGAAAGACATGAAGGTAGTAGGTCCCAGAGTGATGCAGTGGAATTGCCTGGGATTCAGTTAGAAATAAAAAAAAAAGGGGGATTCAACAGGAAAAAGAAAAAGCAATAGCAATAAGAAAACTTGCACTTCAGAGAGAAAGTGAAAGAGAAGAGAGAGAATTTAGGCTAAAAGAGATGGAACTAAGACAAAAGGCTAGTCTTGAATTCAGCGAAAATTTGGATCAGGAAGAATCTGAATTTAGATCAGGACCCAGCGAGAAGTTATTTAAAGTTAGACAGGCTCTTCCTAGGAAGAGGAAAGGGATGTAGAGGCATTTTTCATATCTTTTGAAAAAATAGCCAAACAGATGAAATAGCCGAAAGAAAGCTGGACATTGTGCATGTAGGGCAGGCTGGTAGGCAGAGTTCATGAAGTTTATGCAATCCTTTCCGAAGAGGCTTCTGCAGATTATGAGCTGGGAAAAAATGCTGTTCTCACTGTGGATGAGTTAGTCCCTGAAGCTTACCGTCAGAAGTTTATGAACTGACGGAGATTGACTGGGCAGACATATTTAGAATTTGAGAGGGTGAAGCAAATGAATTTTGACCATTGGATACGGGCATTAAAGATAGAAACCACATATGAAAACCTTCGAGAATTAATTCTCTTGGAAGAGTTTAAAAACTCCATTCCTTCAGTAGTGAGAACTCATATAGATAACCTGAAAGTTTTGAAAGCTAGGCAAGCAGCAGAGATTGCTGATGATTTTGAGCTTGTAAATAAGCCAACCTATTTTGTCCATCACCCCCCATAAACCCGAGATGGATAGAAAGTGGGAGAGTGAAAGGAAGGAAAGTAGCTGGGGTCAAGAAGGAACAGCTGGGACAGCCCCAGGATCACCTCCTCAGGTCAGAAAGGAAGGTGCTGAGGGTAGAAGTGAGGTTCGCAAGCCTAAGTGTTATCATTGTAACACAATGGATCATCTTCGTTCAGAGTGTTGGAAATTGCGAGGTAAACCCATAGGACTTGTTGGGGTACGAAAAGTTATTGCAGAGGAAAAGACTCTGACTGAGAGTATAGAAGACCAGGCTATAGCTTTAATGGCAGCTGTGAATGTGAAACCAGATACTAAAACTAAGAGGGGTGTAGAGGTTAAGAATAAAATCCTGAAAGTTATAATGAATTTTTGTCAAAGGGGAGAGTAACTCCATATCCTGTAAGTGAGGCAGGAAAATCTATCATTATACTCAGGGATAAAGGAGTGACCCAAACACTCTTGCTGGGGAAAGATATGAGGTTTCCGCCAGACAGCGCCTTGAACGCTAACGTTTTAGTAAATGGAATTGCCGGGGTGTGTATACCCGTACCTTTGTATAAAGTTCGCCTAGAGAGTAACTTAATATCTGGGATAGTAACTGTAGGAGTTGTCCACAGTTTACCAGTAAAGGGAATTGATCTACTCCTAGGAAATGATTTGGCAGGATCAAAAATATCAGTTTCTCATATGGTTACAGAGGAACCATGTGAAATTAAGGAAATGGAGCAATTTCCGGGAATATTTCCTGCGTGTGTAGTTACCCGAGCAATGGCTAAACAAGATCCATTGTTGGAGGTAAAAGGGGCATCACAAATAGATAATCAGGCATCTGAAACCTTATTTGGGGATTGAAATAATCCAAATGAGATGTTTAACAGATCGTCGATCATTGCAGCACAGCAAGCTGATGCAGAGATCTACCAAATAGCACAGACGGCTCTGTCAGAAGCTGAGGTGAAAGGAGTTCTGGAAGAATATGACAGGGCAAACAGGGTTTTGGGGAGGAAATGGAGACCACCTCATAGACCAGCCGACGAAGACTGGACAGTTATTGAACTGTCCTAAACTGTTGCACCACCTAAATATCGTCGAGGATTATTAAGGTTAGCACACGACATTCTTTTTTAAGGACATAGGGGAATTCGGAAGACCAAATCACACATAAGCAGACATTATTACTGGCCGGCTCTTACAAAGGATGTGAGACAATTTTGTAGGGCATGCCACACCTGTCAAACGGTGGGAAAACCACAACCTACCATAAAACCAGGGGATGAGGTATTAGTGTTGTTACCATCACAGGGAGAACCATTAAAAGCACGGTTCAGTGGCCTATATAGAGTGATCAAAAGAGTGGTTATGGTAGATTACTTGATTGACACCCCTGATCGCCAGATGAAGAACTGCTTGTGTTACATTAATTTGCTCAAACCACAATACCGCAGGGAGGAGGATAAACCAGTACAGGTATGTCAGGTAATCGGGACAGTGGAGAAGGAAAAGGATAGTGAGGATGAGGCAGAATTAGGCCTAGGAAATTCTCAGATTGAACCTTCAACTATCCCATTAGTGAATGAAGACTGGCGAGGAAAATTAAACAATAGGCTTTTAAACTTAGAACCAAAACAGCGTGAAGTCCAAACCAGGGTTTTCACAATGTTTCAAAATGTTTGTAGGGATAAGCCAGGATGTACAACCTCAGCCACACATCATGTGGGTATAGGGGGAGCCGTTCCTTTAAAACAACATCCTTGTTGCTTAGGTCCAGACAGACAGGCCCAAGTGGAAGCAGAGGTACAATGCATGCTGAAGGGCAGCTTAGATGAACCTCGTCAGGACAGCTGGAATTCACAGATGGTCTTGATGTCTAAACTGGTGGGACGGCTCAAACTGTCATAGACGTTAGAAAAGTCACTGTGGTAAAGAAGGCAGACTCCTACCCAAATTCTCAAGTAAACAACTGTTTGGGCAGAGTGGGCAAAACAATGTGTCTTAAAGAGACAAATGTGTTGGAAGGATACTGTCAAATTCTCTTGACACCCCAGGGTGAGAAAAAATCAGCTTCTGTTACACCGGACAGAGTTTTCCAGTGTCAAGTGATGCCACATAGGTTAAGGAGTATTGGAGAAACTTCTCAGAGAATAGTGAACCCAGTAGTGGTTAGTGCTCCGAGCTGTGCAGCTCACCTGGCTGAGGTGATGGACAATAGGGACACTTGGAAGGAAAACATGAAAGAACTGGAAGACGATGCTTGTAAATTTAAAATGAGTTAATTGGAACACCTTTTGAAAATGTAAAGCCGAAATGTTCTGGTAACTTGTTGCTGTAGTCTGAACATTTTTTTTAGAAATGAGTATATCTGTAAAATACATGAACAAAAAGGTTAGCGTTTTTTCAATTTGTATTTTTTTTACTCATTGTAATGAAATGCATTTTTAAAAATTATTCATTCATGGGATGTGGGCATCGCTGGCTAGGCCAGGATTTATTGCCCAGCCCTAATTGCCCTTGAGAAGGTGGTGGTGATTGAAACGCTGCAGTCCGTGTGGGGTTGGTACACCCACAGTGCTGTTAGGAAGGCAGTTCCAGGATTTTGATCCACTGACAGTGAAGGAACATCGATATAGTTCCAAGTCAGGATGGTGTGTGACTTGGAGGGGAAGTTGCAGGTGGAGGTATTCCCATGCATCTGCTGCTCTTGTCCTTGGAGGTGGTAGACGTCATGGGTTTGGAAGTTGCTGTCTGAAGAGCCTTGGTGCATTGCTGCAGTGCATCTTGTAGATGGTACACACTGCTGCCACTGTGCGTTGGTGGTGGAGGGGGTGAATGTTTGTGGATGGGATGTCAATCAAGCTGGCTGCTTTGTCCTGGATGGTGTCGAGCTTCTTGAGTGTTGTTGGAGCTGCACCTATCCAGGCAAGTATTCCATCACACTCCTGATTTGTGCCTTGCAGATGGTGGACAGGCTTTGGGGAGTCAGGAGGTGAGTTATTCGCCTCAGGATTCCTAGCCTCTGACCTGCTTTTGTAGCCACGGTATTTATATGGCCAATCCAGTTCAGTTTCTGGTCAATGGTAGCCCCTAGGATGTTGATAGTGGGAGATTCAGCAATGGTAATGCCATTGAATGTCAAGGGGAGATGGTTAGATTCTCTCTTGTTGGAGATGGTCATTGCCTGACACTTGTGTGGCGCAAATGTTACTTGCCAATTATTAGCCCAAGCCTGGATATTGTCCAGGTCTTGCTGCATTTTTACACAGACTGCTTCAGTATGCAAGCAGTCGCGAATGGTGCTGAATGTTGTGCAATCATCAGCAAACATCCCCACTTATGATCTTATGTTTGAAGGAAGGTCATTGATGAAGCAGCTGAAGATGGTTGGGCCTAGGACACTACCCTGAGGAACTGCTGCAGTGATGTCCTGGAGCTCAGATGATTGATCTCCAACAACCACATCCATCTTCCTTTGCACTAGGTATGACTCCAACCAGCAGAGTGTTTTCCCCCTGATACCCATTGACTCCAGCTTTGCTAGGGCTCCTTGATGCCATACTCGGACAAATGCTGCCTTGATGTCAAGGGCAGTCACTCTCACCTCACCTCCTGAGTTCAGCTCTTTTGTCTATGTTTGAACCAAGACTGTAATCAAGTCAGGAGCTGAGTGGCCCAGGCGGAACCCAAACTGAGCGTCACTGAGCAGGTTATTGCTAAGCATGTGCTGCTTGATGGCACTGTTGATGACACCTTCCATCACTTTACTGATGATTGAGAGTAGGCTGATGGAGTGGTAATTGGCTGGGTTGGACTTGTCCTGCATTTTGTGTACAGGACATACCTGGGCAATTTTCCGGGTAGATGCCAGTGTCAACTATACTGGAACAGATTGACTAGGGGTGTGGCAAGTTCTAGAGCACAGGTCTTCAGTACTATTGCCGGAATATTGTCAGGGCACACAGCCTTTGCAGTATCCAGTGCCTTTAGTCGTTTCTTGATATCACGCAGAGTGAATCGAATTGGCTGAAGTCTGGCATTTGTAATGCTGGGGACTTCTGGAGGGGGCCAAGATGGATCATCAACTCGGCACTTCTGGCTGAAGATTGTTGCAAATGCTTCAGCCTTATCTTTCGCACTGAGGATGGGGATATTTGTGGAGCCATCTCATCCAGTTAGTTGTTTAATTGTCCACCATCATTCATGGCTGGATGCGCCAGGACTGCGGAGCTTAGATCTGATCCGTTGGTTATGGGATCGCTTAGCTCTGTCTATTGCATGCAGTTTACGCAGTTTGGCATGCAAGTAGTCCTGAGTTGACACCTCATTTTGAGGTATGCCTGGTGCTGCTCCTGGCATGTCCTCCTGCACTCTTCATTGAACCAGGGTTGATCTCCTGGCTTGATGGCAATGGTAGGGGGGGGATATGCCAGGCCATGAGGTTACAGATTGTGGTTGAGTACAATTCTGCTGCTGCTGATGGCCAACAGTGCCTCATGGATGCCCAGCTTTGCATTGCTAGATCGGTTCGAAATCTATCCCATTTAGCACAGTGATAGTGCCACACAACACGATGGATAGTATCCGCAATGAGAAGGCGGGTCTTCGTCTCTACAAGGACTGTGCGGTGGTCGCTCCTACCAATACAGTCATGGTCAGAAGCATCTGCGGCAGACAAAGTGGTGACAACAAGGTCCAGTATGCTTTTCCCTCGTGTTGTTTCCCTCACCACCTGCCGCAGACCCAGTCTAGCAGCTATGTCCTTTAGTACTCAGCCAGCTCGGTCAGTAGTGGTGCTACCGAGCCACTCTTGGTGATGGACATTGAAGTCCCCACCCAGAGTACATTTTGTGCCCTTGCCACCCTCAGTGCTTCCTCCAAGTGGTGTTCAACATGGAGGAGTACTGACTCATCAGCTGAGGGAGGGTGGTAGGTGGTAATCAGTAGGAGGTTACCTTGCCCATGTTTGACCTGATGCCATGAGACTTCATGGAGTCCGGAGTCGATGTTGAGGACTCCCAGGGCAACTCCCTCCCTACTGTAGACCTCTGTGCCGCCACCTCTGCTAGGTCTGTCCTGCTGGTGGGACAGGACATACCCAGGGATAGTGATTGCAGTGTCTGGGACATTGTCTGTAAGGTATGATTCCGTGAGTATGACTATGTCAGGCTGTTGCTTGACTAGTCTGTGGGACACTTCTCCCAACTTTGGCACAAGCACCCAGATGCTAGTAAGGAGGACTTTGCAGGGTCGACAGGGCTGGGTTTGCCGTTGTCATTTCCGCTGCCCAGGTCGATGCCGGGTGGTCCGTCCGGTTTCATTCCTTTTTATTGACTTCGTAGTGGTTAGGTACAACTGACTGGTTTGCTAGTCCATTTCAGAGGGCATGTAAGAGTTAACAACATTGCTGTGGGTGTGGAGTCACATGTAGGCCAGGCCAGGTAAGGACAGCAGATTTCCTTCCTGAAAGGACATAAGTGAACCAGATGGGTTTTTACAACAATCGACAATGGTTTCATGGCCATCATTAGACTGGCTTTTAATTACAGATTTATTAATTAAATTCAAATTCCACCTTCTGCTGTGGTGGGATTCAAACCCATGTCCCCAGAGCAATACCCTGGGTCTTTGGGTTACTAGTCCAATGATAATACCACTATGCCACCGCCTCCCCCATTTCAGGAATGGGGTTTCATTCCCCAAGGGGTGGAGGTGTTGTTGTCCTGTAGATTTTTGTTGCAATATGCGGTTTGGCTTTAAGGCTGGCAAGGGATCAATATTGTTTTAAGAGCCGGCAAGCCTTCGGAGTTAGAGGAAGGTGCATTTTCGTTGCCTTAGAAACAGCCATTAGGAGACTGCAATTCAAAGGGTTCATTCTCGTAACCATAGAGATAGCCACTGCGAATGAGCCTGATGCGATACATTTGTTACAATTCAGTTTTGAACAGGCTTATGAATTGAAGACAGTTTGTCCTAACTGAACACAGAGACAGAAGACATAGGCAACTGTGACAAGCACACCTGAAAAAGTGCTCTCAAACATTTGAACTGAAAGAATAGGATTTTTAGTCTGTTTAACTATTATCTCTCAAAATTCTAAGGAAAATTCAGGCCAAAAACAAAGATCTCTGGTAATTTAAGTTGAAGAAAGGGAAGTTAGACTGTGACAATCTTTTATCCCTCAAAAACTCAAAGTCAGATGGATTCTGTTGAAAGCGTTGGCAAGTCGTTAATTGTTGAAATTCGCTGGAAAAGGTAAGCAACATCCTGTGAGGACTTCAAGCAAAATCCTATGAGGACTTTGAGCAACATCCTGTCAGGACTTCGAGCAACATCCTGTGAGGACTTCGAGCAACATCCTTGTTTGGGCTTCAAGCAACATTGGACTGTGAATTTGCAAGGACTCTAATTTCTTTAATTTTAAATGGTTGTTTATATCTTCGTAGTGTTTAAGAATTTAGTTCTTCTAATTGAAGAATTAATTTGTAAATTTAAAGACACCTGGTTTGGTTAGCCTCATTCGGGGGTTAATAGATGGTACAAATTGGCTGGGTCTTTCTTGAATTTGGAAAGCTTTCACTTTAATGTTAGCCGATCTGTGGAACAAAGGGATTGAGTTAACAGTGCGTTAATCCCACAACAATCAGAATTGTATATTTTGATTGGGGGTTTTGACAGGAGCGGTCAGTTGTAAGAGTATGCTTGATTGGGTTTGGTCCCTATAAGGGGTTAAAGTCATAAATCACTTCAGTTGGTGCCCAATGAGTCACTTCAATCTTTCCCGCCCTCGTGAGATACTGGATCCTCTTGGTGCACTGTCTCCAGGCTGGAGGGAGCACACTGCTGCTGCCTACTTCCTCGGCCAGTTCCACCCACACCTGCTTGGTTGGAGAGGGTGTCCTCTTCCTCCTATTCCTGAGTGAGCTCATCTCACTGCAGTCCCTCAGATCCCACAGCAGGACCTCCAGGTAAGAGTGAAAGACCCGAGGAGCAGCTTTCCCCAGTCCCCTCTCCATTCCTGTAGTTGCTGCAGCTTCAGCAATCCAACTGCTGGTGATCCCTTGTAACCCATGCCGTGATCCCTTTAATTTGAAATCCCTCGTTTGACAGAATGGACTTGACATCCCACCCACCCTCACTAATTGGTTGGGTAGCCTAGCAGTGGGATCCTGATGCTGTTTCTCTGAGAAAGAGCCTTGACAAAGTCTGCCCATTCGGAAATCAGGTTGCCGAATCAAAAATGGTCCTGGCAATCCACTAATTGTATAACATTCCACCCATTAACTCTGTTTCTATCTCTAAACCTGCTACCTCATTGTTTTCTAAATTCATTCATGGAATGCAGATAAGCCAGCATTTATTGCCATTCCCTAATTGCCCTTGAGAAGGTGGTGGTGAGCTACCTTCTTGAACCGCTGCAGTCCATGTGGGGTAGGTACACCCACAGTGCTGTTAGGAAGGGCGTTCCAGGATTTTGACCCAGCGACAGTGAAGGAAAGGTGATATAGTTCCAAGTCAAGATGATGTGTGACTTGCAGGGGAACTTGCAGGTGGTGTTGTACCCACAAGCCTGCTATCCTTCTTCTGGGTGGTCGAGGTTGTGGGTTTGGAAGGTGCTGTTGAAAGTGCCTTGACAAGTTGCTACAGTGCATCTTGTAGATAATACACACTGTAGTCACTGTACGCCATTGACAGAGAGAGTGAATGTTTAAGATGGTGGATGGGTGTCGATCAAGTGATTACTTTGTCCTGGATGGCATTGAGCTTCTTGATTGTTGCTGGAGCTGAACTGATCCAGACTGAGTTTTTCCAACATCCTCCGCTAGGGGAAACAGGTCTTTCCTGTCTACTCTATCCAGGCCCCTCATAATTTTGTGCATAATTTTGTACATAATTTTTGTACACCTCAATTAAGTCACCCCTCAGCCTCCTCTGAAACAACTCTAGCCAATCCAATCTTTCCTCAAAGCTGCAATTTTCAAGCCCGGGCAACATTCTTATAAATCTCCTCTGTACTCTCTCCAGAGCAATTATGTCCTTCCTTACTGTGGTGATTAGAACTGTACACAATACTCCAGCTGTGGTCTGACCAGTGTTTTATACAGTTCCAGCATTACATCCTGATTTTGTATTCTATAATTCAGCCAATAAAGGAAAACATTCCATATACCTTCTTCACCATTTTATCTACCTGTCCTGCCACCTTCAGGGACCTGTGGACATGTACTCCAAGGTCTCTCACTTCTTCTACTCCTCTCAATATCCTCCCATTTATTGTGCATTCCCTCGCTTTGTTTGTCCTCCCCAAATGCATTACCTCAAACTTCATCAGAGTGAATTCCATTTGCCGCTTTACCGCCCACTCAGCCAAACCATTGATTTCCTTCTGAAGTCTATAGCTATCCTCTTCAATATCAACTGCATAATAAATGGGAGAATACTGAGAAGTGTAGAGGAACAGAGGGACCTTTGAGTGCATGACCACAGATCCCTGAAGGTGGCTGGAAGGTAGAAAAGATGGTTAAGAAGGCACGTGGGATACTTGCCTTTATTAGTTGAGGCATTGAACATAAGAGCTGGAACTGTATAAAAAACTAGTTAGGCCACAGCTGAAATACTGCATACAGTTCTGGTCACTACACTAAAGGAAAGATATGATTGCACTGGAGAGGGTACAGAGGACATTTACGAGGATATTGCCTGGGCTGGGAATTTTAATTATGAGGACATACTGGTTAGGTTTGTTTACTTTGGAACAGAGGAGGCTGAGGGGAGACCTAATAGGTGTGTATACAATTATCAGAGGTCTAAAAGGAATGAATAGGAAGGTCCTATTCTGCTTGGTTGAGGAGTCTGTAACCAGGGGTCATAGATTTAGGGTATGCGGTAGAAGGTTTAGAGGGTATTCGAGGGGTAATATTTTCACCTAGAGGGTGGTGGGGCTGTGGAACAGACTGGCTGAAAGGGTGGTAAAGGCAGAAACCCTTGTAACATTTAACTAGTTCTTGGATATAAACTTGAAGTGCTGCAACCTACAAGGCTGTGGACCAAGAGTTGGAAAGTGGGATTTGGCTGGTTGCCTACTTGATGAATGGAGATGATGGGCTGAATGTCCTTCTTCTGTGCTGTAAATTTCTATGATATGGCCTCAACATTCTGGATCAGGGAGGGGAAAATCAGCTCTGGTTCCAGCTCCTGATCATTATTCAATGTGTGGGTCTGGACAATGGGTGAGGACAGGATCAGGTCCAATGGTGATGCCACCGCAGTCAATAGATTCACATTCACTGTCTAGGCTTATGCAGGAAGAAGGTCCGTGGAGCAAGTTACAGGAGGGGGAAGAGGTTCCATCAAACTCCCAGACAAGGAGTCGACACCCAGTCAAACAGAACAGGGGGAGGAGGGGGTTCATGTGTTAGAAAAAGGGAGGGAAAAAATAAACAGTGAATTGCAATGCTCTGTAAAAAGTTTGTCTGTTTCTTTAATTGGACAATTTGATGATAATTCTTCATATTTTACACTTATTTTCACAGGGTGCATTGCCTTAGTTAATGCAGTGATAATTGGAGCGATAAAGGATGTGGTGGGCTATATATTCACCAATGACAAGTTAGTAAAAACAAATTCTACAAGTGTAAAAACTCATCAACATGCACTTTCAAAATGGATTTAGAATCAGCTGAAAGCTCTCTGATATTCCTCTTCTCCTTTTCCAGAGAAATTGTTCATTTAGTTGCAGAAGTAATTCCACTCTGTGCTGCTCTTCATTGGGTTAATTCCATGGCTGTGAGTATTTCAGTATCTGTGATTTTCATACAGGTTATCATGTGACATTTCTTTTGTTTGTTACTTTTAATTGTTAACTCCTTTATTTTAAATTTATTGTATTATATCAGTGTAGTTTTACCTTTTTTAATTAGGTCATGGGGCGTGGGCATTGCTGGCATGACCAACGTTTGTTGTCCATCCCCAATTTCCCTTGAGAACAACTGAGTGACTTGCTGGGTCATCTCAGAGGCAGTGAAGAGACAACCACATTGCTGTGGGTCTCAAGTCACATATAGGCTTGACTTGGTAAGGACGGCAGATTTCCTCCCCCGAAGGATGTCAATGAACCAGATGGGTTCCTTTGCCAATCTGGTCATTCCACAGTCACCATTACTGACGCTAGCTTTTTATTCCTGATTTTTATTCAATGAATTGACTTCAACCTCCCCAGCTGCCATGGTAGAGAATTGAACTCATGATGCTAAGATCATTAGTGCAGGTGTCAGAATTACTGATCCAGTAACATAACCAATATTTTACAATAACCCCAAAGCACATTTCTGTTAGATTCTGCATGTCACACTTCATAGTGTTATACTGCATTTCCTACTCAGTTACCGATACAATCCAATCTTAGAATTTTACAGCAGAGAAATAGGATATTCAGCCCAACTGGTCTGTGCCAGTCTCATAGCTGTACTGAAACAACTGGGTATGACAGCAGCTCGCTGTGGTGCACAGGCCTTCAGAACTATGAGCCCCCTTGTCTTTACTGTATCCATTGCAGTCAGCTGCTTCTTAATATCAGGAGGAGTGAAGCAATTCAGAATGACATCGACAGTGTTGATAGTGAAAGACGTCTAAATGTGGTTTATGTGGGATCGTCCACATGGTAATTACCTCCATAAAAGGAGTCTCCGCCTCAACCACCACTGAAGCTAAAGGGGGAGAATCGTGAGGAAATTCATCCCCATTGTCTGCTATCTCTGAATGGTTTGAAGTGTTTCTGTTTTGGGATCACTGTGCTTTTAATTTTAATTGATTGGTTTCGAGCTGAAGCTTGACTGAAAGTGGTGAGAGCAGTTTGAAACATGCAGCCTGCAACAGTGGACGCAGCCTCATGGAAAAAAGTTGACATCACATGACGGGTATCACATTGCGGTGGAGACTGCAGCACAGAGTCGATAGTCACATAGGTTTTTACACAGGAATAGGAGGAGGCCATTCAGCCCCTCGAGCCTGATCCACCATTTAATCAGATAATGGCTGATCTGGACCTGAACTTCTTGTCCCCTCCTTGGCTCCATAACCCTTGATCTCCTGACCCAACAAAAATCCAGCAATCAGTCTTTAAAGCTCCAGTTGTCCCTCAGCATCCATAGCTTTTTGGAGGGAGGTCTGAACAACATGTGCACTTTGAGTTAATGAATTCAGATAAGACTTTCTACTTAAAAGCAAAATACTGCGGATGCTGGAAATCTGAAACAAAAACAAGAAATGCTGGATTCACTCAGCAGGTCTGGCAGCATCTGTGGAAAGAGAAGCAGAGTTAACGTTTCGGGTCAGTGACCCTTCTTCAGAACCCTGTTCCGAAGAAGGGTCACTGACCCGAAACGTTAACTCTGCTTCTCTTTCCACAGATGCTGCCAGACCTGCTGAGTGAATCCAGCAAGAGTTTCTACTTGTTACCTTTAATGTTAACAATACGAGAAAGCGTGTTGACCACATGAGCTATTCCCTACAGAACATCAAGACTGTGTTCAAAATGTAATTATGAATTATTTGAGCACATGTTAAGTAAGTAGATTTAGTTTCCTTCCTGCATAAAATTACAGCAGAATGTTGTGTAATCACTAATATATTCTGTTTATCTGTTCTGCAGACTGTAAGTGGTGGAGTATTACGAGGAACTGGGAAGCAAAAACTGGGAGCTGTCGGTAACCTAGTTGGATTCTGTCTATTTGGGCTTCCCATTGGAATTTCACTGATGTTTGCTCAAAAACTTGGTGTAATTGGTAGGAATTGAGTTTTGTTTTCTTTCTGTCGTTTGATGTTTTGTCAGTATTCTCGTTCTTAGTAAACACAACTAAAAAGTACTCATTAAGTATTCTAGCCTTGTCCTGTGCTTTAAGCATATATCACTCTTTGTCCCCATCAGACCCCACCCTGCCTCTTACTACCCATTTACTAATTACATGCGTCATGAAGACCCCCAACTGCCAAGAATGAGGTATATTAATTTTGTCATATGAACATTAATTTTAAACTGTTGCTGGGAGTGAAGAAATGACTTGTTTAAAAAGAGATCACCAGACACTTGGCTGGACGACATTTGCATACCAAGAGATAGTGCTTGGAGAGACTGATTCAATTAACAGAGACTGGGCAGGACAATGGTGATCCACATCACCACCACCCCGCCCTCCCCTGCCACCGAGAGCGATGGAATCCACAAACGCAGGAGTGGTTAAACAAGCTGGTCACATGACTAACCTGCTGGTCCAGGTTTTTTTGAACTACATACAGGGCAGTTTGGGGTCAGACTGCAGATTGTAACTGAACCTGGAACAAGAGAGCCTCTCTCCTGGCTGGCTCTTTCTTGCTCTCATGTCTCCAGACCCACTGAAGTCGCTTAAACCTCGAGAGAGAAAAGACTCCTACATGGAAACAAATTGAAGCATGCACTGGGTCCCAATGAACAGCAAGACGTACCGGCAAGCAAAGACTGCACATTGAATTTAAAGGACTGTAAATAACTAACAGATATTGCCATAAACTTTTTCCCTTTATTTCTTCTACTTTTTCAGTCTGTGTGTGTTTTAATTGTGTATATGCATGCTAACATGGTCGTGTGGCGTACTCGTAGTCGCTAACTGAATTAGAGATTAAAATGAATAAACTTCCACCTTTCTTGTTTAAATCTAAGAAAACTTGTCGGAGTTCTTTGCTTTACAATTGGAGCAGTGAACAAGGATTCACTGATGGGGAGCTAAAAACATGGTGTTTAAAATTAAACCCGGTTAAGCTTAGACCAGGCAAAGGCTGATAGGAAACCCCTAGACCCCTATTTCACCTGGTCGCAACACATGCCAATAGAAGATTTTTGTGTTCCCTTTTGTTAACTTTGATTCTATTCTCAGTCTCTTTGCCAGTCGAATTTTCCTCTTCACTTCCCCTCTCAACTCATTGTATTTGTCTTGGTTCTCGCTTGAAGAATTCACCTGACATGCATCATGCACCTTTTTCTGTTTCACCATAATCTCTATTACCCTTGTCATCCAAGGAGCCCTGTTTTTGGTTCCCTTACCTTTTGCTCTTGTTGGAATGTATGTAGCTTGCACCTTAAACATCTCCTCCTTAAACATCACCCATTGCTCATTTACAGTTTTTCCTGTCAATCTTTGGTTGCATTTTACTCCGGCTAGGTCCCCTCTACTTTAGATTGTTCTTTGCTGTTCTTCATTACTAATCTAAATCTTACGATACGATAATCACTCTTACACAAATGTTCCCCCAATGGTCCACTTGGCCCATCTCATTTCCCAGCACCAGATCCAGCAATACCTCTTTCCTCGTTGGACTGAGAACATACTGGTCAAGGAAGTTCTCTTGTACACATTTCAGAAATTCCTCCCCCTCCTTTCTCTTTACTCTTGCGTTATCCCAATCAATATTTACAAAATTAAAGTCCCCCAAAATCACCACTCTATAGTTCTTAGATATCTGTCATTTTCCTGCAGATTTGCTTCTGTCTCTCACTAATTGGAGGCCTATCGAATATCCCCAGTAGTGTGATCATCCCTTTTCTGCTTCTCAACTCGAACCAAATGGATTCTGTTCTTGCACCTTCAAGGATATCTTCTCTTTCCAAGACAACAATGTCTTGCCTAATCAGTACTGCCATGCTATCTCCTATTTTACCTTCCCAATCTTTTCTGAACACTTTGCATCCTGGAATATTAAGGGCCCAGTCCTCACCATTTTAAGCCGCGTTTCTATTATTGCCAGTGCATCAACAAGGCTATTTGTGATTGTGGCACCCCAATCTTATTCACCACACTTTGTGCATTTACAGACATGCTGGCTAAACCTCTCTTTGTAATCCTCATAGTCCTTCTTATTCTCCTGCTGTCTAGTATGGTACAACTTCCTTCTCTAATACTATCCAGCACTCACTCCTTTATGCACTTTATTCCTCTTTTCTACCTCTATATACTCGTGCCAATTTAGTTTACACCCTCCCCAACCACACTTGCAAACATCCCACGAGGATATTAGTCCCAGTCCTGTTGAGGTGCAATCTGTCCCTTTTGAATTGGTGCCTCCTGTCTCAGGATTAATCCCAATGACACAAGAATCTGAAGCCTTCCCTCCTGTGCCATGCCTCAAGCCACAGTGATTCTCCCTGTCTTCCTATTTCTACCCTTGCTAGCACATGCCACTGCCACTCCCTAGCTCCTGAAAATCCGACCGGAGGACCTCAATACCTGCCGTCTCTATGTCATTGGTACCAATGCGTGCCACAACATCTGGCTCACTCCCTTCCCCCTGCAGAATATTTTGCACCCTCTGTGATGCCTCCCTGGTGCCAGGGTAAAGGACAGCACACCATTCAGGACTCTGATTGTTACAAAAGTACCTCTCTGTCCCCCTCACAATGGAATCTTCGAGAATGACTGCATTGCTACTCTTTGCTGTTCCCTCCTGTGCAGTCACTTGCCCATTGGTGCCATGGTGCTGACTGCAATCGTTTGAGGTGTCTACAAAGCTGAGTACCAGTTTGAGAGTGGCACACACCCTGAAGACTCCTGCATTTCCTGCCTCTTCCTACTCTTCCAGATTGCCACCCATTTACTATCCTGAAGACTCACTGCCTGTGGGATGGCTCCCTCCTGGAATGTACAATCTAGAAACTCCCATGCTGTCTGATGCTCCACAGTGACTGCAGCTGCCCCTCAAGCATGGAAATCCTGAACTCGAACTGAGGCAGATGGAGACACTTCCTGCACACATGGTCCCCCAAGACACACGACGTGTCCTGAAGTTCCCACATGGCACAAGAATTGCAAGCAATTGTTAGCTGGCCATCCATGATCGAAGAAAAATATCTTTCTTCCTACTTTTATAATCTAGTTAGTATCTTGTATAAACCCTGTGCTAATATTGTTATTAATTCAGTTATAGTTTTACTTACCCCAACAGGAATTCTATTAATCAAAGCTATAAATTTTATACAGTACTTTATAGTTTCCTGGTGCTAGATTGCTAAAGAGGGAAAAAACCCTGAACAGCTGACCAGCCAATCACCTACCTGTGATGTTGTGATCTTGCTTGTTCTGGAAAATACTAGAGTAGGCCCACTCTGAGTTATTCACCACCACTGCTGTTGTCAGGTTCACACTGTCCCCCACTCACTCACATGGGCCATTCCTTGTTTTGTAAAAGACACACAGCAGTACCTCTTCCCTCACTGACCAAATTTCTCAAATTACAGATGCTTAACGGATCCAGGCTAAACAGTGAAGAGTGAAATTTAATACAGATCATTTTTCTTGAGAACCAGTTTATTCACCAACCACACTTGTATCCAACAGTCTCTATTTTCATTTCAAATCACAAATTGAACAATGCCTTCAAATGTTTACCTTTAACAACATTAACCATTAACAGATTCCCCTTCCATTGAAGGAAACTTAAATAATTATAAAGCAAAAGAGAAGAAATGATTTTCCATCTTTCATACAACTCATATTGCAAGGTGTCCCTCTTCTAGGACCTCCAACAATTTCTTGGAACAAGCATTCCTTTTAGTAAAACAGCCTGATAATTGGTGCCTTGCATCAACCCATTTAATCTTCGAGATTTCTTTTCTCTCCAACATTTCTTTTATACTGGTAAAGTCAATCCTTAATCTTTTCTCAGCGCCACTCTGTCAAATGAACGTTATCCCAAAGTGAAATAAAAACAGAAAGTGCTGGAAATACTCAGCAGGTCAGGCAGCATTCTTGGAGAGAGAAACAGAGTTAATGTTTCAGGTCTGTGACCTTTCATCAGAACTGGCAAAAGTTAGAAAAAGAATTAGCTTTTAAGCAAGTGAAGGTGGCAGGGGTTGGTTTGGTGGAGAAGAGAACAAAAGGAAAGGTGTGTAAGAGTGTAGGAGAGATTAAATAACAAAGATGTCAATGGACAAAGGCAAAGAGTGTTTTAATGTTTGTGGTGAAAGACAAATCATTAGTCCAGAGTGTTAATGGCAGAGTAATGAGCAACTCTGTCCAAAAGCACAAGATGCAAAACAGGCTTATAGTTAAAAAATAAAATCAAATCATAAAAAATAGGGGAAAAAAGGCCAGTCATGCTCTGAAATTATTGAACTCAATGTTGAGTCCGCAAGGCTGTAGAATGCCTAATTGAAAGATAAGGTGCTGCTTCTTGAGCTCGTATTGATGGTCACGGAACATTGGATCAGGCCAACGACAGAAATGTGGGTATGAGAGCAGGGGGGAGTGTTGAAATGGCAAGCCACCGAAAGCTCGGGGTCATGCATTCGAACTGAGCAGAGGTTTTCTGCAAAGCCGTCACCCAATCTACGTTTAGTCTCACCAATGTAGAGGTGATTGCATTGAGAGCAGCGAATACAGTATATTAAATTGAAGGAAGTACAAGTAAATCACTGCTTCACCTGGAAGAAGTGTTTGGAATCCTGGATGGTGAGGAGAGAGGAGGTAAAGGGGCAAGTATTACTGCTCCTGTGATTGCATGGGGTGATGCTGCGGGAAGGGGCGAGGTGCTGGTAGTGGACCAGGGTGTCATGGAGGGAACGGTTCCTTCAGAATGCTGACAGGGGAGGGGAAGATGTGTTTGGTGGTGGCATCATGCTGGAGGTGGCGGAAATGGCAGAGGATGATCCTGAAGATGCGAAGGCTGGTGGGTTGGAAAGTGAGGACCCAGGAAACCTGTCGCAGTGCTGGGAGGGAGGGGAAGTGGTGAGGGCAGAATTGAGGGAAATAGGTCAGACATGGTTAGGGGCCCTGACAACCACAGTGAGGGTTGAAGAAAAAGGAAGAAAAAACAGAAGCACTGTTGTGGAAGGTTGTATCATCAGAACAGATGAGTCAGAGATGGAGAAACTGGGAAAATGGGATGGAGTCCTTACAGAAAACAGGGTGTGAGGAAGTGTAGTCAAGGTAACGGTGGGAGACAGTGGGCTCAATGAATTTTAGCGGACAGTCTGTCCCCAGAAGTGGAGACAGAGAATTCGAAGAAGGAAAGGGAAGTGTCAGATAGACTGTGTAAAGGTGAGAGAGGGTGGAAATTGGAAGCAAGGTCGATGAAGTTTTCCAGTTCAGGGTGAGAGCAGGAAGCAGCACTGATACAGTCATCAAGGTACTGGAAAAAGAGGTGAGGGAGGGGCCCGAGTAGGACTGGAACAAGGAATGTTCGACATATCCTAGAAAAAAGACAGGCATAACTAGGACCCATGTGGGTACCCATAGCAAGACCTTCTATTTGAAGGAAGTGAGTGGAGTTGAAGGAGAAGTTGTTCAAAGTAAGAACAAGTTCAGCCAGGCGGAGGAGGGTGATGGTGGATGGGGACTGGTTGGACTCCTTTCAAGGAAGAAGCAGAGAGCTCTCAGGCTGACCATCCCAAAGTGAATGGTTATCCACATAACATTCAATGGGAAAACATTTCTCAGAATGTCCCTTGTGTAGGATTTCTTTCAAAATGTTAGATATGTAAAATTCCATATCTATCACTTCCACTAACACCAGTGTTTCTGCAGCTATAGTGCTGTTAACTACATTTTTAAAATTTTCTTGGCTTCCCAAGCCAAAGGATCAACACTTCCCATGTTTTCCCACCAAGAATATGATAAATCCGGCTGGACTCGAATATCCGTCTGGAAGATTAGCATGAGAAGCATAACTAAAAATGACTAATTTTATGTCTTTCAGATAACTCAATTCTGGAAAATTGAGTGTGCACATCTCCCAGTTTAATTTCTTTCCTGTTTTATTTGCCCTCAAAAACTTTCTCAGTTGTAATGTGTTTCATCACAGTACTAAGTTCCAATATATCATAACTGGTATCAGGTCTTGTCTGGTTACATAACCAGCTTAACAGTCAGGTCAGGCTTTTTAGCTGCTCGGTTTCTTCTTTGAACGCAAGATCATCTTTCTGTGATGACCTGGTCTGATTTATGGGGATCCAATTAACACTTTCTAGATATGATTGTTCATTCAAGGTTATTCCTGACCTATTCTGATTAATGTCTAACCCTATATATTGAAAAGCCCCTGAAGCCTGACTTCCAATCTTAAATTCCCCTTTTTACTTAATAAGCAATTGCTCAAATTCCACAGAAAATCATCGACATGCATCAGAAAGATGCCTGCGCGTTTCTCTTTGTGATTTCAGTAGAACATTGCTGGATCTGCTTTCAGCTGAATACAACCTACTTTCAGCAAGACAGACCTAACCCAGAAATCCCAAACTCTCAACACATCATTCAATCTGTAAACACGTGTTTAATTTCCACAGCTTCCCTTCTGCATCACTCACTACTTTAGGTGGTTTCAAAAAGACTTCTCTTTGAAACTTTTCACCCTTCAAAAATGTGGCTTTTATATCAATCGGCCTACAGTCTCACAAGTATGTGGCGAAGAGAACAAAGAAAATTTTCAAGATTACTTTTCCTGTTGTCGGGGAGTTCACTCTCGCATCTTGATCAAGTCTCTCTTCAAATCCCCAAGCCACAAGTCTCACTTTAGCCTTATAGGTTCTATCTGGGAGTACTTTTTTCAGATGCATCCATCTGTGATAAGGCTGGCTGTCCCTTATCTTATACTACAGAATAGACACCAAATTCCTTCCAACTTTCCAACTCTTTTCGTTTTGCCTCTCATCAATTTTTCTTCTAATTTATTTGCAGCCACCACAACTTCCCAATCATAAGAGCTTCTACTTCTAATAATGTTCCTAGTTGTCTCTGTAGTCCTTATTCCAGTCAAGCTACACCCTTGACTTGCCCTCTTATTTCTTTCTGGACGACTGCTACAGGATCACTCCCTCCCACGGTCAGAGGTCCTGTCACCAGTACATGATCATTTCCTGGTCCCAGAGTTATTTCATTTATCTGCTTTCTGCAACCACTGTCCAATACAGTGCAATTAAATGAATCTGCAACTTGCATAGACATAGTTAGATACAGCACTGAAACAGGCCCTTCGGCCCACCAAGTCTGTGCCACCATTCTCTTACCACCTACCTACACTAGGGGCAATTTACAATGGCCAATTTACCTATCAAGCTGCAAGTCTTTGGCTGTGGGAGGAAACCTGAGCACCCAGCAGAAACCCATGCAGTCACAGGGAGAACTTGCAAACTCCACACAGGCAGTACCCAGAACTGAACCCAGGTCGCTGGAGCGGTGAGGCTGCGGTGCTAACCACTGCGCCACTGTGCTGCCCTTGTACACTCATTGCCAGACTGAAGCATCTTGTGACCAGTACAATTCCCTCAGCACTTCGGAGGCGTCCATGTCATGCATCGTCTCAAAAACCCTGTTGTTCCATTTTGGATAGTTTATCGCATAATGAATTTTGAATCACATCTGAAACACCTGTAATAATTCCCCAGGCATTCTTAGGGTTCATTCATCTGTTACTTCATTCCTGTTATCTGCCAGATTTGTCTCTATCTTCATTTCATTTGTCAGTGATTCTATTGCTGTATTGATGCCTGCGCCTCCTGTCTGAACAATCTTGAAATGCCACGACCAAAGAGTCCTCCATCCTCCGTGACACCACCGAATGCCCCATTCGTGCCATGAAGGCTGCTGGAAATGACAGCTTTCCCAGGAACTTTTTAAAGCATCAGACACCTGATCCAAAAGTGTGTTTGTTTCTGAGAACCTAACTCCAGTTAAGACCAGGAGCCGAGCCATGTGCAACACAGTAGCACAATCCAACAATTTGAAAGGAAGCACTGAATAAGGAATTTCCAAATAGAATTCCTGCAGTCTGTTATATGTTGTGGAAAATTCCATAATATTATCCCTCTATGGAATAACCATTCATCTTTGTAAATTTATCAAAGTCTGACCATGCCTGGTATGCATTTGCTCATCTTTCTTAGAAATGTTATCCATAAAGCTTAATAGAATCTCCAAACCTTCCTCAGTGTCCGACTGACAGGCCTCAAGCTCACAAAATACTTTGTACCTGATCTTGCTTTTGTTAAGAAGTTGCGGTGCCGAGGCACTGGTTTTCTCTTTGGTAAGGATGTAATCCATGTCCACATATCCACTTCACTTTTCCATTGGTCATAAGGTTCAGATTCAGCAAACATCAGTGGGAAATCATACCCTGACATTTTACACTTGGTTTTAGCCATTCTTTTCAAACATAATTCAGATTACAACCTTGCATCAGAAAAAAAAGTTCCCAGTTTCCAATCTTCACCTTTAGATAACCGTCATCTGCTACCATGTTAAATGGATCCAAGCCAAACAGTGAAGAGTGAAACTCAACACAGATCCTTTTCTTGATAGTCAGTTTCTTCACAGAATGCAGCAATACACATCTCTGCCTTCTGTTCACCATCCACACTTGTATCCAGCAGGCTCTCTTTATATTCACTTCAAATCCTTAATTGAACAATGCCTTTCAGCTCTTTACCTTTAACAACATAATTAACCATTAACAACACACTCTGTTGTAGGAGTACTCAGTCGAGCTGGACTTCGTGCTACTTACTTTTGAGTCAAAGGCCTCGTCCAACATCAACACACATCTCCAGCATGGGTCATTAGATATGAATCAGGACTGCGATCCCTGACTGAATTCTTCACGTCCTGAATCCAGGGATGCTGAGACCAAATGTGGCACAAGTAACACCATGCAGGCTGACACCAGCCATCTGATAAAGGAATAGAAGTGGAAGGAAAACACAACAGCATTGCCTCCATACTCACTGCACCATTATTATTTTGCAGGGCTCTGGTCTGGAATATTCATTGGCGTGGCTGGACAACTAGTTTTCTTTCTGATAGTGATTTACAGAATCAACTGGAGTGAAGCATCCGATGAGGTAAGAGCAGAGAATAGAGATTATTTATTACACCAATATTTTTGGTGTAAGTTTTTCTATTTCTCCCATCTCCTTGTCTCCTTGTGCCATGTACTGTACCCAGCTGGCAGAATGAGCAGTCAGTGCATCCCCACACATCTGCCAACATCATTCTTAATCTGCCTGCCAGGGGGCAGTTAAGAGAGTCTCATGGTTACTTTGCCACCCAATAGGAAAGTGCAACTTTTTTATATAAATTATCAATCTGGATGGATGGTGTCATCAACTTTAAGAGTTCGCCAGTGGCACCTTTAAAGTGGCAGAGCCAATAGACTGTAAATCATAAAAAAACTCAACAAATTACATTAAAATTTGGTTCCTGGTGTCAATGATGCACTCCAGTCGCTCCAGTGCCCACTGGCCATGGAAGGCCTCAGGCTTACTGGGGGATACTGTGCGCTCCCTCTCCAGCTACACCTGGGCACAAACATAGTTGTGGAAGAGAGGCAGGTAGCCAAGATGAGCGACCCCTCTACTGCACGCTGCCTGGATCTGTGGTTTGACAACTTAGCCAGGCCCAGGAACAGTCATAGGAAAGTTCAGGGCCTCCCTACAGTTCTCCTTGTCCCCAAGCAAAACAGCTGGGATCAGGAATTCACAGTGTGGGGAACCACGGATACAAGTCACTCTGTGACACATTGCACAGGATCTCCAGAGACACTGGGCTGAATTTTACCAGCCCCTTGATGTTGGGGTTCATGGCGGGGGGCCCGTAATATTCTGCACGGTGAGGCCCGCCTCAACCCCCAACGTCAAGAAGGCCCCGCCGCATATTACCGGCAGTGGGGGGACCTCGGTGTGGCCACCCCCACGCTGCTCGGCAGCGGCAACCCAATTATCATATGTAAGGGGCTACTTACCTCTCCTGATTATGCATCACACTGCCTCTCGCTCCACACTTCCACATTCTACTTTGAACAGGTGGCCATCACATCCTGTCCCGTTCACGAACATAAAAGCCAACAGGACATCTGAAGCAGGAATACCTGGACAGTAAAGCTAAGTACAGGGGTCTGAACTCTGCATACTTGAAGGGAGGTGAGAGGGGGTCTGGGATTACTGGAGGGAAAGCTGTGCAGGCTTGATGGGAGGTACTGTGTACCCTCCCTCCATAAACAATGTACGCTCTGCGTTTGTTTGTGTGTGAAGGTGCAATAGCACTCGAGTCACGCTGTGTGTGGGCAGGGTGCCAGACAGTGTAGGATCGTTAAGGTGATATGAATGCAGCTGGTCTTGATGTGGTCATGCTGTGCCACTCTGAGTGTTGGCCAAGATGGGCAATGCCATGCCGTGACGCATAGTTGATCCATGAAAGCATCAGATGTACCCATCAACACCAATCCATGCCCTGTTAGGAACCTTTGAATAAATGAAGGATACAACTTTATTTACCACATGGAGATGGGTATGGATCATCCTAGATTGTGAGATCCTCTTCTCCTGAGAATCCGTATGCACTGGAGGCAAAATCAACAGGCAGGTGCAGTCCACATAGATGCCCCCAGTCATGAGCAGCAGCCCCCAACGGGAGTTCACCATTACAGTTTGCCACGCATCTACAGGCCCCACATGACATGCCATTGGATGTCAGGGCTCCAGTGTCAGAGGCAATTGCATATGTAGAGAGGATGGTGACACATCTCTGTGCCCTGCTCAACGGTGACGTGCAGCCCATGGGCTTCAGTGGACATCCTACTCCTGTGATACTCATAGTGGTAGTGACTCTTAAGCTAGATGCCTGTGCAGCATTTCAGGGGCCCATCGGAGACCTTTGTGGGGTCACACAGTCAGCAGTGCATCGCTGCATCGGGAGGTCACCAATGTCCTGCACCGGAGGGCCAGTGAGAATGCTTGCTTCAGGACGGACCCTCACAGCCAGGCCCAATGGGCCATCGGTTTTGGCACAATTGCTGGATAACCAAAGGTTTTAGGGTTCATAGACTGCACCCATGTGACCATCAAGTCGCCCGCCAGACTGCCACCTGAAGATGTTACCATGAAAAGAATCCTCTCAATCTAGGTGCAGCTGGTATGTGATCACCAGAGATGCTTCATGCAAATCTGTGCCAACTTCTCAGGCAGCTGCCATGATGCCTTCATCTTGCACCAGTCTCAGCTGCCACTGCTGTTCACTGAACTGGTTCAGATGGAGGGGTGGCTTCTTGGAGACAAAGGCTATCTCTTGCAGATATGGTTCCTGTCACCAGTGAGAGACCCCACCACTGCTGTAGAGGAGAAATGCAACACCAGCCACGAAGCTACAAGAGCCATCACTGAACAGCTGATTGGCATGCTAAAAATGCGCTCCCACTGCCTGGATAGATCGGGTGGTGCCCTGTGCTATGGGCTGAAATGGCCAGCTCCTTTCTTTGCTGCTCTGCACAACTACACACCCAATAGGGGCCAGGCCTGGTATGATGAGGGAAGACATCAACAGGATTCCTCCTCGGACTATGAGGACACTGAGGACCTACAACAAGAAAGGCGCGTGGGAGGGCAGATGGCACCCAGGCTCTGCATACAGGGCTAGCAGTGAACTAGGGATGTACGGCAGTGGCTTATCAGACAAAGGCTGTCTGCTTCATAGGAACTGACATGAGCTCTGCAAGCCACACATCACCCTTTCTCACCTGCTGTGCACCAGTCCACATCTGCAGCATCCCTGTGTAAACCATTAGAGGCAGCAGCTGACTGAACCAATGTCCATGTCACTGCATCTATGGAGACGCTCATGAGTAATGGTGGCATGGCAATGGTGTTATTGCATATGATAGCTTTCCTGAAGGACCAACGGTGCAAAGGGAAATGACATTGGCGCTACATGCTGGCACACATCATTCACACAGAAAAAAAGGACACACATGTTGGTGAAGAACATTTGGTGAAAGATGTATTTACATTGCTGTGACGCCCGTGCATTCCCATTTATGTCAGTGTGTTCTCTTTAAATGTTTGCGAGTGCCCCTTCTCAGTGCAACCTCTGTGCTGGCAGCCTGACTGGAGGAAGGTTGCTGATCTGATTGCCGTTTGGCTGTGGATGAGTTTGGCAGTCGTTCTCTGCACGCACGAGGCCTGGAGGGCACCGGTCAGCTGGGGGAATGATCGTTCATCCTCTTCTGACATTGGACCCTTTGATGCCAGATGGCCCCACTGCTACTTACCTTCCCTGCCACCTCCAGCCAAGCTGCCTTGGACAGGCAGGAGGGCCTCTTCTTATCATCACTGGGGAAAAGGACCTCCCGCCTTGCCTGCACAGCCTGGAGGAAAGTGAGCAGGGAGGTATTGCTGAACTGTGGGGCCTCCCTGGAGCACCCCTCTGCCATCCTCGGTTTTTGGTTTGTACCTTTAAATGCAAAGGTGACTCCACAGTGTAACTGCTCTAACTTCTGGCTGCAAGTTTTTCTTGCAAATGTTTAAAAGGCCATGCAGGACTAGCGAGGAAATCTGTCCTGTTGTCCTGGTTTCTCCTCTATTACACATTAACACATTCTCACGTACACTTTGCTTCTGAAGCAACTGATCATAATTATTGATGGAATATTTCCAGTTGGCAAAGCAGCTCGAATATGAACATATTTTTCTCCGTCTTTACAAAGATTGTTTAATTGCGTTTACCTGTCTTTTCACATAACAGTTAACAGACAGGTGAATACAGATTCCAAATGCATATTAGTCTGCAGCTTTTCACACTCAGATGATTACAAGCCCATAGTATAAAAATATTCTTCAATTATGGTTTTATTTCTCTTGTGAATTTGCCTTTTATGGTACATTTAAGTCTCATGTCCTGATATGTGCAAATGTAAGATTATTCACCCAGGTGCAGCACGCCTACTTGAGTGGAAGAAGTGGATTGCAACTTCACAGGACACTGGGACACAGCAGGGTAAGTATGTGGCAGCAAAGCAGAAAGTACTGGGCAAACTCAGCAGATCAGGCAGCATTTGTGAAGAGAGAAGCAGAGTTAACTTTCAGGTCTGTGAACTTGGTCAAGTTAACTCTGCTTCTCTCTTCACAGATGCTGCCTGACCTGCTGGGTTTCTCCAGCACTTTCTGCTTTGCTGCCAGATTGACAGCAGCCCCACTCTTCAGCAGTCAGGTGAGTATTTCTTTGGCAGCTGTCAGGAAGCAGGTGCTAGGGAGCTTTAAATAGGGCCCCAGCACCTGCTACACAGCTGTCAAAAGGTCCCTCACTGCTCCGGATGTCCCGCCTCTCCCCACGTAATATGGGGGAGAGGGAGGCATGATGCAGTACTGCTAATAAGCCCCCACGCAAATTATCATGGGGGCTCAGCGGTGGCACTTCTGGACGTGAAGGCTGCTGACTCAAAGTGCGCCTTTGCGATTTGTGGCGCACAAGTAAAATCCAGCTCATTGTATCTTCTCTCCAGATGGTGAATTATGTATAATGCTCCTTTAAAGAAAGGGTCTGAGCATCAGATTTTCTGGTAAAATCAAACCAAGATTTGGTTGTGTAGTCCACCTCTACTACTTGCTTTTGAACACAGCTCAGACTGATGGGATGAGAAGTTCCTCTCTCCATGCTCTGACTCAATCAGCAGGAAAACTGATCCTCAGACTGGTCTGAATTGTTATTTCCCATTAAAAGAATGGAATTCCCTCCCTCCATAAATAGAACTCTGCATAATATGTCACTGGACTATCTCTTGATGCAAGATTTGAAATGACAGGTCTCTAGACTGGATCACATATGCAAATATCTTAAATCCTAACAACTTTTATATTATATTATATTAAAAGCAGGTTGAAAATAATAGATTGAAGAGTGCTTTGTACAGAAAGTGCTGTCTCTGTTGTGTCCTTCCTTTGCCTTTAGTGATGATTTTTGTGTTTTGTTTGAAGGCTCTGGTCAATGCAGGTGTGATGAAAGATGGGCACACCTCAAACATCGCCTCTGGTGGTCAAACCCAATATAGGTCAACAGGTAAAAAAGCATCTTGTGCTGACTTTAAAACATGCACCAATCAACTGATACAAGCAGATTGAAAAGCTTTTATGGTACATTTTCTTTCAAAGTGGGGCTAAAGTGTGGCGACTCGAAGAGACTTAGTAGTTGGCTGGAAAAAAGACAGAGGCGCAAGGGGAGAGCCAACTGTGTAACAGCCCCGACAAACAAATGTTTCTGCAGCACCTGTGGAAGAGCCTGTCACTCTAGAATTGGCCTTTATAGCCACTCCAGGCGCTGCTTTACAAACCACTGACCACCTCCAGGCGCGTATCCATTGTCTCTCGAGATAAGGAGGCCAAAGAAGAAGAGAAGATATTCAAAGTATAATTTAGTTCATCTATCAAACTCAATTATGCTGCAAGAAATTCCCACTGTCAAATACACTCAGGAATCTGCTCTAGCTAAGAATTCCATTTTCATTCCCACCTAATTTAAAGTTCAACCCTTGCTGGACATCAGTAAAGGCAACAATAATTTTGAGATCAAAACTCTGTAGTTAACACATACATACAAATAAATAACATTATGTGCCACACAGGAAACTGGAAGTAGGATCATATCAGAGATTGAGAGTCTGTTTCTGTTTTACCACCGATGTCCCAGAATTGACTGTCGGCTGCTTCTGAGTTTTGGGGCACAAAACATTCTAACTTATGTTGTTGAAGTAGATTCCAGACCAATAATTGTCAGGATTCTAAATGATTGCAGGGACAATTTATTATTAGATTACTTCTTGTCAACATAAAATGAGAGCAATTAATGTAAGTAATCTGCAGTGCAGATAGCACACAATAGGATTGAATTTCCACAGGGGTTTAATATTTTCACAATTCACAATCAGATACATTAAAACCTTTTGCTGGTGAATATATTGGGAGGACACTGCCCGTAATTCTCTTCAATTCACACACCATCCTGGCTTGGATATGTATACCACCGTTTCTTCATCATTGCGGAGTCAATGTCCTGGAAATCCCTCTCTGGGAACCTTGTGGAAGCACTGTCACCACAAGGACTGCAATAGTTCAAGGAGAAGGTCCATCACCACCTTCTCAGGGCAAGAGGAATGGGCAATAAATGCCTTCTTGCCCAGCATTTCCCCTGGAACAAAAAGAAAGAACACATGTGCTTGGCTGCCAATATCTATGAGGTAAAAGGAGTGCACTTCATACACTCCTCCTGCCTGTTCACTTTGACTTTGGTTCCTCTTTAATTAAAACACCAAGATATCACCAGATTGTTCAGTAAGTCTTCATTCATATTTTAATAGAACACTAGTACTTGAGCTGTGAAACTCCAACTGACCTGTGGTGATTCATGGTCACATCCACCAATGATGGGGTCAATGAACCTTTGCCAGTTGTTGGTCGTATTGCTGGCCATAACTTTGTGGACTGGTTCTCAGCCCATTTGTGGCCCAACTCTCAGTTGGATCAGGGAGGGTTCTGAACAGTAAGTAAAAATCCTAAAGGTAAAAAGGGGCAATGTCTATTTTTGTGCCAGTTAATCTCCTGTTAATTGTTGTGTTGAACTGGTCTCTCAAACTTAGTCAGGAGGGCTACACAGCTAACCCTCAGTTGACAATGAGTAGAGAAACTCTGTACTAAAGTAGTCCAAAACTAGGAGTCCAGGAGTATCCCGTACTTTTGGCAAGACAGATCACCTGGTTGGGGAGTCTAGAACCAGGGGAACAATTTCAAAATAAGGGGGAAGCCACTTAGGACAGAAATGAGGAAAAATTTCTTTACTCAGAGGGTTGTGAATCTTTGGAATTCTGTACCCCAGAGGGCTGTGGAAGCTCAGTCACTGAGTATGTTTAAAGTAGAGATTGACAGATTTCTAAATACAAATGACATAAGGGGATATGAGGATAGTGTGGGAAAAAGGCTTTGAAGTGGATGATCAGCCATGATCATATTGAATAGCAGAGCAGGCTCAATGGGCCGAATGGCCTACTCCTGCTCTATGTTCCTATGTCTGTAGCTCATGTGTTGTTGCTGGTCGTCATGGAGGAGATCATTGTTCTGATCACCAGCCCCCCTAAAAACAATTGGATCAACCAGTAACATCATGTACTTACAACTTTTCCATGTGGCTTTCCTTCACAGAAGTGGACACAGGAAACAGAGCAGTGGTTCCAATGCCCAATGTTTGTCAAATGGAACAAAACATAGACAAAGACCGTGTTACAGATGAGTCTTCCATTCTGGACACTGGAGTTACCACAGTTGGAGAAATCTTGTCCACAAAACAACTGATCATTCGTCGTGGCCTAGCTTTCCTTTCAGGACCATTGGTACTGGCAATTGGACTAGTGATACACTTTATTCTTACAAAGTGAACATTACAGAGAGAAAACAAGATTATTTTCTGTAGCATGAGAAGTAAAACTGTGCCTGAATTACAATAGAGGCCAAATTTCACACAAAATCTGACTGTGGCTGTTCAGATTCTCCAATCGATTTCTAAATATATAATAAAGAAAAATTTATGAACAATGATCAGTTACAAACAGATTTCCAAATGTCTCATAAACTGTTGATATTTCAGTTGGATGGTGTTAAGATTTCGCGCTTGGAAAGACCATTTTCCCATTCAATTGTTGTCCAGAGTCCCAGTGAACAAGCTGCCATTCTTGTGATCAGTTTGTGGATGTATAAGACTAGGCAAGCAAGAGTCTAACTTAGTCATATCCATCAGCCAATGTCCCAGACTCCAATATGACTCTCTCTGGATATGTTTCATCACACCAGCAGCACAGACCCTCCACAGGTGGGGATACAGTAGTATACAGTCAATGGGGGTTACTGGCTCTGGGAGTCATCAGCATTGACCCCAGACCCCTCGCAGTATTATTGCATTAGGTTAAACATAATTAAGGAATCCTCCCACTGATTACCACCTACCATCCGTTCTCAGATGATGAATCAGTTTTGCTCCATGATGAACACCAGGAGGAAGCACTGAGGGTAGGAAGGGCACAGAATGTACTGTGGTTGGGAGGCTTCAATGCCCATCACCAAGACCGGCTTGGTAGTAGCACCACTGATCGAACTAGCCATGTTCTGAAGGATATAGCTTGCAGACAGGTGGTGAGAGAACAAACACAAGGGAACAGTGTACTTGACCTCATCCTCAGCAATCTACTTTTAGCAATTACATGTGTCCACGATGGTATTTGTTGACTTGATAAATCATCACATAATCCTTTTCACACTGAGGACACCCTCCATCAAGTGTTGTGGCACTGCCAATGTGCTAACTGAGATAGATTAAGAACACATCTAGCAGCTCAAAAGTGGGCATCAATGAGGTGCTTCGGTCCATCGGCAGAAACAGAATTGGGTACCACCACAATCCGGACACTCATGGCTCAGTATATTCCTCATTCCTCCATCACCAACAAGTCAGGTGACCCACCCTGTTCTTTGAGTAGTGTAAAACAGCATGATGGGAGCAGCACCAAGCATACCTGAAAATGACTAACTGACCTGGTGAAGCTACAGCACAGCAAATGCATAGATGCTAAACAGGAAAGCAGCACACTGTATGCGGAGCTACGCAATCCAACAACAACACCAACTTGTATTTATGTAGCGTATTCAATGTAGTAAACTTCCGAACGTTCTTCACAAAAGTGTTATCAAACAAAATTTGACACTGAGCTAGGTACGGAAATATTAGGGCAGATGGTGGCAGCTTTAGAATTCATGTATGTGAACACACAGAGTGTGAATGAGATCCGTGAGCTACAAGCAAATAGCCATGTGAGAATATGATGCAGTGCCAATAATGGAAAAGTGGCTTAAAAATGGTGATGATTGGGCACTTAATATACAACGATACAAAGTATTTAGAACAAGTAGTGAAAGAGAAAGGGGAGGTGGAGTCGCAGTACTGATTAGGGAAGAGCAAACTTACATATATACAAACATACGAATTAGTAGGCCACTCGGCCCCTTGAGTCTGCACCGCCATTCAACAAGATCATGGCTCACTGATTGTAACTTAAACTCCCCATTCCCGCCTCCCCCGATAACCTTTCACCCCCTTGCTTATCAAGAATCCATCTACCTCTGCCTTAAAAATATTCAAAGACTTTGCTTTCACTGCCTTTTGAGGAAGAGAGTTCCAAAGACTCACAACACTATGAGAGAAAAAATTTCTCCTCATTTCTGTATTAAATGTGAGACCCCTTATTTTTAAACAGTGACCCCTAGTTCTAGATTCTCCCATAAGGGGAAACATCCTTTCCACATCCAACCTGTCAAGACCCCTCAGGATCTTATATGTTTCTATCAAGTTGCCTCTTACTCTTCTAAACTCCAGCAGATACAAGCCGAGCCTGTTCAACCTTTCCTCATAAGACAACCCGCCCATTCCAGGTATTAGTCTGGTAAACCTTCTCTGTAATGCTTCCAATGCATTTACATCCTTCCTTAAATAAGGCGACCAATACTGTACAAGTACTCCAGATGTGATCTCACCAATGCCCTATATAACTGAAGCAAATTTCAGTGAGCAAATTTCAGAAAGATAAAGGTATTAGAAATTTCTTTTAGTATTAATCAAAACAACAAAAACTGGGTGTTTTTGTGAAAAAGCTTTAAATGTACTTTCTCATCACTATGTTGAACACTGATTTAGTGAGATACCTGGCATTGTTTTTGCTTACAGAAGCAGATAACGTTTGTCCACACGCTTGATGTAGCAATGCAGAATATTCTGGATAGATGTCCATCTGTCAGGAATGATCTTTATCGCTCTCCCTGGTCTCTTTCTCTCTCTGCATCTCCGTTTCTCTCTCTCTCTCTCTCTCTCTCTGTATGTCTCTCTCTTTGTCTCTCTATCTCTCTCTGTCTCTGTCTCACTCTATATCTGTCTCTGTCTATCTGTCTCTCTCCCTCTGTCTTTCTGTCTCTGTGTCTCTCTCTCAGTCTCTCTCTCTCTTTATCTTTTTCTCTCTCTCTATCTGTCCATCTGTCTCTCTCTCTCTCCCTATGTTTCTCTCTCTCTCTGTTTCTCTCTTTGTGTCTGTGTGTGTGTGTGTGTCTCTCTCTCTGTATCTCTCTGTCTCGCTGTCTCTGTCTCTCGCAGTCTGTCTGTCTCTGTCTTTCTGTCTCTCTCTGTCTCTGTCCCTCTCTGTGTCTCCCTCTGTCTCTGTCTCTTGTCTCTCTGTCTGGCTGTCACTGTCTCTCGCAGTCTGTCTGTCTGTCTCTCTCTCTTTCTGTCTCTCTCTGTCCCTCTCTGTGTCTCCCTCTGTCTCTGTCTCTTGTCTCTCTGTCTGGCTGTCACTGTCTCTCTGGGCTGAATTTTACCAGCCCCTTGACATCGGGGGTCATGGCAGGGGGGCCCGTGAAATACTTTCTGGAGCGGCCCGCCACGACCCCCGATGCCGACAAGACCTTGTCGCATTTTACTGGCGGCGGCGGGACCTCATTACGGCCCCCCTGCTGCCCAGCAGCAGACCTCTAATTTAAATATGTTAAGTGCTACTTACCTTGCCTGATTATATGTCCTGCTGCTCGTTGCTCCTCAGTTCTCGATTTTTCACTGAACATGAGAGAAGCAGCGAGAGGCAGCATGGTTTTGTCAAGGGGACGTCGTGTCTTTCAAATTTGATTGAGATTTTTGAGGAAGTGACGAAGATGATTGATGAAGGAAGGGCAGTGGTTGTTATCTATATGGACTTCAGTAAAGCCTTTGACAAGGTCCCTCAGGCAGACTGATACAAAAGGTGAAGTCACATGGGATGAGAGGGGAGCTGGCAAGATGGATACAGAACTGGCTCGGTGATGGAAGACAGAGGGTAGCAGTGGAAGGGTGTTTTTCTGAATGGAGGGATGTGACTTGTGGTGTTCCGTAGGGATCAGTGCTGGGACCTTTGCTGTTTGTAGTATATATGAATGATTTGGAGGAAAATGTAGATGGTCTGATTAGTAAGTTTGTGGACGACACAAAGGTTGGTGGAGTTGCGGACAGTGATGAGGATTGTCAGAGGGTACAGCAGGATATAGATCGGTTGGAGACTTGGGCGGAGAAATGGCACATGGAGTTTAATCCGGACAAATGTGAGATAATGCATTTTGGAAGGTCTAATGCAGGTGGGAAGTATACAGTAAATGGCAGAACCCTTAGGAGTATTGACAGGCAGAGAGATCTGGGCGTACAGGTCCACAGGTCACTGAAAGTGGCAACGCAGGTGGATAAGGTAGTCAAGAAGGCATACGGCATGCTTGCCTTCATCGGTCGGGGCACAGAGTATAAAAATAGGCAAGTCATGCTGCAGCTGTGCAGAACTTTATTTAGGTCACACTTCGAATATTGTGTGCAATTCTGGTCACCACACTACCAGAAGGACGTGGAGGCTTTGGAGAGGGTACAGAGGTGGTTTACCAGGATGTTGCCTGGTCTGGAGGGCATTAGCTATGAGGAGAGGTTGGAAAAACTCGGATTGTTTTCACTGGAACGACGGAGGTGGAGGGGCGACATGATAGAGGTTTACAAAGTTATGAGCGGCATGGACAGAGTGGATAGTCAGAAGCTTTTTCTCAGGGTGGAAGAGTCAGTTACTAGGGGACATAGGTTTAAGGTGAGGGGGGCAAAGTTTAGAGGGGATGTGCGAGGCAAGTTCTTTACTCAGAGGGTGGTGAGTGCCTGGAACATGTTGCCGGGGGAGGTGGTATAAGCAGGTACCATAGAGACGTTTAAGAGGCATCTTGACAAATACATGAATAGGATGGGAATAGAAGGATACGGACCCCAGAAGTGCAGAAGGCTTTAGTTTAATCAGGCATCAAGATCAGCGCAGGCTTGGAGGGCTGAATGGCCTGTTCCTGTGCTGTACTGTTCTTTGTTCTTTGTTTGTTTGTTGACAGCAGAAAAGGGAGCAATCGCAGACAGTGCAGGTAAGTCTCTGTAAACCGGGGTCTCAACTCTGCATACTGGAAGGGAGGTGGGAGGGGGAGATGTTGTCACAGGATGCATATCTCTGCAGGCATGAAGGGAGGTATCGTGTACCCCCTCCGCCACCGTAAACGGTGGCCGCTCTGCGCCATTGTTTGTTTGTGTGAGTGAAGGAGCAATGGCATTCCAGTCACCCTGTGTGAGAAGAGGATGCCAGAAACAGTCGGCATGTAAAGGTTATCTGGCTGATGGGGCAATCGATGCAGCTGGTAGAACCTTAATGTAGACATGATGTGCCACTCTTAGTGGGAGCTAAGACAGGCAATGCCATGCCACGCCATGGATGATCAATGAAAGCACCTGATGTAACCATCAAGAACAGTACCTGCCCTGTTAGGAACCTCTGAAAAAGTGAAGGACACAGCTTTATTTGGCACGTGGAGATGGGTATGGCTCATCCTACATGGTCTGATCCACTTCTCCTGAGAATCCATATGCACCGCAGGCTGAATCAATAGGCAGGTACATGTACAAGTCCCCAGTTGTGAGCAGCAGCCCCCAAGGGGAGCTCGCCATTATAGAACGCCGAGCATCATCAAGTCTCACATGACATAACAACGGATGTCAGAGCGTCAATGTCAGAGGCGACTGCGGATGTAGAGTGAGGTGGTGACAGATCTCTGTGACCTGCTCAACAATGACCTGCAGACCATGGTATTCGGTGGCCATCCTATGCCTGTGGACCTCTTAGTGACAGCAGCTCTTAAGCTTTTGGCCTATGCATCATTTCAGGGGCCCACCGGAGACATTTGTGGGGTCACACAGTCAGCAGTGCACTGCTGCATCAGGGAGGTCACGGATGGCCTGTACCGGAGGGCCAGTGAGTGCCTGGCTGTGAAGGCCGCTACAGAATGGACCCTCACAGCCAGGCACCATCGTCAGATAACAAAAGGTGCAAGGGGTCACAGACTGCACCCAGATGGCAATCAAGCCTCCCGCCAGGTGACCACCTGCAGACATTACCAGTAAAAGAATCCTCTCAATCTAGGTGCAGCTGGTATGTGATCACCGGAGATGCTTCATGCAAATCTGTGTCCGCCTCTCAGGCAGCTGCCATGACGCCTGGATCCTACGCCAGTCCCAGCTGCCACTGCTGTTCACTGAACTGGCTCAGATGGAGGGGTGGCTTCTTGGAGACACAGGCTATCCCTTGCAGACATGGCTCCTGACACCAGTGAGAGACCCCACCACTGCTGTAGAGGAGAGACACAATGCCAGCTATGGAGCTACAAGAAACACCATAGAGCAGGCAATCGGCAAGCTGAAAATGCTCTCCCACTGCCCGGATAGATCAGGTGGTGCCCTGTATTACGAACTGCAAAGGGCAGCTTCTTTCTTTGCTGCTCGCTGTGCTCTGCACAACTACGCACCCAATAGGGGGCAGGCCTGGTATGATGAGGAGAGATGTCAGCAGGAATTCTCCTTGGACTATGAGGATGCTGAGGACTTACAACAGGAAAGGCACATGGGAGGGCAGAGGGCACCAGGCTCTGCTTTCAGGGAAAGCAGCGAGCTAGGGATGCACGGCAGTGGCTTATCAGACAAAGGGACTCTGCACCATAGGATCCACCATGAGCTCTGCAAGCCACACAGCACCCTCACTCACCTGCTGTGCAGCAGTCCACATCTGCAACATCTTTATATCAGCCATTAGTCAGGCATTCATATATCTTAATGAAGCTATTGAGTCTTTCTTTGAGAATAGGAGCTTCTACCTGCACTAATCATCTTTCACGATGAAGTTTATTCAACTTTGTCTGGAGATACCAAGGTATGATGCCAGCTGGTGGGCATAGGGCACCTCAAGTGCAGCCTGAACTGAACCATTAGCCATCTCCACAGCATCCGTGGAGATGCACTTGAGTAATACTGGCATGGCAATGATGTTACTCCATATACACCAGCAGTTCTGAAAGGCCAATGATGTAATGCAAGGAGACACAATTGGTACTTGCTGGCACACTTCATTAACACAGTAAAAGCAACACACATGTTAGTGAAGAAGTGTTAGAGATTGAACGTTTTACAGTGTTGTGTCACCTGTGCAGACTGATTTGTGTCACGGTGGTTTTTGTAAATGCTTGTGGGTCTCCTTTGCGTTGCCACTTCTGCACTAGCAGCCTGACTGGAGGAAGGCTGCTGATGAGATTGCCCTTTGACTGTGGATGTCTTTGGCGGCCGTACTTTGTGCGCACGCACGAGGCCTGAAGAGCCCCGGCTGGCTGGGGGAATGATCGTTTATTCGCTTCTGGCATTGCACCCTTTGATGCCGGATGGCCCCACTGCTACTCACCTCCCCTGCCACCTCCAGCCAGGCTGACTTGGTCAGGCAGGAGGGCCTCTTCTTACCATTGCTGGGGAAAAGGACCTCCGGTCTTGCCCACATAGCCTGGAGGAAAGTGAGCAGGGAGGCATCACCAAACTGTGGGGCAACCCTAGAGCACCCCTTTGCCATCCTCGGTTTTTGGTCTGGTCCTTTAAATGCAAAGGTGACTCCACTGTGTAACTGCTCTAACATCTGGGCTGCAAGGTTTTTCTTGCACATGTTTAAAAACTAATGCAGGACTAGTGAGAAAATCTGTGCTGTTGTCCTGGTTTTTCATCTCTGACACATCGGCACATGTTCACGTACACTTTGCTTCTGCAGCAACTGATGATAATTATTGATGTAATATTTCAACAGTTAGCAGAGAAATATATACAGATTACAAATGCATATTAGTTTGCAGCTTTTCGCAGTCAGATGATTACAAGTCCATGGTGTGTCGATATGCTTAAATTATGCTTTTATTTCTCCTGTGTATTTGCCTTTTATGGTACAATTCAGTCTCACGTCCTGGTATGTGCAAAATTAAGATTATTCACCCAGGTGCAGCACGCCTATAAGAAGGAATGTTACACTTGAGTGGGAGAAGAGGATCGTAACTTCACAGGACACTGGGACACAGCAGGGTAAGTATGTGGCAGCAAAGCAGAAAGTGCTGGGGAAACTCAGCAGGTCAGGCCACACGTGTGGAGAGAGAAGCAGAGTTAACTTTCAGGTCTGTGAACTTCTTTCATCAGAAAGGTCACTGACCTGAAACATTAACTCTGCTTCTCTTTCCACAGATGCTGCCAGACCTGCTGAGTATTTCCAGCACTTTTTGTTTTTGTTCCTAAAAACCTCTCCCTGTTTAGTTTAAGAGCACCTCTCACCTCGTGTTCATAAACTCATTCAAAATGACATTGGGTGAGTCCCTGGTAGCAAACAGAAGAAATCCCAGCCCTTTATCCCAGTCGTGGGGGTACTCATAGCAGTATTCCCTGATCATTGTCTTTAGGGTCTGGTGGTACCACTCCAAAGCCCCTCATGACTGTGGGTGATAGGTTGAGGACTTTAGATGGGTTATATCCAGATTACCCATGACCTTTTAAAAAAATAGGGGACTTAAAATTTGCGCCCTGATCTGACTGGATCTCAGCAGGCAGCTCATATTGGGTTAGCCTCTCCACACCTACCTTGTCAGAGATAGTTCTCAGGGGAATGGCCTCTGGAAATCGAGTAGCCACATCCATAATAGTAAGGAGATACTGGTAGCCTCCTTTTGTTTTCGGCAGGGGTCTCACACAATCTACCAGCATTCTGCTGAATGGTTCCCCAAAAGCTGGTATGGAAATTCGGAGTGCAGGTTTTATTGCAGCTTTGGGCTTCCCCACAACCTGACACGTGCAGCAAGTCTTACAAAACTCCATCACCTCCTTGTGGAGTTGTGGCCAGTGAAAATGCTGTCTGATGTGGGTTTGGGTTTATCAGATACCGACATGTCCAGCCATTGGAATCTCATGGACTATTCCCAATATTTCCCTCCGGTACCTTGGCATCACCACGACCTGGTGAACTAGTGTCCACTATTTGTCTGCAGGTCTGTGGGGAGGTCTCCACTTCCTCATCAGCACCTCATTCTTTAAATAGTAACACTCTGGAACTCCCTCTGCTTCAGCTTCTGTTTGGGCAGTCTGTGCTAACATTTTTAACCCTGGGTCAGCTTGCGCAGCCTTGACCAAGGAAGACCTGCTTAACACTTCCTTTAGTTCCTCTAAATTCCCCAAGAAAGCTTCAGATAATCAGACAGCATCTGCATTGCCAGTCCGGCCTCCTCTGATGGATCTTGTTTGGCCATGGACCGGGTCACCACACAGTCAGGGAAAATGCCAGGGACCTTCTCCTGTAACTGCTCTGTCTCCCTGACCTTATTCAGTCTCTCTAAAACAGGGTTGTCCAACATACAGCCTGCAGGCCTGGATCTGGCCCACCAAAGGTTTCCATCCAGCCTGAGGATATATTTCAGAAATTAAAAATTTTCCATTGTCTTCTTTCACACCAACTTTTTAAAAAATTGGCAGGTTCTGACTTTTATTTTTAAATGCCTTCCAGAAAACCCCGAATCTGTCTGAAGTTGGGAAATCGCTGTTCCCACTGTCAGCTGTGAAATGGACAGCATGATTTTTTTTTAAAAAGAGTGACCAACCGCACAACTGCTGTGCTGAGCACCCCTGCTTCCCACAACTCTCAGAGAGAGGGGGAGAGAGGGAGGAGAGAGAGAGGGGGAGAACAGAGAGTGAGGGGGAACAGAGAGAGGAGGGAGAGAGGGAGGACAGAAAGACAGAGGGAGAGTGAGGGGGGGGGGGTGGGGGGACAGAGAGAGGGGCCAAGAGAGAGACAGTCAGAAACAGACAGAGAAGGGGGCAAATAGAGAGGGGGCAGAGAGAGTGAGGGGGACGGAGAGAGAAAGAGGGGGACAGAGAAAGAGGGCGGACAGAAAGAGAAAGGGGGGGTCAGCGAGAAGGGTGGACACAGAGAGTGAGGATGACACTGAGAGGGGGGAACAACACAGAAGGGGGTGATCAACACAGAGGAAGAGAGAGACAGACAGAGAGAGACAGAGAGAGAGAGAGGGAGCAAGAGTGATCAAGATCACTCCTGGCAGATGGACATCTATCCAGAATTCTCCGCAACGCTACAACAAATGTGTGGGCAAACATCAACTACTTGTGCAAGCAAAAAAATGCCAGGTATCTCACTAAATCAGTGTCCAACATAGTCACCAGAAAGTAAGTCAATAAATTAATCTTTTCATTTAAAGTTTCTTCACAAAAATGCACCTTTTGTTGTTGTTTTGATTAATAGTGAGCTAAATTTTTAAAGTCTTTATCTTTCTGAAATTGTCTCACCAGCCCCCTGGTGAGACATAAATTGTAATGTGGCCTCCCACACAAAAAGGTTCGACCACCCTACTCTAAGCCCACAGGAGAAGCTACCACCTTCACCCCTGCCAGGTCACTACCAAGGAGTAGGTCGATCCCATCCACAAGTAAACTAGGGACAAACCCACAGTTACCAGTCCTACTTTAAGGTTGCACTCCAGGTGCACCCAAAATAAAGGTATGGGCATATTCCTTCCCCCGATACTGTTTACTAATACTCAGGTATTCAATACTTTCTCTGGGGAAAAGGTCACGCCTCTTCCCAGCAGAAGGGATTGGGTGGCCTCTGCATCCCTAAATATGCCTGTGGGCTTATCTGCCTCACTCGAGGGGTATGGGATCACATTTTCTCCGGACACAAAATCCTGGTAACTCTCAGGGATTTTGTTAAGTTTTCCCGCACTCGCAACAGTAGTTTTTCTGCCACAGTTAAAGCCACAGCCTGGTCTGCTCTGCTTTCCATCAGGGTCCCTTTCCCTGCACTGGTCTGGTGTACCCTGTCTAAACCTATGGGTTTTCCCTGTAACTTACAGCCGTCATGACCTGCCTTGTTACAAAGAAAACATACAGACTTTCTGGCATCACTCCTGTTCTCAACACCTTCCATTTTGATCTGAGGAGGGCCCCCTATGTTTTCAGCTCTCCCTTCTCGCCCATGACTGTTCATCCTCCTTTCACCTTTCCACCTTCTATAATTTTCAGGTTTTTGGAGGTGTCTGGGGTAGGATTTCCCTTGGGGAAAGGGCTTGTGAATCGGTATATAATCATCAGCCAGGATTCCTGCCTGACTGGCTCTTGGAACTTTTTATTCCTCCACATTGTTTTGCTATGGAAAGGGGAAGTGAGATTTTGACCTCCTCAAGGAGGATCACCCCTCCGAGGTTTTCATTGGTGGACTCTATCTTAAGCACCCACATCCATTGGTCAAAAGCGAGTTGCTTAACCCTTTTGAACTCAATATAGATTTGTTCAGGCTGCTTTCAGCAAGTTCGGAATTTTTGGCGGTAAGCCTCCAGTACCAGCTAATATGAGTTCAGGATATCATTCTTGGCCATCTCATAGTCTGATGAACTCTCATCAGACAATATGAAATAAACCTCATGGGCTTTTCCTGTTAATTTGCTTTGCAGTAGCAGGTCCAGCCCTCTGCTGGCCACTTCAACTGTTCTGCAAATTTTTCAAATGAGTTGAAAAATGCTTCCACATCCCTCTCATTGAACTTTAGTATCAATTGGGAGAACTTTAAGAGTTCAGCAATCACTCGTGAGTTGGCGTAGTTCCCTCACTAGCTGTGTCTTTACTGGGTACATTGGGTCATCCACTATTCAGTTCGAGCTGCCTTAACATGAAATTCCTCTCATCCTTTCATTCCTGAAATTCTCTTTCGTTTTCCCTTTCCTGGAATTCTCTCTCTCTCCTTTTTCTTTGAATTCTAGCTCTAATCTCCGCAGATCCAACTGGATCTTGGCTAATGTTATTCTTTTCAGCTTTTACGTCTGTCTCCAATTCTTCAGTGTCAATTTTTAAATGGTTGGCCACATGCTTTAGGATTTTGGGTTTCCTAGCTTTTGAATGGATATTTATCCCGAAGTACTGAATTATACTCCTTAACTCTTCGACAGATAGAGCTTTTAAACTGTCCCAAGTTACTTCACTCTGTTCTGGGAAGACACTGGCCTCAAGAACACAATAATGCAAGAAATAGAAGCAGGAGGAGACCATATAGTCTATCGAAACTGCTTTGCCATTCAAAACGATCATGGTTGATCTTAAGTCTCAATTCCACCTTTCTGCCCACTCACCATATCCCTTAATTCCCTGAGAGACTAAAAATCTGTCTATCCCAGCCTTAAATGTATTCAACGATGGAGCAGACACAAAACACTGGAGTAGAGAATTCCAAAGATTCACAACCTCTTGAGTGAAGTAATTTCTCCTAATCTCAGTCCTAAATGATCAGCCCCTTATCCTGAGAATGTGCTCCCGTGTTTTAGATTCATCGACCAGTGGAAACAATCTTTCAGTGTCTGCCCTATCAAACCCTTCAGAATCTTGTAAGTTTCAATTAGATCGCCTCTCATTCTTCGAAACTCCAGAGAATATAGGCCCAATTTTCTCAGCCTGTCATCAGAGGATAACCCCCTCATCCCAGGGACCAATTTAGTGAACCTTCACTGTACTGCCTCCAATACATGTATATCCTTTCTGAAATGTGGAGACTAAAACTGCTCACAGTACTCCAGATGTGGTCTCACCAAAACCCTGTACAATTGTACTAAGATTTCCTTATTTCTGCACATTAATCCCCTTGCAATAAAGGCCAACATGCCATTTGCCTTCCTAATTGCTTGACGTACCTGCATGTTAACTTTCTGCATTCCATGTGCAAGCACACCCAAGTCTCTTTGAATATCAACACTTACAAGTTTCACACCTTTCAAATAAAATTCTGCTTTTCTATTCTTCCGATCAAAGTGAATAATTTCACCCTTCCCTAGATTATACTCTATCCGCCATCTTGTTGCCCACTTACTTAATCTGTCGATATCTCTTTGCAGCCTCTCTGTGTCATCCCCACAGCTTACTTTTCCACCTACCTTTGTACCATCAGCAAACGTAGGTACATTACTCTCTGTCTCTTCATCTAAGTCATTAATATAGATTGTAAATAACTGAGGTCCAGCACTGATCCTTGCGGCACTCCACTATTTACTGCCTGCCAACTTGAAAATGCCCTTTTTATGTCCACACTTTGCTTCCAGTCTGTTCAGCAATCATTTATCCATGCTAATACATTACCCTCAACTCCATGAGCTCTTATCTTGCCTGTTAACCTTTTTTGTGGCACCTTCTCGAATGCCTTTTGGAAATCCAGGTATACTACATCTACTGGTTCCCCTTTATCTATCCTACTAGTTACATCCTCAAAAAACCTTAATAAATTTGTCAAACAGGATTTCTGTTTAGTAAAACCATGATGACTTCTTGTAATCATACTGTGCTTTTCTAAATGCATTGTTAAGACTTCCTTAATAATAGTTTCTAGCATTTTCCTGACAACTGATGTTAGGCTAACTCGTCTGTAGTTCCCTATTTTCTCTCTTCCTACTTTCTTGAAAAGCGATGTAACACTTGCCAGCTTCCAATCTGATGGGACCATTCCCGAATCTAAGGAATTTTGGAAAATTGTAGCTAGCACATCCACTATCTCTGCAGTTACCTCTTTTAAATCCCTAGGTTGTAGGCCATCAGGTCCTGGAGATTTGTCAGATTTTAGTCCCTTAACTTTCTCCAGCACTTTTTCTCTGCTGATATTAATTTTCTTAATTTCTTCACTCTTTTTAGTCCCTAGATTACTGTTTATTTCTGGTATGGAACTTGTGTCTTCTACTGTGAAGACAGAAACAAAATATTTGTTCAATGCCTCTGCCATTTCCTCATTCCCCATGATAGTTTCTCCTTTCTCTGCTTCTAAGA
Organism: Heterodontus francisci; assembly: GCF_036365525.1. Taxonomy (NCBI): domain Eukaryota; kingdom Metazoa; phylum Chordata; class Chondrichthyes; order Heterodontiformes; family Heterodontidae; genus Heterodontus; species Heterodontus francisci. The sequence goes on along the minus strand of NC_090400.1, from coordinate 5,766,335 downwards.
GACCAATGTTTACTTTAGCTGCTCTCTTCCTATCTATTTACCAATCAAAGCTCTTACAATCTGTTTTGATATTACTGGCTAGTTTACTCTCATTCTATTTTTTCCTACTTTATCAACTTTTTGGTGCCCTTTGCTGGTTTCTGATACACTTTGAATCCTTAGACTTGCTACTTATTTTGCAGCATTGTAAGTTTCTTCTTTTAATCTAATACCATCCTTAACATCCTGAGTAAGCACGTACAGATATTTCTTGCTGCATTTTTGTTTTTCAATGAATGTCTGCTTGTTGAACATTTTGAATTGTTTCTTTAAAGGTTTCCCACTGTTCATTTACTGCCATGAATTTTAGTCTATTTACCCAATTTACCTTAGCCAGTTCTTCCCTCATACCTATGTAATTGGCTTTGTTTAAGTTTAAGATTCTTGTTTGCTATTGGACCATGTCACTTTCAAACTTAATATGGAATCCAATGGTATTATGATCACTAATTCCCAGTGGATCTTTTACTATGACATCACTAATTAACCCTGCTTCATTACACAAAACTAGATCTAAAATAACTTTATCCCTAGTCGGTTCCACAAGAAACTGTCTCGAAGATTTCCTCAAATGCGGAGATTTTAGTACTCTAGCACTAAAAACCACAAGAAAACATGTATTGAAGCTTTTTAAAATTATTGCTAGGGATCAATTTGGTTTCCCATTTCCAATTTCTCATTTGTCTTTGGGTTTGAACATGGACATGCCTCCAAATCACCGTTTGACCAGGTGAGGAGGGATCAAAGGAATCCTCTCTTGTCCCTCTCCTTGTTTGACCGCAACACTATGATTATAAAAATAACCATTCGGACAGGTTTTCTTAAGTTTAACAAAGAAAGTAAAATAATAAACTATGGTTCAACTTTCACGCACATATACTCGAGGCTCACACACACACAATAAATAGATTACAGAGTGGGGAGGAGTTGATTGGTCTAGTTAGAGGCCATATAACAAAAAAAAGGGTGTACAGTCTGTGGAGTTTGGTAACTCGGCTGACTTCTATCTCAGTTTGGTGGTCCTGAGATTTCTTGTTTGAAGAGATAGATGGCTAATTTGGTGAGTCTCTTGGAGACAGTGATGCAGATGATTTCTATCAAGGGGTCACTGGTTGCAGCTGGAGTATGCAGAGATGGTCACAGTCAGCAGACAGGGTTCAAAACTTGCAAGCTGGAATGGAGAGAGAGAGAGGAGGGACCCCCACTTGAGTCTGTCCCTATCAGAGACCAGATGCTAGTCAGCCTTCTGTAGAGAAACAACAGCGTAAAACACAGATGGTGGGGTGGGCGGAGGTTTGTCACATGACAGTCATGCAGTGATTCAAACATGGTAGTTAGCAGTATATATTTTTGCTTGCAAATAAAACAGCCCATGTCTTGGGATGTTTTCTCACAACTAGGGTCCCATTGCTCAGGTGATAGTTTTGCCTTGCTAAGGGGAACAGGCAGTTCCCTTAAATTTCCCAGGTCTTGGTTCTTGCTGGGACATGGCAGACACTTTGTCTGCAGCTCGCAGACCTTGGAATGTAGGACACAGTGTTGCAAATTAGGTGGCCATCTTAAGCTACCAGTAAAGTCACCTTTTATCTGTTCCTTCTTAATTTCTTTAAAATAAAATGCAGGTCTCCAGCCAGTGGATGAAAAAACTATCATTCAACAACACATTGACATGAAAATATCAATGACTTGGATGAAGGGATCGAATGTACGGTAGCTAAATTTGCTGATGGCGCAAAGATAGGAAGGAAAGTAAATTGTCAAGAGGACATAAAGGGTTGGATTTTATGCAATGGTGCTGGGCCGAAAAGTCAGTGGGAACCCCATCTCTGCAGTTTTTCTGATACCCGGAGAGATCGTCCGGTCTTTTGGAGTTAGAGCTTAAGGATGTAGAATCCCCGTCTCTTTATACACTTAATAAGGGCGGGCATTCTTCCCCCAATCACAGAGCCGGCAGCTCAGCAGTATCAGCAACAGCCCAGGAGTGGTGGCCACTGCCAGTACTGCAAAGGCCTCAGACCCAGGCTCAGCAGTGGAACCCAGACCTCAGGTAAATAAGGCAGGGTCACCAGGGCCAGTCCAGAAGGGCTCAGCGAGGGCCGGTGCAGGGCTGGGGGGTGGTGTGTGCATTCGATCCAAGGGGAGGGTAGTCCTGGGGGGTACACGTGTTTCCAGTAGAGGTCCTCCATGGGCCACAAATTGCCCACAAAGGAGGGTCCCCCCCAAGCCCGCAGGGAGGGGGCCTTTTTTTCCAACGTGTCCTGCCCATGCGGCCGAGGCCCTCTGCCGCAGGTAAGATCACAGCGGCGCCAGGAAGAGGCACTTTTTTGGATTCTGGACGGGAAGGCTGTCATAGGCCTATCCCGCCTTCGGGAGAAGTGGAACTGTGATTCCTGGCATCGGGCTCCAAGGCGGACGATTCTGCCCCAATTCTCCGTCCCCCTGCCACGAAACCTGCCATTGGGATGATCACCAAATCCAGCTCAAAGAGTCTACAAGCCAGATCTTGTTGTCTCGCTGCCAGGAGCTGCAGTAGGTGTGGAAATTAACGGCCGCTCCGCACAGGAATTCCACTGCAGGTGGCCATGTAACATATTGATGACATCCGCGCCTCCCTCCTCCCACCCCCCAATCACAAGGTGGGCGGGCCTCGGCAATGCCGTGAGCAGCATCACCTGATGTGGGAGAAGGTGCTGGCACCATCTTTAAAAGGCAGCCGGCCCTGCATTCAAGCATTGTACTGAAGCTTGCAGCAGCAACAAGTCAGGAGCGTTGCAGAAATCTAAGTCAGCAAGTGACACCACTGGGCATCCATCTGGTCATGTCAGAGGTCTGAGCAAGGTTGGCCCCAGCTTATTCTCCTCCAGTCTGCAAGGAAAAGGTAAGAGGTCCTTTTCCCCAATAAGAGGTCCTCCTGCCTGGCCGAGCAAGCCTGGACCGAGTTCGCAGGGAAGGCTATCAGCCGTGGGGTCACCCAACAAGATGGGGTCCAGTACCAGAACATACAAATGTATGAACATATGAATTAGGAGCAGGAGTAGGCCACTCGGCCCCTTTAGCCTGCTCTGCCATTCAACAAGATCGTGGCTGATCAGATTGTAACTGCAACTCTACATTCCCGCCTACCTCCACTAACCCCTAGTTCCAGATTCTCCCACAAGAGGAAACATCTTTTCCACATCCACCCTGTCAAGACCCCTCAGAATCTTATATGTTTCAATTAAGTCACTTCTTACTCTGCTAAACTCCAAGCCTAACTTTTAAGTGTAGCCTATCCAACCTTTCCTCATAACACAACCTGCCCATTCCAGGTATTAGTCTGGGAAACCTTCTCTGAACTGCTTCCAACGTATTTACATCCTTCCTTAAATAAGGAGACCAATACTGTACACAGTACTCCAGATGTGGTCTCACCAATGCCCTGTATAACTGAAGCATAACCTCCCTAATTTTGCATTAAGTAGTTAATTAATTAACTTTCCTAATTGCTTGTTGAATCTGCATACGAGCCTTTTGTGATTCATGCACCAGGACACCCAGGTCCCTCTGCATTTCAAATCTCTGCAATCTCTCACCATTTAGATAATATGTCTCTTTTTTATCCTTCCTGCCAAAATGGACAATTTCACATTTTCCATTGTCAGATCTTTGCCCACTCACTTAACCTATCTATATCCCTTTGTTGTCTTCTTATGCCCTCTTCACATATTACTTTCCTACCTCTCCTCATGACATGAACAAATTTAGCGACCATTCCTTCAGTCCCTCCATGCAAGTCATTTATATAGATTGTAAAAAGTTGAGGCCCCAGCACTGATCCCTGTGGCACACTACTCTTTACATCTTGCCAACCAGAAAATTACCCATTTATGCCTACTCTGTTTCCAGAGGTAGCCAATCTTCTATCATGCCAAAATGTTACCCACTCCACCATAAGCTTTTATTTTCTGCAATAACCTTATTAAATGCCTTCTGGACGTCTAAGTACAGTACATCCACCAGTTCCTCTTTATCCACAGCACATGTTACTTCTTCAAAGAACTCCAATAAATAGGTTAAACATGATTTCCCTTTCACTAAACCATGTTGACTCTGCATGATTACCTTGTATTTTTCTAAGTGCCCTGCTATAATGTCTTTGATAATAGCTTCTAACATTTTCCCTATGACAGATGTTAAGCTAACTGGCCTGTAGTTTCCTACCTTCTGTCTCCCTCCCTTTTTGAGTAAAGAAGTTACATTGGCTATTTTCCGATCTAATGGAACCTTCTCCGAACCTAGGGAATTTTGGAAAATTAAAACCAATGCATCAACTATCTCATTAGCCACCTCTTTTAAGACCCTTGGATGAAGTCCATCAGAACCCAGGGACTTGTTAGCCTGCAGCTCCAACAATTTGCTCAGCACTATTTCCCTGGTGACTGTAATTTTCTTGAGTTGCTCCCTCCCTTCCATTTCCTGATTTACAGCTATTTCTCAGATGTTACTTGTATCCTCTATGGTGAAGACTGATGCAAAATACCTATTCAATTCATCTGCCGTCTCATAATTTTCCCTTATTAATTTCCCAGACTCTCTATCCATAGAACCAGTGCTCAATTTGTTAACTCTTTTCTTTTTTAAATATCTATAGAAACTCTGACTATCTGTCTTGATATTTCTAGCCAGCTTTTTCTTGCACTCTAAGTTTTCCCTCCTTATTAATCTTTTAGTCGTTTTTTATTGCTTTTTATATTTTTCCAATCTCCTGACCTGCCAACCATCTTTGTGCAATTATATGCGTTTTCTTTAAGTTTGATAATATCTTTAACTTTTTTAGTTAACCACAGATGGTGGGTCCTTCCCTTAGAATTTTTCTTTCTTGTTGGAATGTCTCTATTCTGTGTATTCTAAAATATCCCCTTAAATGACAGCTACTGCATTTCTATTGACCCATCCCTTAACCTTTGTCAGTTCACATTTGCTAGTTCTGATCTCATGCCCTCATATTCGCTTTTATTTAAGTTTAAAATACTAGTCTTAGACCCACTCTTCTCTCCCTCAAACTCAATGTAAAATTCAACCATATTATGATCACTGCTGCCTAGGAGCATCTTCACTATGGGGTCATGAATTAATCCTATCTTGTCGCATAATACCAGGTCTAGTATAGCCTGTTGTCTGGTTGGATCCAGAATGTGCTGTTCAAAGAAACTATCCCCAAAACATTTTTTGAACTCCTCATCTAGGCAACCTTTGCCCATCTGATTTTTCCAGTCTATATATAGATTAAAATCCCCCATGATTATTGCCTTACCTTGCTGACAAGCTCCCATTATTTCTTCCTTTATATCCCATTCTACCATGTGGATACATAATAGAAGAGGGTCAATGACCTCCTATAAAGGTAAGTGCCATGTTTCAAAAGTGCTCAGTGTGATCTGGTTGGCACGATAAGATATGCCACATGGGTGCCACTGCCATTTCAGAAACAGGGAGGTCAGGGGGGATTGATGGCACATGACTGGCTTCATAAGCGAATCAAGTTTCCCTTGTTAGTACTTCAGAGCATGTCACACCCATGACAGGGTGAGTCCGTTTGCCAGCCAAAGCATCTGCTGGTTGTTGATCAAGCGCCCATGTTGGTACAACCATGATGTTGACGTTTGGCAATGTTCTATATCTGCATTCTTGCTCTTTCAGGAGAAGAGGCCCTACCCCAGTAGGGAGGTGTCCAGGACCGGAGGTGGTATTCCCAACCTGAGGCCCCTATTGCAAGCCAAGGAGGAGGTTCTGGAGTTAGCCAGAAGGCAAGGAGAATGTGCCATATCGGACGTAGAGCTCAGGGTCCCCGTTGAAGAGAGTGATTATTGCCAAAGACGGATTTAATTCCAAATTACATCTCCAGTGCAGATGCTATGCTGTCATCATTGAGACATGTGTACCATAACATCTAAATGTCTGTTCTTCCACAAGTCTGTTAATTCAGATCCAGATTCTATAAATAGTCAAAGAAATGTCTGTTCTTCACATTGTATTTTGCAGGGCAACACTCGGAAGTGGCCCCAGAGATCCAGGAATTGACGAGCGCCTCTGAGGAAGAGACACACTTAGAGGATCCACCATCCCATAACACTCCTGTGTCATGTTCAATGGATTAATTGATCTGGGTTTGATCATATTGGTCAGTTCACTGATCAGTGTTCCCTGTACCCGATTGCTTAAGCCTAGTGTTTTGAAATTGAAACTAAAGAGACATACTGAAATGCTCTAGTAAACAGAGAATTGTACAGAAATCTTGTAAGTGCTGAGGTACTTTAAAGTAATGTAGATAAACTAGATGTTGACTTCGAGCTAATATCATCTCTGCATTGCTCTGAGATAAATCAGATGTATAAAATACCCAGCAAACCGGTGAATACATGACAAAAAGTGTCTATGAGGATGGTTGAGCAAAGTTTAATTTTATCAGCTCCAGAACTATTTCTTTCATTCTTGGGAAATCCTCCCTTGTGCTGGGAGCGATGGATTTTGTGGTTCAAGACCTACTTGCTCGCTATGGGAATGGACAGTCCAGACGTAGCAACGATCCGCAAGCAAACAATATTTCTACACTTTCTCGGAGCAGAAGGCCAGTGCATATTTGAGCAGCTCACAGAAGATACGTTGAAAGAGACAGGAGAGGGTCTAAGACTAGTATTTTAAACTTAAATTAGGGCAACTATGTGGGCATGAAAGCTGAGCTAGCTGGAGTGAACTGGGTTACTAGGCTAGGAAATAGGTCAATAGAGAAGCAGTGGCAGCCATTTAAGTGGATATTTCAGAATAAGTATATTCCTACAATAAAGAAAAATTCTAAGGGGAGGACCCATCATCCGTGGTTAACTAAAGACTTTAAAGAAAGCATCAAACTTAAGGAGAAGGCATATAACTGCACAAAGATGAGTGGCAAGTCAGATGATTAGTCAGGATATCAAGAACGGCCGAGAATGACTACAAGATTAATCAGGAGAAAGAAATTAGAGTATGAGAGGAAGCTAGCTATAAATGTAAAAAGTGATAGCAAGAGTTTCTTACAGGTATTTAAAAAGGAAAAGAGTAAGTAAAGTGAGCGTTGGTCCTTCAGAGAGTGAGAAAAGGGAGTTACTAGTAGATAATAAGGAAATGGTGGATGAAATGAACAAATATTTTGCTTCTTTCTTCACTATAGGAGATACAAAAAACATTCCAGTAATAGCTGTAAATCAGGAGGTGGAATGAAGAGAGGAACTTGGTGAAATTACAATCACCAGGGAAGTGTACTGAGCAAACTAATGGAGTTGCGGGCTGACACGTCCCCAGGTCCTGATGGGCATCCTAGGGTCTTAAAAGAGGTGGCTAATGAGGTAGTAGATGCGTTGGTGTTAATTATTCAAAATTCGCTAGATTGTGGAAAGGTTCCATCAGACTGGAAAGTGGCAAATATAACCCCTCTATTCAAGAAATGGGGGGGTGGTGGGAGGCAGAAAATGGGTAACTATAGGCCAGTTAGCTTGACGTCTGTCATGGGGAAGGTGTTAGAATCAATCATTAAGGAGGCGATAGCTGAGCACTTGGAAAAACTCAAGGTAATTGGGAATAGTCAGCATGGTTTTGTGAAAGGGAAATCATGTTTAAACAATTTATTGGAGTTCTTTGAAGGAGTAACATGTGCTGTGGATAAAGGGGAGCATGTTGACGTACTGTACTTGGATTTCCCTAAGGCATTTGACAAGGTTCCACATAAAAGGTTATTGCGCAAAGTAGGAGCTCATCGTGTAGGGGGTAACATATTAGAATGGATAGAAGATTGTCTGACTGGCAGAAAACAAAGAGTATGCATAAATGGGTCCTTTTCTGATTGGCAGGATGTGACGAGTGGAGTCCTGCAGGGGTCTGTGCTGGGGCCTCAACTTTTTACAAATTAGATAAATGACTTAGATGAGGGGAGCGATGGCATGGTAGCTAAATTTGCAGATGACACAAAGATAGGTAGGAAAGTATGTAGTGAAGAGGATATAAGGAGGTTGCAGACCGATATAGATAGGTTGAGTGAGTGGGCAAAAATCTGGCAGATGGGGTATAATGTGGGAAAATGTAAAGTTGTTCACTTTGGCAGGAAGAATAAAAAAGCAGAGTATTACTTAAATGGAGAATGACTGCATACTTCCGAGGTGCAGAGGGATCTAAGTGTTCCAGTGCAGGGATCACAAAAGGTTAGTATGCAGGTACAGCAAGTAATAAAGAAGGCTAATGGAATGCTATCCTTTATTATGAGAGGAATTGAAAATAAAAGTAAGGATGTTATGATTCAGTTATACAGGGCATTGGTGAGACCACATCTCAAATACTGTGTGCAGTTTAGGTCTCCTTATTTAAGGATGGATGTGAATGAGTTGGAGGCAGTTCAGAGGAGGTATTTAACATATTTAAACTAGGGTCCCATCACAGAGCCAAGGAGGTACTACCATGGAGTCTCCCCGTCCTGAGGAAGATCGGGCACAGCAACCCGATGTTGGGTACTGTGGCAGCTGCTGCCACTCCGATTCTCCGACCTTCCTTCCATGGAACCCAGCATCGGGACGAGCACAAAATCCAGCCCTACAAAGGGATTTAGATAGGTTAAGTGAATGGGCAAAAATTTGGCAGATGGACTATAATGTGGGAAAATGTGAACTTGTCCACTTTGGCCAGGAAAATAGAAAAGCAAAATATTATTTAAATGGAGAGAGATTGCAGAACTCAGTGGTACAGGTGGACCTGGGGGTCCTGGTACCTGATTCACAAAAAGTTAGGATGCAGGTATAGCAGGTGATTTGGAGGGCAAATGGAATGTTGGAGTTTATTGCAAAGGGAATAGAGTATAAAAGTAGGGAAGTGTTGCTACAGCTATACAGAACCTTAGTTAGACAGCAGCTGGAGTATTGTGTACAGTTTTGGTCTCCTTACTTAAGAAAGGATACAGAAACATAGAAACATAGAAAATAGGAGCAAAAGTAGGCCATTCAGCCCATCGAGCCTGCTCCGCCGTTCAATATGATTATGGCTGATCATCCAACTCAGTACCCTGTTCCCGCTATCGTCCCATATCCTTTGATCCCTTTTGCCCCAAGAGCTATATCTAACTCCTTCTTGTAAAAATACAATGTTTTGGCCTCAACTGCTTTCTGTGGTAGCGAATTCCACAGGCTTACCACTCTCTGGGTGAAGAAATTTCTCCTCATCTCAGTCCTGAAAGGTTTACCCCATATTCTTAGACTATGACCCCTGGTTCAGTTCTCCCCACCATCGATATAATTGATGTAATTGCATTAGAAACAGTTCAGTGAAGGTTTACTCGATTGATTCCTAGGATGAAGGTTATCTTGTGAGGAAGGATTGAGCAAGTTGGGCACATATTCCCTCACTTGATCCCTTGCCCCAACTATTTAGTTTAAAGCCGTCGCTACTGCCCTAGTTATATGACTCACCAAAACACTGATCCCAGCACAGTTCAGGTGAAGGCCATCCCAACGGCACAGCTCCCACTTTTTCCAGTATTGGTTCCATTTCCCCATGAAGCGAAACCCATTTCTCCCACACCAATCTTTGAGTTATACATTTAACTCTCTAATCTTATTTACTATACACTAATTTGCTCCAGAGTCAACTCGGATGTCATTTGTGATTTTGGTAAGTGTGGTTTCAATACTATGGCAGGGGCAGAAACCGGATTAGAGGGATTCAGATATAAAGTTCCAAGAAAGATGGGCACAGATTTGGAAGATGGCAACACGTTCAAGGACTTTGGTGAGAAATGGGAGGTTGGAGATGGGATGATGGTTTGCAAGGATGGTGGGGTCCTTGAGGAAGGTGTGATGACAGCAGATTTGAAGGGGAGGGGAAGAGTACCTAAGGAGGGAGAACCGTTCATAATACCAGCCAACATCAGAACCAGGAAGAAAAATTGAGTGGTCAGCAGTTTAGCGGGTATAAAATCTAGAGAGCAAGAAGTGGATCTCATTGACAAGATGAGCTCAGAGAGGGTGTGAGGGGAAACTAAAGATGTAAATTCAGCGTTAAGGCAGTCGGGAACCTTAGAGGAATTTAGGCCCAATGGACTAAGGAAAAGGAGTGAAACAGTACAGTCAGCTGAATCGATGATCTCAATCTTAGAGACAAAGAAGTTCAGGAGCTCCTCGCACTTATTTTGGAGGTGAGGGTGGAGGAGGCAGGGGAGGGTGATTTCAAAAGATGGTTTGAGGTGGAGAAGAGAAGCCAGGTGTTATTTTTGCCTTCCTGGATGAACTTTAAATAGTGGGCAGTTTTAACAATGTAGAGTATGGTCCAATAACGTTTTGCATGATCTAGCGATGTATGGTTAAGCCAATTGTTCTCTAAAGACCGTTAAATCTATATTCCTTAGACACAAGGGAGTGAAAATGGGGTTTATACCAGGGGGAACAGCTAGGGTGAGAGAGTGCCATGATTTTATTGGGGCCATTACAGCCAATGAAGTACTTTTGAAGTGTCGGCACTGTCGAAATGTGGCAGCTAATTTGCATACAGCAAGTTCCCAGAAACAGCAATGTGATAATGACCAGATAATCTGTTTTTAATGATGTTGATTGATCTTGTACACCCATCTGAGAGAGCAGACAGGGCCTTGCTTTAATGTCTCATCTCAACAACAGAGCAGCACTCCCTCAGTACTGCCCTGGCGTGTCAGCAAAGATTTTTGTGCTTAAGTCCTGGAATGGAACATGAACGTACAACCTTCTGACTCAAAGGTAACAGTGCTCCCAACTGAGCCACAGCTGACACCATAGAAAGTACAGCCAGACCGGGAAGCTTCATGAAGCAGAAAGATGTCATCAGCCATGTCTGCATCAGGGCCACGATATCACTCTGATCATCCACAATAAGCTCATGGATGATGAGGCCCTTATTCACCTGTGAGCTTACATTCTGGAGGGAGATGTGGAGATATGGAGAGGGGCAGTGATAGCCGATCCAGAGGCTCAGAGCTGGGAGTGATGAGACGGACAGGAATGAGGTTGGCAAGATTAGCCCCTGGCTGTTGCACAGGGCAAGAGTGGAGAGACAAGAATAGAATGGGGCAGTGACGAGTACCTCAGAACCTCAGTGCATCCTTTGAGGATTAATAAAAGAAGTACAGAGGGAAGCTGTAGATTAATTTAAGCAGGAGTCAAGCCTGAGAATGCAGCAGGAAAGCGGGAAAGATGATAGCCATTGAAGAATAGGGGTTTATGAAGGTAGAGTTAACCGAGAAAAGAAAGGAGGCATGATATCAGGAAGGATAAAGAGGAAAAAGCGAGACAAAAAGGGAGGAAGAGGTGATGGCCTTGGGTCCAGCAAGGCAGTCAAATGTGCACATGAATGGCCACTTGGTAACTAAGCTACTAGGTGTTTATAGTCACTGAACAAACTGATGTCCAGATGCTGAGATAGGCGATAGGTGAGATATATGACAGCACAGCATTGAAGTGTGAAGTCCAATAGATTAAATATTTCCTGAGGCAATATTGAAAGAGCTGTTGCTGGTGACGAGACTTCCACATGGAGTGAAATCAATCACTGGGGCCTCTGGATAATCCCCTGGGAATCACAGTTGATGAATATAGAAGCTGCAGAAGTGGAACCTCATTGGTTCAGCTGTCAATTGTCACTGCCAGTAGCACAGAGCAGCAGTAGGAAGTGGCCTTTCCAAATACTGCTCCTCCAGCTGCCGGTAAAAACACTCTCGGGTTGATATGACAGAAGGAACAAGAAGAAACCGAGTGTGGAGAAGTTCAATATTAGTATTGTAGTGTCTGGAAATAACACAGGGATTCTGATTGGACAACTGATGCTGTGCTGTGTGTACCCATCCCTTCCCATTTGACAGATGGCCCAGGATAAACCAGGCATTCAGATCCGGCCTATGGATCTGGCATCAAACTGGCACTGAAATTCATATACATTACTCATTTGTGTGGGAGGCTCGTAATGTAACTCACTTACAGTGCTGGAAGCTACATACATTCATACACAGCTACATATATTCATATGCCATGAGTATAATGGGAGAGCTACTGGATACACTGAACAAATAATTACCATTTGGGATAATAAAGCAATGCTTCATGATTTGGTGGAAAGTGGAGAATGAGGTCAGATGGTGGATCTTTGCAAGTCTGACAGGAGGATTGCCCTGCTGACCAGAGCAATGGATTATTATGTATGCCCCAGCCTGAGTGGCATTGTAAAACAGCTGGCAGCTTAGTCTTTACTGTGCAACATTGTCAGACATTCACTGTGGCTTCCTTCTCCGGACAGCTGTTAAAATATCCACTGGTCACACAGCTGCAGCTCGTGTACAGGCTTGGAAGATGTAAACCATAGCAGTAATATGTGTTTAATAAAGCTCCTGTTCCTTTTAACTCATCTGACTTTTCAAATATTCTGTACTAGTCTAACAGTGAACAGAATATTATGTGAAGGCACGGTGAAGAAAAATGATGGAAAAGTTCCTTTACTGGAAAGCTTCGAAAAATCTGCCGGCCTGAATGACGCTGAGGCATGGCCGAAGTGGTTTGGAAGATTTGCCAGGTATCATAAGGCATCGGGTCTAGCTATGAAACAAAGCAGTGAATGGGTCAGTGCGCTGTTGTATCTGATGGGTGACTGTGAGGATGATATTCTTGTAACGCAAAGTATCAACAAGGAGAAAGCCCCGTCTGATGAAGTTATCAAAGCACTCGATGCATATTTCAATTTAAGAACAAATATCATTGTGTAGCCGCCAAACACGCAGCGACAAGGGGAAAGTGTTGATGCATTTATAAACAACTTATACAAACTCACAGAAGACTGTGAGGATGGTGACTTGAAGGACAGGCTGATCAGGGATAGAATTGTTGTTGGAGTTTTCGATGATGCCTTGTCTGATCCCAAAGCTGTTCACAGGACTACAGAAGCTGAAGACAGCATATTATATAACCCTAAGGCTAGAAGCAAAGACAGTGTGCCTGTTTACACCAAGGTAAGTTCCTCATATACTCATCTACAAAGGTAAAGAGTTCCAAAGACTCACGACCCTCTGAGAGAAAAAACTTCTCCTCACCTTTGTCTTAAATGGGCGACCACTTATTTTTAAACATTGCATAACATTGTATAATGTGGTAACAGGCAACATTTGACTGATTATGGCATCAAGGAGTGATAGCAAAACTGGAGTCAATGGGAATCAGGGCAAAACTCTCCGCTGTTCGGAGACATACCTCGCACAAAGGAAGATGGTTGTGGTCGCTGAAGGTCAATCTTCTCAGTTCCAGGACATCACTGCAAGAGTTCCTCAGGGTAGTGTCCTAGGCCCAACCATCTTCAGATGCTTCATCAAAGACCTTCCTTCAATCATAAGGTCAGAAGTGGGGATGTTCTCTGATGATTGCACAATGTTCAGCACCATTCACAATTCCTCAGATACTGAAGCAGTCTGTGTAAAAATGTAACAAGACCTGGACAATATCCAAGCTTGGGCTGATAAGTGACAAGATACATTCATGCCACATAAGTGTCAAGCAATGACCATCTCCAACAAGAGAATCTAACCATCTCCCCTTGAAATTCAATGGCATTATGATTGCTGAATCCCCCACTATCAACATCCTGGGGGGGGTTACCATTGACCAGAATCTGCACTGAAGAAGTCATATAAATACCATGGCGACAAGAGCAGGTCAGAGGTTAGGAACCCTGTGGTGAATAACTCACCACCTGACCCCTCAAAGCCTGTCCACCATCTACAAGGCACAAGTCAGGAGTGTTTTGGAATACTCTCCTTGACTGGATGGGTGCAACCCAAACAACATCATCCAGGACAAAGCAGCACATTTGATTGGCACCCCATCCACAACCTTCAACATTCTCTCCCTCCACCACTGACACAGAGTGGCAGCAGTGTGTACCATCTACAAGATGCACTGAAACAACACACCAAGGCTCCTTAGACAGCACCTTCTAAACACGCGACCTCTACCAACTAGAAGGACAAGGGAAGCAGATGCACGAGAACACCACCACTTGCAGGTTCCCCTCAAAGCCACACACCATCCTGCCTTAAAACTATATTGCCATTCCTTCATAGTCGCTGGATCAAAATCTTGGTACTCCCTTCCTAACAGCACTGTGGGTGTACCTGCTCCACATGGACTACAGCAGTTCAAGAAGGCAGCTCACCACCACCTTCTCAAGGGCAATTAGGGATGGGCAATAAATGCTGGCCTAGCCAACGATGCCCACATCCCATGAACAATGAAAAAAAAGCTGGACATTGGAGTGTTACTGGGTAATATATGCTAATCATGTTGTATACCTCATCACAGGATGTGACGTAACACCACATATATTTAACCCTCGTGTACAGGCTTGGAAGATATAAACCACAGCAGTAAGACATGTTTAATCAAGCTCCCATTTCTTTTAACCCATCTGACTCATCAGATGTTCTGTACTAGTTTAACAGTAAGCAGAGAATTATACTCCCCCTCTCCTCTCCTCTCCTTCTATCTCTCTCTCTCTCTGTCTCTGTCTCCCCTTAGCTCTCTCTGTTCTCCCTCTCCTTCCCTCTTTTCTTCTCTTCTCTCTATCTCTCTCTCACTTCTCACTCTCGCTCTTTCGCCCTGTGCCCTCTCTCTCTCCCTCTCCTCTCTCCTTTCTCTCTCTCCCTTCTCTCCACCTGTCCGTCTCTCGCCTCTCCTCCCTCTCTCCCTCCTCCAGATTATGTTAAAGACAATAAAGAATTAGGGTTTCTGAAACCTTCAGATATTCAGTGTTTTATTTGTAGTCTTCAGAGCTCCTCAGTGATGTACTTGCCTGTAATTAACACTCGTCAATTGTTGCTTTTTATATACAACAACAACTTGCATTTTATGTAGCACCTTTAATTTAGTAAAACATCCCAAGGTGCTTCACAGGAGGGTGTGGAAAGCCCAATAAAATTCTGAGGAATAATACTAAATTGCAAGATGATTTAATTTCGACTATCTCTGTTAGTCGCTGTCACGTTCCTGTTTCTGGCCTCAGAGAATGAATAAACTATCCCATGAACTCTGCATTGTGTTTGTGCTTGTTTTCTCTCCCCTCCATGTGAAGGATCCAGCTGGGGTTTTCCACTGGTTTCCAGCCCATTAAATGAAACTGAATGGGGACGGTGGGGAGGGGAGTCATCGGCTGGCATCTGTACAGGTGGAACACCCCGGTTACTGACTCTCTCACTGGGGTACAGTTTCACAACATCTCCAGTACTTCTCACCAATGGCTGATCTGTACTGGAACTCCATCTCCCCTCCTTGGCTGATAGTGATGGAAACCCAACTCCAATCACATGACTTGAACACAAGGCCTTGAGCCATTTGATTCACAGAGTGATAATATTAGAATTTATTCCACCCACTTTACAGACAAAGTTTATATCCATGATAACAGGATATTAAAGTTTTCAATTTGAAATTACTCCATGATCTCGCTCCTCCCCATCTCTGTGCCTTCCCCAACTCTACAATCCTCCGAGATATCTGTACTCCTCCAATTCTGGCCCCTTGCACATCCCCAATTTGAATACCTCCACAATCAGTGGCTGTGCCTTCAGCTGTCTGGGCCCTAAACTCTGCAATTCCTCCCTGAACCTCTCCTCCTGTCTCTCATCCTTTAAAGACACTCCTTAAAACCTACATGTTTGACCAAGCTTTTGATCACCTCTCTGAATATCTCCTTATGGGATTTGGTGTCATATTTTATTTGATAACCCTTCTGTGAACCACCTTGACATGATTTACAATATTAAAGGAGCTATATAAATGCACATTGTTGTTGTTGTCATAAATGTGATGGAACTTACTGGGTGAAAGCTGTAAACACATTAACACTTTTGTCCATCACTTGTCTCAGGCTATATTGGATCTGCCTGTTGTGTGGTACTGATTAGCTTCAGCTGAAAGTTAAAATCCCAAGCAGTGTCTTGTTTAGGAATCACTCTAATGAAAGAGTGAACATGCTGCAGCAATGGATGTGACCTGAATACAGTGTCCCACACACTGACTTCAAATGTACTCCCCTGAGTCAGACAGCAGCCACCTCCAGAGGCCATGCACGTCCCCATAGGAAATGGGGGAAAAAACCTACATGTCTGATATTTTCTGTTAAGTTAGAGATCATTTCCTTTTAACAGGACTTTGCTCTATATCTACTTAATGACCCAATTCCCAATCGCATTCCCTTGCTTCCTCTCACTAGACAATGAAAGAGAAAGAGTGAGAGAGAGAGAGACAGAAGTGAGAGGGGCGGTGGGGGAGACGAGCAATGAATTGCAGCTCTGGTGACATCATGAGTGCGTCATGAATAGACGCTGATGGAGCTTCACTGAGGTGCATGGATGAGGGTGAAGTCCACTGAAAGCAGTTCAGGCACCAAAACATGACTACCTCCTGTTTATTGTGTCCCCATCAGAATTTCTACCACACTCCCAATAACCAGCAGAGTTAATCTTGTAAGGTATCTGAAAGAAAAACATAAAATACGGGAAATACTCAGCAGGTCAGGCAGCATCTGTGGGGAGATAAACAGAGTTAACGTTTCAGGTGGATGACCCTTCATCCAAACTTTTCTCAGTACTCTCAAACTACACTTCTGTTTCCATACAGTCAATGGAGAAAGTTGGATGTGGAACCTGGGCGGGGAATGTACAGTCTATCTGTGTGAGTAATTTTTGTTTCTTCAAAAGGCTCTTAATTATTTGCTTTGCATTTTTCTACCTCCCTCTCCTGAATCTCGCTCAGTTTCACTCCTCTGGATATCAATAGCTCTCCGGACCCATGCACATGTGCCCACTTATGAGAGGAACATGGGCTAACTGATCCTGAACTATAAATATGCACAACCAAAATTTCAGACCAAATTAAATCAAAAACCTCTATATTCTGTACAAAGCATTACATTGAGAGACACCCGTCCTCTAGGCCACCTAACAATTTCTTCATACATGCCTTCTTTTTGTAGAACAATCAGACAATTGATAACTTGCATCCAGCCATTTAATTTTGGAGATTTCCTTTCTCACCAGCATTTGTTTCAAACCAGCAAGGTCAAAGCATTTCTCACTCACACTTTTCGGAGAGTCTACATTATCCCACAGTGAACCATTATCTACATAACATTTAGCGGTTATACTATCTTCACTACACCCCTTTGTACTTAAAATATTTGACAAATAGAATCTCATGTTTGCTCAGAATAGTTTTGCTGTCCACAAACTCCCATATACTGCAGGCACACAACCTGCTCTGCCATATCTTAGTTTATATTTTTATATCTACATTTGAGTTTGTTGTCAGTTTTTTATTTCCTTGTCTACAACTCTGATTTGCACTTAATACTAAAATACGGGACAAAATTATTAAATACTTACTGCCTTAATCTCACAGGAACCACTACAAGTAGTGGAAGCAAAAAGCAACACCTCCTTCCCCCTCTGCACTGAAATCTCATTCTCACTCAATTCCTCACATTTACACTCTGTTTATGATGCACTCCAATTCAGAGCAAACTGGACAACCATTCTAGACCTAGTTGCACCTCGTGCAAGTTGTTCTGCTGCAACTACAACACTGGAAGCAAGCTGACATTCTGTAAAATTGCCCAGCAATGTCATGTGCACAAAAAGCAGAACATATCCATTCCAGCCAATTATTATCCTATCAGCCTACTCTCAATCATCAGCAAAGTGATGGAAGGTGTTGTCAACAGTGCTATCAAGCAGCACTCAGTTACCATTAACCCATGCTCAGTTTGGGTTCCACCAAGGCCACTCAGTTCCAAAACTTATTGCAAGCTTGGTACAAAATTCCAGAGGTGAGGAGTGAGTGCCCTTGACATCAAGGTAACACTTTACTGATTGTGGCATCAAGGAACCCGAGCAAAATTGACGTCAATAGTGATCAGGGTGAAATGGCTCCATTGACTGGAGTTATATCTAGCAGAAAGAATGATGGTTGTGATTTTTGGGAACCAACCATCTCAGCCCCAGTACATTGCTGCAAGAGTTCTTCAGGATTGTGTCCTCAGCCCAACCATCTTCTGCTGCCTCATCAATGACTTTCCTTCCATCATATGCTCAGGGGTGCGGATGTTCACTGATGATTGAACAGTGTTCAGTCCCATTCACAACTCTGCAGATCGTAAAACAATTGGTGCCCACATGCAGCAAGTCCTGGGCAATATCCTGACTACAGGGTTGATAAATGACAAGCAACATTTATACCATACAAGTGTCAGGCAATGATTGTCACCAAGAAGAAAGAGTCTAACCAACTTGTTTTGACATTCAAAGGCATGACTGTAGTTGAATCACCCACCATCAACATCCTGGGGTCAATATTGACCAGAACCTCAATTGAACCAGCCACAGAAAAGCCATAGGTGCATCAGTAGGTCAGAGGTTAGGTCTTCTGTGGCAATTGCCTCACCTTCTGACTCCCCAAAGTATTTCCATCACCTATAAGGCACTACTCAGGAGTGTGACGGAATCCTCTCCACTCAGCTGGATTGGTAGCTCTGGTTTCAGCTTAATTATTAGGGATAGACTGAATAAGTACAGGCCGGTTATTCTAACCTTAATCTTTTGAAGTCTGCCATGACTACAAAGAAACACTGATATACACTGATCATAACTCACTAACCTTTGTGGAAAAATTTTAAAACTGAAAAGCCATAATATTCTGATGGAGTTTATTATTACAGCCTTATCACTTGAAGGTTGTACATATTTTGGGAAAAAACAATGTTATCGCCAATGCTTTGTCACGAATTTAACCTTATTGAGTTGCATGAGTAACAATGGTACAAAGCAAAATTGTGTTAACTACCAGTAGAGTGAATGGGAGCATGACTGCGAAAATATGTTTAAAATGTTTTCAACTTGATTTTGTTTCATTGTAATGAAACACATTCAAAAGTGCTGTTACATGTCTTCAAGGGTGGAGGTGTTATGTGAGTGCTTCTATTTTTTCTTTGCAAAAAAATGCTTTGGGAACTGATATTTGAATTGTGGACTGAGTGAAGTGTGCACAGACTGCAAGGCACCTGTTTCCAAGCAGCTCAACAGGGAAATTACATTTATGACTGTCACATGACTTGATTGTGGGTTTTCATTTCACTTTGTATTTTGAAAGACCAGTGGGCTGGACCAGCAGCATACAGTGAGAGCTGGCTGGGACCTATTTTTGCAGACCAGAGAAAAAGCTTACTCTCTGAAATAAGACTTGCATCTCTTGGAAAAAGGAATCCTACATTTGAGGTGTGGCTGTGATCTTCCTGGAGAGAAGAAATGACCCCTGGAGAGAGAAAAGACCCAGGAAAAGAGGAATTGCTACGCTCTGTGGAAGAAGATTGCTTTACAGAGTGGATGCTCTGCATTTTTAAAGGTAGCAGATTCCTATTGCCTTCAGTCTCTGAAACATCTCTATCTGAAGAGTGATTCCTGTTGCCTCTTGTGTTTTGAGAGATCCTGAACTCTCAGGACAGCTTCTATTGCTAGACTGCTACTTCAAAACACAAGTAGACCTGTTGCTACACCCTTTGCCGAAAGACCGCTGTAACGATTGCTGCAGCTGAATTGCTCTGAATGCCTACTCATCACAGACTGTTCATCAACCTTGCTTGGAGAGACTTCAAGTGGCATCTGACTATTCAACTCTGGGACACCTCACCAATCCAGAAATATCCTACCAGACCATGACAACCCAATTATTTTATTATTCCTAAGAAAGAGTTGTAAATGAAAACAGCCTTTTTCCCCTGTTAACCAGATTTTGAATGTATGTGCATGAGGGTTAGGAAGGATAAGGATTTATAAAGTCTTTTCATATAGATTTACCTCATTATTGTTTAAGATTTAGTTTATCAATAAATAGTTAATTTTGTTGTTGTTTAAAGAAACCTGGTTTGATGTGCTTTATTCTGGGGGACAAATAGTGTGTTTAACTTGGCTATTCTCCAGTAGGTAGGAAACTTTACTAATATGGTGTGACCTGTGGAGCAGTGGGACTGAATTAACAGTGCATTACTTCCCCCTTGGTTGTAACACCATATTTGGACCAAGAGTGTAATGAGGTCAGGAGCTGAATGACACTGTTGTCAGGCCCTATAGCCTTTGCAGTATCCAGTGCAATCAACCATTCATTCCAGCAATAATACTGAAGAATTGTGCTCCAAACCTAGCTGTGCCCCTTGCCAAGCTGTTCCTGTACAGCTACAACAATAGCATCTACCCGGCAATGCGGATAAGTGCCCAGGTAAGTCCTTTGCACAAAAATCAGGACAAATCCAACCCGGCCAATTACCGCCCTAACAGTCTCCTCCCGATCATCAGCAAAGTAGTGGAAGGGGTTGTCGACAGTGCTATCAATCGGCACTTGATCAACAATAACCTGCTCACTGAGGCTCAGTTTGGGTTCCGCCAGCCAACTTCTCTGATCTCTTCATGTAACTGAAGCCCTTCATCTCTGTTGCCATCCTGTTGAACAACCACTGTACCATCTCCAAGGCATTGACATCCTTCTGAAATGTGGTGTCCAGAATTGTGCACAATACTCCAGCTGAGGTTTAACCGGTGAATTGTAAATGTTCAGCATGACTTCCTTATTTTTTGTATTCAATGTCCCAATTTATAAAACTAAGTATCCCATACACTTTCTAAACTGCCTTTTCAACTTGTCCTACCACCTTCAAGGATTTGTGAATATGGACTCCCAGGTTCCTCTGCTCTTCCAACCCCTCCAAACCGTACCATTGTGATTATACAGCCTCTCCATGCTGTTTCTCCCAAAGTGTATCACTACACACTCATCCAGATTAGTTTCCACATGTACACTGACAACACCCAGCTCTACCTCATCTCCACCTCTCTCTTCACTCCTCCACCACTGTTAAATTATCAGACTGCTTGTCTGACATCCGGCACTGCTTGAGCAGAAATTTGTTCCAATAAAATGTTGGGAAGACCAAAGACATTCGCCCAGATCTTCCTGTCGGCGCCGAAGCTGTGGATTACACGACTAACTGCCAAAACAAAATACAAGGAGCTGGGGGCATATGTGTTTTGGAGGTGGGGAGGGGCTGTGGAGAAGAGCTGGGGTGCCGGAGTGTTTTAACAGTCCCATTGGTTTAAAGGGATGTGCACCTAAGCAGGCTCTGCACCTGCTAGTATCAGCCCTGCTCTAAATCTAGGCAATCAAAGTACCTGCCCCTTTAGGAACCGACCCAGTTGAACCATCATTGTGCGCTCTGCTGGAGCCCATTGAGGCACAGCGCAACTTCCAGTTTTCGGCGCAAGTGCGATCACTGGACGTTGTGGTCACAAGAACACAAGAACAAGGAGCAGAAGTAGTCCATATGACCCATCGAGCCTGCTCTGTCATTCAATACGATCATGGCTGATCTTGGGCTTCAATTCCACTTTCCTGCCTGCTCTCCATATCCCTTGATTCCCTGTGAGACCAAACATCTGTCTATCCCAGCCTTAACTATATTCAATGATAGAACATCCACAACCCTCTGGGGTAGAGAATTCCAAAGATTCACAACCCTTTGAGTAAGTAATTTCTTCTCATTGTCGTCCAACATGATTGGCCCCATATTCTGAGACTGTGCCCCAACATTCCAGATTCCCCTACCAGCAGAAACAATCTCTCAGCTTCGACCCTATCCAGCCCCTTCAGAATCTTGTATGTCTCAATTAGATCACCTCTCAGTCTTCTAAACTCCAGATAATGTGTGCCCAATTTAATTCACCTCTAATCATAGGACAATCCCCTCATCCCAGGAATCTATTTAGTAAATCTTTGCTGCACCACCTCCAGTGCAAGTGTATCTGATCTTAAATGTGGAGACCAAAACTGCACTCAGTATTCCAGGTGCAGTCTCACCAAATCCCTATACAATTTTAGTAAGACTTCTTTATTCTTGTACTCACTCCAGTCCCCTTGCAATAAAGGCCAACATGCCAACTGCCTTCCTGATAGCCTGCTGCACCTGCATGGTAACGTTCTACGTTCCTTGTACGAGTGCCCCCAAGTCTCTCTGAACATCAACACAGACCAGTTTCACACCTTTTTAAAAATATTCTGCTTTTCTATTTTTACGACCAAATGAACTGCTTCACACTTACCTACATTAGACTCCATTTGCCATCTTAACCTGTCTATATCTCTTTGCAGCCTCTCTACATCCTCCCTGCAGCTTACCTTTCCACCAAGCTTCGCATCATCAGCAAACTTAGATACATCACTCTCTGTCTCTTCATCCAAGTCATTAATATAGAGTGTAAATAGCTAAGGCCCCAACACTGATCCTGACAGCACCACACTATTCACTGTTTGCCAACTTGAAAATGCCCATTTATGCCCACTCTCTGCTTCCTGTGTGTTAACCAATCCTCTATCCATGCTAATATTTTACCCCCCAACAACATGAGCCCTTATCTTGCCTGTTAATCTTTTATGTGGCACCTTATTGAATGCCGTTATTGGTGCCATTGCAGCCCTCAATCGTGGTGAACACCTTAGTGTTGGTCTGCAAGATCCAGGTCATTTTGTTCTTCAGTCCTGCCACAAGCTCCGTTCCCCAGTCATCAACTCCATCCCTCTCCTTGGCAACTGTCTGAGGATGAATTGGACTGTTTGCAACCTTGGAGTCATACTTGACCTGAGATAAGCATCTGACCACAATTACACACCATCGCTAAGACCGCTTATTTCCACCTCCCTAACGTTGCCTGACTCCACTCCTGCCTCAGCTCTTCTGCTGAAACCCTCATCCTGGCTTTTGTTACTTCTGGACTTGACTATTCCAATACACTCGTGGCCTGCCTCCCACTCACTGCCCTCTGTAAACCTGAGGTCCTCCAAAGCTCTGGCTGTGTGCTGACTTACACCAAGTTCCATTCACCTATCAGCTCTATGCTCGCCAACTTACATTGACACCTACTTCAGCAATGACTCAACTTTTAAAATTCTCATTCTTGTTTTCAAATCCCTCCATGGCCTCACCCCTCCCTACATCCAATCTCCTTCAGCCGCACAACCCTCCAAGAGATCTGTTAGAACCATAGAACCATAGAAGAATTACGGCACAGAAGGAGGCCATTCAGCCTGTCGTGTCTGTGCCGGATGAAAAAATTAGCTGCCCAATCTAATCCCACCTTCCAGCACCTGGTCCACAGCCTTACAGGTTACAGCACTTCAGGTGCATGTCCAGGTACCTTTTAAAAGAATTGAGGGTTTCTGCCTCCATCAGGCAGTGAATTCCAGACATTCACCACCCTCTGGGTGAAAATGTTTTTCCTCATGTCCCCTCTAATCCTTCTACCAATCACCTTAAATCTGTGCCCCCAGGTAATTGACCTCTCCGCTCGGGGAAACAGGTCATTCCTGTCTACTCTATCTAGGCCCCTCATAGTTTTGTACACCTCAATTAAGCCACCCCTCAGTTTCCTCTGTTCTAAGGAAAATAACCCTAGCTGATCCAATCTTTCCTCAGAGCTGCGACTTTCAAGCCCCAGCAACATTCTTGTAAATCTCCTCTGTACTCTCTCCAGAGCAATTATGTCCTTCCTGTAATGTTGAATTCTTTCACATTACTTAAAAAGCTGAGCAGTAAATTCCATTTAAGGGCTTCAGTAGATTTCCCAGTGTGGTACTGAACTGTACAGACCAGGGAGGTCCCTGCGTTCTGCTCAGTCTTTCCATCTCACTCACGGTGACAGTCGGGATTTTACAATTGTCCTCAGTGTCTCTGTGCTGGGGGAGGATGAGGATGTGGAATAAACCAGCTGTCAAGGCCACTTGTTCATGCTTACCCTCTGTGCCTCTCTCAACATTTTCCGATGGACATATTGCTGCCTCCTGAATAGCAGTAATCTCAACTGCTCCATCTGGATTCGAACAGTAAATACAGTCGCTGCATTTCTCTGCAATTCTCCCAGAACAGCTGCTCACTCACACCCTCCATAAACTTGAGCTCATCCAAAGCTCTGCATCCCGTAACTTAACTTGCACCAAATCCCGTTCACCCATCACCCTATGCCCACTGACCTACACTGTGGGCCAGTTTTTATTTGATCATGTTCCTGTGAAACCTTCAGATGTTTCAATACATTCAAGGTGCTATGCAAATACAAGTTGTTGTTGTACATTGCCACTCAGTACTGACAGTCTCGGTCAGTCTTTCTACAATAACTTTGTGCTGCTTGTACTGTTAATGCTTCCTGTTGCAGGATGGTTTGATTTGTGTCACTGAGTTACATTATAACATAAACTCTTCCAAATGTTTCTAAATAGTTGTTTGTTAGAACCTTACCTGAAGCTCTTTGATCCACGATTGTCACGGAAAAGGAGTTCGGAAGATACGCTGTGGTTTGATGGATAAAACACACTGAGAATGTTGAAACAATGATTGTCAGGTGAACATGACTTAATTTCAACAAACCCTCAGGACTGCTGCTTTTGCAAATTACATTTGCACAGTGCTTTACATAACGACAGCTCCCCTTTTTAAAATTGTTCTTTTTAAGTGTTTTTATTAAAAGACATTGTCTAACCTGTGTGTGCCTTCTGATGGATTGGTGAGAATTGGCTTGTCTGTCATAGAGTCATGGAGTTATTTACAGCACAGAAGGAGCCCATTCAGTCCATCGAGTTAATGCTGGCGCTCTGTCGTGTACTAGTCAGTCCCATTCCCCTGCTCGATCCTCCATTGCAATATAAGTCTATTTCCTTTAAGTGCCCATCCAATATCCTTTTGAAATCATTGATTGTTTCTGCTTCCACCACCCTCTTTCCAGGTCATTACCACTCGCTGCATAAAAATGTTCTTCTGCAATTTTCCCCTTTCATCTCTTTCCCAAAATCTTCAATCTGTGTCCCATAATCTTTGACCATCAGTTAATGGGTACAGTTTTTTCTTGTCTACCTTATCTAATCCTGCCATGATCTTGTAGATCTCTATCACATTTCCCCTCAATCTCCTTTGCTCCAAGGAGAACAACCCCAGCTTCTCCAAACTAACCTTGGACCAAAATCTCCCAAACCCTGGAACCATTCTGGTAAATCTCTGCACCCTCTGAAGGGTCCTCACATCCTTCCTAAAATGCGGCGAACAGAAGTGGACACAAAACTCTAGTTGGGGCCTAACCAGAGCTTTATAAAGGTTCAGCATAACTTCCCTGCTTTTGTACTCTGTTAGAGTGGAATGACTAAGACAAATCTCTCAACACTCAGGGTCCATTGCAATCGTCAAATGGTTTATTGAATTTTACTCCAGTGGGGAGTAAGACGCTGGGCTTACCATGCACTTCTCCACTGAACAAAGGAGAATCCACAGCGGATATACAGTTACTCAGCCCATCCTGGCTGGACACAATCCAATCATAACAGTTATTGATTACATACATTACATTCATTACCAATAAAATTACTGATTAGGTATCATGTGGTTGTGGGGATCGTTTGTGGTCGCCCCTGACCATCTCAGGATGTTTACCAGGCCCCCTTATCAACTATCCTTGAGTCTTCACAATGAATCTTTCTACCTCTGTCAGGCCTGCTTTCCCAGCTACTTTGTGCAGTCTGCAATTAAACAGAGCAGCGGCCTTATGCACTGATATGAGGGGCCCTCATGGGTCAGCCTATTTGCCTGTGCTAAGCAGTACCATGCTCAAGGCTGCAAGGTAACTAACATGTCCCACAATGCCTTGGGTAAATACTCCATTTTGTATCAATATGTGGCTACACTTTCATCTTGTATCTATGTGTATATTTATTTAGCTACATCGGCCACAATTTTCCCCCAACAATCCCTCCTTTCAGTAAAGGACTGCCCCGAGTCCTATTAACTGACATACCAGCTTTGTCATTCCCGTTTTAACCCTGTCCGGTATTCCCTGACTCTACGTGCTGGTCAATCACGTGATTTCAGGAATCCCGGTAACTTAAATCAAGTCAATATGTCCCAAATTATCGTGACCCTTTGAGGTTAACCTCCTGTGTTGTTCCTTTACCAAAGCCTTTGCTTTCTTTCACATAGTATATCGTCTGCATGATCTACAAGCTAATACTCAGGTGAGAGCCAGTATCAATTGCACCGTCACCAACACATGTGATATTATCCTAATCCAAGGGTGGATGTTGACATTCATCCCCCAATCCCATACTTTTTCCCACCAGCTTGGGCTTTGAAATTCCCATTCAGTATCTTCTTTGAGAACCTTTATTTTACTCCGTAGCTGGTGGTCGAGCTTCACTGACTGACCTACTCTGTCCCTTAACTCACTCAGCTCATCCACTAGCTGTGGGATTGGGGCCTGCTCCAGCTCTTTATCGACTTGAAGATGATCATGGAGCTGATCGATTGCATTAATGGTTTCCAGCCCCCGCTGTTGGATATAAACTATCTGGGCTTGTCCTATAGTAACGGTCGTTAAGGGGTAAAACAGAAGTCTGGGTATGGGATGGGGCAGCGTAACGTCTGTAGTGGTGTGATGTTTCAGTCGTGGACACGCAGTACTTTCCTTTTCCCTGGTAACCCGACCTTGCAAAGTGTTGGGGAGTGGAGTGGTGGGCACAATTTCCAGGGCGCACCCTTCCTCACAATTAAATCCACATTCATCTAATTCCCCCTGCCCCACTGGATGAGGGCACATGGTGAGGCCACCTTGGTGCTTATACCCGGTGACAGAGACTCCATACAGAGTCTGGTTTTTCCGTACTGCATGAGTCTCTGTCAGATAATATCGGAGAGAGGTATTGCCCTGTATGAGTGGAGGTATGTCCCGGTATCATTGGGGATGACTTGATATACCCTGGTCAAACCTTTTAGGGTACCGTTGTCCAGTATTTCCTTGAGTGCAGCTCACCAGGCCAACCATGTGCTATTGATCCAATCTGGTATCTCCCTACTTTGGATCTGATCAAGGTTGTGTCTCATTTGTTCCACCATCCACAACCCATAAGCGTGGCACAGTTGTCCCTGCTGGAGCTTTCCTGCATCCTCTCGTTCTCTGTCGATTAGGCAATTAATGGTCTAGGCATGTACCTCGAGCACTGCTATCCCATCTAACTGAATTTCCATTGTTCTCTGCCCCAGACCTGTTTGATCCAATTGGGCCCCCTCAGCTTGAATTATGAGCTCCCTTATAACCCTCCTGAGTTGTTCCACATTCTCGTTTACCCTTTGTATATCTAAAGAATTGATTCAAGAAGTCCCAGTATTGATCCCTGTGATTACATCATTTCATATTTTTCTCTTGTATCTATGAAATGGGTTCTGCCCCCTTATCCTTGTGGCCCCTGTGGCATCAGCAGCTTGACTTATCACAACATCAGTTAACATATTATACATATTCTCGGCCTGCTCTGAGCACTGCTCCAGCATCCGGATGCCTGAGACATTGATCAGCGCTGGCACATTTTCATGCTTTACATTATCGTCCCCCATTCAACAGGACTATTCCATTGTTGGGTCCTTTTGCTATTAGACATTGAAGTTCTTTAGGGGTTATGAACATTGTTAAAGAGCGAGGTGTTGTCGGAGATCAGGGGCAAACATATGTACACTTCCCATCCGACATGTTGTACAATGCCCCATAGTTCATATAGTCCACATTAATACTCCTTTCATTAAAGCGTTGTGCATCCGTCACCAGGTCTTTGTTCTTCCTCTCCGGTCGTTGTCCCAAGCCTCCAGATATTAGCATCAGGTCCCACGGCCACTGTATTCCGTTCCTTCCCATTCTCCACTAGTGGTTATATCTGTAATTTAAACACACTGCCCTGGTGGTCACCAGGTGTTAGTACTTGTCCATGTTGTGAGTATCCCCTGATGAGGGATACATATCTATCTGTGGGGACTGAATACGTCCTGGGGAATCAAGCAGTTAATTTATATTCTTATCGTCTCTACTCTTTCGAAATTATCTATATGGGCCCATTGTGCTCGGGCTTCGTTCCCCACAATCCTTGCCCAGTTAGTAGCCCATCTAATAATAATCCAAATGCCTATCAATAATACCATTATTCCCAGCCCCCTGAGTAGTCCATTCTCAAGTGTTTTCTTCCATTCCCGGTATCTCTTTGCTTACCAGGTGGTGTTTATTTCAGGGTCTGTCATTTGCTGTTGTCTTTATATACCTTCAGGTGGGACCAATGTTTCCATCGGCCCTTCCCTTTACCATTACTTTATCTCCCACAACAGGCACCTTTGTCTGTTCCTCTTTCATGTCTGTTTCTATAGAACCTCCTGCCTCCACTCATACAGTTGTCTGCATAACCCCTTCAAAAATCTTTTAACCCTTTCTCTTGCAGTTCCTATTTCCTCACTACCTGCTACAATGTCCCCTAGCAACCTCATCACCCTTCCTGTCATTATTAAGGTGTTTAATTTATCCTGATTATTATAAAGTCATTTTCTCTATGTGAGCTGTCTCACTGTACTGGCTGCATTAACCATTTCATGCCATGCTGTCAGTAAACATGTTTGACACCCGTTCGTCAGTGCATTTCACCATGCATTTTGCATGTTAGTGGCTCTGCATGTAACAAATCACATCTGCACACCTGCACTGGTATCCCAGTGTCATGCCGCATGTTCTCAACTCTCAGCTGATCTTATCAAAAGATCAAAAATGGCCAGACTTTCAAATGTAGATCTCTTAAAAACTCATATCTCCAACAGAAAACTATCAATTGCCAGTCTAATCTACACTTTCCTGACTTTCACTGGAAAATTCTAGGCTTCTTGAAAATTTCACACTATATTAATTTAGCTGTTTGAATTCTAATTTCACCATTGTTTATCCCCAGAATTCCTTTATTAGCTCTTGCATCAGCCAGATCTAATTGCCAATTCCGATTAATTATAATTCTATTTCATTTTGAGCCCTGGAGAACCTTTACAATCAATACTTATAATTCCTGAAAACAGAAATCAAACATTTCCGTTTGATTCCAGGCATTACTATATATTGTTTGTTTGTTTTTTTACCTTAGATGACATTTTAATTCCTTAAATAACTTGCTAAATTAAACTGGATTTTCAACATCTCAGATTATTCCACATTCAAATAACAGTAAATTTCCCTTTGAGTGCTTTAAATAACCACTCATATCAATTTAAATGTTGTTTATCGGTTGCAATTTCTTATGCCCAGACTTGGAATTGCATTTTTTTACACGAAAGACAGAAGTGCTTGCAACTATCTCTCCTTCTCAAGACTTTTCTCTCATTGATAAAGATAGCTGCAGCAAGGTTAATTTCTTTGCTTGTTTCCAAGGGGGCGGAGCAAAGCATTCTCGGCTGCTCGCTTTAAGTAACCCTTTTTGTTCCCTTATCGAAAAGAACTAAATTCCATTTTAAACTCTTTTTTTGGTATCCTTAGGGTTTTAAAGCAACAAAATCATTAGGAACATAATCAACTTCAAAGGAAACCATCTCCATCAGAAAAGAGGGCATTTTAGATTAAACTCCAATTGTTTCCAAACTTTTAGCATCTTTTGTAAGAGATTTCTAGTCCAAGGATTTTTTTATATGACCAAGATGATTCCAAATTCCAGTTCATGTCAATAAACATTTAAAAGTTTTCCTCAACTTAACAGGTTAGTTAACCTTAACAGTATAAATTTAATTCAGACTTATTAACTGAAAATACTTATTAACTACACACAGAACAGGCGCTTTTTCAAATGACTATTAAAACCAAAAACTAAAGAAAAAGTTATTTAACATTCTTACAACAAAAGACTTAACACCAGCTTCTTCCACAAACTTTAATCTTTCCCATAACTCCTTTGGTTATCCTTCTCTCCCTTAAGACAATATTCAATCTTTTGACATTTGCTACTTAAAAACAGTCAGTAAAACATGTCTTCAAGTTTAGACTGCAAAATAAAGCAATAGCAGAGTTTCCAATTAAAGCAGTGTTTTAAACTTCAAATTGGATTTCTGCCAGACATCTTCAGACCTTCAAGGCTGAAGCTTATCTCTTAGAAAATTGTTCATTGCCTTTTCACAGTTGCAAAACCAAACTTAAAATAAAACATTAACAAAGTATAATTCAAGTTTATATCCCATTCCTGGGTGCACAATCTTAAATTGAAATGAACATACTCAACAATCACTTTTCACACTCATTCAATTCCAGACAACTTAACAGACCTCATGCTTTCAACATTAAAGCCAGACAACAAAGAGTTAACGATAGTCAGTTCTGCAGAACACCAAGTTCGACAGAACACAAGCAGCACATCCCAAGGGCATTCATTTCATTCGTGGAAGCTTCCAGCATTCACACATTCGAATCAAAAGACACAGTAACTTGTTTTTACTCGAAAACGTAGTCTTTTATGTCACTCTGCCATAAACTTAGTGAATGCTTTTCTTCTTTTTGTCACCACTCCCTTTGTTTTGCAGGAGGGTCATGGGGATTCCAATTAGACCGAATCATTTTGCTTATAAGCTTCTTATTATTGGTTGCGAAATAATGGTTCAGGGACCCCTTGGGTCCTCACTCGAGCTCCATTTTGTCACTGGCTATATTTAGGTAAGTTGTGTCGTCAATTAGCTTTAATCTCTGAGGTTGGCTCTGCTATTCCATGTGACTTGTAGTTCCTTGCCTACTCTCAGAGGTTCGCCTTATTACCCAGCGCAACTTGTAGTAAACTACCTGCTCTCAAAGGTTCACATGACTGCCTGGCGCAACTTGTAATAAAACTATCTATTCTCAGAGGTCCACTCCCTTCCAGCACAACTTGTAATAGACCATAGACCGTCCCGTCTCTTTGCCGTCTGTCGGGTCGCAATATATTATTCTAACAATACTGCCCGACAACACTTCTAGACGAACAACCTACCACTGTTTGATGGCTGATTGGACTCCTTTTACATGCTCAGATATCTCAGGCACACAATACCACCTGGTCCCAGGATTGTGAGTAAATATACTCACCCAGTCCTCCGTCGATGGTGGGCGATCCTCGATATCCTGCCGAATACGCCAATTGTTAGAGTGGAATGACGAAGTCAAATCACTCGATACTCAGGGTCCGTTCCAATCGTCAAATGGTTTATTGAATTTTACACCAGTGGGGAGCAAGACGCTGGGCTTACCATGGGCTCCTCCACGGATCAAAGGAAAATCCACAACGGATATACAGCGATTTACTTGTACTTCTTTCAATGTAGTATAGTGTATTCGCTGCTCACAGTGTGGTCTCCTCTACATTGTGGAGACCAAGCGCAGACTGGGTGACCGCTTTACGGAACATCTCCGCTCAGTCCGCAAGCAGGACTCTCAGCTTCCGGTTGCTTGCCATTTCAACACTCCCCCCTGCTCTCATGCTCACATCTCTGTCCTGGGATTGCTGCAGTGTTCCAGTGAACATCAACGCAAGCTCGAAGAACAGCATCTCATCTACCGATTAGGCACACTACAGCCTGCCGGACTGAACATTGAGTTCAATAATTTCAGAGCATGACAGTCCCCCATTTTACTTTCATTTTTAGTTATTTTTTTCTTCCTTTTTTTTACATTCTATTTTACATTTTTTACAATTTTTTTTTGCATTTAGTTCATTTCATCTCAGTTTGTTCAGTTTGCTTACCCACTGTTTTTTTTCAGGTTTGCACTTGCTGCTGTTCAATATTCAGTGTATTAACAGCTAATCAGTACTAATGCTTTCTCTTTCAACACACCATTAACATATTCTTTGCCTTTGCTCTGTGACCTTTTGGTTAGCTATGTGGCCTGGTCCAATCTAGACCTCCTTTGTTATCTCTTGCCCCACCCCCACCTCACTTGCTTATAACCTGTGACTTTTCTAATATTTGTCAGTTCCGATGAAGGGTCACTGACCCGAAACGTTAACTCTGCTTCTCTTTCCACAGATGCTGCCAGACCTGCTGTGTGGTTCCAGCATTTCTTGCTTTTATTACGGATATACAGTTACTCAGCCCATCCTGGCTGGACACAATCCAATCATAACGGTTATTGATTACATACATTACATTCATTACCAATAAAATTACTGATTAGGTATCATGTGGTTGTGGGGATAGTTTGTGGTCGCCCCTGACCATCTCAGGATGTTTACCAGGCCCCCTTATCAACTATCCTTGAGTCTTCACAATGAATCTTTCTACCTCTGTCAGGCCTGTTTTCCTAGCTGCTTTGTGCAGTCTGTAATTAGACAGAGCAGCTGTCTTATGCACTGATATGAGGGGCCCTCTTTGGTCAGCCTAATTGCCTGTGCTAAGCAGTACCATGCTCAAGGCTGCAAGCTAACTAACTTGTCCCACAATGCCTTGGGTAAATACTCCATTTTTTAACAAAATGTGGCTACACTTTCATCTTGTATATATGTCTATATTTATTTCGCTACATCGGCCACAATTATCCCCCAACAATCCCTCCTTTCAGTAAAGGACTGCCCCTAGTCCTATTAACTGACATACCTACTTTATCATTCCCGTTTTAACCCTGTCCGGTATTCCCTGACTCTACGTGCTGGTCAATCACGTGATTTCAGGAATCCTGGTCACTTAACTCAAATCAATATGTCCCAAATTATCGTGACCCTTTGAAGTTAACCTCCTGTGTTGTTCTTTTACCAAGGCCTTTGCTTTCTTTCTCATAGTATATCGTCTGCATGATCTACAAGCCAATACACCCCAGGCGAGAGCCAGTATCAATTCTACCCTCCCCAACACATGTGTTATTATCCTAATCCAAGGGTGGATGTTGACATTCATCCCCCAATCCCATACTTTCTCCCACCAGCTTGGGCTTTGAAATTCCCATTCAGTATCTTCTTTGAGAACCTTTATTTTACTCCGTAGCTGGTGGTCGAGCTTCACTGACTGACCTACTCTGTCCCTTAACTCACTCAGCTCATCCACTAGCTGTGGGATTGGGGCCTGCTCCAGCTCTTTATAGACTTGAAGATGATCATGGAGATGATCAGTTGCATTCATGGTTTCCAGCCCCCGCTGTTGGATATAAACTATCCAATGGGTAAATACCCCATTTTGTAACAATATGTGGCTACACTTTCATCTTGTATATATGTATATATTTATTTAGCTGCATCAGCCACAATTTTCCCCCAACATACTCAAGGCCTCTATTAAACTTTATTAAACACAAGATCGCGTATGCTTTGTTAACCACTCTCTCAATATGTCCTGCTAACTACAAAGCTGAAATGCTCCAGCCCAGGCAACATCCTGGTGAATCTCCTCTGCCTTAACCCTGGGTGCTCCACTTTTGATCCATGTCCTGGGAAACATTTGTCAGAGGATTCTGCTTCTGCTCAGCGTTATACAAAATGAATCAAATTAGACATTTAATAAAATTCAGACCTGATAAGAAAGTTTAAGAGATCCAACGGTGAAGCAATAACTTAATCTAACAAACAAAAGTAAACATGGTGGATGTTGTTTAGTCTACTCTCGCACAATTTTACATGTCACATTGAAACTGGAGTGAAATATGTTTCTGCTCATTATACCGGAACACGTTAATTGCAGGCAGAATTCAGAAGATTGCACTGTGACAAAATGTTTCGTCTGTCAAAAGCCACTGTGTAAGCATTCTAAAGTTACACTGAATAATTTCATACGTATTTGTGTCACCAAACCACAGGCTTTTTAAGAGTGCCTGCAAGAGCTTCGGAAACACATGTGCAGACACTAAATCCAATTGAATAAAACAATGTCTATTTAATGCTGAGATTGTCATTTAATTAAGCTTTCCTTGACATTGTGTTCGAATTTGTTTGGCTGTGAGACAAAGGGCTGTAAAATGCAGTTCCGTCGCACTCATATTGTCAGTGCTACAGATGCCATTTTGAGTGCAAAATGGTGCCAGCAAAATGACACCAGTGCTGCACACACACACACACTTCTAGTGCGGCCCACTGCTGGATACCATTTTGACCAAGACATTAGGGTGGGTCAGGAATTGTACAGCAGAAGCTTGCAGAGTAGGCAGATTGCCAAGTCAGCCAACATGTAACACTGATTTGACTACAGCGGTGCCATTTTCAAACTCAACACCAGCTAATACTCTCATATAACCTTGCACAGCTGAACATGCGCTCAGCAGCAGGAGAAACACCCCACCCCCACCACCACCTTATTTAAAAAGATCATCAACTACTTTCAGTTAAGTTGCTGATTGATTTCTACTGACTTTTGCTGGGTTAGTAGAAGTGTTTGGTGGCTGGAGCCAGGATCCAGGCTAAGTGAGGTGGGGTCACCAGGGCCAGACCAGCAGGTCCAGGCGAGGGGAATGGGGAAGAGGGGGATGTTCAGTGCGAGTGGGGGAGCGCGGGTTACAGAGATAAAGTTTTTCCCAGTGGGGCCCTCCATGGGCCACAGATTGCAAAAGGAGGAGGCCCTCCCAAGCACAGAGAGAGGGTGCCTCGTTTTATTGGGCAACCTCCCCTTGTGCTGGAGGCCTCCCCGCCATTGGTTAAATCCTCACAGTGGCAGGAAGGGGCCCTTAATAGACCACGTAAGGGCCTCAATTGGCCTCTGGGCAGGAAGGCCGTGATCAGCCTATCCCAACTGCATTGTGACGAGGAGATGACAGGCCCTCCACCCCCTGCCTCCTGACGCAATTCTCTGGTCCCCGCCACCTCCAAACCCGTTTTGCGGACCCATAAAATTCCGCCCTGAGAGTCAGCAACCATAATCGTTGTTAGGCCAGAATTTTTCAAATGAAATTCTTCTGACTCAAAGTATCATGTTTACGTTCCTATCGTCGCACCTGTGTATAGGACCATTTTTCATAGATTAAGTGAACTTTCAAAAAGTAAATATTAATCAACTCAGTGACTCTTTGCATATTTTATTTCTCTCACTTCCTGATAAAATGATGATGAGAGAGACTGGATATTTCAGCAGTGACTGCTTGCTTGCCTTTTCTTCAATGTATCGGGGATGAGACCCAAGTCTGGTAATCTCCTTTTGTCAAGTGCAAAACTGGATCAGAGTTGGTGATTGGGGGGGCATAGGCTTACTTACTGTATTTTTATACATAAAACTGTGTAAAATAAGGTTGTTATAATAAGCTGACTTGTGGGGATAAAGCTCTGCAACTTAAATGAAAGTCATTTGAAAATTGCTGCTTTTAAGGGGAAGGGAATACAACCTTACACTGACAAAGTTAGATAAGAAAGAGGAGGCTCGAGTAGAACAGAACACTGGCATGGATGGGTTGGGCCGAATGGCCTGTTTGTGTGTTGTATATTTCATGTAATTCTATGTAAATCCACAATTAAGTCCTAACGCAATTCCGTTTTAAATATTCTTATTATCTTTGTCTCAACAGCAACCTGTAGTCGAGCAGAATGTGGGCAGAATCAGAGATGGGGCCACGATGGGACTCAGGAACAGGAGTAGGTTATTCAGCTCCTGCAGCCGATTTCACCATTCCATTAGATCATGGCTGATCTGTACCTCAACATCATTTACCTGTCTTTCTCCACATCCTTTGATACCATTACCTAACAAAAATCTATTGATTTCAGTCATGCAACTTCCAGTTGACCCAGCATTCATAACCTGTTGAAGGAAAGAGTTTCAGATTTCCAATACTCTTTGTGTGAAAAACTGGGGGGAGTTTTATGGGCCCTACAGAAATGGCTTTGGTGGCGGGCGGGGTGACTTAATTAGGCGTGATTTGATCTTTCGATTTTCTAACGGTAGGTTTTTTATTTTGCAATTAAGTCAGCGGCGTATTTGTGGTGATCTGGGGTTCAGCCTGCAGGGTGGCGGGTTGCAGCTTTCCATATCGTGAATACTCATTACCCTACAATTATTTCAGATTAAGTCCTACCTGCCAGATTAAGTTAGCAGCAAATGGTATTCCCGTGACACCCGGTTCACATTTATTTAAACGTGGCATAAACAAGTCAGCTTTGTGCAGTTGTGTCTGATGTTAGTGGTTTCATGTCTGGAACTCATCAGCACAAGGAAGACCAACATCGGAATCAATGTTTGTCTCCGGACTCGGCACCAACAAGGGCGAATCTTCTCAGGGATGGTGGGGAAGACATGGGGGCGGGGGGTGAAGGACAGGGTGGGGTCTCGGTTGGGTTGAGGAACAGAGGACGAAGGGGTGCAACGTCCAAGGTGTGAAGTCATTGTTATTGAAGCTGACGCTGGCTGAGGACAGGGGGCTGTGGAGGGATGAGGTGGAGGGAGGGGTGGTGGTGGGGGTAGATCTGAACAGAGCAGTAAACTATAGTCTTGAGGGCCCTGAAGGGAGGGATGAGTGCTGTTCATGTCGAGGTCCCATGGAGCGAAATCAGGATTTTGGCTGGCAGAGAGAATGGTCACAGTCGCAGGGGCAATTGGATTTCGTAGGGGGGATTGTCGAGACTTAGAGCTGGGTATTCAATTATATCACAGGGAGGGAAATGGGACTCGGCAATGACATCAAGTTGGATTTGAGGAGGATCAAGCGTGAGAGTCAGCTGTTGGATGGTGATGGAGCAGGAGCACGAGGGAGGGATGGCATGAATAAATTGATAATGATCTGGTCCAAGGTAATGGGATCACAGCAGGAAGGTGTAGGGTAATGTTGGGTGGGTCAAGGGTGATGGGTACAGGCTGGAATGTGGCAGGAGGAGGTTAGAAGGTGGGGAAACCCGCCTAGCTTGACACACGCACCATTTTTTCGAAAGATAGCACAAACCAAGTGTTCAGACAAGGATCGAAACATAGAAACATAGAAAATGGGAGCAGGAGTAGGCCATTTGTCCCTTTGAGCCTGCTCTGCTAATCATAGCTGATCATCCAACTCGGTAACCTGTTCCCAATTTCACCCCATACCCTTTCATCCCTTTAGACCCAAGAGCTATATCGAACTCCTTCTTGAAAACATTCAATGTTTTGGCCTCAACTGCTTTCTGTGGTAGTGAATTCCACATGCTCACCAGTCTCTGGGTGAAGAAATCCCTCCTCATCTCAGCCCTGAAAGGTTTATCCCGTATCCTTAAACTATGCCCCCTGGTTCTGGACTCCCCCACCATCGGGAATGTCCTTCCTGCATTGACCCTGTCAAGTCCTGTTAGAATTTTAAAGGTTTCTATGAGATCCCCCCTCACTCTTCCGAACTCCAGCGAGTATAATCCTAACCGACTCAATCTCTCCTCATACGTCAGTCCTGCCATCCCAGGAATCAGTCTGGTAAACCTTTGTTGCACTCCCTCTATAGCAAGAACACCCTTCCTCAGATAAGGAGACCAAAACTGCACACAATATTCCAGGTGTGGCCTCACCAAGGCCCTGTATAATTGCAGCAAGACATCCCTGCTCCTGTGCTCAAATCCTCTCGCTGTGAAGACCAACATACCATTTACCTGTTGCACCTGCATGCTTACCTTCAGCGACTGGTGTACAAAAACACCCAAGTCTCGCTACATATTCCCCTCTCTCAGTTTATAGCCATTCAGATAATAATGATGCCTTCCTGTTTTTGCTACCGAAGTGCATAACCTCACATTTATCCACATTATACTGCATCTGCCATATATTTGCCCACTCACTCAGCTTGTCCAAATCACCCTGAATCCTTTCTGCATCCTCCTCACAACTCACCCTCCCACCCAGTTTTGTGTCAACTGCAAATTTGGAGATATTACATTTTGTTCCCTCATCTAAATCATGAATGTATATTGTGAATAGCTGAGGTCCTAGCACCGATCCTTGCGGTACCCCACTAGTCACTGCCTGCTATTCGGAAAAAGACCCATTTATCCCTACTCATTTCCCATCCCTGGTCACCTTGCAGCCATGTCTCCGTAATCCCGACTATATCACACCCGTTTACATCTATTTGCGCGATTAATTCATCCACTTTATTGCGAATGCTATAGTTGCACATCAATTGGCAGGAGACCAGTGATGGTGAGTGCGATCTCCTGCTGGGTGCAGTGTTTGCTACATAAAAGCTACCTGCCCATTACTTCCATGGTCTAGTTGACTGGCAAAAGAAGCCTTCTCATTTCAACATTTGAAAAGTTGCAAAGACATGGATCTCATACACTCAATTTGTCTCCTATCGAGGGAAGGATAGCAGAGGAAGAGACTGAGGAGGGATCTCGGCGATAATGGATGATGCCTCAACAGGAGCAGCAGGCAGCACAAGAGGGTGAGGCTGCTCAGAATGAAGCCATCCAGGAAAGGCATTATCGAAGACAGGCACTGGTGTGTCATCAAATCCTCAGGACATGGACAATTCCCTTCAAATGTCAGAGAGGCAGTGGCAGAGATACTTGAGGATGTTATGTGAAATGGTCACAGATATTTGTAGGATCCTTCAGCATTACCTGGGTTTTGGTCAGAATCCAATGCCAGTTGCCCTCAAGGTTTTTGCTGCATTCAATTTCTTGGTGCTTTCCAGGGTTCAATGGGAAACATATGTGTCATATCACAGTCTGCAACCCATAGCTGCATCAAAGAGGTGACCAATGCCTATTTCATCGTGCAAATAATTGCATCCATTTGCCCATCGATGAGGATGACCAGGCAGCAAGGTCAAGGGCCTTCGGTGCCATCGGTCATTCCCTAGAGTGTAAGGGGTGATCAACTGCACTCATGTGGCCATTAGAGTCCCCTAGGACCAGACTGTTGTATTTTTCAATCGCAAAGGCTTCCACTCATTGAGTGTACAACTAGCTTGTGACCGGAAGAGAAAAATCATGCCGGTGTGTGCTCCTTTCCCAGGGAGATGTCACAAATCATACATTTTGTAGATATCACAGCTGCCAAAATTTGTTGAAGTCCAGCCCAAGTTGATGGCTGGATTCTGGGTGACATGGATTATCCCCTTTGGACATGGGTAATTACACCAGTGTTTCTCAATGGAAATAGTATCCTCCATCCAGGCATTACCCCAGTGCGGCACCCCCACAGTGCAGCTGAAGAGAGGTACAATGCTTCTCACACCCATCCAACAGAGCCCTCATCAAACACACCATTGGCAATGCTCAAAATGTGCTTCCGCTGCCTGGACTGGTCTGGAGGGGGTCTTCAATAGGCGCCACGTAGGGTCTCATGAATAATCATTGTCTGCTGTGCATTGCACAACCTGGCAAATTGTGCAGATACATTTTGCATGTGGACGAACAGGAGGAACAGCATTCCTCCTCAGATAAGGCTGACAATGAGGAGTATGAGGTGGAAGACAGCAATGCAAATGAGATTGAGATGGATGTAAGAGTCATGGAGAGAGGTGCAAGGGACATCAGAGAGAACCTCATTTTTGCGCGTTTCAGCTAAGATTGGGGCATTTGATAAATTAAAGCTACAAGGGAAAAGAGAAAACCTCAAACAATGTTCACATATCCCTGTGAGCTGATTCAATGCTGGAATCTAGAAGTAGGCCTCTTTTAACAGCAACACTTGAACCTGTAGTGGAGTTGTGTTTAACGCCCTGTCTGCTATCACCTTCACTGAAAACAACTTGCGTCTCAATGGAAATAGTGTCCTCCATCCAGCCATTGCCCCTCAAACAGAGGAGACTGCAACATTGCAGCACTTTGTTGTGATCAGCACATGAAATTGGATCTGCGTTATAAGGGAGTCGGAACATGTCCCATTGCAAAGTATGTAAGTGAGGGGCCACATATCATACATAGAAAGGCGTGTTGCTGAGGAATAAACTGCAAATTCTTCAAGTGACAAACAGCCGTCACTCAAGACTGAAAATTCAAATGTCAAGGAGAAAAACAGACTGGACAGTTTCAAAAAAGCTTTGCAAGCATTAATGTATGTCAGCCAGGGAACTCCA
Organism: Heterodontus francisci; assembly: GCF_036365525.1. Taxonomy (NCBI): domain Eukaryota; kingdom Metazoa; phylum Chordata; class Chondrichthyes; order Heterodontiformes; family Heterodontidae; genus Heterodontus; species Heterodontus francisci. The sequence goes on along the minus strand of NC_090400.1, from coordinate 5,726,416 downwards.
AGAATCATTTCCCTTTTCAGCTGAGACATGTTGAATGATGTAAGAGAGTGTATCAAAAATGGAAGTCAGTAGATGTGTTCGGAAAGATTATACATCTATTTACATTATTTATCAGCCGTGCCACCTTTGTGCTCATAACTGCTTAATTTTTTGTTTTCTACAACTACAACATGGTGCTACTCCGACATTAGCAGCTGAAGTGGAGACAGTCTGCTCAGTGCGCTGCCCCATTGCTGTGGATGACCGTGGCGGGCGTCCTCTGGCTCCATCCTACTGCGGGTCTGCAGCATTGGTACTTGAGCATCTCCCTTGTGCTCACCTCCTGGAGGTAAGGGGGTCAACGTTGGGGGCGGGGAGAGGACAAGATGCTGCTACCATAGGAGTGTCCTGAGAGGAAGTCACCTGTCAGCTGGCAGGCACTCCTCCTCCATATGTGTGCACAATGGCACCTGCCTGTCTCCCTGAGGGGAAGGAGCACCTGGAGGGAGGTCCAGGTTCCCTGTCCTCTCGCTTAGACTCTGCTGCATGGAGCCCATGGCAACAGCGATGGAGAGCAGGTCAGATTGCATATGGCTCGAGTGGTCAACCAGACTCACCACGGAGCTCACCAGACTCTCAACTGGAGAAGCCACACACTCAAATGCTTGGGACATGGCAGACATCATGGCTTGCATGGACTCCTCCACGGAACGAGTGAAGCCAGGCATGACCTCAGGCATCTCTGACATATTTTCCACATGGCTTTGCTGCACATCCAGCAGACGTTTCACAGCAACAAACAGAGGATCATCATGAGTGTGGGGCTGAGCAGGGGCCTGGTCCCCAGCAGTCATCCGATTGTCAGGTGACCTGGCTGGCACATGCTCCCTCAGCTGCTGGGATGTGTCTGTGTTGTACACATCAGCTGGTGACCCAGATTCTAATCTTAAACCCCCTGTGGACCGTGTGGATGTGTCTGCACTGGCGAAGGTGGAAGAAGAGGCAGGTGACAGTGCACCCTCTGGGGCGTTGGCTTCATCTTCCTCCCCAGGGATGGAGTCTTGGGCTTTGCGATGTTCTGAGACTCCAGTGTGGGCACCTGCAGTGGAGACACAAACAGAGGCACAGAGAAAATGAGTTCACACCCTTTCCTTTGGTTTGCACATATGGCTGCCAGACTGAAGATGACACTCCATTCTTACGCCTTGAGGATCCAGCCTCACTATCTGTGATGGCTCTGCCTCCCTCCTCTCTTGCTATTTCTACAACCTCCTCTTCAGCCAGTGTCAGTACTCTGATGTCTGGGACACCTTCACCTGTCTTTTCCTGCTCCCGCTGGTTGGTGGTGCATTTATCCTGCAGGGAACAGTCCAGACTTAATGACATCTCAAGAGATGCATCACACCCATTGTATAAATGCATCAACGTCACTCATTCAGGACTGGCTTTGACACGACAGATCCAAGCACATAAAAAGTGCCAATCTTCAACTTTCAGCAATCATTTAGTGCTTGACACCAAGGATGCTCATGCATTCCACTGCATTCCTTGTCTGCCCTCTGTCTTTAAACATACGGAGCCAAGGAGAAAAAACAATGGAACAGCATCGGCAAGACCACTTAACCTTGCCAATTTGTGCAAGTCATTGATACGTTTCCGACATTGAACCCAGGTTTGTTGAGTAACCTCCTTGAGACCTCCTTCGCTATCTCCATCTAGGCTGCCTTGGTCAGGTGGGAGGGTCTTCTGACTCCATCTACAGGGAAGAGGACCTCCTGCCTTTCCCTGACAGCCTGCAGGAGAACCCGCAGGGAGGCATCACTGAACCATGGGGTAGGGCGTTGCCTGCTGGCTGACTTACTTTTCGCTCTTGCTGTCGTCAAAAAAAAATATGGGGAGTTGGTGCTGTGTTTAAAAAATTAACAATGGAAAAAGCAATTAAAACGAAGTAAAAGATTAAATGGCGGTAAATTTGAAGACACTTACATAACACGAAGTCTGCTAATCCTTGAGGCTTGGAACACAGAAAGATTTATAGCCATGGTGTTCATGGTGCTAGATTGAGTGACGGTGCGTTCCACCAATGAAAGTCTGTCCCTGCCGCATGATCACACGTGTGTCCTGTGCCCGTCGTAGCTCCATTGATTTGCATGTAAAATTGCGTGCAAAACGGGTAAAACAGCAGAAGCAGAAGTTCCACCAACATCCGGTCCTGCCATCGGGAATGCCACGGGACTCAGCCATGGTTCCTGTATCTTAGTTCTTTTTCTTTGGTCCATACCTTATTTTAGTCTATATTTATGGATATGTAATTACCTTTTGTCTGTTTAAGGTTTTTTTAAGTGAACTGTCCAGTTCCCTCTCCCCCTCCATTATATATTGGAATGTCTCCAACCCCCAGTCCTGTTCAATGATTCTGAGCCGTAGAGATTTGAGATGGAGACATCTACTGCAGATGTGTTTGCTCAGGACTGTCTCACTGGCCACGAACTCCCACATTCTGCAGTCCAGACGCACAATCTGCTCTGACATATCCTAGTCGGCATTATTTGTATCTAATTTGGTTTGTTGTAAGTTTTTTTTCTTTTTCTACACTAACCTGCACTAAGCACTAAAACACGAGACTTACTTACTGCCTCAAGTTGACATAAACTACCGCAAGTCTGGCAGCATCTGTGGAAAGAGAAGCAGAGTTAACGTTTCGGGTCAGTGACCCGAAACGTTAACTCTGCTTCTCTTTCCACAGATGCTGCCAGACCTGCTGAGTGAATCCAGCATTTCTTGTTTTTGTTTCAGATTTCCAGCATCCGCAGTATTTTGCTTTTATAAACTACCGCAATTGTTCAAGTCAAAATGAAGCCCCTCCTTCCCCCTCTGCACCACATTCCCAGCTTCCCACTGAATTAACATTGCACTCTGCACTACAGCAGAAATCTTCTACTTTTATTTACCTTTGAAGACACACCCATGTTACAATTGCTCAGCCAGCTTGCAGCACCCAGTAATTACCCCATGTTCAGGCAAACACTTACAACTGATCGACTGGTAGCTGTTTAACTGCTAACTGCCTTGTTGCTATTAAATTTCAATGTTAAATTCTAAATGTTGAGACTCAATTTCAGTCTGACCCACTCACCGACTGCTTCGTAAATTATAAACTTTTCACTCCGTTCACAATGTGTTGCGATGGAGCTGTGTAAAATGATAGTTCGGCCACAGCTGGAGTACTGTGTACAGTTCTGGTCACCACACTATAGGAAGGATGTGATTGCACTGGAGAGGGTGTCGAAGAGATTCACCAGGATGTTGCCTGGGCTGGAGCATTTCAGCTATGAAGAGAGACTGGATAGGCTAGGGCTGTTTTCCTTCGAGCAGAGGAGGCTGAGGGGGCACCTGATTGAGGTATACAAATTTATGAGGGGCATAGATAGGGTAGATAGGAAGAAACTTTTTCCCTCAGCAGAGGTGTCAATAATGTGGGGGCATAGATATAAGGTAAGGGGGCAGGAGGGGATTTGAGGAAAAATTCTTTCACCCAGAGGTTGGTTGGGATCTGGAACGCACTGCTTGAAGGGGTGGTAGAGGCAGCAACCCTCACTACATTTAAGTAGTATTTAGATGAGCACTTGAAATGCCATAGCATACAAGGCTGCGGGACAAATGCTGGGAAATGGGATTAGAATAGATACGTACTTGATGGCCAGCGCGGACACGATGGGCTGAAAGGCCTGTTTCTGTCCTGCATAACTCTAAGACTCTATGCATTCAGTTAATGTTGCAATCTGTGGTTACGCTGTGTGCTACAGTTCTCCATAAGGAGGATGAAAGACAGGAAGGTGGGGGACGGGGAGGCAGCAGTATTGATCAAGGATAATATTACAGATCCAGAGAGGGATGATTTGGCAGAGGTTCAGACTGAATCTTTTTGGTTAGACTTAAGAAACAGAAAGAGCTGTAAAATTGCTGGATGTTTACTGTAGACCCCGAAATAGTGGGAAAGAGATAGAGACGTTTAAAAGCGTTTCAAATGTGTCTATTCATGTCCATGTTACCTTAAAAAAGCTTAGTTTAAGAGCCTCCTCCAACAACTGCAAATGGGCACAATTAGCGGAAATTCGCCATGGTGATTAATTCAACCGTGGTCGTGACCTGTTTTGTGGCAGGGCCGGCTCCGAATGCGATCCTTTTTAAACCAGGGAACTGTATTTGCACATCAGATTCCTTGATCTTTTATGCTGCTTTGGCTCATTTTAGGCGGAATGTGGTGAAGAAGCAGCTCAACCGAGCGGAAACTCCAGGCCAGAAAGTCATATCAAAGTTTTCTGATGATAGAAAACTTATCGATGTTGTCAATAGTGAGCAGGATAATAGCAGACTTCAGGAGGACAGAGATTGGTAAAATGGGCAGGGATAATGGCAACAACACAGCATCTTGTATTGAGAGAGCACCTTTAACATTATTAAACATCCCAAGGAGCAACACAGGAGCATAATGTGGTGACACTCGAGTCTCAGAACATCGCAAAGCCCAAGACTCCATCCCTGGGGAGGAAAATGAAGCCAACGCCCCAGAGGGTGCACTGTCACCTGCCTCTTCTTCCACCTTCGCCAGTGCAGACACATCCACATGGCCCATGGGGGTTTAAGATTAGAATCTGGGTCACCAGCTGGTGTGTACAATACAGACACGTCCCAGCAGCTGAGGGAGCATGTGCCAGCCAGGTCACCTGACAATCGGATGGCTGCTGGGGACCAGGCCCCTGCTCAGCCCCACACTCATGATGATCCTCTGTTTGTTGCTGTGAAACGTCTGCTGGATGTGCAGCAAAGCCATGTGGAAAATATGTCAGAGATGCCTGAGGTCATGCCTGGCTTCACTCGTTCCGTGGAGGAGTCCATGCAAGCCATGATGTCTGCCATGTCCCAAGCATTTGAGTGTGTGGCTTCTCCAGTTGAGAGTCTGGTGAGCTCCGTGGTGAGTTTGGTTGATCACTCGAGCCATATGCAATCTGACCTGCTCTCCATCGCTGTTGCCATGGGCTCCATGCAGTAGAGTCTAAGCGAGAGGACAGGGAACCTGGACCTCCCTCCAGGTGCTCCTTCCCCTCAGGGAGACAGGCAGGTGCCATTGTGCACACATATGGAGGAGGAGTGCCTGCCAGCTGACAGGTGACTTCCTCTCAGGACACTCCTATGGTAGCAGCATCTTGTCCTCTCCCCGCCCCCAACGTTGACCCCCTTACCTCCAGGAGGTGAGCACAAGGGAGATGCTCAAGTACCAATGCTGCAGACCCGCAGTAGGATGGAGCCAGAGGACGCCCGCCACGGTCATCCACAGCAATGGGGCAGCGCACTGAGCAGACTGTCTCCACTTCAGCTGCTAATGTCGGAGTAGCACCATGTTGTAGTTGTAGAAAACAAAAAATTAAGCAGTTATGAGCACAAAGGTGGCACGGCTGATAAATAATGTAAATAGATGTATAATCTTTCCGAACACATCTACTGACTTCCATTTTTGATACACTCTCTTACATCATTCAACATGTCTCAGCTGAAAAGGGAAATGATTCTTGGAGTTCCCTGGCTGACATACATTAATGCTTGCAAAGCTTTTTTGAAACTGTCCAGTCTGTTTTTCTCCTTGACATTTGAATTTTCAGTCTTGAGTGACGGCTGTTTGTCACTTGAAGAATTTGCAGTTTATTCCTCAGCAACACGCCTTTCTATGTATGATATGTGGCCCCTCACTTACATACTTTGCAATGGGACATGTTCCGACTCCCTTATAACGCAGATCCAATTTCATGTGCTGATCACAACAAAGTGCTGCAATGTTGCAGTCTCCTCTGTTTGAGGGGCAATGGCTGGATGGAGGACACTATTTCCATTGAGACGCAAGTTGTTTTCAGTGAAGGTGATAGCAGACAGGGCGTTAAACACAACTCCACTACAGGTTCAAGTGTTGCTGTTAAAAGAGGCCTACTTCTAGATTCCAGCATTGAATCAGCTCACAGGGATATGTGAACATTGTTTGAGGTTTTCTCTTTTCCCTTGTAGCTTTAATTTATCAAATGCCCCAATCTTAGCTGAAACGCGCAAAAATGAGGTTCTCTCTGATGTCCCTTGCACCTCTCTCCATGACTCTTACATCCATCTCAATCTCATTTGCATTGCTGTCTTCCACCTCATACTCCTCATTGTCAGCCTTATCTGAGGAGGAATGCTGTTCCTCCTGTTCGTCCACATGCAAAATGTATCTGCACAATTTGCCAGGTTGTGCAATGCACAGCAGACAATGATTATTCATGAGACCCTACGTGGCGCCTATTGAAGACCCCCTCCAGACCAGTCCAGGCAGCGGAAGCACATTTTGAGCATTGCCAATGGTGTGTTTGATGAGGGCTCTGTTGGATGGGTGTGAGAAGCATTGTACCTCTCTTCAGCTGCACTGTGGGGGTGCCGCACTGGGGTAATGCCTGGATGGAGGATACTATTTCCATTGAGAAACACTGGTGTAATTACCCATGTCCAAAGGGGATAATCCATGTCACCCAGAATCCAGCCATCAACTTGGGCTGGACTTCAACAAATTTTGGCAGCTGTGATATCTACAAAATGTATGATTTGTGACATCTCCCTGGGAAAGGAGCACACACCGGCATGATTTTTCTCTTCCGGTCACAAGCTAGTTGTACACTCAATGAGTGGAAGCCTTTGCGATTGAAAAATACAACAGTCTGGTCCTAGGGGACTCTAATGGCCACATGAGTGCAGTTGATCACCCCTTACACTCTAGGGAATGACCGATGGCACCGAAGGCCCTTGACCTTGCTGCCTGGTCATCCTCATCGATGGGCAAATGGATGCAATTATTTGCACGATGAAATAGGCATTGGTCACCTCTTTGATGCAGCTATGGGTTGCAGACTGTGATATGACACATATGTTTCCCATTGAACCCTGGAAAGCACCAAGAAATTGAATGCAGCAAAAACCTTGAGGGCAACTGGCATTGGATTCTGACCAAAACCCAGGTAATGCTGAAGGATCCTACAAATATCTGTGACCATTTCACATAACATCCTCAAGTATCTCTGCCACTGCCTCTCTGACATTTGAAGGGAATTGTCCATGTCCTGAGGATTTGATGACACACCAGTGCCTGTCTTCGATAATGCCTTTCCTGGATGGCTTCATTCTGAGCAGCCTCACCCTCTTGTGCTGCCTGCTGCTCCTGTTGAGGCATCATCCATTATCGCCGAGATCCCTCCTCAGTCTCTTCCTCTGCTATCCTTCCCTCGATAGGAGACAAATTGAGTGTATGAGATCCATGTCTTTGCAACTTTTCAAATGTTGAAATGAGAAGGCTTCTTTTGCCAGTCAACTAGACCATGGAAGTAATGGGCAGGTAGCTTTTATGTAGCAAACACTGCACCCAGCAGGAGATCGCACTCACCATCACTGGTCTCCTGCCAATTGATGTGCAACTATAGCATTCGCAATAAAGTGGATGAATTAATCGCGCAAATAGATGTAAACGGGTGTGATATAGTCGGGATTACGGAGACATGGCTGCAAGGTGACCAGGGATGGGAAATGAGTAGGGATAAATGGGTCTTTTTCCGAATAGCAGGCAGTGACTAGTGGGGTACCGCAAGGATCGGTGCTAGGACCTCAGCTATTCACAATATACATTCATGATTTAGATGAGGGAACAAAATGTAATATCTCCAAATTTGCAGTTGACACAAAACTGGGTGGGAGGGTGAGTTGTGAGGAGGATGCAGAAAGGATTCAGGGTGATTTGGACAAGCTGAGTGAGTGGGCAAATATATGGCAGATGCAGTATAATGTGGATAAATGTGAGGTTATGCACTTCGGTAGCAAAAACAGGAAGGCATCATTATTATCTGAATGGCTATAAACTGAGAGAGGGGAATATGTAGCGAGACTTGGGTGTTTTTGTACACCAGTCGCTGAAGGTAAGCATGCAGGTGCAACAGGTAAATGGTATGTTGGTCTTCACAGCGAGAGGATTTGAGCACAGGAGCAGGGATGTCTTGCTGCAATTATACAGGGCCTTGGTGAGGCCACACCTGGAATATTGTGTGCAGTTTTGGTCTCCTTATCTGAGGAAGGGTGTTCTTGCTATAGAGGGAGTGCAACAAAGGTTTACCAGACTGATTCCTGGGATGGCAGGACTGACGTATGAGGAGAGATTGAGTCGGTTAGGATTATACTCGCTGGAGTTCGGAAGAGTGAGGGGGGATCTCATAGAAACCTTTAAAATTCTAACAGGACTTGACAGGGTCAATGCAGGAAGGACATTCCCGATGGTGGGGGAGTCCAGAACCAGGGGGCATAGTTTAAGGATACGGGATAAACCTTTCAGGGCTGAGATGAGGAGGGATTTCTTCACCCAGAGACTGGTGAGCATGTGGAATTCACTACCACAGAAAGCAGTTGAGGCCAAAACATTGAATGTTTTCAAGAAGGAGTTCGATATAGCTCTTGGGTCTAAAGGGATGAAAGGGTATGGGGTGAAATTGGGAACAGGTTACCGAGTTGGATGATCAGCTATGATTAGCAGAGCAGGCTCAAAGGGACAAATGGCCTACTCCTGCTCCCATTTTCTATGTTTCTATGTTTCGATCCTTGTCTGAACACTTGGTTTGTGCTATCTTTCGAAAAAATGGTGCGTGTGTCAAGCTAGGCGGGTTTCCCCACCTTCTAACCTCCTCCTGCCACATTCCAGCCTGTACCCATCACCCTTGACCCACCCAACATTACCCTACACCTTCCTGCTGTGATCCCATTACCTTGGACCAGATCATTATCAATTTATTCATGCCATCCCTCCCTCGTGCTCCTGCTCCATCACCATCCAACAGCTGACTCTCACGCTTGATCCTCCTCAAATCCAACTTGATGTCATTGCCGAGTCCCATTTCCCTCCCTGTGATATAATTGAATACCCAGCTCTAAGTCTCGACCATCCCCCCTACGAAATCCAATTGCCCCTCCGACTGTGACCAATCTCTCTGCCAGCCAAAATCCTGATTTCGCTCCATGGGACCTCGACATGAACAGCACTCATCCCTCCCTTCAGGGCCCTCAAGACTATAGTTTACTGCTCTGTTCAGATCTACCCCCACCACCACCCCTCCCTCCACCTCATCCCTCCACAGCCCCCTGTCCTCAGCCAGCGTCAGCTTCAATAACAATGACTTCACACCTTGGACGTTGCACCCCTTCGTCCTCTGTTCCTCAACCCAACCGAGACCCCACCCTGTCCTTCACCCCCCGCCCCCATGTCTTCCCCACCATCCCTGAGAAGATTCGCCCTTGTTGGTGCCGAGTCCGGAGACAAACATTGATTCCGATGTTGGTCTTCCTTGTGCTGATGAGTTCCAGACATGAAACCACTAACATCAGACACAACTGCACAAAGCTGACTTGTTTATGCCACGTTTAAATAAATGTGAACCGGGTGTCACGGGAATACCATTTGCTGCTAACTTAATCTGGCAGGTAGGACTTAATCTGAAATAATTGTAGGGTAATGAGTATTCACGATATGGAAAGCTGCAACCCGCCACCCTGCAGGCTGAACCCCAGATCACCACAAATACGCCGCTGACTTAATTGCAAAATAAAAAACCTACCGTTAGAAAATCGAAAGATCAAATCACGCCTAATTAAGTCACCCCGCCCGCCACCAAAGCCATTTCTGTAGGGCCCATAAAACTCCCCCCAGTTTTTCACACAAAGAGTATTGGAAATCTGAAACTCTTTCCTTCAACAGGTTATGAATGCTGGGTCAACTGGAAGTTGCATGACTGAAATCAATAGATTTTTGTTAGGTAATGGTATCAAAGGATGTGGAGAAAGACAGGTAAATGATGTTGAGGTACAGATCAGCCATGATCTAATGGAATGGTGAAATCGGCTGCAGGAGCTGAATAACCTACTCCTGTTCCTGAGTCCCATCGTGGCCCCATCTCTGATTCTGCCCACATTCTGCTCGACTACAGGTTGCTGTTGAGACAAAGATAATAAGAATATTTAAAACGGAATTGCGTTAGGACTTAATTGTGGATTTACATAGAATTACATGAAATATACAACACACAAACAGGCCATTCGGCCCAACCCATCCATGCCAGTGTTCTGTTCTACTCGAGCCTCCTCTTTCTTATCTAACTTTGTCAGTGTAAGGTTGTATTCCCTTCCCCTTAAAAGCAGCAATTTTCAAATGACTTTCATTTAAGTTGCAGAGCTTTATCCCCACAAGTCAGCTTATTATAACAACCTTATTTTACACAGTTTTATGTATAAAAATACAGTTAGTAAGCCCACGCCCCCCCAATCACCAACTCTGATCCAGTTTTGCACTTGACAAAAGGAGATTACCAGACTTGGGTCTCATCCCCGATACATTGAAGAAAAGGCAAGCAAGCAGTCACTGCTGAAATATCCAGTCTCTCTCATCATCATTTTATCAGGAAGTGAGAGAAATAAAATATGCAAAGAGTCACTGAGTTGATTAATATTTACTTTTTGAAAGTTCACTTAATCTATGAAAAATGGTCCTATACACAGGTGCGACGATAGGAACGTAAACATGATACTTTGAGTCAGAAGAATTTCATTTGAAAAATTCTGGCCTAACAACGATTATGGTTGCTGACTCTCAGGGCGGAATTTTATGGGTCCGCAAAACGGGTTTGGAGGTGGCGGGGACCAGAGAATTGCGTCAGGAGGCAGGGGGTGGAGGGCCTGTCATCTCCTCGTCACAATGCAGTTGGGATAGGCTGATCACGGCCTTCCTGCCCAGAGGCCAATTGAGGCCCTTACGTGGTCTATTAAGGGCCCCTTCCTGCCACTGTGAGGATTTAACCAATGGCGGGGAGGCCTCCAGCACAAGGGGAGGTTGCCCAATAAAACGAGGCACCCTCTCTCTGTGCTTGGGAGGGCCTCCTCCTTTTGCAATCTGTGGCCCATGGAGGGCCCCACTGGGAAAAACTTTATCTCTGTAACCCGCGCTCCCCCACTCGCACTGAACATCCCCCTCTTCCCCATTCCCTTCGCCTGGACCTGCTGGTCTGGCCCTGGTGACCCCACCTCACTTAGCCTGGATCCTGGCTCCAGCCACCAAACACTTCTACTAACCCAGCAAAAGTCAGTAGAAATCAATCAGCAACTTAACTGAAAGTAGTTGATGATCTTTTTAAATAAGGTGGCGGTGGGGGTGGGGTGTTTCTCCTGCTGCTGAGCGCATGTTCAGCTGTGCAAGGTTATATGAGAGTATTAGCTGGTGTTGAGTTTGAAAATGGCACCGCTGTAGTCAAATCAGTGTTACATGTTGGCTGACTTGGCAATCTGCCTACTCTGCAAGCTTCTGCTGTACAATTCCTGACCCACCCTAATGTCTTGGTCAAAATGGTATCCAGCAGTGGGCCGCACTAGAAGTGTGTGTGTGTGTGCAGCACTGGTGTCATTTTGCTGGCACCATTTTGCACTCAAAATGGCATCTGTAGCACTGACAATATGAGTGCGACGGAACTGCATTTTACAGCCCTTTGTCTCACAGCCAAACAAATTCGAACACAATGTCAAGGAAAGCTTAATTAAATGACAATCTCAGCATTAAATAGACATTGTTTTATTCAATTGGATTTAGTGTCTGCACATGTGTTTCCGAAGCTCTTGCAGGCACTCTTAAAAAGCCTGTGGTTTGGTGACACAAATACGTATGAAATTATTCAGTGTAACTTTAGAATGCTTACACAGTGGCTTTTGACAGACGAAACATTTTGTCACAGTGCAATCTTCTGAATTCTGCCTGCAATTAACGTGTTCCGGTATAATGAGCAGAAACATATTTCACTCCAGTTTCAATGTGACATGTAAAATTGTGCGAGAGTAGACTAAACAACATCCACCATGTTTACTTTTGTTTGTTAGATTAAGTTATTGCTTCACCGTTGGATCTCTTAAACTTTCTTATCAGGTCTGAATTTTATTAAATGTCTAATTTGATTCATTTTGTATAACGCTGAGCAGAAGCAGAATCCTCTGACAAATGTTTCCCAGGACATGGATCAAAAGTGGAGCACCCAGGGTTAAGGCAGAGGAGATTCACCAGGATGTTGCCTGGGCTGGAGCATTTCAGCTTTGTAGTTAGCAGGACATATTGAGAGAGTGGTTAACAAAGCATACGCGATCTTGTGTTTAATAAAGTTTAATAGAGGCCTTGAGTATGTTGGGGGAAAATTGTGGCTGATGCAGCTAAATAAATATATACATATATACAAGATGAAAGTGTAGCCACATATTGTTACAAAATGGGGTATTTACCCATTGGATAGTTTATATCCAACAGCGGGGGCTGGAAACCATGAATGCAACTGATCATCTCCATGATCATCTTCAAGTCTATAAAGAGCTGGAGCAGGCCCCAATCCCACAGCTAGTGGATGAGCTGAGTGAGTTAAGGGACAGAGTAGGTCAGTCAGTGAAGCTCGACCACCAGCTACGGAGTAAAATAAAGGTTCTCAAAGAAGATACTGAATGGGAATTTCAAAGCCCAAGCTGGTGGGAGAAAGTATGGGATTGGGGGATGAATGTCAACATCCACCCTTGGATTAGGATAATAACACATGTGTTGGGGAGGGTAGAATTGATACTGGCTCTCGCCTGGGGTGTATTGGCTTGTAGATCATGCAGACGATATACTATGAGAAAGAAAGCAAAGGCCTTGGTAAAAGAACAACACAGGAGGTTAACTTCAAAGGGTCACGATAATTTGGGACATATTGATTTGAGTTAAGTGACCAGGATTCCTGAAATCACGTGATTGACCAGCACGTAGAGTCAGGGAATACCGGACAGGGTTAAAACGGGAATGATAAAGTAGGTATGTCAGTTAATAGGACTAGGGGCAGTCCTTTACTGAAAGGAGGGATTGTTGGGGGATAATTGTGGCCGATGTAGCGAAATAAATATAGACATATATACAAGATGAAAGTGTAGCCACATTTTGTTAAAAAATGGAGTATTTACCCAAGGCATTGTGGGACAAGTTAGTTAGCTTGCAGCCTTGAGCATGGTACTGCTTAGCACAGGCAATTAGGCTGACCAAAGAGGGCCCCTCATATCAGTGCATAAGACAGCTGCTCTGTCTAATTACAGACTGCACAAAGCAGCTAGGAAAACAGGCCTGACAGAGGTAGAAAGATTCATTGTGAAGACTCAAGGATAGTTGATAAGGGGGCCTGGTAAACATCCTGAGATGGTCAGGGGCGACCACAAACTATCCCCACAACCACATGATACCTAATCAGTAATTTTATTGGTAATGAATGTAATGTATGTAATCAATAACCGTTATGATTGGATTGTGTCCAGCCAGGATGGGCTGAGTAACTGTATATCCGTAATAAAAGCAAGAAATGCTGGAACCACACAGCAGGTCTGGCAGCATCTGTGGAAAGAGAAGCAGAGTTAACGTTTCGGGTCAGTGACCCTTCATCGGAACTGACAAATATTAGAAAAGTCACAGGTTATAAGCAAGTGAGGTGGGGGTGGGGCAAGAGATAACAAAGGAGGTCTAGATTGGACCAGGCCACATAGCTAACCAAAAGGTCACAGAGCAAAGGCAAAGAATATGTTAATGGTGTGTTGAAAGAGAAAGCATTAGTACTGATTAGCTGTTAATACACTGAATATTGAACAGCAGCAAGTGCAAACCTGAAAAAAAACAGTGGGTAAGCAAACTGAACAAACTGAGATGAAATGAACTAAATGCAAAAAAAAATTGTAAAAAATGTAAAATAGAATGTAAAAAAAAGGAAGAAAAAAATAACTAAAAATGAAAGTAAAATGGGGGACTGTCATGCTCTGAAATTATTGAACTCAATGTTCAGTCCGGCAGGCTGTAGTGTGCCTAATCGGTAGATGAGATGCTGTTCTTCGAGCTTGCGTTGATGTTCACTGGAACACTGCAGCAATCCCAGGACAGAGATGTGAGCATGAGAGCAGGGGGGAGTGTTGAAATGGCAAGCAACCGGAAGCTGAGAGTCCTGCTTGCGGACTGAGCGGAGATGTTCCGTAAAGCGGTCACCCAGTCTGCGCTTGGTCTCCCCAATGTAGAGGAGACCACACTGTGAGCAGCGAATACACTATACTACATTGAAAGAAGTACAAGTAAATCGCTGTATATCCGTTGTGGATTTTCCTTTGATCCGTGGAGGAGCCCATGGTAAGCCCAGCGTCTTGCTCCCCACTGGTGTAAAATTCAATAAACCATTTGACGATTGGAACGGACCCTGAGTATCGAGTGATTTGACTTCGTCATTCCACTCTAACAATTGGCGTATTCGGCAGGATATCGAGGATCGCCCACCATCGACGGAGGACTGGGTGAGTATATTTACTCACAATCCTGGGACCAGTTGGTATTGTGTGCCTGAGATATCTGAGCATGTAAAAGGAGTCCAATCAGCCATCAAACAATGGTAGGTTGTTCGTCTAGAAGTGTTGTCGGGCAGTATTGTTAGAATAATATATTGCGACCCGACAGACGGCAAAGAGACGGGACGGTCTATGGTCTATTACAAGTTGTGCTGGAAGGGAGTGGACCTCTGAGAAAAGATAGTTTTATTACAAGTTGCGCCAGGCAGTCACGTGGACCTTTGAGAGCAGGTAGTTTACTACAAGTTGCGCTGGGTAATAAGGCGAACCTCTGAGAGTAGGCAAGGAACTACAAGTCACATGGAATAGCAGAGCCAACCTCAGAGATTAAAGCTAATTGACGACACAACTTACCTAAATATAGCCAGTGACAAAATGGAGCTCGAGTGAGGACCCAAGGGGTCCCTGAACCATTATTTCGCAACCAATAATAAGAAGCTTATAAGCAAAATGATTCGGTCTAATTGGAATCCCCATGACCCTCCTGCAAAACAAAGGGAGTGGTGACAAAAAGAAGAAAAGCATTCACTAAGTTTATGGCAGAGTGACATAAAAGACTACGTTTTCGAGTAAAAACAAGTTACTGTGTCTTTTGATTCGAATGTGTGAATGCTGGAAGCTTCCACGAATGAAATGAATGCCCTTGGGATGTGCTGCTTGTGTTCTGTCGAACTTGGTGTTCTGCAGAACTGACTGTCGTTAACTCTTTGTTGTCTGGCTTTAATGTTGAAAGCATGAGGTCTGTTAAGTTGTCTGGAATTGAATGAGTGTGAAAAGTGATTGTTGAGTATGTTCATTTCAATTTAAGATTGTGCACCCAGGAATGGGATATAAACTTGAATTATACTTTGTTAATGTTTTATTTTAAGTTTGGTTTTGCAACTGTGAAAAGGCAATGAACAATTTTCTAAGAGATAAGCTTCAGCCTTGAAGGTCTGAAGATGTCTGGCAGAAATCCAATTTGAAGTTTAAAACACTGCTTTAATTGGAAACTCTGCTATTGCTTTATTTTGCAGTCTAAACTTGAAGACATGTTTTACTGACTGTTTTTAAGTAGCAAATGTCAAAAGATTGAATATTGTCTTAAGGGAGAGAAGGATAACCAAAGGAGTTATAGGAAAGATTAAAGTTTGTGGAAGAAGCTGGTGTTAAGTCTTTTGTTGTAAGAATGTTAAATAACTTTTTCTTTAGTTTTTGGTTTCAATAGTCATTTGAAAAAGCGCCTGTTCTGTGTGTAGTTAATAAGTATTTTCAGTTAATAAGTCTGAATTAAATTTATACTGTTAAGGTTAACTAACCTGTTAAGTTGAGGAAAACTTTTAAATGTTTATTGACATGAACCGGAATTTGGAATCATCTTGGTCATATAAAAAAATCCTTGGACTAGAAATCTCTTACAAAAGATGCTAAAAGTTTGGAAACAATTGGAGTTTAATCTAAAATGCCCTCTTTTCTGATGGAGATGGTTTCCTTTGAAGTTGATTATGTTCCTAATGATTTTGTTGCTTTAAAACCCTAAGGATACCAAAAAAAGAGTTTAAAATGGAATTTAGTTCTTTTCGATAAGGGAACGAAAAGGGTTACTTAAAGCGAGCAGCCGAGAATGCTTTGCTCCGCCCCCTTGGAAACAAGCAAAGAAATTAACCTTGCTGCAGCTATCTTTATCAATGAGAGAAAAGTCTTGAGAAGGAGAGATAGTTGCAAGCACTTCTGTCTTTCGTGTAAAAAAATGCAATTCCAAGTCTGGGCATAAGAAATTGCAACCGATAAACAACATTTAAATTGATATGAGTGGTTATTTAAAGCACTCAAAGGGAAATTTACTGTTATTTGAATGTGGAATAATCTGAGATGTTGAAAATCCAGTTTAATTTAGCAAGTTATTTAAGGAATTAAAATGTCATCTAAGGTAAAAAAACAAACAAACAACATATAGTAATGCCTGGAATCAAACGGAAATGTTTGATTTCTGTTTTCAGGAATTATAAGTATTGATTGTAAAGGTTCTCCAGGGCTCAAAATGAAATAGAATTATAATTAATCGGAATTGGCAATTAGGTCTGGCTGATGCAAGAGCTAATAAAGGAATTCTGGGGATAAACAATGGTGAAATTAGAATTCAAACAGCTAAATTAATATAGTGTGAAATTTTCAAGAAGCCTAGAATTTTCCAGTGAAAGTCAGGAAAGTGTAGATTAGACTGGCAATTGATAGTTTTCTGTTGGAGATATGAGTTTTTAAGAGATCTACATTTGAAAGTCTGGCCATTTTTGATCTTTTGATAAGATCAGCTGAGAGTTGAGAACATGTGGCATGACACTGGGATACCAGTGCAGGTGTGCAGATGTGATTTGTTACATGCAGAGCCACTAACATGCAAAATGCATGGTGAAATGCACTGACGAACGGGTGTCAAACATGTTTCCTGACAGCATGGCATGAAATGATTAATGCAGCCAGTACAGTGAGACAGCTCACATAGAGAAAATGACTTTATAATAATCAGGATAAATTAAACACCTTAATAATGACAGGAAGGGTGATGAGGTTGCTAGGGGACATCGTAGCAGGTAGTGAGGAAATAGGAACTGCAAGAGAAAGGGTTAAAAGATTTTTGAAGGGGTTATGCAGACAACTGTATGAGTGGAGGCAGGAGGTTCTATAGAAACAGACATGAAAGAGGAACAGACAAAGGTGCCTGTTGTGGGAGATAAAGTAATGGTAAAGGGAAGGGCCGATGGAAACATTGGTCCCACCTGAAGGTATATAAAGCCAACAGCAAATGACAGACCCTGAAATAAACACCACCTGGTAAGCAAAGAGATACCGGGAATGGAAGAAAACACTTGAGAATGGACTACTCAGGGGGCTGGGAATAATGGTATTATTGATAGGCATTTGGATTATTATTAGATGGGCTACTAACTGGGCAAGGATTGTGGGGAACGAAGCCCGAGCACAATGGGCCCATATAGATAATTTCGAAAGAGTAGAGACGATAAGAATATAAATTAACTGCTTGATTCCCCAGGACGTATTCAGTCCCCACAGATAGATATGTTTCCCTCATCAGGGGATACTCACAACATGGACAAGTACTAACACCTGGTGACCACCAGGGCAGTGTGTTTAAATTACAGATATAACCACTAGTGGAGAATGGGAAGGAACGGAATACAGTGGCCGTGGGACCTGATGCTAATATCTGGAGGCTTGGGACAACGACCGGAGAGGAAGAACAAAGACCTGGTGACGGATGCACAACGCTTTAATGAAAGGAGTATTAATGTGGACTATATGAACTATGGAGCATTGTACAACATGTCGGATGGGAAGTGTACATATGTTTGCCCCTGATCTCCGACAACACCTCGCTCTTTAACAATGTTCATAACCCCTAAAGAACTTCAATGTCTAATAGCAAAAGGACCCAACAATGGAATAGTCCTGTTGAATGGGGGACGATAATGTAAAGCATGAAAATGTGCCAGCGCTGATCAATGTCTCAGGCATCCGGATGCTGGAGCAGTGCTCAGAGCAGGCCGAGAATATGTATAATATGTTAACTGATGTTGTGATAAGTCAAGCTGCTGATGCCACAGGGGCCACAAGGATAAGGGGGCAGAACCCATTTCATAGATACAAGAGAAAAATATGAAATGATGTAATCACAGGGATCAATACTGGGACTTCTTGAATCAATTCTTTAGATATACAAAGGGTAAACGAGAATGTGGAACAACTCAGGAGGGTTATAAGGGAGCTCATAATTCAAGCTGAGGGGGCCCAATTGGATCAAACAGGTCTGGGGCAGAGAACAATGGAAATTCAGTTAGATGGGATAGCAGTGCTCGAGGTACATGCCTAGACCATTAATTGCCTAATCGACAGAGAACGAGAGGATGCAGGAAAGCTCCAGCAGGGACAACTGTGCCACGCTTATGGGTTGTGGATGGTTGAACAAATGAGACACAACCTTGATCAGATCCAAAGTAGGGAGATACCAGATTGGATCAATAGCACATGGTTGGCCTGGTGAGCTGCACTCAAGGAAATACTGGACAACGGTACCCTAAAAGGTTTGACCAGGGTATATCAAGTCATCCCCAATGATACCGGGACATACCTCCACTCATACAGGGCAATACCTCTCTCCGATATTATCTGACAGAGACTCATGCAGTACGGAAAAACCAGACTCTGTATGGAGTCTCTGTCACCGGGTATAAGCACCAAGGTGGCCTCACCATGTGCCCTCATCCAGTGGGGCAGGGGGAATTAGATGAATGTGGATTTAATTGTGAGGAAGGGTGCGCCCTGGAAATTGTGCCCGCCACTCCACTCCCCAACACTTTGCAAGGTCGGGTTACCAGGGAAAAGGAAAGTACTGCGTGTCCACGACTGAAACATCACACCACTACAGACGTTACGCTGCCCCATCCCATACCCAGACTTCTGTTTTACCCCTTAACGACCGTTACTATAGGACAAGCCCAGATAGTTTATATCCAACAGCGGGGGCTGGAAACCATTAATGCAATCGATCAGCTCCATGATCATCTTCAAGTCGATAAAGAGCTGGAGCAGGCCCCAATCCCACAGCTAGTGGATGAGCTGAGTGAGTTAAGGGACAGAGTAGGTCAGTCAGTGAAGCTCGACCACCAGCTACGGAGTAAAATAAAGGTTCTCAAAGAAGATACTGAATGGGAATTTCAAAGCCCAAGCTGGTGGGAAAAAGTATGGGATTGGGGGATGAATGTCAACATCCACCCTTGGATTAGGATAATAACACATGTGTTGGTGACGGTGCAATTGATACTGGCTCTCACCTGAGTATTAGCTTGTAGATCATGCAGACGATATACTATGTGAAAGAAAGCAAAGGCTTTGGTAAAGGAACAACACAGGAGGTTAACCTCAAAGGGTCACGATAATTTGGGACATATTGACTTGATTTAAGTTACCGGGATTCCTGAAATCACGTGATTGACCAGCACGTAGAGTCAGGGAATACCGGACAGGGTTAAAACGGGAATGACAAAGCTGGTATGTCAGTTAATAGGACTCGGGGCAGTCCTTTACTGAAAGGAGGGATTGTTGGGGGAAAATTGTGGCCGATGTAGCTAAATAAATATACACATAGATACAAGATGAAAGTGTAGCCACATATTGATACAAAATGGAGTATTTACCCAAGGCATTGTGGGACATGTTAGTTACCTTGCAGCCTTGAGCATGGTACTGCTTAGCACAGGCAAATAGGCTGACCCATGAGGGCCCCTCATATCAGTGCATAAGGCCGCTGCTCTGTTTAATTGCAGACTGCACAAAGTAGCTGGGAAAGCAGGCCTGACAGAGGTAGAAAGATTCATTGTGAAGACTCAAGGATAGTTGATAAGGGGGCCTGGTAAACATCCTGAGATGGTCAGGGGCGACCACAAACGATCCCCACAACCACATGATACCTAATCAGTAATTTTATTGGTAATGAATGTAATGTATGTAATCAATAACTGTTATGATTGGATTGTGTCCAGCCAGGATGGGCTGAGTAACTGTATATCCGTTGTGGATTCTCCTTTGTTCAGTGGAGAAGTGCATGGTAAGCCCAGCGTCTTACTCCCCACTGGAGTAAAATTCAATAAACCATTTGACGATTGCAATGGACCCTGAGTGTTGAGAGATTTGTCTTAGTCATTCCACTCTAACAGAGTACAAAAGCAGGGAAGTTATGCTGAACCTTTATAAAGCTCTGGTTAGGCCCCAACTAGAGTTTTGTGTCCACTTCTGTTCGCCGCATTTTAGGAAGGATGTGAGGATCCTTCAGAGGGTGCAGAGATTTACCAGAATGGTTCCAGGGTTGGGAGATTTTGGTCCAAGGTTAGTTTGGAGAAGCTGGGGTTGTTCTCCTTGGAGCAAAGGAGATTGAGGGGAAATGTGATAGAGATCTACAAGATCATGGCAGGATTAGATAAGGTAGACAAGAAAAAACTGTACCCATTAACTGATGGTCAAAGACTATGGGACACAGATTGAAGATTTTGGGAAAGAGATGAAAGGGGAAAATTGCAGAAGAACATTTTTATGCAGCGAGTGGTAATGACCTGGAAAGAGGGTGGTGGAAGCAGAAACAATCAATGATTTCAAAAGGATATTGGATGGGCACTTAAAGGAAATAGACTTATATTGCAATGGAGGATCGAGCAGGGGAATGGGACTGACTAGTACACGACAGAGCGCCAGCATTAACTCGATGGACTGAATGGGCTCCTTCTGTGCTGTAAATAACTCCATGACTCTATGACAGACAAGCCAATTCTCACCAATCCATCAGAAGGCACACACAGGTTAGACAATGTCTTTTAATAAAAACACTTAAAAAGAACAATTTTAAAAAGGGGAGCTGTCGTTATGTAAAGCACTGTGCAAATGTAATTTGCAAAAGCAGCAGTCCTGAGGGTTTGTTGAAATTAAGTCATGTTCACCTGACAATCATTGTTTCAACATTCTCAGTGTGTTTTATCCATCAAACCACAGCGTATCTTCCGAACTCCTTTTCCGTGACAATCGTGGATCAAAGAGCTTCAGGTAAGGTTCTAACAAACAACTATTTAGAAACATTTGGAAGAGTTTATATTATAATGTAACTCAGTGACACAAATCAAACCATCCTGCAACAGGAAGCATTAACAGTACAAGCAGCACAAAGTTATTGTAGAAAGACTGACCGAGACTGTCAGTACTGAGTGGCAATGTACAACAACAACTTGTATTTGCATAGCACCTTGAATGTATTGAAACATCTGAAGGTTTCACAGGAACATGATCAAATAAAAACTGGCCCACAGTGTAGGTCAGTGGGCATAGGGTGATGGGTGAACGGGATTTGGTGCAAGTTAAGTTACGGGATGCAGAGCTTTGGATGAGCTCAAGTTTATGGAGGGTGTGAGTGAGCAGCTGTTCTGGGAGAATTGCAGAGAAATGCAGCGACTGTATTTACTGTTCGAATCCAGATGGAGCAGTTGAGATTACTGCTATTCAGGAGGCAGCAATATGTCCATCGGAAAATGTTGAGAGAGGCACAGAGGGTAAGCATGAACAAGTGGCCTTGACAGCTGGTTTATTCCACATCCTCATCCTCCCCCAGCACAGAGACACTGAGGACAATTGTAAAATCCCGACTGTCACCGTGAGTGAGATGGAAAGACTGAGCAGAACGCAGGGACCTCCCTGGTCTGTACAGTTCAGTACCACACTGGGAAATCTACTGAAGCCCTTAAATGGAATTTACTGCTCAGCTTTTTAAGTAATGTGAAAGAATTCAACATTTCAAACCATGTGATTTTTAAAAAAATAATAATAAAACCATAAAGTGCTGGAAATACTCAGCAGGTCTTGCAGTATCTGTGGAGAGAGAAGCAAAGTTAATGTTTCAGGTCAGTGACCTTTCATCAGAAGTTGAGGGGCCAGTGTCCACATTAGTATCACCCTGATGTGGCGAGGAGGTTCACCTCCTCCATCTCAGGGCTTGTATGAACTTTGCTGCTCTCCCCCAAAGGACAAGGAGCAGAGATACTCTCCAGGCCCCGGTCTCTCTCTCACCTTCCCACTGCTGTGTCCAGCTCATGGCCGAGGCGAGGGTTTGCAGGACAGCGCGGATCATTGGAATCTGGCTCTCCATGAGAGTCGCCAACATCGCGATGGAGGAAGCTATGTGCTCAAATGCCTGGGACATAGCAGCTATCATGGCCTGGATGGACTCCCCCACTGTCCGCTCTAGGCTGCGCATGGCCTGTGGCATCTCCACCAGATGTGTTGCCTTAACTCTCCCTGCAACTCCAGAATGCCCTGTGCTGTCGACACCAGAGGACCATCATCAACCTGGGGCTCAGCATGGGCCTGGACACCCACAGTTCTCCCACTGTCAGAGATGTTGCCTTTCTCAGCCTCTGCCAGCTGGTCGGGCCTGTGCAGTGCTCTCACCAGCTTGTGATCCAGACTCTAAAGCCGAACGAATTCCCACCCAGATGAGTGTATCTTTGCCGATGGAAGGTGCAGGTGTGTCATGGGACGCTGTGTCCTCTGAGGTTGTCTCTTCCTCAGAGGTGGTGTCAGTCTCCAGGGCCTCCAATGCTGACTTGGAGCGTCGCCCTGCAAGGTACGACGTTAAGGGCGCAGTTTTAGTTTTTTATGGTGTCATAATTGTGACTTCATTGTCCCCAAAAATAAAACGTTATGAGTAATCATTGTGTTTATCAAAGAGCTGTATGTTCACCCGGGACCACAAGCTCCACGTCTGAAACGGCAGATCCTCCCTGGCTGCCAGCTAGCTCGAGGGCCTCCTTCTCAGACTGTGTCAGCAGTCTAATCTCTGGCACCCGTCCACCGGTCCTGGACTCCTCCCTCGCATTGTGGGCCCCCTTCTCCGGGAAGAGCAAGGATGCAGATATTGAACATTGCCAAACAACAACATTAGATTTAGATTAGAGATACAGCACTGAAACAGGCCCTTCGGCCCATCGAGTCTGTGCCGAACATCAACCACCCATTTATACTAATCCTACACTAATCCCATATTCCCAACAAACATTCCCACCTGTCCCTATATTTCCCTACCACCTACCTATACTGGTGACAATTTATAATGGCCAATTTACCTATCAACCTGCAAGTCTTTTGGCTTGTGGGAGGAAACCGGAGCACCCGGAGAAAACCCACGCAGACACAGGGAGGACTTGCAAACTCCACACAGGCAGTACCCGGAATCGAACCCGGGTCCCTGGAGCTGTGAGGCTGCGGTGCTAACCACTGCGCCACTGTGCCGCCCCTGATGCAAGTCACAACAGGAGCACTAAAACCAAAGGTGGGGAAAGCTCAGTCTGTAATGCAGACTCAGCCTGTCATGTAGGTGCCATGCTCCGAGCAGCAAGCGAGGGTGAGCTCTTTCACAGATGCAGCCACTCATGGCATCAATCCTCCCTGCCCCACCTCCCTGTCTTTGACATTGCAATGGCATCCATGTGCCACTCTGTATGGGGACACCCAGGTCAAACAGAGCCAGACAACAAAGTGCCACTTACCTTTGCCAAGCACATGAGGTCGTTCGCCTTCTTGCGCATTGCACTCAGTCTTGGCGGATGACCCCATGGTTGCTGACTTCCTCTGCGATCTCTTTCCAGGCTTGCTTGGTCAGGCAAGAGGACCTCTTCTTACCATTGCTGGGGTAAAGGACCTCCTGCCTTTCCCTTGCAGCCAGGAGGAGAGTGAGCACGGAGGCATCGTTGAACCTGTGACCATCCTTCCTCACACCTCTGCCATCTCCGGTGCCTTGCAGGTGTAGTTACTTGGCAGACTGGGCTCTTCAGACGTCACTGCTGGCTGGTCAGCTCCAACAGCAAAGGTTTACATGTACAAGAGGTTGCAGGGCTGGCTGCCATTTAAATATGGTTCCAGCACCTGCTGACTTGTCAGCTGCCAATGTCGAACAGACTGCCCCTTCCATGTGATTGGGGGGTTGGTGGTGGGCCACCCCGGGCAAGCTAATGAGCTGCTGTACAGATGATTGCAGTGGCTCTTTGGTGTGCGGACCATGTGTGCGGCCCACCATTTTTTCAGCTTGCCACCGAGATCGGTGACATGCTCTTAAAATCCAGCCCCTAGTGTGAGTGTATGTGTGTGTGCGTGAAAGTTGGCGCATACTTTATTATTTATTTAACAACAATAAAGTTAACTTCTTACTTTGAAAACCTGACCGATTGGTTCTGGTTTTGATCATAACAAGTAAGTAATCAAACACCTACTGAATTGGCCAGAACACCCACTTTAAGAAAGAATTAAA
Source organism: Heterodontus francisci (assembly GCF_036365525.1). Lineage (NCBI taxonomy): Eukaryota > Metazoa > Chordata > Chondrichthyes > Heterodontiformes > Heterodontidae > Heterodontus > Heterodontus francisci. The sequence goes on along the minus strand of NC_090400.1, from coordinate 5,702,124 downwards.
CCTGTTGTGGTCAAACAAGGAGAGGGAAAAGAGAGAAGCTTTTTGGCCCCTCCTCACTTGACCGTAGCAATGTAATTGGATGTGTTGTTGGATAAAGATGTTTTATGAAGATCTTTGTTGGTAGATTTTGATGTTGAATGTTGGCCAAGGGGACTTTGTGTTGGGGAGTTTGAAATGGATGTGACGGTGGGGAATAGTGGGTCCATGTTGGGATGGGGAAGTTAGTTTCAATTTCAGAGGCGCACTGTCTGCTGTCTCTCACCGTGTCCAGTTGCATAGGGTCAATGATGCCTCCTCACTCTCTTCTCTTCCTCTTCCTGCTTTGCCTCTTCTTTCTCAACCTTCACCTCTTCATTGTTCTCCTTCTGCTTATCTTTCCCTTCCTCATCCTTCTCTTCCTCCTTCTCCTGTTCCATTTCTTCCACCTCTTCCTTCCCCTCCTCCTGCTCCACCTCCTCTTTCCCTGAGGTGGCCTCTGGATTGCTGTAGGTTGCGGCTGTGCCCCCATAATGTTCAGACAGTGGAGAACACAGCACACCACCACAAACTGGGAGACCCTCTCTGTCTCGTACTGCAGAGATTCCTGCCGAGCAGGCCAGGCAGGGGAAGTGTTGTTCTGAAGGCCGATTGCCTGCTCCATGATGTTATGTGTGGCTCCCTGGCTTTAGGTAAACACCCACACGGTTTACATGGTGGGTTTGCGGAAGGGGCTCATCAGCCATTTGCAGAGGGGTGGCCCTCGTCCCTCAGCAGCAAACTCTGGATCTTCTCAGAGACCTGAAAATGGTGGATAGGGAAGGGTGTCATAGGATGACAACATCGTGGCTGCTGCCAGGCATTCACCGAGATGAACTTCTTGGTGGATCACACACCAACTTCACGATTATGGAGTTGTAGTCCTTGCTGTTCCTATACTTCTCCCCATTGACACGGGAGGCTCACAGAGCCACGTGCTTTCAGTCAGTGGTGCCCTGCATGATCAGGAATCCTGATATCCTAGTGAAGCCACGTGCCCCTTCACCCTGCACTCCCTTCTGAGGGAAAAGAGGATAAAGTCCCCTCGCATTGTGTATTTAGCCTCCATCACCTGCCGGATACTGTGATGCACTCCATATTGTGAAATATTCATCACATCTTCCACTGCCATCTGGACAGATCCAGAGGTGTAAAATGTGAGGGCGACGGTGAGCTTCACAGCCACTGGGAGGGTTGTCCTCACCCTGGGGTGAGATTCCAGGTTGGGCTGAAGGAGGTATCACAGCTCTGTGACCACCTTCTTGGGAAATCTGAGCCTCCTCAGGTATTGGCTCAGAGGAATGTAGCAGTTTTCTCCTGGAAGACCAGTGATGGGTTGGGCCTTTGATGGAGAACCCTCCTCCAGCTCCCTCTGCCTCCCCTGTTCCACCTGATGGTCATGTTGCAGACTAAGAGGGACAGCAACAAGTGCCCTCATTCCTGGGTCCAGTCCTCCTCTCTCCTCCCTGACTGTAATCACCAACTGCCACAAAACACCTCCAAAAACAACACTCCACACAGCTTCCACCAACTCTGGCTGAACACATGGAAGTGAAAAATACCTCACCTGCAACATGCTGACTGATCCTTTAAATAGGCCTAGTTCAGGGCCCATCTTGCCTTTCTGCACTTGTTTATTCATGACTGATTAACACATGTGTAGACAGGACCTGTGTGGTCCAAGTTTGCAACCCTGGCATCGCATCACTCAGTTAGGCAGTGTAACATGAGGATAATGTCCAACCACAGCATTACAGAGCACACAGGGGACGTACCTGTGTGTGCCCTTCCTCTGTACTAAAACTGTGTGGGCCGTGCAGGAAGCAGCAAGCATTGCGACTCACACTCAGTAAGCAGCTCAAGGCCTCGGTAGCGGCGTTACGCAAAACAATTTTTCATCCATCAAATTGTTAAGGGATTTGACAGGGTGCATGCTGGGAGGATGTTTAGCCCTGGCTCAGGAATCTAGAACACGGGGTCACAGTCTCAGAATAAGGGGTCGGCCGTTTAGAACTGAAATGAGGAGAAACTTCTTCCTTCTAAGGATTGTGAACCATTGGAATTCTCTAACCCAGAGAGCTGTGAATGCTCAGACATTGAGTATATTCAGGCAGAGAGTGAGAGGTTTTTGGGCAATAAGACAATTAAGGGAAACGGGGATGGTGCAGGAATGTAGAGTTGAGGTGGAAGATCAGCATTAATTAGAACTGATTAATTTCCTGCCATTTTTCCTTCTTAGTACAGAGCCTTAAAACATAATATTTTAAATTTTAAAAAGTTTTTTGTGTTACTTTTTGTGTCATCTTAAATGACATCATACTACTTAGGAACATCAAGGACATATTTGACTTGAAAACACTTTGGGCTGGCATGAGGTTGTGACAAATGCTGTAAAAATGCAAAACCTTCTTTTACATGCTAACGCAATGCAGTCTGAGCTGTTGGTCTGTGCTGTGTTGTGAGGTCAATAAACCAGATAAAGTTCTAAAGTGAACATCGTTCCCTTCCCTCAATTCACCCGTCTGTCACCACCCCCCCCAACTCCCCCAACCCATAAGAAGCAGAGAACCATTGCAGACAAAATGTGAACTTTAGTTTGCACATACAGAAATGCATGTCACAACAGGAAAGATTACAAGGAATAATATTTGGAAAACTTGCTCCTATTATGTGCTTTTAGTACTCATTAACATGTTGCTGGGAATAGTTTCCAAAATTTAAAAAGGAACACTCCAGACAATTCACGGTGTGTTTTGGCTCTCTGTCGCTGTCTTTGTTTTATAATTATCCAGAGCTGTGGAAATCTCAGTGCAGCTCATGATCTCCACTCTTGTAAATGACATGGACAGTTACATATACTGCATTGTACCAATGGGACATTGAAATTATGGTTGTCTGTTGTTGACATTGGGTCACCAATTAAAAACCTGGCTTGGAAGTAGCAGGAACCAATTGTATCGCAGGCTGCTGATGTTATTAGCAGTCTGATATTAGGTCACCTGATATGTCTCTTTTACTGGTAAATAGTCTGTAGATTGGAGAACAATCAATATCCTGTTGATCCAGGGGTAAATGCATTGTCTGCACTGTTACTAATCTGTACAGATTGGGCAAGTGCCAATCCTGTTGATAGATTGTTTGGTTGTGTGAGTGCATCACAGTTGCACTTGAGCCTGTGCTCAATGTCCATGGGTCACTGGATAATGACCTGGAGTGGGAGCCTTGGCTGATTTTTCCACCTCCTCCTTAACCCAGGGCTATCAGATCAATTGTAGCAGCCCCACCAACAGCCCCACTTTGACAATGCTAATACCACAGAGATTAGGATGGCATTTGCCCAATCTGTACAGATTAGTAACAGGCCAGACAATACATTTACCCCTGGATCAGCAGGATCTCTTTAATAGACCTTTTTATTGATTGTTCTCCAATCTACAGACCATTTACCAGTTAAAGAGACGTATCAGGTGACCTACTATTCGACTGCTAATAACGTCAGCAGGCCGCGATGCTTTGGGTTCTTGCTATTTCCGAGCCAGAAGGTTGTGGGTTCAAGTCTCACAATGGAACTCGAGGACAAAAATCTAGGCTGACACTCCAACACAGAACTGAGGGAGAGCTGCATTGTCAGAGGTGCCGTCTTTTGGATGTGATGTTAATCGAGCCTGTCTACTCCCTCAGGTGGATGTAAAAGATCCCATGGCACTATTTGAAAGAAGAGCAGGGGAGCTCTCCCCACTGTCCTGGTCAATATTTATCATTCAATCAAAATCACTCAAGCAGATTCTCTGGTCATTATTACATTGCTGTTTGTGGGAGCTTGTTAAGAGTAAATTCTCTGCCACATTTCCAACATTGTAATAATGTCTACACTTCAAAAGTAGTTTCTAAATGAGAGAAATATAATAACTGCTTTATTTTCATTTTGCAAGGAAGGATTGGTAAAATGGAGAATTCAATGCAACTTAGCTCTGACAATGCTACCCAGACACGTGGAACCTGTTGTAACCTGTTATTGAGGAAAATAAGGAGATTGATACCCATCAACTTCTGGCAGGAAGTGAAATGTGTTTCCAGACTGGCTGTGCCAATAGTGAGTTTACACCCACTGAACATCTCGTCATATCCTTCATACTCTGCTCTTTCCAGAAACGTATCTAATTCTCCACCAAACCCATTACATAATCAATCTCCTTCAATTAACACATTTATATAATTCAGCTCACCGTGCCCATTTATATAATCCTCTTCAATTAATCCATTTACACAATCGTCATCACTGAGCCTATTTATAAAATTCCCTTCACTGATTCTATTTACACAATCCATTCTAATGAACCCATATAAAAAAACACTTCAATGACCTCATCTGCTGACTTATTCCACAACTCCCTACTTAAAAAGTGATAATGCTCCGCTTGACCTTGTTTTTTTTAACTTCAAAGACCATAATTGCTAATTTGGTCCCTGATATTTGAACCTTTCATCACAGTGAATGATTTCCCTGGATCAACTTTGCCATTTCCATTCAGAATCCAGAAAACCTCAGTGAAATCACCTCAAAATTGCATCTCCTTTTTGAAAAGAAACAATTGTTTTCAGTAAGAAATATGATTGGTTTAATTCGATTATAATTTTATTTGTAAGTGTAAAAGAGTATTATCTAAATTAACTAACCTGTGTATACTATTTATAATTCATTTTCCTTTTACAGTTTTTAACACAGCTGATGATGCGTCTGATAAATGTTGTCAGCTCCGCATTCTGTGGACATTTAGGAAAGGTTGAATTGGACGCTGTTAGTCTTGCCTCAGCGGTAAGTTTACGTTCAGAATGAGCACATTTATTTCATCATAATGTATCCTCTATAAAATTGTGATGGAATTGCATTGCTTCTGTCAGTTTCAGGTTCAGTGCCTTTATCAGCTGTTTATTACTGATAGATGATGAAATCAGCTCCTTGTAATAAAGCCTGGGATTTACCTGCTGGTCTCAATGGAAGAGAAACGAGAGTGTAGCAAATGGCTTCAGTGGCCCTAGATTTAAGAACAGAAAAATCAGCTCAGAATTCCAGCTCATTACCATTGTCAGTGACCCATCCTGGAGTCTGAAATGGGTGGATGTTAGGGTGAGAATGAGAATGGACTCAGTCGTCATGCTGTTCATGTGCAGCTAATCTTCTGCCTGTCACTTGACTCACACATGAAGACTGCTCACTTATGCAAAGCTTTCAATGGTTTCTGTGGCCCATGGAACTGTATCAGGAACAACAACAGCTTACATTTATATAGCCACTTTAACATAGCGTTATAATCACCTGGTTCATGGTTTGTATGATTTTTATGGAGGTAACTTTTAATTTAGAAATTGAATTTTTTTAAGGAACGGGTTACGACCAGGATGGAAAGTGGTCTCGGGTTCCCTCTCAGCCTTCACCTGGTCTTACTGAAACAGGGTTTAATCTTAAACCCATTGTTTTTAGCTCCCACTTGGTGAATCCTTGTTCACCACTTTCCAATTATAAGGTAAAGAAACCAGCACAAACAGGCTTTCTTAGGCTTAAAGAAAAAAAATTGACATTTACTCAATTTAAACTTAAACTCTAATTCGGTTGATGTCTACAGATACACAACACACCCATGCTAGCATGCATATGCGGTACACACATGCAAATAGAGACAGAAAAGAACAGAAGAAAACTAAAGTGGAAAAGTTTGAGGCAATATCGGAAGAGTTTTTGTGACGGTTTTTCAAGCTCACTGTAGAGTCCTTGACTGTAGGGAGATCTTGCTTTTCGTTGGGGTCCAGTATTCTTCTTAAACCTTGTTTGATGTAGGAGACTTTTCTCTCTTGGGGTTCTTGTGTCTTTTGAGGCTTGTGAGAAAGAGATGGGAGCAGGCAGACAGGAGGGGCTGTGGTGAGCCAGCCAGGAGAGATCTTCTCAGTCCAGGAGCATTCTGCTTTCTGTCCAAACTGTTTGTACAAATTCATAAAACACAGGTTGCCCAGCAGGTTAGTCATGTAACTACTGGTTTGACCATGTCCGTTTCTGTATTCGGCCATCTTAGCAGTCAACATGGAATGCGAGCTCCCCCACCTTCAATGTCTGGTGATCAAAAGTCTATTGTGCGTTGAATGTGTCAGGGAATGGCTGCTTTATCCTTCCACATGTTAATATACAAATGTCTTTTCCAGCCACGGCTGATCTGTTCAACAAGTCCTTTCTTCACTCCAGTCACAGTTTAATTTTGTCATGAACATTGATTTTAATGTGCCTCATTCTTGGCAGGTGGGGGCCTAGCATGACAGAAGACAAATGAAACACCTAGTTTGATAAGCTGGCAAACAAACCTAGGGTGGTTACAAATCAAAATGTAGCCCCTGTTTAATTTGTTCATTCATTCGTTGGTGTCATTCCCTTCCCAGAAGGTTGACTGTTATGAATCTCCACCTCTGTCCTGTCCTGTCCTTACACATTCTGCATAGGTCAGCTGCATCCAGTCGATTATATCTGTCATCTATTTTCTTCTCTGCTTCCCTCTCCGACATTTTCCATCGATCTTTCCTTCCAATAATTGTCTCTGTCTACCTTCTGCTCTAATGATGTAACTGAAGTATTGTATCATTCTCTCTTTGATGTTATGCACTAATTTCCTCTTTTCTCCAGCCAATTCTTGCACTTCCTCATTCATCTTTCTGTCTGTGTAAGATATGCAGAACATCCTCCGATATGTCCACATCTCAGATGCTTCCAGCTTACCAATAGTCTCTTTGTTTGTTGTCCGTGTCTCAGAGGCAATAAACATAGAAGACAAAATATATCACCTCAGCATTCTTCTCCTCAGATTCAAGGTCAGTTTCTTTGATGTTAACAAGTCCTTCATTCTGACAAAGCTGGTCTTGGCTATCTCAATGCTCCTTTGGATCTCACAATCACATTTCCCATCATCTGTGATAACCTGTCCAAGGTATATAGACTTTTACACTTGTTCCAGGACTTGTCCATTTATTTCAATTTTCACTTCTGGGGTTCGGTCTCTGCTTGTCACTATTGTCTTGGTTTTCTTCACAGTCATTCTTAATCCATATTCCACACTCCTTACATTCACTTTGTTCACTATTTCTTGTGGTGCCTTTTCTGAATCTGCAATCAGTGCAGTGTCATCTGCATATCTCAAGTTGTTAATGGTCAACCTACCAATGTTGCAACCTGGTAGATGTTCTATGTCTCTGACGATCACTTCAGTGGACAGGTTGAACAGTTTTGGAGACATAACACATCACTGACACACTCCTTTCTTGATTGGGAAACTGTCTGGCAAGCCACTATCAAGTCTCATCACTGCTGATTGCTTTCAATACAGATTCTGAATTATCCTTTTATCACTGTTGTCAATTTCTGATTTGTTTAAGTACTCCATTATTGTCTGATGGTAGAGTCTATCAAGTGCCTTCTCATAGTCTATAAAGTATACATACACACGTTTTTATACTTCCAGATATCTTTCGATTATACTCTCAACTTAAAGATGACCTCTCTCGTTCCTTTCTTTGATATTTATCCTGACTGACTGTCATCTATCTCTGCTTCTACAGACTGGTCATTTCTTTCCAAAATGATTATTAAAATCATTTTCATCACATGGTTTATGGGGCTTATTGTCCTGTGTCGGAAAACTCTCGGGCTTTTGGTTTCTTTGGGAGCTTACTGAAGACTGTCTTGCAGGCCACCACCTGCCAAGAATGAGGCAAATTAATTTTGCCACATGGACATTAAATTTCAAATTGTTGCTGGGAAGAAGAGAAGGCCTGTTACAAGGCCTGTTGCTTGGCTGGCAAAAAAACATTTGCATACTAACAGACATTGAAGGCAGGGAAGAGCATTCCATTCCCTGCTAAGATGATACAATACACAGAGCCAAGACGTAGTCAGACCAGTAGTCACATGACTAGCCTGCATGGCAATCTGGGGGGGTTTCTGAATTGTACAGTTTGAATTGAGAGCCGGCAGAAAGCAGAATGCTCCTGGACTGAGAAGATCTCTCCTGGCTGGCTTGCAACAGCCTCTCCCATGTGCCTGCTCTCAACTCTTTCTCATAAGCCTCTGAATCCACTGAAGACACATGAACCCCAAGAGAGAAAAGTCTCCTACAGTGAACAAGGTTTAAGAAGAATACTGGGCCCCAACGAAAAGCAAGATCTACCTACAATCAAGGACGCTACAGTGAGCTCGAAGAACCAAAACAAAAACTCTTCCGATATTGCCTCAAATGTTTCCATTTTATTTTCCTCTGCTCTTTTCTGTCTCTATTTGCATGTGTGTATCATATATGCATGCTAGCTTGGGTGCATCGTGTATCTGTAGGCGTCAACCCAATTAGAGTTGAAGTTTAAGTTGAATAAATTTCAACTTTTCTTCTTTAAACCTAAGAAAGCCTGTTTGTGTTGGTTCCTTTGCCTTATAATTGGAAAATGGTGAACAAGGATTCACCAAGCGGGAGGTAAAAACATCGTGGCCAGAATTTTATGCCACCCCAGTGAGATGGATGGTGGCCGGAGATGGGTGGCGTAAAATGGTGCGGGAGGCTCCGGGAGGCCTTCTCCACCCTCTCCTGCCCCCGCCCACTTTAAGTAGGGCTGGGGTGGGGGCAAGAAATGTGTCACCCTCCCCAGGCCAATCAAGGCCCTTAAGTTGCCAATTAATGGCTGCAAGGGTCTTCTCTTGCCTCCACGCTGATTTTACCCGTGGCAAGCGGGTGTCCTGGAGCCGTAAAAGGCCCTCTAATAAAAGAAGGCGGCCTCTCAGCACCCCGAGGGTGAGCCCTGACAAACAGGCACAGGGTGCCCGATTGAGGGTCAACCCCGCTTCCCCAACAAACCCCAGGACCCAAGACGCCCCCTTCCCCACACAAAGGACCACCCTTGCCTTGCCAGGGCCTGACCAATTACCCCTGGCAAGACAACCCAAACTTACCTGCACTCCTGGCTCCATGTCGTCGGCTGGGATGCCGTCCCAGCAGTGGCCACCGCTGCCGGTAGCACTGCTGGGACGAAGAGCTGCCGACCCGATGTTTGTCCACAGCTCAATGAGGCGGGACTTCCTCCTTAAAGCGGGTGGAAGCCACGCCATGGACCAATTAAAGCCTCGGGGACTGTAAAATGCGGAACGGTTCCCCAGGCTAGGTGGAAGCAGGTTTGCCACCAACTTTTACGTGGGTGCCCAGCTCCTGTCAGCCTGATGTAAAATCCAGCTCAGTGTGTTTAAAAAAGACCAGGTGAAGGCTGAAAGGGAACCCTTGACCTCTTTCTCACCAGGTCGTAACAGAGATTTGGGTGCTCGTGTCCGGAATTGACTCACAGACAAATGAGAGAAATTGGAAGTGGGAAGCCAAATTGTTCCCAATCAAAAAGTGCAAGATTTCAATATAGGTTTTCTTGTGGTTGTGTGTGCTTGAAAACTAACATGTCTGCAACTAAAGCGAGTAGCTCTCCAAGCCAGGGTGAAGTAACTTGGGATAAGTTAAAAGCACTGTCTATGGAGGAGTTGAGGAAAATGGCTGAGCAGTGTGGGATCAGTGTATGTGGCAAGACTTACAAAATCTGAACTCCTAAGGCTGGTGGCCAACCATTTTTCCTTGAATCTGACGGGGCAGAAGCAGTGTTAGAAGTAGACCCAGACAGGGTACTGCTAGCAAAGATACAATTGGAACAGAGGAAACTTGAATTAGAAGACAGAAAAGAGAACGAGAGGGACAGGAAAAAAAGATAGAGAAGTAGGAGAGGGAGAAAGGAAGAGACTTCCAGAAGGAGCGTGAAGAAAAAGAAAGACAGGCGAAGGAATGAGAGAGAGAAAGAGAGAAAGAACATTCTGGAAGGAACACGAAGAAAGAGAACTGTAGCGGCTTGAGTTAACTAGGGGGCAACAGAGAACCCTAGTGAAAGCATGGCCGAAATGGAGGAGCGTAATTCAGGGTTGGGTACAGAATTGTTAAAACTAGCTCAATTAATTCCAAAATTCAATGAGGAAAATGTAGAAGATTTTTCTGTCCTTTGAGAAAGTGGCAAAGCAGCTTAAATGGCCATCTGAGACCTGGTCTCTTTTACTACAAAGCAAACTAACTGGAAAACCCCGTGAGGTTAATTCCCTGTTGCCAGATGAGAGTTCATCAAATTACGAACTGGCCAAAAATGCTATCCTCGGGCATTTGTATTAGTACCCGAAGCCTATTGCCAAAAGCTTAGAACCCTCAAGAAGCAAGCTAATCAAACTTATCTGGAGTTTGAAAGAAATTGGCAGCTGGCTTTTGACCAGTGGCTGAGGGTTCTTAAAGTACAGCTCAGCTATGAGAATGTCAGAGAAGTAATTCTGTTAGAGGAATTTAAAAACTCTCTCCCACTCTCCATAAAGACCCATGTGGAGGAGCAGCGGGTTCAGAGAGGCCGTTCTGGCCGATGAGTTTGCTTTAATTTATAAGTCAGTTTTCCAGGGAAGAACCTTTCCGAGACACCCCCACAAATCCGAAAATGACAAAGGGTGGGAAGGTGATATCTGCCCAGGCAGTCCTGGAAGAGAAAGGAAAGTAGGAGACACAGGGGGCCCTCCTCTAGCCAAAAAGAAAGGTGCTGTGAGCAAGAGTGAGTCCGAGAGACCTGTGTGCTTCCGTTGTAATAAAGCAGGGAATTTAAAAGCTGACCCCCCCAGTAGTGAAAGAAAGACCGCAGGAGGTCAGAGAGACAGGGCGGTGGCAGGAGACGGACCCCTGTAGTTTCCCTGAATGTGTAATGGATCAGGGGCCATGATCAAATCAGCTCCCCCGGAGGAGACTGAATTAGCCTTGCAGACAAATGACCATGAGGTCTGCCTGCCTGAGACTTTCTTTGGAAAGTTAGGAGACCAAGGGAATGAATTAATGTATTTTCCCTAGGTGAGGCTCAGCGAGCCAACCCAGTATTGTGAGAGTTAGCACAGGCTGCCCAGTCTGAAAGTGAAGCACAGGGAGTCCCTGATTACTACCACTTCAAGAATGAGGTACTGATGAGGAAATGGTATCCTCCTCACAGACCTGAGAGCAAGGAGTGGACAGTAGTTCACCAGTTAGTGGAGCCGCAGAGGTACTGGAGAGAGACTGCAGTGGCTGTACATGCCGGTATACGAAAGATCAAAGCCTGCATAAGACAGCAGTTTGATTGGCCAAAACTCCATAAAGATGTGGTGGAGTACTGCAAGAGTTGCCACATGTGCCAGGTTGAGGAGAAACCCCAACCTACAGTGAAACCTGTACCCCTAAGTCCTGTACCGGTGTTGGGAGGACCCTCCAGCAGACGGCTGATGAACTGTAAGGAACCCCCGCCGAGAACAAAAAAGGACAGACAGGCACGAGGCTGGCAAAAGGTTAGACAGGGAAGGGGAAAAAGTGACCAAGAGGGCAGGTTAAAGGAAGTCCGGGTGGAATCCCAGATAAAAACCCCTACTGTCCAGTCAGCCAACCCCGAGAAATGTGAAAAGTTAGATCCCACATCCTCCTCTGCAAATGCAGACACTAGAAGCACCCCAGCAGAGTTGCTAATAGCATTTACAAGAACCTGCAGAGATAAAGAAAGACCTCTAGAGGGCACAGAAACCGTGAGGGTGATGCCTCACCGAGTCAAATTGCCACAGGCGAATGCAGTAGAGACTGCACAGATACCTGCAGGCAGGAGTGTCCCAGAGGACAAAGGGGAGATTAGCAAATAATCCCTCCCTGCAGTCAGAGAAAAGAAAACCACCCATCCCCCTAAAGTCAAAAGCCTTTGCATGATTCAGCAAAGCACTGAAAAAGAGTTCAGGATAGACCCGCCCACGACTGACTCTCTTGGGAAAAAAACCTCCAACTTAGGGCTTATTAAATCTAACTACCCCTCCCCCCCATCCCCTTGGCAGACCTCGGCAGGAACAAAAGCCCTAGGCTGTCATGGCAATGGGCGAACTGAAGAAAAACCTCCCCAAAGAACCACATGTTTCCTGGGATGCCAAAAAGGGGGCAATTAAAGCAGCACTGGTCGCAAGAATATAGGTAGAACGAGGTTAGAGGTTCTGTTGAGGGAATATGATCAGCTAGGGCTAAATTAAAAAGCAGAACCAAAAAGGTAATAATCTCCGGATTACTACCGGAGCCACGAGCAAATTGGCAAAGGGTTAATAAGATTAAAGAGGTAAATGCGTGGCTCAAAGATCGGTGTGGGAGAAATGAATTCAAATTCATGGGACATTGGTACCAGGACTGGGGAAGGAAGGAGCTGTTCCGATGGGACAGGTTCCACCTGAATCATGGTGGAATGAGAGTCCTGACAATTGCATAACTAGGGTTGTAGATAGAGCTTTAAACTAAATAGTGGGGGGGTGGGGGGAAGGTTCAGTTGCTTGGAAAAACAGGAAGTTAAAGGAGGAGGTAGAAGTGCAGGTTAGTGGTGAGGCTGATTGTTACCAAACTGTAAGAAGTATACTGGTTAAACCAGAAGAGAGAAATAATAAATAGGCGAATGAAGCATCAGTGCTGAGGGACAGGTTATGGGGTATAGCCCAAATAAGAGTTCTATATACAAAAGCACGGAGTGTAAGGAATAAATAGATGAGCTGCAGGCGCAAATTCAAATAGAAGATTATGATGTGGTGGCCATTGCGGAGACGTGGCTGCAGGATGGTCGGGACTGGCAACTAAATATAACTGGTTATAAAGTTTACAGGAGGGACAGGGAAAATGGCAGAGGGGGTGGAGTAGCCTTACTGATTAGAAATAATATCACCTCATGGGTGAGGGAGGATATAATGAGGGGAAAGCACCCAGTGGAGACCTTATGGGTGGAATTGAGGAACAGAAAAGGATCTAAAACTGTAATAGGTGTTGTGTACAGACCCCCTGGTAGCATTTCTGAGGTATTAGATTGTATAAATGCACAAATTAGGCAAGTGTGTAACAAAGGCAGAGTAGTATTAATGGGGGATTTTAACTTACACATAGATTGGGAAAGGCAGACTAGCACCTGTCAGAAAGATAGTGAATTTCTGGAATGTGTCCGGGATAGTTTCCGACAGCAATATGTCCTAGATGTAACAAGGGGACAGGCAATATTAGATTTAGTTATGAGTAATGAGCCAAATTTAATTGGTAGCCTAACTGTGCATGGACATTTATCAAATAGTGATCACAACATGATTGAATTCAAGGTAGCGTTTGAAAGTGAAAAGCACGAAGCAGCTCCGAGAATTTTAGACTTGGGTAAGGCTGACTTTAACGGGATGAGACAAAGACTGTCTATGGTAAACAGGGTAGATCTGTTAATGGGTCAAATGACTGAAGAACAGTGGAAAATATTTAAAGAAACATTTAATGAAATACAGAGCCAGTATATACCCCTGAGAGGAAAAAGCTCCACTTCACAGAAAAAACAGCCATGGACAACTAAAGAGATTAGGGATAGCATAAAACAAAAAGAAAGGGCTTACAAAAATGCAAAACGCAGCACAGATCCGGCCGAAGGGGATCGATACAAAGACCAGCAAAGGGTCACAAAGCAGCTTAATAAGAGCTACTAAAAGAGATTATGAAAGGAAACTTGCAAGGGACATCAAAATCAATAAGAAGAAATTTTCTAGTTACATAAAGGGAAAGCGGGTGGTCTAGAGCAATGTAGGCCCACTAAAAGCTGAAAATGGAGATATTGTCATTGATAATGGGGAAATGGCAGATATTGTCTCAGTATTTACAGTTGAAAAGGAGGATAACTTGCTGGAAGTCCCGAAAAAATCTAATAGCCGATCGGGGACAGGGACTTAATAGAATTAACGTAAGTAAAACATCAGTAACAAAGAAATTAATGGAACTAAAGAGTGAGAAATCCCCAGGACCTGACGGTTTCCATCCGAGGGTGTTAAAGGAAGTAGGGGAGCACATTGTAGATGCCCTAACTATAGTCTTTCAGAGTTCCCTAGATTCAGGAGTGGTCCCTCTGGATTGGAAAGTTGCACATGTCACTCCACTTTTTAAGAAGGGTGAAAGGGGGAATCAAGGAAATTACAGACCAGTTAGCCTGACATCTGTGGTGGGCAAGTTGCTGGAGTCTATAATCAAGGATAGGGTGACTGAACACCTCGAAAAATTTCAGTTAATCAGGGACAGCCAACTTGGATTCATGACGGGAAGGTCATGCCTGACAAATCTCATTGAATTTTTTGAAGAGGGACTAAGGTAGTGGACAGGGGAGTATCTATAGATGTTATTTATATGGACTTCCAGAAGGCATTTGATAAAGTCCCACATAAGAGACTGTTAATTAAGGTAGAAGCCCATGGAGTTGAGGGCAAATTATTGACATGGTTAAGAAGTTGATTGAGTGGTAGGTGACAGAGAGTGGGGATAATGGGTAAGTACTCCGATTGGCAGGATGTAACTATTAGTGGCCCGCAGGGATCTGTGTTGGGGCCTTAATTATTCACAGTATTCATTAACGACTTGGATGATGGCATAGTAAATCATATATCCAAATTTGCTGATGATACAAAGTTAGGCGGCATTGTAGACAGTCTCGGTGATAGCATAAAATTGCAAAGAGATATTGACAGACGAGGTGAATGGGCAAAACTGTGGCAGATGGATTTCAATGTGGGCAAGTGTGAGATTATCCATTTTGGACCAAAAAGTGATAGAGCAGGGTACTTTCTAAATGGGAAGAGGTTAAGTACAGTGGATGTCCAAAGAGACTTGGGGGTTCAGGTGCATAGATCTTTAAAATGCCACAAGCAAGTGCAGAAAATAATCAAAAAGGCTAATGGAATGCTAGCCTTTATATCCAGAGGATTGGAGTATAAAGACACAGATGTTATGCTGCAGCTGTACAAAACCCTGGTTAGATCCCACTTGGAGTCCTGTGAGCAGTTCTGGGCACCACACCTTCGGAAGGATATATTGGCCTTGGAGGGAGTGCAACGTAGGTTTACAAGAATGATATCTGGACTACAGGGCTTAAGTTACGAGGAGAGATTACACAAATTAGGCCTGTTTTCGCCAGAATTTAGAAGATTAAGGGGTGATCTGATCGAAGTCTTCAAGATGTTAACAGTAAAAGACAGGCTAGATAAAGATAAACTTTTTCCACTGATTGGAGATTCTAAGACTAGGGGGCATAGTCTAACAATTAGGACCAGACTGTTCAGGAGAGATTTTAGGAAGCATTTCATCACGCAAAGAGTGTTACAGGTTTGGCACTCTCTCCCACAAACAGCAGTTGAAGCTAGAACAGTTGTTAATTTTAAATCTGAGATAGATAGATTTTTGCAAAGATATTAAGGGATATGGGCCAAAGGCAGGTATATGGAGTTAGGCCATGGATCAGCCGTGATCTCATTGAATGGCGGAACAGGCCTGAGGGGCTGAATGGCCTACTCCTGTTCCTATCTTCCTATGTTCCTAAGTTCCTAAAAGACAGGCAATTTTAATAAGCTTTAGGATTTATGAATGAATGGAAATGAATGAGAGAAATGCGTTTTTTTCTGCATCATTTTTTCTCGCAACCCTTTTAATGTTTTTCTCAAATCGCATTTCATTCCCCTGGGTGTGGAGGTGTCATGCAAGCCTCCACCTACCAAGAATGAGGCATATTAATTTCACCACATGGACATTAAATTTCAAATTGCTGCTGGGAAGAAGAGAAGGCCTGTGACAAGGACTGCCAGACCTTGGCTGGAAAAAAACATTTACAGACATTGAAGGCAGGGAAGCGCATTCCATTCCCTGCTAAGATGATACAATACACAGAGCAAAGACGTGGTCAAACCAGTAAGTCACATGACTAATTTGTTTGGCAACCTGGGAGGTTTCTGAATTGTACAGTTTGCACTGAGAGCCGGCAGACAGCAGAATGTTCCTGAACTGAGAAGATCTCTCCTGGCTGGCTCACCACAGCCCCTCCTATCTATCTGCTCCCATCTCATTCTCACAAGCCTCTGAATCCACTGAAGACACATGAACCCCAAGAGAGAACTGTCTCCTACAGCGAACAAGATTTAAGAAGAATACTGGGCCCCAACAAAAAGCAAGATCTATCTCCAATCAAGGACTCTACAGTGCACTCAAAGAACCATAGCAAAAACTCTTCAGATATTGCCTCAAACCTTTCCACTTTATTTTTCTTCTGCTCTTTTCTGTCTCTATTTGCATGTGTGTATCGTGTATAGATGCTAGTGTGGGCATGTCTTGTATCTGTAGGCATCAACTGAATAAGAGTTTAAGTTTAGGTTGAATAAATTTCAACTTTTCTTCTTTAAACCTAAGAAAGCCTGTTTGTGCTGGTTTCTTTGCCTTATAATTGGAAAGCAGTGAACAAGGATTCACCAAGGGGGAGCAAAAAACACGGTGTGCTTAAAATTAAATCCTGTTACAGTAAGACCAGGTGAAGGCTGAAAGGAAACTGTAGATCTCTTTCTCACTGGGTTGTAACAACACTGACAGATCCACAGGTGTGAATCCTGTTTTGTACATTTTGTTGCAGAGGTCTGTCAATTTCCCAATGTTATCATCATTCAGGGCTTTCAGGCATTCTGTTGGTATCTCATTGATTCCAGGTGCTTTCTTTTTTTTCATCTTTTTGATCGCTGCACTGACTTCTTCCTCTTTTTCACTGGTCTTCCTCTTCCCTCCAGTGGTACCAATTCACTTCTGTCTTCATCATCATATAGGTCACTGACATATTCCACCCATTATTCCTTTATCCTTTTTTTGTGAAGAGAAGTTTATTTATTTAGTAAGGTCATAATGGGAAGTGTGAAGATCCAAAACAAGGGAACCTCTTTGAACCTCTTGATGGAGACTCTGTGTCAGCAGCTGTCTCAATTAGGGGTTTAAATTATTTATATGATTTCCCAGAACAAAGAGAAGGTTTGGAGTTGGAAATAATTTGTTTAAATTGCTATCTGGGACACCCCATGTGCACCCTTTTTGGAGACAGATGATGCAAGAGGTACCTTTTGGTGTTTCGATCTGTGTGCTTGCTGACAAGCTAATAGTTGGCTTTTGGAAAAGCAGTTGGCTTTGAAAGCTTCTGGAGTCAGGAGCAAAGAGGCAATTGAGAACCAGGGATGTTTTTGTTTTGAGTAAGGCCCATGCTCAAGCTGGGAGGTCCAGGTTTGGGAGATCCGAAAACTCAGGACAGCTGAGAAATTAAGGAAATCAAAGTGAATTTCTGAGAACTGTGATACACTTTGGATTAGTCCCAGGAGAAGTGAACAAACTGCCCAGATCCTGTAACGTATAGGGGAACTCTTCGGGTAAAAGTAATAGTCAAACTGGAGTGTTCTGTTGATAGTTAGAGTTTAAAGTATAGATAAAGGGCAACCATGGATATAGTACACCTGGATGTTCAAAAGGCATTTGGTAAGGTGCCATATAAAAGATTAATAGGCAAGATAAGGACTCATGGTGTTGGGGTAATATATGGTGCGGGCGGCACAGTGGCGCAGTGGTTAGCAGCCTCACAGCTCCAGCGACCCGGGTTCAGTTCTGGGTACTGCCTGTGTGGAGTTTGCAAGTTCTCCCTGTGTCTGCGTGGGTTTCCACCGGGTGCTCCGGTTTCCTCCCACAGCCAAAGACTTGCAGGTTGATAGGTAAATTGGCCATTGTAAATTGCCCCTCATGTGGTAGGAGAATGATGGGGATGTGGTAGATAATATGGGGTTAATGTAGAATTAGTATAAATGGGTGGTTGTTGTTCAGCACAGACTTGGTGGGCCAAAGGGCCTGTTTCAGTGCTGTATCTCTAAATAAAATAAATTAGCATGGATAGAGGATTTGTTAACAGACAGGAAGCAGAGAGTGGGAATAAATGGGGCATTTTCAAGCTGGTAGGCAGTGAATAGTGGCGTGCCGCGAGGATCAGTGCTGGGCCTCAGCTATTTACATTCTATATTAATGACTTGGATAAAGAGACAGAGAGTAATGTATCTAAGTTTGCTGGTGTTACAAAGCTTGGTGGAAAGGTAAGCTGCGGGGTGGATATAGAGAGGCTGCAAAGAGATACAGACAGGCTATTTGAGTGGGCAACACGATGGCAAATGGAGTATAATGTAGGGAAGTGTGAAGTTGTTCACTTTGGTCGTAAAAATAGAAAAGCAGAATTTTTTAAAAGGTGTGAAACTTGTAAGTGTTGATGTTCAGATGGACTTGGGGGCACTCGTACAAGGAACGCACAAGTTAACATGCAGGTGCAGCAGGCTATTAGGAAGGCAAATGGCATTTGGCCTCTATTGCAAGGGGATTGGAGTACAGGAATAAAGAAGTATGAGTAAAATTGTATAGGGCTTTGGTGAGACTGCACCTGCAATACTGTGTGCAATTTTGGTCTCCACATTTAAGAAAGGATATACTTGCACTGGAGGCAATGCAGCGAAGATTTACTAAATTGGTCCCTGGGAGGGGGTTGTCGTAAGATGACAGGCTGAGTAAATTGGACCTATCTTCTCTGCAGTTTCGAAGAATAAGAAGCGATCTAATTGAGACATACAAGATTCTGAAAGGGCTTGATAGGGTAGAAGCTGAGTGATTGTTTCCACTGGTCAGGGAATCTAGAATGTGGGGACACAGTCTCAGGATAAGGGGTCAATCATTCAGGACTGAGATGAGGAGAAATTACTTCACTCAAAGGGTTGTGAATCTTTGGAATTCTCTGCCCAGAGGGTTGTGGATGCTCCATCATTGAATACATTTAAGGCTGGGATAGACAGATATTTGGTCTCGCAGGGAATCAAGGGATATGAGGAATGGGCAGGAAAGTGGAATTGAAGCCCAAGATCAGCCATGATCGTATTGAATGGCAGAGCAGTCTCGATGGGTCATATGGTCTACTTCTGCTCCGATTGCTTATGTCTTGTGTTCTTGTATTATTCTTCATCAAGTTCTGTTCCGATTTTAAGTTTTAACTATAAGTGTTTCCAAATTGTTATGTTAAGTTAGTAGTGTATCATTTTGTTGAACTCTTGTACAGCAAAGCTTTTGTTTAAAATGTGAAATTTTGTGGCGTAATTCTTTCAATAATAACTGGGAACTCGATTTTCTCTTTCTAAAGGTTAACGGTCCCTAACAGGATCGTAACAAATTGAGAGCTGTTGGCAGGATTTTGAATCCACAGACTGAGATGGGTATGCTGAGATTTGCTAACGTTTAAGCAAGCAAGATTTCATGGCGACTTTTACTGTATTTATTGAAAAGCAGGATGGCTTTGTCAACTGCTAAGACTTTTCTGGGCTGGGGACATTAATCCCTGAGTGTTTTGGAACAATCAACAAAGGTTAGATTGATGGCATTAGCAGAAAAGTTGAAGATAGAGTTAAAAGGAAGAGCTATAAAAACAGAAATATGGAAACTTTAGCACAGCATTTGGAATTTTAAGAGGAAAAGGTTGATCCAGATAAAATAGACTGAGTTACCTGAGATACAGCTGGAAATGAAGCAAATTAAATTGAAAAAAAAAGCACTTTAAATATGGCTAGTCAGTTACGTTGGGTGGGCCACATCATCTGCACGCCTGACACAAGACTCCCAAAACAAGCTTTCTACTCCGAACTCCATCGTGGCAAGAGGCTACCAGGAGGGCACAGGAAACTCTACAAAAATTGTCCTTAAAGCCTCCCTGAAAAAAATGTGACCTCTCCATTGATTCATGGAAATCTCTTGCCTGAGACTGCCCAAAATGGAGAAGAAGCATCCACGAAGAAAAATGTTGAACTCAAAGGAGCAAAAGAAATGGAAATGAAAAAACTTGAAGTCGAAGGAGAGGAAAAAGAAAGAGCAATGTGGAAACTCGAATTACAGGTTTAAAGAGAAAGGGAAATGAGACAAGTTGAAGTGAAAAGAGAATGGCTTTGTTCACATGGACAGGAAATAACTGGTAGTTTGGATATGATTTGAGTTAAACTCGGGTTTTGATTTAACAAGAAATATTTGCCGAGTGCCTAATTTCAATAAGTAAGGCGCTGGAAGGTATTTTGCCTCATTTGAGAAAAATGCTACAAGGTTACCTTGGTTACAAGAAACATGGACCATTCTTTTGCAAATTGTCTTAATGGGAAAAGCCTGGATGTTTTTCAAGCCTTTCGGAGGAACAGTCTGCAGATTATGAAATCGTTGCACTTGACGTGCATGAGTTGGTTTCACATGAACATCATGGTCATGAATACTGCAGCTGAAAATTCTTTCAACATTGGACTGTGTGAAAGGAATCATGCGGTGATCAATGAAATGCTGCATAAAATTTTACCTGATCGACTAGACTGCAAATTGACAACCACAATGGGCAGTTTATGCATAGAATTGACTCCTGATGGTTGGAGGATATAGTCCCTAACAATTAGTCTATGGACAAATACCAAGTTAATTTCTGTGCTGTGCGATGGTCCTCTTACTCCAGTAGGTATTACAATTACTTCCATTTATTGTGCACATTTGAATGCTTTACATGCAGGGAGATTGATTTTCATCAAGGTTGAGGTTTCAGAAACAATTTGGAGAGCTCTGCAGCATCTGAGACAGAATATAATTCAGAAGATTTGGTATATGATAAACGAGAGTCATAGGGAATGAAAAGGCCCTGGTGAGGTAATAGATTGTGATGGTAAGACAGTACTTACCAAACATGGCAAGGATTAATCAGAATGACTTATAAATTCTTGGACTCTAAGCAGCTGATAGAAGTAAATTAGGCACCTTGTATCTCAAATACTCATGTACTTTGTAACTAAGATCCTGTGGGACAGAATAATGTGAGTGATCATGACACACAGGACAGAGCTAACACATCCAAAGGCCAATTGCCCAGAGTGGGTACTCAGGTGACATATGTTCCAGAGGGATTAGTGAATGGAGGGATTCGAAAATTGTGGGACATGCAGGAAAAACTATTAGCAAGTTTAAATATTGCTTGAACGTTCAGGATTATGGCTAAGAAGTGAGATCCATGCACTAGCAGAATGGGGTGAAAGAGTGGAGAGTAAGAAGGCAAGTACTGATAGTGAGTTCAGAAGTGACTTTCATGTCAGAAAGTGAGCATGTCCCAGAGAAGACCCTCCAATAGTGCAACAGGGCGATGTCACTTTCATAGTCCAAACAGACAAAAAGTGAAAGTACAGAATGTTTTAAGGGCAAAAAAAAATTAAAAAATTAAGTCTGGAGATATGTGTACTTACATCACTATCCTTAGATGACCCAAAGAACATGAAACCAGTCATTTTTAGTGAAGCTTCACATGCCAGTCTTCCTGATAGGTATTCTAGTGCACCTGGTTTCATAATATTTTTTATGAGTGAAAATGGGAAATGTTGTCCTTTAGCTTGGGAAGCTAAGAAAATAAAAATGGTTGTTAAAAGTACTTTGACAGCTGAAACAGAGTGGATATGGGATTCTATTTCTCAAATATTTTAACTGAAAATCTGTACAATGGCCATACTGAAGATAGTATACCCATTGAATGTTAGATACATAATCGTTCATTGTGGGATTTTTTTATTCGCTCATGGGATGTGGGTGACGCTAGCTAGGCCAGCATTTGTTGCCCATCCCTAATTGCCCTTGAGAAGGTGGTGGTGAGCTGCCTTCATGAATCGCTACAGTCCATGTGGGGTAGGTACACCCACAGTGCTGTTAGGAAGGGAGTTCCCAGATTTTGATCCAGCGACAGTGAAGAAACGGCGATCTGGTTCCAAGTCAGGGTGGTGTGTGGCTTGGAGGGGAACTTGCAGGTGGTGGTGCTCCCATGCATCTGCTCCCCTTGTCCTTCTAGGTGACAGAGGTGGCGGGTTTGGAAGGTGCTGTTGAAGGAATCTTGGTGCATTGCTGCAGTGCATCTTGTTGACGGAACACAGTGCTGCCACTGTGCATCAGTGGTGGAGGGAGTGAATGTTTGTAGATGGGGTGCCAATCAAGCAACTGCTTTGTCCTGGATGGTGTTGAGCTTCTTGAGTGTTGTTGGAGCTTCACTCATCCAGGCAAGTGGAGAGTATTCCATCACACTCCTGACTTGTGCCTTGTAGACGATGGACAGGCGTTGGGGAGTCAGGAGGTGAGTTACTCGCCTCAGGATTCCTAGCCTCTGACCAGCTCTTGTAGCCACAGTATTTATATGGCTACTCCAGTTCAGTTTCTGGTCAATGGTAGCCCCCAGGATGTTGATAGTGGGGGATTCAGCAATCGTAATGCCATTGACTGTTAAGGGGAGATGGTTAGATCCTCTCTTGTTGGAGATGATCATTGCCTGGCATTTGTGTGGCGTGAATGTTACTTGCCACTTATCAGCCCAAGCCTGGATATTGTCCAGGGATAATGAAAACCTGACAAAAAGTGTGGATGAGAAAAGTTTACAGTTTGTTCTCACTGGTTGAAACAAATCCTGGTGGGAAAGGACATCTCTGAAATTTAAATGTGTGGATGCAAGTCATCAACTGTTTTACAAAAAGAAATGCATGTACAAAGACATTTCAGGTGTCCGAGAAGAAGGCCGTCTCACAATGTAACGCTTTGTACAGAATATGGAGTTTCCTGATTTAATTTTGTTTGAAAATTCAGTTATACGTAGAAACGGTAATTTTAATTTAAAGAGAGAGAAGGGAATCCTTTAATTCTGTATTAATTGTAATGTACACCGGATGTTTGATGACACAACAATCATGGTCTAACTCTGAAGAGTTGTGAAAAATGAACTTTGTCTTTAAAAAAAATGAACATCTGTTTTAAAAAGTGACCAATTGTCCAAAATGGCCACTGAAGAAAAAGAGGATTGGCCTTTTGAGTATTCAAACAGTCTGACAAAGACAAAGGACGAACCTTCAAAGCTAAAAGGTGTGAATGGAACCAATCCTACACCTATCCTAAAACATTCCAGAATTGAATGTCTTCTTCTGAAACAATTGAGGTATGAAGTAGCCATGTCCTGGGCCATTGTGCGATCACCATGGGGGAAGAAACCAGAGTGTGTCCGAACAGGAGGTGAGAGATAATAGCTTATCATTAAAAAAAGAGACAGTCAGAGAGAGAGAGAAAGTCAGAGAGAGAGACCGACAATGGTGAGAAACAAATCTAACAACCGACATTCCAGAAAGTCAGAAAGCACATGCTCTGCTGAAAAAATATGACATCTACATTATACAGCAATGAGGATGAGAAGTAATCTACCGTTTTATAACAGAACCTTCAGTCAAGAGAGAATTCTACAAACATCTCAGGCCTGCATCCATCGAGAACTTGGTTCTCAAGAGAACAGGTTTATCATAACCTTTCCTCCCACTGAAAGCCATCTTCCTTTTTCACTTCTCTATCTGTTTATTCTTGTGTGTGTGTGTGTGTGCATGAGAGAATGCATGAGTGGATCCGGTTGCAACACTTTTGGGATCAGGAACGTTAATCAACAAACAAATTATTTTATGTTCTTGAAAACCGACAAGAAAATCTATCGCTATCTGGTTATTTGAAAATAAACCACCAAAGGGCTCAACTCTAATACAAATACACTTGCTGCAGTCAGGTGGGGAGTTGAACATTGGGAACCACCCATATCACATCACCTGGTCATTACATAATTCTGTTTAATCGTCTGCAGTGGTTGGGCAATAACTAGGAATTCATTTGAGCCTTTTAAAGTAGACACAGACTAGAACTACGGTTGGTGGTTTCGGAAGTGTATGTTAAGATAAATGTCTACAAAGATTGGCTCCAGTTCCCGCCTTCACCAACTGGCTTTCTGGAATAGAACACAGGGATCATGGTATATGGAATTCTGAGGAAGTTTGGGCAGGAAAAGCTGTCAGTTTTAGATGACCTCAAGTTTAGGGAGGGTGGAAAATTGGAGGTTGGTCAGTTGAGTATTGAAATAGTCGAGTCTGGAGGTAAGAAAAGTGTATTAAAAGTTGGCACCTGATGGAAAGGAGGAAAGAAAAGGGAAAGAATGAGGAGCAAAGAAAAATCCTATTTTGTATTTTGTGGCATGTTGGTGGCATCTATGATGGTGCTAAATGGTTCCTTTTCTATTCTTTATTTATTTGTACAGGTAATATCTGTATCAGGGATCACTATAGGTCTGGGATTGTCTACAGCATGTGACACACTCATATCCCAGGTAGGTGCCGTTAACTCCAGGCTGTACAGTGGGCAGTGATGAACCTCTTGTGCAGCAAAAATGAATTCATTATATCAGAGAACAATAGGGGTGTGAATTTGGTTTCCATAGCGCTGCTGGAAGTGGTGATATGTAAGCCTTGTGCCCTCCTGGAGATACAGGCTGTGCCATCAGCTTCTTCCAACATGGCCCGCATGGCAGGCTGTGTTGAGAAGGGTGCCCATGCGGGCGTCCCTGTGTGTGCCAGAAGATAGTGAAGTAACACTATCCTGACAACACACACCCTACCAGCTGTTGTGATGTCAGACTTCCTAATTTGGACCAAGCAGGTCCAGGGAACAAGTTTTCTTGTCACTCTGCAAACAGCAAGCATTGAGCTGTAAGACAGGTCTGACACCAGTGTTATTTAAAGGGCCAGGCACCCAACTTGCAGGTGAGGTAATTTTGAAGAACTTCTGCCATTGTAAAGTGTCTGAAAATGCTCTGGAGGTGCTGTGGTGAGTTCCTGGAGAGTATTGCTATATCCTCCCAGGAAGGGTAGAGGATTAGGTGACCTGTCCACAGAAAGGCTACAACAGGTATGGGCATAGCAGTGGCAGTCTTCAGCATGTCAGAATGAAGCAGAGACTGTGAGAGGTCAAGCTCTGCTCAATGCCCTCTACCAACTTGGAGACAGACTTCTCCATGCCCCTTGACAGTGACAGGCAGGCCAATAATGCACCCAGAACCTCGGTGTGCATTCCCATCAGCGCTCACCTGAATGTCATCCCATCCAGGTCCTCATCTGAATCTTCTGTAGCAGAACTCCTCTGTGACTGTGCCCTTCAGGGAGCTGGCAAATGAACCCCGGCCTGGCTGCAGCCCACTTGTGCAAAGATGACTCACCACATGCTGACCCCAACTCTATGATAGCCTCCAAGGTACGTGCAGATCCAGTATCCGAGCTGGTGGCTGCGAGTGTCTGATCAATTGACAGGGTCTCTTTATCAGTGGTATGGTGTTGCTCTCCCTCTTCCTCCTTCAGCTGCTGTGGCTGGGCAGGTGGCAGTTTTGCCCGTCGAAAAGCAGAAACTCAGAAGGGGAAGGTTGGTGCGAGGGAAGGGGTGTGGAGTGGGAAGAAAGAGGTCCATGGACACCAACAGCAGCTTGCTCTTCATGGGAGATCCCAGGATGAGGGTGAGTGGCAGTTGAGAAGGGGCATGGTAGCAACAAAGAACAGTGCAGCACAGGAACAGGCGATTTGGCCCTCCAAGCCTGCACCGATCTTGATGCCTGTCTAAACTCAAACCTTCTGCACTTTCAGGGACCGTATCCCTCTATTCCCATCCTATTCATGTATTTGTCAAGATGCCTCTTCAACATTGCTATCGTACCTGCTTCCACCACCTCCCCCAGCAGCAAGTTCCAGGCACTCACCACCCTCTGTGTAAAAAAACGTGCCTCGCACATCCCTCTAAACTTTGCCCCTCGCATCTTAAACCTATGTCCCCTAGTAACTTTTCCACCCTGGGAAAAAGCTTCTGACTATCCACTCTGTCCATGCCGCTCATAACTTTGTAAACCTCTATCATGTCGCCCCTCCACCTCCGTCGTTCCAGTGAAAACAATCCGAGTTTATTCAACCTCTCCTCATAGCTAATGCCCTCCAGACCAGGCAACATCCTGGTAAACCTCTTCTGTACCCTCTCTCCAAAGCCTCCAAGCCCTTCTGGTAGTGTGGCGACCAGAATTGCACGCAATATTCGAAGTGTGGCCGAACTAAGATTCTGTACAGCTGCAGCATGACTTGCCAATTTTTATACTTTATGCCCCGACCGATGAAGACAAGCATGCCGTATGCCTTCTTGACTACCTTATCCACCTGCATTGCCACTTTCAGTGACCTGTGGACCTGTACGCTCAGATCTCTCTGCCTGTCAATACTCCTAAGGGTTTTGCCATTTACTGTATACTTCCCACCTGCATTAGACCTTCCAAAATGCGTTACCTCACATTTGCCCGGATTAAACTCCATGTGCCATTTCTCCGCCCAAGACTCCAACCGATCGATATCCTGCTGTATCCTCTGACAATCCTCATCACTATCCGTAGCTCCACCAACTTACTAATCAGACCAGCTACATTTTCCTCCAAATCATTTCTATATACAACAAACAGCAAAGGTCCCAGCGCTGATCCCTGCGGAACACCACTAGTCACATCCCTCCATTCAGAAAAGCACCCTTCCACTGCCACCCTCTGTCTTCTATGACCGAGCCAGTTCTATATCCATCTTGCCAGCTCCCCTCTGATCCCGTGTGACTTCACTTTCTGTACCAGTCTGCCATGAGGGACCTTGTCAAAGGCTTTACTGAAGTCCATATAGGCAGTAACATACCGTCATCCTGAATGCTCTTGGCGACACTGGATGACACGGGCTCTAGTGCAGCCAATCCCATAATGCAGAGAATTATCTGCACCGTAGGGTTCAGGAAATGGAGGCATCTTGGCTCCCACCAGTTCTGCTCTGCTCATTTCTATTGTTTTCCACTTGTCCTGCGAGAGAGAGAGAATATCAGTGATTGTGTAGCACTATGTTTGGGTGATCTGCCTGCCATAGCTGAATAGCTTTAGGTATGTGGAGGCAGCAAGTGGTGAGTGTGAGGCTGGCAGCATTGTTAGGTGTGTGAGGGTGAGGTGGATTATCTGGATGTTCGGTGTGTTCCCTCAGTGCTGGGGACTGCTGCTGGGTGAGTGATGGGGGTGTGGTGTATTGAACAGATACTGATGGTGTGGTGGGTAGGAGATGTTAATGTTAAGCTGCAGTCAATGACCATGACCACTTGTGTGAGGTCATTGGATTTCCTGTGGAACTGCTGCCAGATCCTCGGGGCCAGAGTCCGGAAGCTGAACCTCCCTGGACACCTGCTCTCACTCCTTTGAGGGTTGTCCTTGAGGATCTCCTGACCCTCTACAGAACAATGGTGTGTGCCATCCTGTCCATCTCCATCACTAATGATTAACCCTCACCCTAACCCCTCCAATCACACACCATCCTGACTGGGAATTTATCATTGTTCCTTCACTATTGCAGTGTCAAAATCCTAGAACTTCCTCCCTAACTGTGGGTGTACCTACACCACATGGACCTCATCAGTTCAAGAAGGCAGCTCAGGAGCACTTTCTGAAGGCCAATTAAGGATGTGCAATAAATGCACATGTTCCGATGAAGGGTCACTGACCCGAAACGTTAACTCTGCTTCTCTTTCCACAGATGCTGCCAGACCTACTGAGTGGTTCCAGCATTTCTTGTTTTTGTTTTGGATTTCCAGCATCCGCAGTATTTTGCTTTACAATAAATGCTGGACTTGTCAATAACGCCCACATCCCATAAAAGAATCAAAAAAGTCAAAACATTTTAAAAATGCAGCACTGCCCTTCAAATGAAAGCTTGCAGAGGTCAACTGCTGCATTGAAGTATAATCATCAGACAGATTGGACAACAATTGGAGATTGATTAACAATTGAGCATTCTTGCTCAGTCAGAAAGTGATGAATATTGAAGCTGTAAATAGTACAACAAATAAATGCATTGTATACTGCATATGAATTTGGCTTGCTCTAATCTGCAACAATGGGAAAATTAAAGAGAAGATTATATTACTGAGACAGCAGTGAATTACGAAGAGGCGATTTCTGCATTTACTATTGCCTTAAAGAAACTTGTGCTAAAAGAAAAACTTACCTTTATCTAGCATCTTTCATGGCCACAGAACATTCTAAAGTGTTTACAGTCTTTGAAGTGTAATCAAGGTTGTAATGTTGGAAACACAGCAGCTCATTTGTACACAGCAAGCTCCCACAAACAGAAAAAGTGTTTTGGTTAAGTGAGAGAAATATTTTAATCTTCTAATTTTTTACAGTTTGTTGCAGTCGGTCCGTGTCGAATCAATGGCATCGATCAGAATGTTAATGACCAATATCGATAGAACTCACTTTAACTAAACTTTTGTTCTGATTTTTAGACGTTTGGCAGTAAGAACTTGGAGCGAATTGGAGTGATTCTCCAAAGAGGGATTCTCATTCTCATGATAACCTGTTTTCCCTGCTGGGCCATCTTCATAAACATTGAGCATATTTTATTGGCTATCAAACAATCTCCTGCAGTAGCCAAGTGAGAGTCTTATCTATTTTTTATGACAAAGAGAATAAAATGACGGCATTAGTGTAAAAGAAAGAAGCCATCCCGAGTTTCTGGCCCAAAGACAGAGTGTGTTCATGAACATAGAAATTTTGGTCAAAGAGTGTTAGGACTGAGGTTCCAACTTGCATATTTACATATAGGGCTGGATTTTAAGAGCCTGCCGCCGATCTCGGTGGCGAGCTCAAAAAGGGCCGCATGCCAAGGGGCTGCCACGATCACCCGTGTAGTGACTCATTTAAATAGCTGGAGTGGCCCTGCCCCGCCCCCAATCATGTGGATTGGACGGACTGTCCGTCCCTGCCAATGGCGTTAGCTGCCTGTGCACAGGTGCTGACACCATTTTTAAAGGGCAGACAGCCCTGCCGATCAATTTGAATTTTTAAAGCAGTATTCCCCACAAAATGTATGAAATAAATTGCTAAAGCCTCTTTCACATCCCCCAATAACAATTACATTAACCATTTGCCCTTCCCCCCGCCCCCCCAATAAACTTAACTTTTAACTGTGACCTAGCCACCCCAAACTGCACAAAGTTTAAAGTTCACCCCTTCCCACCAATCCCTACACTCATTACGTTAATTTGACCCTGTCAGCACCAACCCCCACCACACTGAAATCTTAACATCGCACCCGCTCCCACAACCAGTGTCAAATTGGCTTTCCCCGGATGGGGAATTGAAGACGTGGGAATGCCAGCTACTGTGCTGAAGATTGTGGCGGGCTTGGAACATTTCAGGTAAGTTTTTTAAAATTTATTGATGTCATTCATTTAAATTTTGAAATGCTGCTCCCGTCACCCAGTGGCAGGAGGGAGGAACTGCCACGGAGCCTGCCACCGCCAGGAGGATTGGGCCGAGCCCTCCTGGTGTCGGCCTCTGTGGCGGACCGCTGCCGGACCCATATTCTGACCCCCCCGCCCCCTGCCCTGGAGCCCCATGTCGTGGGCTTGATAAAATCCAACCCATATGCTGGATCTTAAGAGACTGCCGCAGATGTCGGTGACGAGCTCAAAAAATGCGAGCCCACCTTTGTGGGCCGTACGCCAAAGAGCTACCGCGATCTCCCGTGCAGTGGCTCATTTAAATAGGTGGGTTGGCCTGCCGCCCACCCCTCCCCCAATCACATGGAGGGGACGGGCTGTCCGTGCCCGGCAATGGCGACAGCTGCCTGTGTGTAGGCACTGGCACCGGTTTTAAAGGGCAGACGCTCTGCAGGTCAATTAAAAATTTTGAAGCATTATACCCGCAAAATTAATGAAATAAATACTAACACCCCTTTCCCACCCCAATAACAATTAAATTAACTATTTGCCTTTCCCCACCAAAAACAAATCTGACCTTCCCCTTCCCAGACTGCACAAAGTTTAAAGTTCACCTCTTCTCACCATTCCCTACACCCATTGCTTTTATTTGACCCCGTCATTCACCCCACCCCCCTGCACTGAAATTCTTAACACCTTCCCCCTCCCCACCAGTGTCAAACTGACTTTCCCCAGGCAGAGAATTGAAGACGTGGGAGTGCCAGCTGCGGTACCAAAGATTATAGTGGACCTGGAAGATTTCGGGTAAGTTTTTTTCAACATTTATTCATGTCATTCATTTAAATATTTAAATGCTGTTCCCCTCACCCAGCAGCGGAGGTGTGGGGGAGGAGCCGTCATTGAGCCTGCTGCCACCGTGAGGGTCAGGCTGGGCCCTCCATGGCGGACCGCTGCCGGAACAATTTTCCAGCCCCCGCCACCACTACCACCAAGGAATTTGACGTAGTGGGCTTGGTAAAATCTAGCCCATAATGTGGGGCTAATCTCAGCTGGATCAGTGTCATGCAGAGGCCAAATTATTTCCTCAATAGAGAGTGGGCCAATGAAATACTGAGTTGACCATCTTGCAGTGGATCCCACCTGGTAACAACATTCAGAGCAGCATTGATAGGGAATAGCAACAAGACTCATGATACAATGTGTATTTGGTACACAGAGTGTAGTGCAGTGGTGCTTGATGTGGTATTATGGATATACATGTCGGCATACACATGAATAATGGAGATCCTGCATCATTTCGGGATAATTGAAGAATACAACATCCTTCTTTCTCAGTAAAAGGCATTGCAAGCTTTTTTAATCAGCACAATTTTTCCAAACATGATTCTTCTTTTGGCTACAATAGAAACTTTACAATCAACTATTACAATTAAATGTGTAATTCTGAACACATTGAAACTCTTCCATGGCTCATTTTCTTTCAAAGCATTATTTGCGATATTGTTCTGGTGGTAAGATGTTGTGCCTCCATCTCGTGGTTTTGGTTGTCGTCATCCCTATCTGCAATTAGTTGACCTCTGTCCTGGCAGTGTTGTGTGTATTGTTCCTGGTGTTTTCGAAGTTATGCTTCATGTTGGTGATGTTGTTGATGTTGTGTCACTAGTTGGTCATGTTGCCGATGACCTTTTCTGCTTTACCAGTTCTGGTGTCGGCCAAATATGAATTCAATTCCTTCTCATCTGCTTACTGGTTTCAGTCTCGATGATCGATAATCTTGGAGTCTCAGCTTGACCAACAACTTTTGCTGGGTTCCAGGTTTTCAGGATCAGATCTTGTATGTGCACAATTTGTCCCCTCAACAGCTCAGGCAATGAATTGGCATGTTTGCTGAAGTGCTGACATCCTTCTACCTGTGCCTCAGTGATTTATCGTCTTACTTCCTCATGGTCATTTGGAGGATGCATCTTGCTTGGTAGAGTTGTCTTGCATTTTCCACCATTCAGTAGCTCTACAGGATTTCATGTTGGTCTTGAGAGATGTAGCTCAGAGTGACAATAAGGCAAGGTATGGGTCTTTCTTTGTCTATCGGCATTTTAGGGGGGTCTTCTTGACTGTCTGGACGTATCTTTCCTTAAAACCTTGTCCTCTTGGGTAATGTGGTGATGACATTATGATGCTGAATCCATATTGTTCTGCAAACTCCTTAAACTTTCTGGAGGTGAATTAGGTTCCATTATCATCTAACATCCTGTCTGGAATCCCTTGCTCAGTAAACAGGACTTTTACTGCTATGGTGATTGTTGTAGCTCTCAAATCTTTTACCTTTCTGATGAATGAGAACTTTGAATAATAGTTCGCTTCTATAAGATACCATTATTGGTTGTGCGTGAATAAGTCAGCTCCCAGTGAGATTGTAACTCTGAAGCCTCAAAAGTAGCCTTTGTTACCTTGCTGGTGCTCCACACATATTTTTGTTGTATTTATTTTCTCCTCTGTTTGAAGCAGTCTTCCTTTAAGACTCTTAAAAACAGTGCACCTTTAAGAGAGAGAGAGAAGCTTTTGGATTTCTGAGGCACAGTGTGCCAGCTGCACTTGTTACCTAGCCAACGGCAGGAGAGAGAAGTCACATGGTGGACTATAACAATTTAATTGTGTGTAAAAAACAGCTAAAACCAGTTTTGACAGACTCACTGGTGAAGCGTGCTACTGAAGAAAAGAGATGTCTATTTCTCTCAGCAAAATTTCTACAAGGAGCTACAGGCCAAGTTAATTGCGTAAGGAGGAAATAACTTTTTGAAGAGACCATTTGTATTGCTGAAGTAAAGTTTCAACTGGAAGACTGTTGGTTTTGAAATTCAAGTAGGCCTATTGCTGTGCTCATCGTTGAAAGAACTGTTTGATATCTGCTGCATCCAAAGTGTTTTGAATGCCTATCTACTGAGAGACTGTATCATCAAATCCGCAGGGAGAATTTGAGTGGCATTTGATTGTTTTCACATGATAAGATCTTACCCATCAGGAACGCAACCCACAAAGACTTAAATGCCAGTTATTTATTTATTCTTAAGAAACAGCGCATTTTTTAAACTTTTTTTCAAAAAGGAAACCAGTTAACCATGACTTTTGAGTGCATGTGTTGAATGTGGAGTTAGGTTAAAATAGAAGTTAAAAGGTCTTTAGATATAGGTTTATCTGAACAATGTTTAAGATTTAGCATTTAATAAATAGTTAATTTGTTGTTGTCTAAAGATACCTGGTTTGGTCTGTTTTATTCTGGGGGTTACTGGATTGTTTAATTTGGCTGTCTTCTGGTTGGGTGGGAAAACTTTACTAATATGCTGCGATCTGTGGAGTGATGGGACTGAATTGATAGTGCATTGCTCCTGCCTCAGTTATAACAATCTATTCTAGTGGATGATGATCACTCTCCACTGTATTTTCTCCCATAGAGATATGCATGGACTTTCTCACATCCATACACCACTGCCAAAAGGTCTCTTTCGATGTTGGCATATCTGATTTCAGCTGATGTCAGAGTTTTGGCTGTGAATGTTATTGGCTTTCCTTCTTGTACCTGGGCCCCTCCCAGTCCTTTTGTAGAAGCATCTACTTGTTGAGTGACAGGTTTCGCCCTGTTGTAATATGACAGACTTGTCTCCTTGCACGTTACTACTTTGAGTTCACTGAAACTCCTCTCATGTGTCTCTGACCACCTTCTCTCATCAGCTCTCATAGGTTTTCTGTGTGCTCTGACATGTGAGGTATGAAAGAGCTCATGTACTGGATCAAGCCAAGGAAACTTCTCAGCTCTTTCTTGTCTCTTGGAGCTTTCATCTCAGAGATAGCTGTGACTTTTTCAGGAATTGACTTGACTCCATCAGGTGTGTAAACCATTCCAAAGAACTGGCATTTTGTCACCTTTACAATGCATTTGCCTGCGTTTAGCTTGATCCCAGATTTTCTGGTTCTCTTGTGATGGAATATAGGTATAATAGGCTTAATTGGGTAGAATTTAGATATAGCTAATATATTATACCTTTCAGAATTAAAGATTGAATAAATGGTCAGTTTTCATGACTTGCTGATATTCCCCCTTAAGAAGGTAGAGTAAAAATATTCAAGGTCCCTGTTACAATAGAATATGAACCAGAAACAATTCTTCAATTAGGAAATTAATTTCAGAGTCTCTGTTGCCACGGACTTGGAGGATAAACACACACATTGAAATATCCTGTGTGACATCAGTAAAAGGTAGCCATAAATGTAATTAATTGATGGTGTTGGTAAATGTTGGCAGATTGACTCACAAAGAGGGTTCAACCCACCATAAAACACAATTATAGATAATAAAAACAATAAAATGGAATAGTGCTTACAGGAACAAGAGGTCAAGTAAAAACAATTATAAATATTTTGACCAGATAAATACTCACAAATTCAAGAGCAGGGGTTTCCAGTGAAACATTATTTATTTAGAGATACAGCACTGAAACAGGCCTTTCGGCCCAGCAAGTCTGTGCTGACCATCAACCACCCATTTATTCTAATCCTGCACTAATCCCATATTCCTACCACATCCCCACCTTTCCTATATTCCCCTGCCACCAACCTATACTAGGGGCAATTTATAATGGTCAAATTACCTGTCAACCAGCAAGTTTTTTTTTGACTGTGGGAGGAAACCAGAGCACCCGGCGAAAACCCACACAGACACAGGGAGAAATTGCAAACTCTGCACAGGCAGTACCCAGAATTGAACCCGGGTCACTGGAGCCATGAGGCTGCGGTGCTAACCACTGCACTAACCACTTAGTGGAGATGTTAGTTAATACTACTAAATATGGATCTTGAAAGCAAGAAAAACACACACAGAAAGTTAACACCTATAAAAGGTCAGCTGATACCTTAGAAACAGCTTAAACATGAGGGTATTTCAGGCAAATATTAGAAGTGTTGAATTCCTCAAACAATACTTCTCACACCATGGCTTACTCGGGGAATTTAAGGTTAAAGTTTACTTTAAATTTTGATGGATATTCTAAGATATGTTGCTGTAACATTAGCAAAGTTAAACTTTTGGATTCTATGTGTTACATCTTCGTAATATTTAATATTGTGATATACTTAAAAGTGTATTGCATGTGGGCGGCACAGTGGTGCAGTGGTTAGCACCGCAGCCTCACAGCTCCTGCGACCCAGGTTCAATTTAGAGTACTGCCTGTGTGGAGTTTGCAAGTTCTCCCTGTGTCTGCGTGGGTTTTCTTCGGCTACTCCGGTTTCCTCCCACAGCCAAAAGACTTGCAGGGTGGTAGGTAAATTGACCATCATAAATTGTCCCTAGTATAGGGAGGTGGTAGGGAAATATAGAGACAGTTGGGGATGTAGTAGGAATATAGGATTAGTATAAATGGGTGGTTGATGGTCGGCACAGACTCGGTGGGCCGAAGGGCCTGTTTCAGTGCTGTATAACTAAACTAAATTCTTTAATAAATATATAAAATTTCATAATTTGTCTCATGTAGCATTCTGCACACAAGTACAAGAACCTCCTCTCTGTGTCTCTTTAGGTGGGGAGATACATATTGAAGAGAGTTTCCCAGACCCTTAAAATATCTGGGATATTTGTGACTTGGCCATAATTGTTAAATATAGGCTGTCCGAAAGAAGGTAATATTCTGTTAGTTTTCTTTCTTTGAGGGAAAGCTAGTACAATTATTTGGACCCAAATAAGTGTCTATAAGAATTTGTCTGGTTTGAACTTAATTAAAGGAGATTCATAGGGATGTACTCCCAAATTGGTTTAGTCCCTATAAGGGGTTAAAGTCATAAAACACTTCATTCTCCATGGCTTCATGTAGGTGATAGTTATGGCATTTATCATCTACACCATAGATCTCTATATCATCAACTAAACCGATTGCTGCTTTGTATCTCCGGTATGGCTTTTCTATTTTCTGCTAAACACATCCTGGCTCACTTTAAGGCCAAAAGGTAGATGTAGGAATTTGTACCATCCTGCACATTTTCTTCCAGTGATTGGGCTTTCCAAAAGCTCTGCAGTTTGATCTGTGTGCGGGACATTTCTCTCTGTCTGCGAACTCATGTCGTCATCCTCATCTCTTGCATATCTTTCTCGCTCTCTGGTGTGCCTTACTTTGTTGCTGTTTCACTGCATCCACATCTGTTACCAGCATCTTCTTTACAGAGACATGGCTGCAGAACGACATAGATTGGAACCTGAATATTGAAGGATACATGATATTTAGGAAGGACAGGAAGCTCAGAAAAGGTGGAGGGGTAGCTCTGTTATTAATGATGGTATTAGCGCAATAGAGAGGGATGACCTAAGTTCAGGAGACCAGAATGTAGAAGCAGTTTGGGTAGAGATGAGAAATCATAGAGGCAAGAAGATTGTGGGAATGGTGTACAGGCACCTAACATTAACCAGACTTTAGGACGGGGTATAAAGGAAGAAATAATGGCAGCTTGTCATAAAAGGTAAAGCGATAATTAATCTACATATAGACTGGAAAAATCAGATGGGCAGAGGTAGCCAACATGAGGAGCAGATAGAATATTTTCAGGATAAATTCTTGGAACAATATGTTCTGGAGCCAACCAGAGAGCAGGCGACACTAGACCTGGTATTGTGCAACGAGATAGAATTAATTAATGACCTCATAGTTAAGGCGCCAAAAGGTAGCAGCAATCATAATATGATTGAATTTTACATTCACTTTGAGGGAGAGGAGAGTGGGTCCAAGATGAGTATTTTAAACTTAAATAAGGACAATTATGAGGGCATGAAAGCAGAGCTAGCTAAAGTGAACTTGCAAATCAGGTTAAGGGATAGGTCAATAGAGATGCAATGGCAAACATTTAAGGGGATACTTCAGAATACACAGAATGGATACATTTCAATAAGAAAAAGAAAAATTCCAAGTGTGGGACCTGCCATCCGTCGTTAACTAAAACTGTTAAAGATAGCATCAAACGTAAAGAGAAAACCTATAATTGCACAAAGACAGGCGGCAGGTCAGAGGATTGGACAGAATATATTAAAAAAGCAAAGAATGACTAAAAGATTGATAAGGTAGGTAAAATTAGAGTATGAGAGAAAGCTGGCTGGAAATATAAAGACGGATAGTAAGAGTTTCTATAGATACTGAAAAAAGAAAAGGGTTAACAAAGTGAGCATTGGTCCTAAAGAAAGTGAGTCTGGGGAATTAATAATGGATATTAAGGAGATGAATTGAACAGATATTTTGCATCGGTCTTCACTATTGAGGATACAAGTAACATCCCAGTGTTAGCTGTAAGTCAGGAAATGGAGGGAGGGAGGAACTCCAGAAAATTACAATCACCAGGGAAGTGGTACTGAACAAATTGTTGGACCTGCAGGCTGACAAGTCCCTAGGTCCTGATGGACTTCATCCTAGGGTTAAAAAGAAGTGGCTAGTGAGATAGTTGATGCATTAGTTTTAATTTTCCAAAATTCCCTAGATTTGGGGAAGGTTCCGTCAGATTGGAAAATAGCGAATGTAATTCCTTTATTCAAAAATGGAGGGAGACAGAAAGTAGGAACCTACAGGCTAGTTAGCTTAACATCTGTTTTAGGGAAAATATTAGAAGCTATTATCAAAGACATTATAGCAGGGCATTTAGAAAAATTCAAGGTAATCAGGCAGAGTCAACAAGGTTTTATGAAAGGGAAATCATGTTTTACCAATTTATTGGAGTTCTTTGAGGGAGTTACATGTGCTGTGGATAAAGGGGAATCGGTGGATGTATTGTACTCAGACTTCCAGAAGGCAGTTGATAAGGTGCCACATCAAAGGTTATTGCAGAAAATAAAAGCTCATGGTGTAGGGAGTAACATATTGGCATGGATTGAAGATCAGTTAGCTAA
Organism: Heterodontus francisci; assembly: GCF_036365525.1. Lineage (NCBI taxonomy): Eukaryota > Metazoa > Chordata > Chondrichthyes > Heterodontiformes > Heterodontidae > Heterodontus > Heterodontus francisci. Next base: position 5,665,128 of record NC_090400.1, on the reverse strand, counting down.
CAGGAAACAGGAGTAGGCATAAATGGGTCATTTTCTGGTTGGCAAGATGTAATGAGTGGTGTGCCATGGGATCTGTGCTGGGGCCTTAACGTTTTACAATTTACATAAATGACTTAGATGAAGGGACCGAAGGAATGGTTGCTAAGTTTGCTGATGACACAAAGATAGGTAGGAAAGTAACTTGTGAAGAGGACAAAAGGGTAAAGTTAGTGGGCAAAGACCTGGCAAATGGAGCATAATGAGGGGAAGTGTGAAATTGTCCACTTTGGCAGGAAGAATAAAAAAGAAGCATATTATCTAAATGGTGAGAGATTCCAGAGCTCTGAGATGCAGAGGGATCTGGTTGTCCTAGTGCGTGAATCACAAAAGGTTACTATGCCAGTACAGCATGTAATTAGGAAAGCTAATAGAATGTCATCATTTATTGCGAGGGGAATTGAATATACAAGTAGGGAGGTTATGCTTCAGTCATACAGGGAATTGGTGAGACCACATCTGGAGTCCTGTGCACAGTACTAGTCTCCTTATTTAAGGAATGATGTAAATGTGTTGGAGGCAATTCAGAGAAGGTTTACTAGACTAACACCTGGAATGGTCAGGCTGTCTTACAAGGAAAGATTGGACAGGCTAGGCTTGTATCTGCTGGAATTTAGAAGAGTAAGAAGACTTGATTGAAACATATAAGATCCTGAGGGGTCTTGACAGGGTGGACGTGGAGAGGATGTTTCCCCTTCTTGAAGAATCGAGAACTAAGGGTCACTGTTTAAAAATAAGTGTGAGTCCATTTAAGACAGAGATGAGGAGAATCTTTTTCTCTCAGAGGGTCGTGAGTCTTTGGAATTCTCTTCCTCAAAAGGCAGTGGAAGCAGAGTCTTTGAATATTTTTAAGGCAGAGGTAGATAGATTCTTGATAAGTAAGAGGGTGGAAGGTTATCAGGGCCAGGTGGAAATGTTCAGCCATGTACTTATTGAATGGCGGAGCAGGCTCGAAGGGCCGAGTGGCCTACTCCTGCTCCTAATCTGCATGTTCTATTTTTCTTGCAGGTTAACACAACTCTACGTGAAGATATTTATTCCTGGTCTTCCTGTAAGTAAATTATTATAGATTGCACACACACACACATAGTTTGTTCAAAAACTGAAGTCCATAGTTACCTCAAGTATGAACAGACCAAAAGAATCCAAAAGATCACACTGGAGCTCCCTGTGACTAACTGGGTTAATGTACCATCCATCAAGCTATACCGATCAGGATGATCCCCAGTCTGTGCTGATGCTGATCTCAACTGGGGAACCATAAGGACTCAGTGCCCCATATTTAGATACTGGAAGAAGTCTTGAACAATCCAAAGGCAGGTGCCAGCAGAGTTCCAATACCTTAACCTAGTTACTGTTCCCTAGATGAGAGCTGAAGAGTGATAATTGGAAACTGTCTGAACATAAAGAGCATCACAGGTGAATCTAACAAATACAATCTGACACAAACACGCAGACCACACAAATTTTCCATGATTACTAACAGTTTATCAAGAATGGCTCATTCCGTAACCTCATTGCCCAGGATTGTTGAGGCCAATAACAGTGTTCTCAGGTGCTTCTTTGTTCCTGCTCAATGCTCAGCTATCTGAATTGACTCACTTACAGATTGGCTGGTGCATTTACCTACTTAGTCAATGGGGGAGGTCCTTGGTGTAATGAGTTCTTTATGTTGTCTGATGCAACATAAATGAGATGTGTGGAGTCTTCCTGCTGAAGATCTCGAACAGGTTTCTTAACTATTATATACAGTACAGAGCAAACTATTTACAGAACCTTCTTCTGGGTGTTACAGTTGCAGAATGGCTCTGGCTTATAGCAACATGACTGCATCCTGGTACTCAGCTCATTAGCATACTGAGATCTTAAGGAGATATCACTCTTCAGTCAATCATCCAACACTTGGTACCCTTAAATCTCAAAAGAAAGACTTGCATTTATATACCTTTCATGACCTCAGGACATCCCAAAGCACTTTGCAGGCAGTTAAGTAGTGAATTGTAGTCACTGTTGTAATGTAGGAAACACAGGAGTCAATTTGCAACAACAAACCCCCAGAAACAGCAATGCGACACATAACCGGATAATCTGTTTTTTATGTGATTTTGATTGAGAGATAAATATTAGTCAGGACATCAGGTACAACTCCACTGCATTTCAAAATCTTTGATGTTCACATGACAGAACTACAGGGTCACATTTTAGCGAGTCATCTGAAAAACAACACCTCAAACAGTGCAGCACTCCCTGCACAATAACTGTCGGCGTAGATTTTTGAGGGATTTGAATGCACAACCTTCTGAGTCAAAAGAGAGTTTACTACAAATTGAGCCACAGCTGATATGGTTATCCAGTGCTCAGATTTTTAAACTTCTATGTAGCTATAGCTTGGGTCATAGAGGACCTGTGTAAATGGTCTGCAGTCAGGTTGAACTTAATCCCAATGCAGGTCTGGGTCAAACCTTTGAGGGAATTGTTACAGACAATTATTAAAAGGGTGTCGGTAGTTCCCACTGTTTACCTCCCAACTGCCCACAATTGTATTTTGTTTAATTATTCTGGTCAATTCTTCTTGGTCAGTGGGGGGTGGGGGCAGAAGGCAACTATTAGATGGAAGTGTTATTGGGGGGAAGGGGCGATAGTTTATTTGGCGGTGTATTGCAGGTGTCGGGCTTTAAAAATTTTAATGTAGCAGCAGTGCTGGCTGACCTTGAAAAATGCCATTGCTCGCATCGCAGAGCCCACCCCACCACTTGATTAGGCTGGGGGAGGGGAAACGGGACGGCCCAACATGCATATTATGTTGGGCTGCCACGTGGTAGGTCACATGGCATGGCGGTACGCAGCTTTCACATGCGAACTGCCGCTCCCGGTGGTGGGAGAAGAAAATTCAGTCCATTCATTCACACACGCATACACGAGAATAGATAGATGGAGAGGAGAAGGGTAAATGGTTTAAAGTGAGGTAGATATTCGTGGTTCATGGAAAACTTGTTGAATCGTCAAAGTAGGACAGTCTTTAAAGGTGCAGGCCTGGGTGTTTGTAGTCTTAAACTTGTTGAGGTGTTCTAGAATTCTGGTGATTAAGACTTCAGGCTGGAGGTGGTGGTCACTTTAAGTTCTTTGCTGCAGCAAGATCACAGAATCACGGAATAATACAGTGCAGAAGAGGCCCTTCGGGCAATCGAGTCTGCATCGATGCATTAAAGACACGTGACCTGTCTACCTAATCTCATTTGCCAGCACTTGGCCCATAGCCTTGAATGTTATGACGTGCCAAGTGCTCATCCAGGTACTTTTTAAAGGATGGGAGGCAACCCGCCTCTATCACCCTCCCAGGCAGGGCATTCCAGACCGTCACCATCCTCTGGGTAAAAAAGTTCTTCCTCAAATCCCCCTTAAACCTACTGCCCCTCACCATAAACTTGTGTCCCCTCGTAACTGACCCTTCAACTAAGGGGAACAGTTGCTCCCTATCCACCCTGTCCATGCCCCTCATAATCTGGTACACCTCGATCAGGTCACCTCTCTGTCTTCTCTGCTCCAGCGAAAACAACCCAAGCCGATCCAACCTCTCTTCCTAGCTTAAATGTTTCATCCCAGGCACCATCCTGGTGAATCGCCTCTGCACCCCCTCTAGTACAATCACATCCTTCCTATAATGTGGCAACCAGAATTGCACACAGTACTCCAGCTGTGGCCTTACCAAATTTCTATACAACTCCAACATGACCTCCTTGCTTTTGTAATCTATGCCTCGATTGATAAAGACAAGTGTCCCATATGCCTTATCACAACCCTATTAACCTGCCCTTCTGCCTTCAGAGATCTATGGACAAACACGCCAAGGTCCCTTTGTTCCTCGGAACTTCCCAGTGTCAGGCCATTCATTGAATACTCCCATGTCACATTACTCCTTCCAAAGTGTATCACCTCACACTTTTCAGGGTTAAATTCCATCTGCCACTTTTCTGCCCATTTGACCATCCTGTCTATGTCTTCCTGTAACTCAAGACACTCAAGATGAAGTGTAGAATTATCAGCATGGCTTCTTCCTTGTACAGGCTGGATCTCTTGCCACAGCCTCTCGCTGGACTGCTTTCTATAATGCTTTCTCCAACGGGCTACCTTTTCAGGTCAAAATCCATAACATTAGCATTTCTGTTAGTTGACACATGACCTTCTCCCCTGGAATGACCAGACAATGGACCAGGATGTGGAATCCATGGTTATCTATTGATGTCTGGATAAGTATAGCTACTTCAGACCTTCTTTGCTTCAGAATAACCCATTCAATTAGGAATGTCTCTTGATGGTTTCAGAATGTTCGTCTGGAAGGTAACCTTGTGACATTTCAAGACAGTGAGGCAGAGTTTGAATACACAGGCCAGGTCATCTGACTTTCAGTGGCCATCTTTGCAGCACATTGACCTATCCTTTTAAAAAAAAAAGTGGACAATTTCAAGAAGTCCACATGGAATAAAACTTGTATCGTAAAAGTTAGGAATATGAGATGTCTTTACTGAGCATGTCAGAATTATTAATGTAATTTTCTTAATCCATTATCTGCTGCTAACTATTTTCTGTATTCTTTCTCAGGCAACATTTCTCTATATTGTAGAGGTCAAATACCTTCAGAATCAGGTATAGTTAACAACAATAACTTGCATTTATATGGCTGCTTTACTGTACTAGAATGTCCCATGGCACTTCACAAGGCATTATAAAACAAAATATGACACCGAGCCACATAAAAACATATTAAAGCAGAGGACCAAAAGATCAGGTCAAAGAGGTTAGAGGATCTTAATGAAGGAAGGTGAGGTAGAGGCAGAGATGTTTATAAAGGTGATTCCAGAGCTTAGGGCCTCGGCAGCTGAAGGCACGGCCACCAACGGCGGACACTGAGTTTTGGAGTGAGCGTTAAATTACTTTAATAATTATTGCGTTAAGATATATTTAGAAGTCTTTGGTTTCATTTCCTTTATATGAAAGGGCAATGCAATCAGGCAGAAGATTCATAATATTTGGAAAAAGCGGCTACAATTACAAAGCCTTTACAGCACAGAAACAGGCCATTTAGCCCAACAGATCCACACTGGTCTTGTGCTCTACACCAACCTCCTCCCAGCCGCCTTCAGCTAACCACAACACATATCCTTCTATTCCTTTTTCCCTCATGTGATTATCCAGTTTCTCCTTAAATACATCTTTACCATTCACCTCAACTACTCCTTGTAGCTAAATAAATGAAACTGGTTTCTCAGACCAAAGGGATCAAGTGAGGGTAATATCTACCTTCATTGCCTGGACTGTAATCTGGTGGAGACAATCGCTGAATGTAGAATCCGTCTAATTTTCATGCCATTAAAATCACAGGGATAAAATCGTGTGGCTTTGACAATGGGCAGGCGAGCTGCTTTACCAGATTATCACCCAGTCTGTGAATGTGAAAATTACCATCATGTCAGTTTTTATTACTGACAGTATATTGCTCCCCAGCAAAATGCTGAGAGACAGCACCTTCACGCTGGCACTTAGATTCTCACTTACCCCAGTGGAGTGATGTCCACCCTTTCAGTTTGTTCTCAGAATGTGTACAGTGCTGCAAAGGCCACATTTATTGTTCATCCATATTTGCCGTGAGAAGGTGATGGCGCGTCTTCTTCCTGAACAACTGCAGTTCGTGTAGTCCTAGTGCTTCCCTGATGGGAGTTAGGAAATTCCAGGATAATGACCCAGGACAATGGAGAAGCAGCAACAAATGTCCAAGTTGGGATGGTTTGGGACAGGAGAGAAGCTGCACATGATGGCGTTCCCATGACATTGTTGCTTTTGTTTTGTTTTAACGGTAGAGTTATGACCATCGGTGGGTGATATCCTGTCAAAGGGAAACTGGGTGTGAATCTGCAGTGCGTCCTGTAGATAGTAGATAGTGCAGCCACAGTCACAGTGCGCCAGTGGCAGAGGGAGTGGATACTGAGTCTAGGGGCACCAATACAGCAAGTCAAACTTCATCAGTTTCTATATTCCAGCAGTTTCATGACTTCGAGATTGTAGAGAGGCTATGAGGGATCGGGAGGTGAGCCACTCATTGTAGAGTACTCAGTATCCATCCTGCCTTGTAATCATGGTCTTGATATGGCTGGCTTAGACTCAGCTCCTGGTTACTGGTTACTTCTAAGATATTGCTGATATACTCCCAGTTGGTAATGCTATTGCAAACACTCACAAACATGCACATATTCATTAGGAAGCAAGATCTCAAAGAAGGAACCCCTAGCTTCCCATATTTATAGATTGTTTGATTGGTGAATTCAACTTAGAGTGGGTGGAATGACAGCATCGGGGGAATGGTTAAGTGGTCAGAGGCTATTGACTGAAACCAGTCAATTCAAATCTCCTGCACTCTGGGGAAACTCAATGGTAGATAGGGTCGTTCCCTGGAACACAGGGAATTTAAATTTGCAAATGTATGTGAGTCGTGGGCACCTAGAAACAGGCAAGTTCCAGCAATGAGCCTGATCAAAGTGAAGGAAAAGGGATCCTCTTAGATCAGGGGTACATTGTACCCTAAACATGGCCATTGGGAGAACAGTTGTACCCGACCTTCCCGCCATACTGGCACCATGCCACACACACTGTTGGTTTATTGAATGGCAATCCCTACTTTATTGTTTTGTTCCCACTTCAGGGGATCATCTTGCCTCAGCTTTTCACTGGTTTCATAGCCAACATCTTGAATGCAGTCATCAATTATCTCTTCCTCTTTGTGCTGATGCTGGGAGTGCCGTAAGTAGCAAACAAATTTCAAAAAATGATAAAATATCTATTAATGAAACGTTCACAGAAAACCAACAACCCAAACAACAACCTGCAACAGGACATAGATAGGCTAGCAGAATGGGCAGATAAGTTGCAAATGGATTTTAATGCAGAGAATTGTGAGGTGATGCATTTTGGCAGAAGGGTTAGGGAGAGGTAATATAGACTTAATGGTGCAGTTCCAAAGAGTATGCAGGAACAGTGACCGTGGGTGCAAGTGCATAGATCTTTGAAGGTGGCAGGACATACTGAGAGAGTGATTAGCAAAGCATATGGGATATTGGGCTTCATAAATAGAGACACTGAATACAAAAGCAGGGAAGTTATGCTGAACCTTTATAAAGCTCTGGTTAGGCCTCAACTAGAATATTGCGTCTAGTTCGGTTCACCACATTTTAGGAAGGATATGAGGCACCTTGAGAGGGTGCAGAAGAGATTTACCAGAATGGCTCCAGAGCTGGGGGATTTTACTTACAAGGTTAGGTTGGGAAAGCTGGGGTTGTTCTCCCTGGAGCAAAGGAGATTGAGGGGAGATTTGATAGAGGTGTACAAGATTATGACAGGCATAGATAAGTTAGACAAGGAAAAACTGTTGCCATTAACTGATGGTACAAGGACAAGGGGACACAGATTGCAGGTTTTGGGCAGGAAATGCAGGAGGAATGTGCAGAAGAAATGAACCACAGAACCATAGAAAAATTATGGCACAGAAGGAGACCATTCAGCCCATCATGTCCATGTCAGCCGAAAAAAACTAGCTGCCCAATCTAGTCCCACCTTCCAGTACCTGGTCCATAGCCTTGCTGGTTACTGCACTTCAGGTGCCTTTTAAAAGAATTGAGGGTTTCTGCCTCCACCACCATTCCTGGCAGTGAATTCCAGACACCCACCACCCTCTGGTTGTAAAAGGTTTTCCTCATGTCCCCTCTAATCCTTCTACCAATCACCTTAAATCTGTGCCCCCTGGTAATTAACCTCTCCGTTAGGGGAAACAGGTCCTTCCTGTCGACTCTATCTAGGCTCCTCATAATTTTGTCCATCTTTATTAAGTCATCCCTCAGCCTCCTCTGTTCTAAGGAAAACAACCCTTGCCGATCCAATCTTTCCTCATTGATGCAACTTTCAAGCCCCGGCAACATTCTTGTAAATCTCCTCTGTGCTCTCTCCAGAGCAATTATGTCCTTCCTGTAATGTGGTGACCAGAACTGTATGCAATAATCCAGATGTTGCCTCACCAGTGTTTTATGCAGTTCCAGCTTTACATCCCTGCTTTTGTATTCTATACCTCGGCCAATAAAGGAAAACATTCCATATACCTTCTTCATCACTCTGTCAACCTGTCCTGCAACCTTCAGGGACCTGCGGATGTGCACTCCAAGGTCTCTCATTTCTTTCACACCTTTCAATATCCTCCCGTTGACCTGGAACACATGGCCCACGAGGGTGGTGGAAGCAGAGACAATCAATGATTTCAAAAGGAAATTGGATGGGCCCTTGAAGGAAATAAAATTGCAGAGCTACGGGGATCAAGCAGGTGTGGGAATGACTGGACTGCTCCACGGAGAGCTGGCATGGACTTGAATGGCCACCTTCTATGCTGTAAAAAAAATCAATTGTTTGAAGTTGCCTTTAAAATGTGAACTTGGTGTTTTTCAGAGGCTCAGCTGTTGCCAGTGTCATTTCCTGGTACTGTCAAGCTTTACTCCTGCTTGCATACATTCGATGGAAAAAACTATACGTTGGGACCTGGGCAGGTAGAGTCCAGGGGCAATTTCAACTTTTCAGATTGGTATAAAATGGCCAATATCCAAATAGCCCTACTTTCCTTTCCCCTTCTGTGCTTTTCAGACACTTTCTATACTGTGCCAGTAACTCTTTTCTTTTGTGTAGGATGGTCTACTGACAGTCTGCAGGAGTGGGGCCTCTTTATACGCCTGGCAATTCCTAGCATGTTTATGCTCTGTATTGGATGGTGGACATATTATATTGGAACTTTCCTAGTAGGTAAATAAGCTACCCCACTACTAAAATATACACACACCTTTTCACTGTTGTTAACTGGGGCTGAAGGAGACAGAGATCAGTCAATGAAATGTAGTCCAAATAGATACCCTCAAAGCAAATAAGCAAGGCCACTCTTTGCCCTATGGTCATGAGGTTTACAAAGGTTCACAAACTTACACAATATGAAAATATTGAGGGAGAAATTCATCTTGGCTGCTTGTGTAAATGTGTGAGAGTCAATCCACGTGTTTGTCTTTTTCCGTGCAGTGTGAAATGAGCTCCAATTCACTATCACTCCCTTCACCCCAATAATCACAAGATTAATTTCTACCCCATTGTCTTCCCTCCAGTCAAATCACAATACACAATTCCCCATACAATAGACAAAGCAAACACTGAGGGATAGTTTAAGAGTAATATTATAAGATAGCAAAATCAGTAGAAGGCAAGGAAACGGAAGATTGAAAAGCAACTATGAAATCACACAAATGTATCATTAAAGCAAGAGTACTGAAGCAGTCTGTGCCTGCATGTAGCATGACCAGGAACACATTCAGGCTGATAAGTGGCAAGTGACATTCTCACCTTCTCCAAGTTCCCCTCCAAGCAACATAACATCCTGACTTGGAACTATTTCACATCCCTGTTGCTGAGTCAAAATCCTGGAACTCTCTCACTAACAGCACTGTGGATGTACTGACATCACATGGACTGCGGCAGTTCAAGAGGGTGTCTCACCACCACCATCTTAAGGTCAATTTGCGATAGCAATCAAATACCGGCCTTGCCAGAGATGCTTGCATCCCATGAACAAATAAGTGATGGAGACAGGAAGTGGCCCATGTTACCATAAAATCTGGAAGCAGTTTTTATCCCACGAAACACATTAGGAAAGCCAAAACACCAAGAGTCTATTTGTCAAATCAAGATTCATTTTGTACCATCATGTTCTAAATTCTGGACCTGCATCAGACATTAAAATCTATGTTTGATGTAAGTTGACAATATGATCCAATAATTCATGTATTCTTGCTGTTCGGAGACCTGACTGGTTTCCTTTACCAATGTTTGGTGCCTGGTTAACTTGTTTTGCCAAAAATGACTCATCCTTTATTTCTCCCCCCGCCCCCAACAGAGTATTGAGGAGATGAAATCTTGACAGATAAGAACATCAAGCTTAGCTGTCTAAAGGCAAAGAGCGATGCCAAGTTTAATCACCCAAATTCAGTTCATGTTAATGTTTTCCTGAAGAGGAGCAATCATTTTCCATCAAATACTAACCTCTAGGTTGTCCTAAGAATCAGAATTAAGAAACTTTTCAGAAGCAATAGCACTTGGAATGTTTGTCTGAGACCGAACAACATTCCAGGTGAAGCCGTTCCTCAAAATCATCCAAAAACTTAACCAGAGATTCACAGCATTTACTGCTTCATAACCTTCTCTATTTAGTTTCTGTAGCTGATTAGAGGATACACTTAGTTCCACTCTGTGCCCTGAGTGTATGTCAGACACAAAGAAAGACTTTCATTTATATAGCTCCTTTCACAACCTCATGATGTCGGAAAACATTTTACTTCCAATGAAATACTTTTTGAAGTGAAGTCACTGTTGTAATGTTGGAAACACGGGAAAGGAGTTTCATGAATCATTGGCCGAAAGTTGGCCTATTTTGAAAAACCTATTTGAGAAATCGAAGGACTTTGAGTGAAAAACGAGGGTCCCTGGAGTCAGCCAGTGAAGGGACAGATTATATACAGTGGATATTTGGTACTGAGAGGGCTGAATTTTACTGGCCCCTCGAAGCCGCAGGTCGTGGCGTGGGGGCTGTTAAAATGCTGCAGGGAGAGTCCCGCCTCGACCTGCGACATTGAGAAGGGCCCGCCCCATAATACCGGCGGTGGCGGGAAGTCGGTGCGGCCCCCGCCCCCCATCGCCTGGTGGCGGGACCTTCATCAGCATGTGTAGATGAACATTTAAAATATTTAAATAAACATCCCTACAGGTGGCGGCTGTCCCACTCCGATATTAGGGCCACCATTCGTGCTCCGCGCCCCTTCGGATCTCTGTACGGAGTTCCGGGCGAGAACCTGGTGGGGAGGGGGGAGGAATAAAATTTTCAGTGCAGGTGGGGTGGGGGAGCGGGAGAATCAATTTTTATTGGATGTGGCAATGGTGGGGTTGAAGGGCGAGATTGAAGGTTGAGGGGCAAAGTTCGGGTATTTGAATAATCAACTGATGATCATTTCATTGCCTGAAATGACCATTGGGGGTTTGGGGAAGGGCCTCCATCACTTATTTTTAGATGTATTAAAAATCATACATCTGTACCTTTTAAAAATTAAACTTATTTGTAAAGGCTGTTGCCAGGGACGTGGAGACCACCCCCTCTACATCATTGGGGGCGGCGGTCCGCTCCTTCTATTTAAATGAGTCCCCACATGTAATATCACGGGGGCTCAGGGACGGCGTATCTGCACAGGATGCAGGCCGTTCTTAGAATACGCCATCGTGAACTGCAGCACACTCTTCAAATTCAGCCCAGTGTCTTGATCAGTTCTATTCATCTACAGAATGTGTTGAAGAGGGGAAGGAGTTGAGCTTTAACATCTGTTGTGAAGAATTGTTTTTGTGTGGTTTTACATTTCCAATTCTATTGTTTTATTGTTGACCACTTTACTAATTTTTACATTAAATAAAATGAAAAGAGAGTGAAGGGTAGAGTTGGGGAGTTGGAAGACAGCAGGGAATGTTTTGCAAACCAAGCCAAAGGGACAGTCAGACAAAAAGAACAAAGAACAGTACAGCACAGGAACAGGCCATTCGGCCCTCCAAGCCTGCGCCGATCTTGATGCCTGTCTAAACTAAAACCTTCTGCACTTCCGGGGACCGTATCCCTCTATTCCCATTCTATTCATGTAGTTGTCAAGATGCCTCTTAAACGTCGCTAACGAACCTGCTTCCACCACCTCCCCCGGCAGCAAGTTCCAGGCACTCACCACCCTCTGTGTAAAGAACTTGCCTCGCACATCCCCTCGAAACTTTGCCCCTCGCACCTTAAACCTATGTCCCCTAGTAACTGACTCTTCCAACCTCTATCAGGTCGCCCCTCCACCTCCGTCGTTCCAGTGAAAACAATCCAAGTTTTTCTTTTACAGGTAATTCAGGAGAGTATCCTGTCTATATTGGCATTGGTCTATCAGTGTGAATATTAATTGTATTATTTCGAAGGTGACATCGTTGTCTTGTATCCATTTCACTCTTGCAGTTTATGATGGGATTAAATTGGACAGCTCTTTCAAATGGCCAGCACAGGCACAACAGACTGAATGGTCTCCTTCTGTGCTGGAAGATTCTATAATTCTACATTGTCTCAATTCCTCAACATATTACTGCTCTGTACAGACTGTGCTTATCATATTAAATCAAACAAATCTTAAATAAATGAATGTTTTAGCACATGGCACCAGAGATTGAGGGTCAATTCAGTACTCTGCTGAGTTACTGATCTCACATGGGCTGTCATGGGGAGTAGCAACTTGAAGGCCAGGCACTGCTCTTCAGAGGAGGAGACAATCAGAGGGGAAGCCATTATCAGATCATTCTTATTACATCCTGGCAGCGGCTTCTGAGCAGCATCGGCAGAATCCTGGAATCCTGTCACCCCCCACCCCCCCGCCCCACCACCCCCCACCCTCTCTGATGGAGCTCCCAGGGAGGGAGGAAGATGAGGGCAGGGTAATTAGAAGGGGCACTGACTCCCTACCCCCAAAATAGAAGCACAAGAGATTTGTTTCCGTTCTGTTGAAAGGCTATTATTACATCATTTATTTATCTCACCTAATATTGGTTTACTTGAATAAAGTTTAACTTACTCTTTGTTCTCTTCCTGTTCACAGGGTTAATTAATGGAGTTCAACTTGGAGCCCAGACCATTATCTTTCAGGTTATGAGCGCAGTGCACACCGTAAGTTGAAGATTCTGTACTTACAGGCATAATGTATGTTCAACACAACAGGGAAACAAAATCCTTCTTACTGCTTGGAGAATGCATTAAATGAAGGTTAAACCATCTTCTCTTTTTACGACATTTGCAATATGGGACTATTCCACTCTCTGTAACCAGGACCAGTAGAACTCAATCTTGACTCAACTGAAGAGAGAAACACAATGCATCTTCAACAACAGTACAAGTACATTTGTAAAATTGCTAACCAGCCACTCAGAGAGTCACAAAAATTAAAGTTATGAATGAGGCCATTCAGCCCAGTTTTGCCTGCAATGGTGCTAGCTCTTCAACTATAATCCCAAGAACAAAGAACAAAGAAAATTACAGCACAGGAACAGGCCCTTCGGCCCTCCAAGCCTGCGCCGATCCAGATCCTCTATCTAAACATGTCGCCTATTTTCTAAGGGTCTGTATCTCTTTGCTTCCTGCCCATTCATGTATCTGTCTAGATACATCTTAAGAGACGCTATCGTGCCCGCGTCTACCACCTCCTCTGGCAACGCGTTCCAGGCACCCACCACCCTCTGCGTAAAGAACTTTCCACGCATATCACCCCTAAACTTTTTCCCTCTCACTTTGAACTCGTGACCCCTAGTAATTGAATCCCCCACTCTGGGAAAAAGCTTCTTGCTATCCACCCTGTCTATACCTCTCATGATTTTGTACATCTCAATCAGGTCCCCCCTCAACCTCCGTCTTTCAAATGAAAATAATCGTAATCTGCTCAACCTCTCTTCATAGCTAGCGCCCACCATACCAGGCAACATCCTGGTGAACCTCCTCTGCACCCTCTCCAAAGCATCTACATCCCATTTCCTGTCCTTTAATCACATTATTTTTTATTCTTCCTTTTCAAATATTTACCTAATTCCCTTCTCAGTGATGTTATGGTCTCTGCCTCAGTAGCTCCTTGTGCTATAGTATGCCATGTTCTAATAACTCTCTCTCTGTGTACACATTTCGTGTTACTCCTCCCCTTTGTTTTTCTAATGATAATTCTGAGCCATGCCTCCTTGTTACTGAGTGAAAGCAATTTTCACCATTTAACTTCTCAAAACCTTTTGTATTTTTGGAATCCTTGATCAGATTCTCCTTCAACCTTTCCTGTTCCCTGATGGAGGCTCCATTTTTTCAAGCTGTTGTTTGTTGCTATGACATAAGGACAATAAGGAACAGGAGCAGGAGTCGGCCATATAGTCTCTGGAGTCTGTTCCACCATTCAATAAGGCCATGGCTGATCTTGGACCTGAATTCCACTTTCCCAACTGAACTCCATATCCCTTGATTCCCCCATAGACCAAAAGTCTATCTATCTCAATCTGGAATATACTCACCAAATGAGCATCTACAGCCCTTTGGGGTAGACAATTCCAAAGATTCGTAACCCTGTGAGTGAAGAAATTCCTCCTCATCTCAGTCTTAAATGATTGACCTATTATCATTTGCTGAGACTTAGTTCCCTAGATCTCGACTCTCCAGCCCATGGAAACAGCCACTCAGCATATACTCTGTCAACCCCCCTCAGAATCATAAAGATTACAGTCAGATTACCTCTCATTCTTCTAAACTCCAGACAGTATAGGCCCACTCTATTCAATCTCTCTTCATAGGACAACTGTCTCATTCCAGGAATCAATCCAGTGAACACTTGTTGCACTACTTCCAAAGAAACTATACCTTTCCTCAGATAGAGACAAAAACCCTCCATGATACTTGTGATGTGGTCCCATCAAAGCCCTGTGTAATTGCAGCAAGACTGCCTTATTCTTATATTCCAACCTGTTGTATATTATTGCGAGCGTAGTTCGAGTGTTGTTTATAGATGTCTCAGAGTCTTTGTGTGGCTAAATAGTAACTTGTTTATTTATATGTATAACTATTTACACTGTCATTAAGCATGCCCAGCTAGCACCTCTCATGATGTTTCTAGCAGCTTCCGAGCCTAATACCCATGTGACTATTACATCATCACTACACTGGGAGGACTTACTATCACTCTTTCAAACATTAACCCTTTCAGACCTCTATACTACACAACCCCCTTGCAATAAAGGCCAACAATTTTTTTTATTCATTCCTGGGATGTGGGCATCGCCGGCTTGGCCAGCATTTATTGTCCATCCCTAATTGCTCTTGAGAAGGTGGGGAACTGCCTTCTTCAACTGCTGCAGTCCATGTGGGGTAGGTACACCCACAGTGCTGTTGGGAAGGGATTTCCAGGATCTGACCCAGCAACAGAGAAGGAACGGCGATATCGTACCAAGTCAGGATGGTGTGTGGTTTGGAGGGGAACTTGTGGGTGGTAGTGTTCCCATGCATCTGCTGCCCTTGTCTTTCTAAGTGGTAGAGGTTGCGGGTTTGGAAGGTGCTGTCTTCGGAGCCTTGGTGCGTTGCTGCAGTGCATCTTATTGATGACACACACTGCTGCAACTGTTCATCGGTGGTGGAGGGAATGAATGTTTGTGGATGGGGTGCAAATTGAGCAGGCTGCTTTGTCCTGGATGGTGTCGAGCTTCATGAGTGTTGTTGGAGCTGCACTCATCCAGGCAAGTGGAGAGTATTCCATCACACTTCTGATTAGTGCCTTGCAGATGGTGGACAAGCTTTGGGGAGTCAGGAGGTGAGTTACTTGCTGCAGGATTCCTCACCTTTGACTTGCTCTTGTAGCCACAGTATTTCTTTGGCTACTCCAGTTCAGTTTCTGCTCAATGGTCTCCCCGGGATGTTGATAGTGGGGGATTCAGTGATGGTTATGCCATTGAAAGTCAAGGGAGATGATTAGATTCTCTCTTGTTGGAGATGTTCATTGCCTGGCATTTGTGTGACGCAAATGTTTCTTGCCCCCTATCAGCCCAAGCCTGAATATTGTCCAGGTCTTGCTGCATTTCTACACGGACTGCTTCAGTCATCACGAATGGTGCTGGACAACATGCCATTTAACTTACTAATTGCTTGTTACATCCACCCACAGATCCATTGATGGAGCAGTTACTTTCAGCAACTAATTGAATGGGGGATAGAGAGAGAATAATGTACAAGTAACTGTTTATGTTCTTTCTCCTGCAGATTGCTTTAGGATACAGTCTGGCTGTAACTGTTCATGTGGGTAATGCGCTGGGTGCCAGAAATCCAGAGCAGGCTGTAAACTCTGTCAAAGTTGCTTTGTGCTGCATTGGTGAGTCCAATAGTTTAAACTCATTGACTAAAATTCTATTTATTCAAGTGATATCCAAGTCCGAATGGTGTGTGACCTGGAAGGAACTTGCAAGTGGTGATGTTCCCATGCACCTGCTGTCCTTGTTGTTCTTGGCAGGAGAGGTTGTGGGTTTGGAAGGTGCTGTCGAAGAAATAGATATTGTCAGAATGTGCCAGGATGAAGGGGTTGGAGATTGGGTCCAGTGACAGGGGAACCAATCAAGCACTGAGGAGTGTTCAGTGTTGCTCTGGCTGTCCCAGGTAAATGGTGAGTCTTCCATCACACCCCCAATTCGAGCCTTTCAGATGGGAAAGAGGCTTTGAGTGACCAGATCTCTCAGTCTGTGCTTCGCTATTGGAGTCAAGGTGTCAGTATGGCTGATCTGGTTACGTTTCTGGGCAATGGTGACCCCCTGACCCCCAGGAGGTTGGTGATGGGACGCTCAGCAATGGGGGTGTAGTTGAAGTTTAAGCAGAGATGGCTGGGCTTTCTCTTGTTTGAGTTGGTAATTAACCTGTACTTAGATGGTGCAAATGTTACCTGTCATTTATCAGTTCAAGCCTGGGTGTTATCCAGATCCTTCTGTTGGCTGTTTCATTATTGGAGGAGTTATAAATGGAGTTGTGTACTGCAAAATTCATCAGAAAACAGTTCCCCTTCCGACCTTGTGAGAGAGGGAAGGTTATTGATGAAGCAGCCAAAGATATCTGGATCAAAACTGTATCGAAATCAGGAGACAAAAGAAAAGGTGATTTTCCACCTCCCTAAACCAGGGGGACTGAGGCCAATGTATAACTTTTACCACCATTCCTATCAATACCATCTACCCCCTCCACCCTGCTCAGCTCAGCTAATTCAGAACAGATTGGGGATTAAAGCTGGGCCATTCCCCAAGTGTCCAACACACAAACTCATTGCCTTTACCAGGGAAGCTGAAGGCAATTATTGTTAATGCTGGATAGCTGTGTAAATCCTGCTTCCTCATGTCAGAATTGTCAATATACATCGAGCTGTGTCCTGTACATTAATTAGGAAATCCCTTTGAGCATCAGACACCTTTATGAAGCTAAACATAAGCTCAAGAAACAATACCTCATCTTTCCATTACGCATTTTACAGCCTTCCTAACTCAACACTGAGTTCAACAATTCCAATCATAACTACTGCGCCCACTTTTTCAGATAATATTCTGGTAATATTGCTACTGTTGCCATTTACAGCTCCTTGAAACCAATCTTTTGTCTCTTTACTGTCCTAAAATGACCCCTTTTCCCTTGCACTGTTATCTCTTTTGTCATTTAATCACTCCTGTCTTCCAGCCCTTCATAGACCTTCCTTTCTCTTCTTTCCTCCCCCGCCTCTCTTTCCCTGCCTCTGTCCTTGCTTTAAAACCTGTTCCATCTCGAGTTTTTGCCAGTTCTGATGTAAGGTCAATGAACAAAAACATTGCGGAGAACTTTCCCAGCTTGGTGGAAGCGGGTTCCGGAGCATGCAGAGTGGGAATGCCCCAGAAACTGATGTAGGATTGCAATCCCGATATTATCCCACCTCTTCCGACATTCTCAGGGATAGGTTCTGAGTTCTGTGTGGACACCCCGTGGTTCTGGCAGGAGGTGATTAAAATGGCAATTAGGAGCCTTTTTATATATGAATTGCTTCTTTGCCAACAGCACATGTCTTCCACACTGTGTCAGCAACTCACCAGGGTCACCAAGGTGAGTGCACAGCGGGAATATCTCCTTCACCAAAACTGACAGGCTGCAAAGACGATGATCAGTTACACTGAAGAGCTCCAGCCATGGCCATTGAGAGTCTGCTGTTCAAAGCACTTCTTCTCTCAGAGAGTGCTTTCACTGTTTGACAGGTGATGGCAACTGCTTTGAAGATGCTTCACCTGTTCAGCACTTCACTAATCTTCAGCTGCACTTCTCTGCTGCCAGTCTTCACCATGGCATGGGAGCAGCTTATGCAGCTCCACCTTCCACCTCTTCTGAGGGTCAAGAGCAGAAGCCACTCCATGGCCCACGGCTCCAGCAGCAGCAGGAGCATCACCAGCAGCAGCACCAGCAGCCTTCTCCTCAACCACATGCCCCTCCACTCAGTAGAGGGGATGGACACCGAGATCAGCTGGGAGGAGGCAAGACTCCCAACACAGAGTCTACAGGCAGAGGATCAGCTCTCTCGACATGTCTGAGCACCAGTGCCTCAGGAGGCTCAGGCTCTCATGGCAGATCACTGCTGAAATCTGCAGCCTCCTGGAACAAGATCTCCGTCCCAATGGAGCAGGTGGGCACACATTTCCAGTGGTTGACAAGGTGTCTGTGACTGGAGGGCCACACCTACCTGTCCAACCCCCAGCCTCTTCCTCTCGCCAAGTTGTGTGCTCTCTTTTCCTGCAAGGAAAGAAAGCAGAGAGATGTGAGTGGCGGTAATGGCTTGGGCAGAGAGGAGGGAAGGATAACATTTGAGGACTGTGAGTGAGGCATGGGTGTGGAAGCGCAATAGGCTGAGGGTGAGTGTGAGTGTTGGCTGTTTGGATGGGGATGTGAGGTGCCTGCAGGGAGAAGAATGAGTGGAGCTGCAAGGTGTGTTGTCCTGAGGAGTGCTGTGCAGGAGAACACTGGGCAAGTCAGAGTGTGGGGCTGGGCACCTGATAGTGTTTTACCACCCACCTTTCCTGCCCTCCTGAGGTACTGGATCCTCTTGGCACACTGTCCACACTCCTGCTGCTGACTTCCTCAGCCACTTCCATCCACACCTGCTTGGTTGGAGAGGGTGTCGTCTTCCTCCTGTCCTTGAGTGAGTTCACTTCACTGCAGCCCCTCAAATCCCACAGCAGGACCTCCAGGTAAGAGTGAGACCCAGGGAGCAGCCTTCCCAGGTCTCCTCTCCATTTCTGTGGTCGCTGCAGATTCAGCAATCCAACTGCTGGCGGGCCCTTTTATTCAGAGTCCCAGGATTCTGTCCCAGTGACAGTGAAGGAGCAGTGATATATTTCCAAGTCAGGACGGTGTGTGACTTGAAGGGGAACTTGCAGGTGGTGGTGTTCCCAGGCGCCTGCTACCCTTGTTCTTCCAGCTGGTAGAAGTTGTGGGTTTGGAAGGTGTTGCCGAAGGAGACTTGGTGAGTTGCCGCAGTGCATCTTGTTGGTGGTACACACTGCAGCCACTGTGCATCGGTGGTGGAAGAAGTCGATGTTTGAGATGGTGGATGGGGTGCCGATCAAGCAGGCTGTTCTGTCCTGAATGGTGTTTGGCTTCTTGAGTGTTGGAGCTGTACTAATCCAAACTGAGTATTTCCAGCATTTTCTGTTTTTATTTTATCTTTAGGAAGATGCCATGTTTGATTCCTGATCTGTGCTGAGTTAACTAATCTCAGTTGGGTTCCAGCGAGATTTGTACAATTGGTCTCAACATTCTGGATTAGGGAGGGGAAAATCAGCCCTGGTTTCAGCTCCTGTTCATTATTCAGTGTGTGGGTCTGGACAATGGGTGAGGACAGGATCAGGTCCAATGGTGATGACACCGCAGTCAATAGATTCACATTCACTGTCTAGGCTTATACAGGAAGAAGGTCCCTGGAGCAAGTTACAGGAGGGGGAAGAGGTTCCATCAAACTCCCAGACAAGGAGTCGACACCCAGTCAAACAGAACAGGGGGAGGAGGGGGTTCATGTGTTGGAAAAAGGGAGGGAAAAAATAAACAGTGAACTGCAATGTCTATAAAAAGTTTATCTAGATCTTCAAATAGATTATTTGATGAGAATTCTTCATATTTTACTTTTATTTTCACAGGGTGCATTACCTTAGTTAATGCAGTGATAATTGGAGCGATAAAGGATGTGGTGGGCTATATATTCACCAATGACAAGTTAGTAAAAACAAATTCTACAAGTATAAAAACTCATCAACATGCATTTTCAAAATGGATTCAGAGTCAGCTGAAAGCTCTCTGATATTCCTCTTCTCATTTTCCAGAGAAATTGTTCATTTAGTTGCAGAAGTAATTCCACTCTGTGCTGCTCTTCATTGGGTTACTTCCATGGCTGTGAGTATTTCAGTATCTGTGATTTTTGTACAGGTTATCATGTGACATTTCTTTTGTTTGTTACTTTTAATTGTTAACTCCTTTATTTTAAATTTATTGTATTATATCAGTGTAGTTTTAACTTTTTTAATTAGGTCATGGGGCGTGGGCATTGCTGCCATGACCAACTTTTGTTGTCCATCCCCAATTACCCTTGAGAACAACTGAGTGACTTGCTGGGCCATCTCAGAGGCAGTGAAGAGACAACCACATTGCTGTGGGTCTCAAGTCACATATAGGCTTGACTTGGTAAGGACGGCAGATTTCCTCCCCCGAAGGATGTCAATGAACCAGATGGGTTCCTTTGCCAATCTGGTTATTCCACAGTCACCATTACTGACGCTAGCTTTTTATTCCTGATTTTTATTCAATGAATTGACTTCAACCTCCCCAGCTGCCATGGTAGAGATTTGAACTCATGATGCTAAGATCATTAGTGCAGGTGTCAGAATTACTGATCCAGTAACATAACCAATATTTTACAATAACCCCAAAGCACATTGCTGTTAGATTCTGCATGTCACACTTCATAGTGTTATACTGCATTTCCTACTCAGTTACCGATACAATCCAATCTTCCAGAGAATTTTACAGCAGAGAAATAGGATATTCAGCCCAACTGGTCTGTGCCAGTCTCATAGCTGTACTGAAACAACTGGGTATGACAGCAGCTCGCTGTGGTACACAGGCCTTCAGGACTATCTGAGCCCCCTTGTCTTTACTGTATCCATTGCAGTCAGCTGCTTCTTAATATCAGGAGGAGTGAAGTAATTCAAAATGATATCGACAGTGTTGATAGTGAAAGACGTCTAAATGTGGTTTATGTGGGATCGTCCACACAGTAATTACCTCCATAAAAGGAGTCTCCGCCTGAACTACCACTGAAGCTGAAAGGGGAGAAGCAAAAGGGAATTCATCCCCAATGCCTGCTATCTCTGAATGGTTTGAAGTGTTTCTGTTCTGGGATCACTGCACTTTTAATTTAAATTTATTTGTATTAAGCTGAAGTTTGACTGAAAGTGGTGAGAGCAGTTTTTTTTATTCATTCATTCATGGGAAGTGGGCATCGCTGGCTCGGCCACCATTTCTTGCCCATCCCTAATGGCCCTTGAGAAAGTGGTGGTGAGCTGCCTTCTAGAACCGCTGCAGTCCATGTGAGATAGGTACACCTACAGTGCTGTTAGGAAGGGAGTTCCGGGATTTTGACCCAGCAACAGTGAAAGAATGGCAATATTGTTCCAAGTCAGGATGGTGTGTGACTTGGAGGGGAATTTGCAGGTGGTGGTGTTCCCATGCATTTGCTCCCCTTGTCCTTTTGGTTACTAGAAGTCGCAGGTTTGCAAGGTGCTGTCGAAGGAGCGTTGGTGAGCTCCTGCAGTGCATCTTGTAGACGGTACACCCTGCTGCCACTGTGCTTCGGTGGTGGAGGGCAGCCAATCAAGCAGGCTGCTTTGTCCTGGACGGTGTTGAGCTTCTTGAGTGTTGTTGGTGCTGCAGTCATCCAGGAAAGTGGAAAGTATTCCATCACACTCCTGACTTGTGCCTTGTAGTTGGTGGACAGGCTTTGCGGAGTCAGGAGGTGAGTTACTTGCCGCAAGATACCTAACCTCTGACCTGCTCTTGTAGCCACAGTATTTATATGGCTATTCCAGTTCAGTTTATGCTCAATGGTAACCCCTAGGATGTTGATAGTGGGGGATTCAGCGATGGTAATGCTATTGAATGTCAAGGGGAGATGATTAGATTCTCTCTTGTTGGAGATGGTCATTGCCTGGCACTTGTGTGGTGCGAATGTTACTTGCCACTTATCAGTCCAAGCCTGGATATTGTCCAGTTCTTGCTGCATGTCTCTGCGGACTGCTTCAGTATCTGAGTCATCGCGAATGGTGCTGAACATTGTGCAATCATCAGCGAACATCCCCACTTCTGACCTTATGATTGAAGGAAGGTCATTGATGAAGCAGCTGAAGATGGTTGGAACTAGGACACTGCCCTGAGGAATTCCTGCAGTGATGTGCTAGAGCTGAGATGATAGACCTCTAACAATCACAACCATCTTTCTTTGTGCTTGGTATGACTCCAACCAGCAGAGAGCTTTCACCCTGATTCCCATTGACTTCAGTTTTGCTGGGGCTCCTTGATGCCATACTCGGTCAAATGGCTGCCTTGATGTTGAGGGCAGTCACTCTCACCTCACCTCTTGAGTTCAGCTGTTTTGTCCATGTTTGAACCAATGAGGTCAGGAGCTGAGTAGCCCCGGTGGAACTCAAACTGAGCGTCATTGAGCACATTATTGCTCAGCAAGTGACACTTGATGGCCCTGTTGATGACACCGTCCATCACTTTACTGATGATTGAGAGGAGACTGATTGGGTGGTAATTGGCCGGGTTGGACTTGTCCTGCTTTTTGTGTGCAGGACATACTTGGGCAATTTTCCACATTGCAGGGTAGATGCCAGTTTTGTAGATGTACTGGAACAGCTTGGCTGGGGGTGCGGCAAGTTCTGGAGCACAGATCTTCTGCACTATTGCCGGAACATTGTCAGGGCCCACAGCCTTTGCAGTATCCAGTGCATTCAGTCATTTCTTGATATCACGCAGAAGGAATTGAATTGGCTGAAGTCTGGCATCTGTGATGCTGGGGACTTCAGGAGGAGGCTGATTTGGATCATCAACTTGGCACTTCTGGCTGAAGATTGTTGCAAATGCTTCAGCCTTATCTTTCGCACTGATGTGCTGGGCTCCCCCATCATTGAGGATGGGGATATTTGTGCAGCCACCTTCTCCAGTTCATTGTTTAATTGTCCACCACCATTCACGGCTGGATGTGGCAGGACTGCAGAGCTTAGATCTGATCCGTTGGTTATGTGATCGCTTAGCTCTGTCTATTGCGTGCTGCTTACACAGTTTGACATGCAAGTAGTCCTGTGTTGTAGTTTCACCAGGTTGACACCTCATTTTGAGGTATGCCTGGTGCTGCACCTGGCATGCCCTCCTGTACTCTTCATTGAACCAGGGTTGGTCTCCTGGCTTGATGGTAATGATAGAGTGGGGGATATGCCGGCTCATGAGGTGACAGATTTTACTTGAGTACGATTCTGCTGCTGCTGATGGTTGACAGCGTCTCATGGATGCCCAGTTTTGCATTGCTAGATCTGTTCGAAATTTTTCCCATTTAGCACAGTGGTAGTGTCACATAACACGATGGAGGGCATCCTCAATTTGACGGCGGGACTTTGTCCCCACAAGGACTGTGCAGTGGTCACTCCTACCAATACTGTCATGGACAGATGCATCTGCGGCAGGCAGATTAGCGAGGACAAAGTCAAGTCAGTTTTTCTGTCTTGTTGGTTCTCTCACCACCTGCTGCGGACCCAGTCTAGCAACTATGTCCTTTAGGAATTGGCCAGCTCGGTCAGTAGCGGTGCTACCGAGCCACTCTTGCTGATGGACATTGAAGTCCCCTACCCAGAGTACATTCTGTGCCCTTGCTACCCTCAGTGCTTCCTCCAAGTAGAGTTCAACATGGAGTAGTACTGACTCATCAGCTGAGGGAGGACAGTAGGTGGTAATCAGAAGGAGGTTTCCTTGCCCATGTTTGACCTGATGCCATGAGACTTCATGGGGTCCGGAATCGCTGTTGAGGACTCCCAGTGCACCTCCCTCCCGACTGTATACCACTGTGCCGCCACCTCTGCTGGGTCTGTCCTGCCGGTGAGACAGGATATAGCCAGGGATGGTGATGGCAATGTCTGGGACGTTGTCTGTAAGGTATGATTCCATGAGTTTGACTATGTCAGGCTGTTGCTACATAATATCAATGACTGTGTTTGAAATGTAAACCATTGGTTATGAATGATTTGAGGACATGTTTATTCATTAGGTTTGGTTTCATTCCTGTACAAACTACAGCAGAATGTTATGTAATCACGAATATATTCTGTTTATCTGTTCTACAGGCTGTAAGTGGTGGAGTGTTAAGAGGAATTGGGAAGCAAAAATTGGGAGCTATCATTCAATTCATTGGATTCTGTCTAATTGCGCTTCCCATTGGAATCTCACTGATGTTTGATGCAAAACTTGGTGTCATTGGTAGGAATTTAAATATTTTTTCTTTTTGTTCTTTACCGTCAATTGTTACCCTTCACCCGCTCTCTTTAAAGTACTGAGGATATTGTTCCACTTCGAGATCAGTGCTGGAGAGTGTAGTTGGGTGAAAGGTCTGCCTCTGGGATGCAACATGAGTGTAACCAACACTGTGGAATTCAGGGGCTAATGTCTCTCCGTCCTCACACTGTACTATTATATCCGGCACCTTGCTCACATGGCCATTTTTCATGTGTAACCATAGTCACTGGAATATTGGCAGGAGGTGAGTCATAGTGTCTTAGTTCCATAGAGTCATTTATGGCATAGAAGGAAGCAATTTGGCCATCGAATCTACTCCGGCTTTATTTCAATCAATCCAGTCAATCCCATTCCCCTGCTCTACTCCGTAGTCCTGCAAAGTTATTTCCCTTGAAGGGCCCATTTCCTTTTGAAATTATTGGGGGGAGTTTTATGCTCTCCCCTGTGTCAGGTTTGGAGACGGGTGAGCATATAATCGGGCGGGATGGTGGCAGGGTGGTGGGGGGACCCCGCCACCTCCCTGCTTCCACCCAAATTAAGTCTGGGGTAGGAAGCCTTGTGAACAGCCTTCCCACCATACCGCTAATTGAGGCCCTTAAGAGGGCAGTTAATGCCCAATGAATGGCCTCATCCCAGCAGCAGGTGGGCCTCTCACCACACGGGGAGCCTGTCAAGCAAACCCGTGCAGGTTGCTTGCTAACTCCGGGGGTGGGTGGGGCTCTCGTTAAAAGGCACTTTGTTCTTGAATGAGGGACCTGGCATTGTGAAGGGGGGAAGGCCAAGAACGACCCCCACCCCCCACCCCGCCCTGGCTGCTGACCCCCCTAAACCCCCCCTCCCCCATGATCCCAAGCCACAAAACCCCTTCCGTCCTGACTTACCTGTGGTCTGCGTCCCTCGGCCAGCCATGGCTACCAGTAGTTCCAATACCGGCAGCAGCCATCACCTCTGCAGTGACACTGCTCAGTTACACAGCTGCCAGCCTCTGATTGGCCAACAGCTCTCAGCAGCTGGAACTTCTGCCACCGGGGTCCTTGATCCCAAGGAAGAGCATGCCTTCTCCAGAGGAGGCGACGTTGAGCTCTCACTGGCACTTTTGCCGGTGGTCGAAACCCCCATAGCCCATATAAAATCACGGCCATTGATTGTCTCTGTTTCCACCACCCTCATTACCACTCGCTGTGTAAAAAACGTTCTTCCTCACATTCCCTCTGCATCTCTTGCCTCAAACCTTAAATCTGTGTCCCCTGGTCCTTATGCCATCTGCTAATGAGAACAGTTTTTCTTTGTCTACCTTATCTAAACCTATCATAATCTTGTACAACTCTTTGAAATCTCCCCTCAATCTTCTTTGCTCCAGAGAAAACAACTCAGCTTCTCCAACCTAACTTTGCAGCAAAAATTCCTCGTCCCTGGAACCATTCTGGTAAATCTCCTCTGCACCTTCTCAAGGACATTTACATCCTCCCTGAAGTGTGGTGACCAGTACTGGCCACAACTAGAGAACTGAGGCCTAACCAGAGCTTTATGAAGGTTCAGCATAACTTTCCCTCTTTTACACTCAATACTTATGAAGCCCAAGATCCCATCTGCTTTGCTAATTCCTCTCTCAATATATCCTGCCATCTTCAAAGATCAATGCACATGAATCCCTTGGTCTGTCTGTCCCTGAACACTCTTTAGAACTGTACCATACAGTCTATTTGTCTCTCCCTATCCCTTCTGCCAAAATGCATCACCTCACACTTTGCTGTATTAAATTCCATTTGCCACTTGGCTGCCCATTCTGCTAGTCTGTCTATGTCCCGTTGCAGAAGATTTGTTTCATTGTTACTGTTTGCCACACCTCCAAGTTTGGCATCATCAGCAAGTTTTGAGAACTTTATTCTCTATTCCAATATCCAATTCATTTATACATATCAAAAAAGCAGTGGTCCAAGCACTGACCCTTGGGGAACACCACTATCTACAACCTCCAGTCTGAAAAACAGCCATTTATGATGACTATCTGTTTTCCGTCCTTAAACCAATTTTTTTTATTAAAGCTGATATCCTGCTATTCCGTAAGCCTTAATTATGTTAACTAGCTATTTGGGTGGTACTTTGTCAAACCCTTTCTTGAAATCTAAATGCACAACATCATTGCATTTCCATCATTAACCTTCTCTGTTACTTCATCAAAGAATTCAATTAGATTTGTCAAGCATGATCTCCCTTTCACAAATCTGTGCTGGCTCTTCTTAATTAACTGAAACCTCTCCAAGTGCCTGTTGATTTTATCCCTGATTATAAATACCTGACCCACCACTGATGTTAAACTGACTGGCCTGTAGTTGCTAGTACTGTCCTTACACCTTTTCTTGAATAAGGGTGTCACATTTGCCTCTCTTCGATCGTCTAGCACCTCCCCCTTATCTAGAGAAGATTGCAAGATTATGGAAAGCCCTTCCACTATCTCCATACCCACTTCCTTTAGCAACCTTGGATGCAAGAATTCTAGAATAGGTGACTGAGCCATTCTAAGCATTGCCAAACTTTCCAGTATCTCCTGATTCTCATTTTTCACCCCATCCATTCCTTCTACCATCTCCGCTTTTATCAATATTTTGTCAGCATCCTCTACCTTAGTAAACACCGATATGCAGTACTCATTAAGTATTCTCGCCTTACCTTGAGCATCTAAGTATAGATCACCCTCTTTGTCCCGCATAGGCCGAAACCTGCCTCATACTACCCACTACTATTTCCAAACCAGTAGAAGATTTTTATATTCCCTTTACTGTTAACTGCCATTCTGTTCTCATTCACTCTTTGTCAGTCTTACATACGAACATACGAATTAGGAGCAGGAGTAGGCCACTCAGCCCCTCGAGCCTGCTTCACCATTCAATAAAATCATGGCTGATCTTATTGTAACCCCGACTCCACATTCCCACCTACCCCCAATAACCTTTCACCCACTTGCTTGTCAAGAATCTATCTACCTCTGCCTTAAAAATATTCAAGGACTCTGCTTCCACTGCCTTTTGAGGAAGAGAATTCTAAAGACTCACGATCATCTGAGAGAAAAAAATGTCTCCTCATCTCTGTCTTAAATGGGTGACCCCTTCTTTTTAAATAATGACCCCTAGTTCTAGATTCTTCAACAAGGGGAAACATACTTTCCACATCCACCCTGTTAAAACCCCTCAGGATCTTATGTGCTTCAATCAAGTCACCTCTTACTCTTCTAAACTCCAGCCGATACAATGAGCCTGTCCAATCTTTCCTCATAAGACAACCCACTCATTCCAGGTATTAGTCTAGTAAACCTTCTCTGAACTGCTTCCAACGCATTGACATCCTTCCAGATGTGGTCTCACCAATGCCATGTATAACTGAAGAATAACCTCCCCACTTTTGTATTCAATTCCCCTCATGATAAACGATACCATTCTATTCGCTTTCCTAATTACTTGCTGAACCTGCAGACGAACCTTTTGCGATTCCTGCACTAGGACACCCAGATCCCTCTGTCTCTCAGAGCTCTGCAATCTCTCACCATTTAAATAATATGCTTCTTTTTTATTCTTCCCACATTATACTCCATTTGCCAGATCTTTGCCCACTGACTTAACCTATCCCTTTGTAGCCTCCTTATGTCCTCTTTACAACTTATTTTTCTATCTATCTTTGCCCACTGACTTAACCTAATCCCTTTGTAGCCTCCTTATGTCTGCTTTACAACTTATTTTCCTATCTATCTTTGTGTCATCAGCAAATTTAGCAAGTATGCCGTCTGTGCCTTCATCCAAGTCATTTATATAAACTGTAAATAGTTGAGACCCCAGCACTGATCCCTGTGGCACACCACTCATTACACTTTGCCAACCAGAAAATGACCCATTTATGCCTACTCTCTGTTTCTTGTTAGCTAACCAATCTTCTATCCATGTCAATATGTTACCTCTTACACCATGAGCTTTTATTTTCAACAATAACCTTTGATGTGGCACCTTATCAAATGCCATCTGGAAACCTAAGTACAGTACATCCATCGGTTCAGTTTATCCATAGCACATGTTACTTCTTCAAAGAACTCTAATAAATTTGTTAAACATGATTTCCCTTTCACAAAACCATGTTGACTCTGCCTGATTACCTTGTATTTTTCTAAATGCCCTGCAATAACGTATTTAACAACAGTTTCTAACATTTTCCCTATGACAGATGTTAAGCGAACTGGCCTGTAGTTTCCTGCTTTCTGTCGCCCTCCCTTTTTTAATAAAAAAATTACATTTGCTATTTTCCAACCAAATGGAACCTTCCGTGAATCTAGGGAATTTTGGAAAATTAAAGCCAACACATCAACTATCTCACCAGCCACTTCTTTTCGGATCCTAGGATGAAGTCCATCTGGACCTAGGGACTTGTCAGCCCGCAGCTCCAACAATTTTCTCAGTACTACTTCCCTGGTGATTGTAATTTTCTTGAGTTCCTCCCTCCCTTCCATTTCCTGATTTACAGCTATTTCTGGGATGTTACTTGTTTCTTCTATAGTGAAGACCGGTGCAAAATACCTGTTCAATTCATCTGCCATCTCTTTATTATCTCTTATTAATTCCCCAGACTGACTTTCTATAGGACAAACGCTCACTTTGTTAACTCTTTTTTGAAAAATATCTATAAAAACTCTTACTGTTTGCTTCTATTTTTCTGGCAAGTTTTCTCTCGTACTCTAAAGAAGAAAAGTGAAATTTTATTAAAACTTAAACTCTATTTCGGTTAACGGCTACGGATACACGCCACACCCCATGCTAGCATGCATACGCGATACACATGCAAATAAGGACAGAAAAGAGCAGAAGAAAAAATAAATGGAGAGGTTTGAGGCAATATCAGAAGTGGGTTTCTTGTTACTGTTTCTGTGTTTCCAGCTCACCATAGAGTCTTTGACTGTAGAGAGCTCTTACTTTTCGTTGGGGCCCAATATTTTTCTTAAACCTTGTTCACATTGTAGACTTTTCATTCTTTGAGTTTACGTGTCTTCAATGGTTCTTCAGTTCTGTGAGAAAGAGATGGGAGCAGACAGGAGAGAGGTGTTCTCAGTCCAGGAGCGAACAGCCTTCTGATTTCAAATTCTTTGTTGGAAATGCAAATTCAAAAAACTCCAACAGTCAGCCAGCCATGTGACCAAACGGGTCCGACCATGTCAGTTAACCTAGTATGTTAGCCTTTCCATCTTCATTATCTGGTAATCAAAAGTCCATTGTGGATTAAATTGGAGCAGGGAATAGCCCCTTTATTCTTTGAAGTACTGTCTGTGGATATGCGAATATCTTTCTCCAGCCAAAGTTTCCAATAGTTTTTTTTGAAGCAAGTTCTTTCTTCGCCAGCAACTGTTTAAAATCAATGTTCATGTGGTGAACATTGGCAGGTGGGGGGCTTGCCTGACACCCCCACATCCAGGTGAATGAAATGCGATTTGAAGAAAAACTGCTTATTTCATTACAGGGTTTGAGAGAAATATAAGATACAGAAAGAAAAAACATGCATTTCTCTCATTCATTGCCATTCATTCACCAATTTTAAAGCCTATTCGAAATGGTCTTTTCTGGGTGCTACGGCTGTTTTAATTTCACACTTTTTTTCCTCAGGAGAGTTAGTAGTGGGCGGGTGTATACTGAACTCTCTGAGTCATGCAAAGACTTTTGATTTCAGGGGATGGGTGGTTCCCTTTTTCTCTGACTGTGGGAGAGGAGTCTTTGTTACTCTCCTTTTTGTTCTTTGGGACATCCCTACTTGCAGGTATTTGTGCAGACTTAACTGCACCTCCTGTGACACTTCGAGTAGGTGAGGCATCACCCTCCATTGTTTCTGTGCCCCCGAAAGGTCTCTCTTTGCCTCTGTAAGTTCCTGTAAATGCTGTCAGCAACTCTGGTGGGGTGCTTCTAGAGTCTGCATTTACATGGGAGGATGGGGGGGGGGCTCTAATTTTGCACATTTTTCGGTGTCGGTTGACTGGACAGTCGAGGTTTTCATCAAGGATTTTTCCTGTACTTCCTTTAACCTGTCCTCTTGCTCACTTTTTCCCCTTCTCTTTTGAAACTATTTCCAGCCATGTGCCTGCCTGTCCCCTTTTGTACTCGGCAGGGGTCCCTTATCATTCACCATCCCTCGGATGGAGGGTCCTCCTAACACCGGTACAGGACTTAGGGGTGCAAGTTTCACTGTAGGTTAGGGTTCCCCTCAACCTGGCACATGTGACAACTCCTGCAGTACTCCACCACATCTTTGTAGAGTTTTGGCCAGTCAAACTGCTGTCTTATGCGGGCTTTATTCTTTCGTATCACGACATGTCGAGCCTCTGTAGTCTCATGGGCCCTTCTTAATATTTCTCTCTGGTACCTCTGTGGCACCACTAACTGGTGAACTACTGTCCACTCCTTGCCATTAGGTCTGTGAGGAGAACTCCATTTCCTCATCAGTACCTCATTCTTTAAATCGTACTAATCAGGGACTCCCTCTGTTTCACTTTCAGACTGGGCAACCGAAGCTAACTCTCGCAATACTGGGTCAGCTCACTGAGCCTCACCTAGGGAAAATCCATTAATTCATTCCCTGGGCCTCCGATCTTTCCAAAGAAAGTCTTGGACAGGCAGACCTCATGGTCATCTGCCTGCAGTGCCAATGCAGTCTCCTCTGGGGGAGCGAGTTTGGTCATGGCCTGATCCACTACACATTCAGTGACACTGCAAGGGGTCCTTCTCCCGCCACTGCCCTGTCTCTCTGACCTCCTGCAGTCTTTCTATCACTACTGGGGGGGCTACCACCTGCACCCCCGCCAGATCATTACCTAGGAGCAGGTCAACCCCATCCACAGGCAAACTAGGGACAATCCCTATGGTCACTGGTACCGAAACTAGGTCACACTCCAGGAGCACGTGATGTACAGGTACAAGCATACACTGCTCTCCAATACCATTCACCACCATTTTGGTGTTCACTGCACTCTCTAGGGGAAAGGTCAGACCTTTTCACAGGGAGTTTGCAAGTTCTCCCTGTGTCTGCGTGGGTTTTCTCCGGGTGCTCCGGTTTCCTCCCACAAGCCAAAAGACTTGCAGGTTGTTAGGTAAATTGGCCATTATAAATTGTCACTAGTATAGGTAGGTGGTAGGGAAATATAGGGACAGGTGGGGATGTTTGGTAGGAATATGGGATTAGTGTAGGATTAGTATAAAAATGGGTGGTTGATGGTCGGCACAGACTCGGTGGGCCGAAGGGCCTGTTTCAGTGCTGTATCTCTAATCTAATCTAATCTTTTCCCAGTAAAAGGGATCTAGTGGCCCCTGTGTCCCTGAGAATCACTATGGGCTTGTTTGCCCCACACGAGGGGCATGGGGTTAACTTCCCTTCAGACACAAAGCCCAGATAGCCTTCAGGAATCCTATTAACTTTTCCTGCACTGGCCCTCGCAAGCTTCCTGGGTTGCACTCTTCCTGCAGTTAAAGCCATAGATGGTTCTGCTGTGCTTTGCATCAGGCCCTTGTCACTGAGCGGGTGTGCCCTGATTAACCCGACTGGTTTCCTCTTTAGTTTCCATCAGTTAGCTTTTAAATGCCCTGCTTTATTACAATAGAAACACACAGGTCTCTGGGTCTCACTGTTGCTCAAAGCACCTTTGTTTTTGGCTGGAAGAGGGCCCCCTGTGTCTCCTGCTTTCCTTTCTCCTTTTTGTATTTGTGGGGGTGATTAAGAAAGGTTCTCCCTGGGAAACCGAGTTGTAAATTAAAGCAAACTCATCGGCTAGAACGGCTGCTTGCCGGGCTCCCTGAACCCGCTGCTCCTCTACATGGGTCTTTATTGAGAATGGGAGAGTTTTTAAATTCCTCTAACAGAATTACTTCTCTGAGAGTCTCATAGCTGAGTTGTATTTTTAAAGCCCTCAGCCACTGGTCAAAAGCCAGCTGCTTGCTTGCTTTCAAACTCCAGATAAGTTTGATTCGCTTGCTTTTTGAGGGTTCTAAATTTTTGGCAGTAGGATTCGGGTACTAATTCATATGCCCCAAGGATAGCATTTGTGGTCAGTTCATAATTTGATGAACTCTCATCTGGCAACAAGGAATAAACCTAATGGGCTTTTTCAGTTAGGTTGCTTTGCAGTAAAAGAGGCCAGGTCTCAACTGGCCATTTTCGCTGCCTTGCCAGTTTCTTGAAAGACACAAAAAACACTTCCACATCTTCCTCATTGAATTTTGGAATTAATTGAGCGAGTTTTAGCAATCTTGTACCCACTCTTGAATTCTGCTCCTCCATATTGGTCATGCTTTCACTATGGTTACTCTGTAGCCCCCTAGTTAACTCAAGCAGCTTCAACTCGCTTTCTTCGCATTCTTCCTGGAATATTCTTTGTGTCTCTCTCTCTCTCCTGCCTTTCATTTTCTTCCCGTTCATTCTGGAAGTCTCTCTCTTTCTCCCTCTCCTGCCTCTCTCTCTCTTTTTCTCTCCCATAATTCAAGATTCCTTTGTTCCAATTGTATCTTTGCTAGCAATACCCTGTCAGAGTCTACTTCTAACCCTGTTTCTACTTCTTCAGATTCAGGGCAAAAATG
Source organism: Heterodontus francisci (assembly GCF_036365525.1). Taxonomy (NCBI): domain Eukaryota; kingdom Metazoa; phylum Chordata; class Chondrichthyes; order Heterodontiformes; family Heterodontidae; genus Heterodontus; species Heterodontus francisci. The sequence goes on along the minus strand of NC_090400.1, from coordinate 5,632,257 downwards.
GTGGGCCACTAACCTCAGAAACATAGTAACATAGAAAATAGGGGCAGGAGTAGGCCATTCGGCCCTTCGAGTCAACTCCGCCATTCATTATGATCATGGCTGATCATCCAACTCAGTAACCTGTTCCCACTTACGCCCCATACCCTTTGATCCCGTAGACCCAAGAGCTATATCTAACTCCTTCTTGAAAACATGTCTGGTTGAAGAAACTTCTCCTCATCTCAGTCCTGAAAGGTTTTCCCTGTATCCTTAGACTATGACCCCTGGTTCTCCCCCACCATCAGGAACATCCTTCCTGCATCTACCCTGTCAAGTCCTGTGAGAATTTTATAGGTTTCTATGAGATCCCCCCTCACTCTTGTGAACTCCAGTGAATATAATCCTAACCGACTCAATCTCTCCTCATACGTCAGTTCCACCATCCCAGGAATCAGTCTGGTAAACCTTCGCTGCACTCCCTCTATAGCAAGAACATCCTTCCTCAGATAAGGAGACCAAAACTGCACACAATATTCCAGGTGTGGCCTCACCAAGGCCCTGTATAATTGTAGCAAGACATCCCTGCTCCTGTACTTGAATCCTCTCGCTATGAAGGCCAACATACCATTTGCCTCTTTTACCGCCTGTTGCACCTGCATGCTTACCTTCAGTGACTGGTGTATGAGAACACCCAGGTCTCGCTGCATATTCCCCTCTCTCAGTTTATAGCCATTCAGATAATAATCTGCCTTCCTGTTTTTGCTACCAAAGTGGATAACCTCACATTTATCCAAATTATACTGCATCTGCCATGCATTTGCCCACTCGCCTAACTTGTCCAAATCACCCGGAAGCCTCTCTGCATCCTCCTCAGAACTCACCCTCCCACCCAGTTTTGTCTCATCTGTAAATTTGGTTCAGACTGCCTAGCCTTGCCACGTTCAGTGATCCCACACTGCTCAGCCATTTTCCTCAACTCCTCCATAGACAATGCTTCTAACATATCCCAAGTTACTTCACCCTGACTTGGAGAGCTACTCGCTTCAGTTTTAGACATGTTAGTTTTCAAGCACACACAACCACAAGAGAACCTGTATTAAAACCTTGCTCTTTTTGATTGGGAACAATTTGGCTTCCCACTTCCAATTTTACTCATTTGTCTGTGGGTAAAATTCTGGACGCTAGCACCCAAATTTCTATTATGACCTGGTGAGAAAGGTGTCTAGGGGTCTTTTACTGTCTTCACCTGGTCTCATTGTAACAGGGTTTAATTTAAACACATTGTGTTTTGAGCTCCCTCATTGTGAATCCTTGTTCACAGCTTTCCAATTATCAGGCAAAGAAATGAGCACACCAGGTTTTCTTTCGGTTTACAGAAGAAAAGTGAAGTTTTATTAAAACTGAAACTTAAACTTTTATTCTGTTTACGCCTACAGATACATACCGCGCCCTATGCTAGCATGCATACATGATACGCACATACAAATAAGGACAGAAAAGAGTAGAATAAAAAATAAATGGAGAGGTTTGAGACAATATCAGAAGCGGCTTTCTTGTAACTGTTTCTGTGTTTCCAACTCACCATAGAGTCTTTGATTGTAGACAGTTCTTACTTTTTTTTGGGGCCCAGTATTCTTCTTAAATCTTGTTCACATAGGAGACTTTTCTCTCTTTTGAGTTTACGTGTCTTCAATGGTTCTTCAGTTCCGTGAGAAAGAGATGGGAGCAGACAGGAGAGAGGTGTTCTCAGTCCAGGAGCAAACAGCCTTCTGATTTCAAATTCCTTGTTGGGAGTTCAATTTCAAAAAACTCCAACAGTCAGCCCGCCATGTGAACAAACTGGTCCGACCACATCTGTTTGGGTATTTGGCCATCTTAGCGGTTAACCTGGAATGCTAGCCTTTCCACCTTCAACGTTTGGTTATCAAAAGTCATTGTGGATTAAATTGGAGCAGGGAATAGCCCCTTTGTTCTGTGGATATGCTAATATCTCTGTTTAGCCAAATTTTTAAATTTTTTTTAAAGCAAGTTCTTTCTTCACCAACAACTTTATAAAATAAATGTTCATGTGGCAAAATTAATTTTCCTCATTCTTGCCAGGTTGTGGGGTGGGGGGGGTTGTTTCCTGACATATTCTGTCCAACCTTCTGACCTGCCACCCATCTTTGTGCAATTATATACTTTTTCTTTAAGTTTGATACTTTCTTTAACTTTTTAAATTAAGCACGGATAGTGGGTCCTCCCCTTGGATTTTTTCTTTCTCGTGGAATGAATCTATTCTGTGTATTCGGAAATATCCTCTTAAATGTCTGCCACTACATCTCTCTTGACCTATCCATTAACCTAATTTGCCAGTTCACTTTAGCTACCTTACCTTTCATGCCCTCATAATTGCCCTTATTTATGTTTAAAATACTTGTCTTGCACCCATTCTTCTCTCCCTCAAGCTAGATGTAAAGTTCAATCATATTATGATTGCTGCTACCTAGGGAGGCTTCACTATGAGGTCATCAATTAATCCTGTCCCGATGCACAATATCAGGTCTAGTATAGCCTGCTTTCTGGTTGGCTCCAGAACGTGCTGTTCTAAGAAACTATCCGGAATACATTCTATGAACTCCTCATCTCTCCTACCTTTGCCCATCTGATTTTTCTAGTCTATGTGTTGATTAAAATCCTGCATGATTATCGCCGTACCTTTCTGACAAGCTCCCTTTATTTCTTCCTTTATACTCTGTTGAAACATATGGTTCCTGTTAGGGGCCCTGTATACCACTTCCACGAGTGACTTCTTGCCTTTATCATTTCTCATTTTGTTATTTTCTGCTTCTCTTTCCCTTTCAACATATTAGGATGGATTTTATGTTGCTGCTGCCGAGTACAGCGGTGACCGTACAAGATGGTGACCCGCACGCGTGGGTTTTGCTCTGTGGAGCCACTGTGATACTATATGTGCTGGCTCATTAACATGGCCAGGGTGCACCGCCATCCTCCCCCCACCCCCCGATGACATGGAGGCGGCGGGCAGTCCGTCCCTGGTAACGGCGTCAGCGCCACTGCACAGGCGCCAGTGCCATTTTTAATGTGCTTCAAGCCCTTGGAAGAAATTTTAATTTTTAAAGGGAATGAAGTGTTAAAATTTAAGTTACACATTACATAACATCTGCACTCCCTTCGCCCACACCCACAAGGAATAATCGAGTCATTAATAGCCCATTCTCCCCCAAGAAAACCTTGATTCAGATCGCAACCTGTCAACCGACCTTTAATAACTTTAATCCTCCACCCCTTCCCACCATCCACCGACCAATCCAAAGTATTTTCCCTGCTCCCCACCACCCCTGCACTGAGAAACTTACCTGCACCCACCTCCCCACCAGTGTTCTGCCTTACATCAATGGTTGGAGATCCGACGGCACGGGAGTGGCTGCCGTCAGCTTCAATATGGCACCGGAATGGATGGCAGGAGCGGGTAAATGTTTACTTCAGAGATTTGCATTTTTGTATTTGCAATTATGTAAATTACAGTCCTGCCGCCGAGCGGCGAGGGGGATGTAACGAGGCCTCGCCGCCACCGGCATGATTGGGACGGGCCCTGCCAGCGTCGAGGTCCGTGGTGGGCCTCATCTGGGGCAATCTTAATTCTCTCCCTGCCACAGATCCCGATGTCGAAGCTGCTATAAAATCCAGCCCATTGTATTTGACCTGAATTAGAATTAGAATTAGAACATTACAGCGCAGTACAGGCCTTTCGGCCCTCGATGTTGCGCCGACCTGTGAAACCATCTGATCTACACTATTCCATTTTCATCCATATGTCTATCCAATACCACTTAAATGCCCTTAAAGTTGGCGACTCTACTACTGTTGCAGGCAGGGCGTTCCACGCCCCTACTACTCTCTGAGTAAAGATACTACCTCTAACATCTGTCCTATATCTATCACCCCTCAACTTAAAGCTGTGTCCCCTCGTGTTTGCCATCACCATCCGAGGAAAAAGACTCTCACTATCCACCCTATCTAACCCTCTGATTCTCTTGTATGTCTCCTGCTTCTCACTTGAGGAATTCACCTCACATGCATCAGACACCCTTTTTTTGTGTCATCATATTCTCGATCCCTTGTCATCCAATGAAGCCTGGCTTTGGTTCCCCTACCTTTCGCCCCTTGTCTCAATGTCCCTGGCCTGTGCATGAAGCATCTCCTCCTTAAAGATAATACATTGTTCTGTTACAGATTTTCCTGTCAGTCTTTGGTTCCATTTTACCTTGGCAAGATCCCCTCTCATCCCACTGAAAATAGGCCTTTTCCAATGTGGCACAAGTAGTGTTGTGCAGGCTGACACCAACCATCTGATAAAGGAAAAGATGCGGAATGAAAACACAACAACATTTACCCCATACTCACTGCACCATTATTATTTTGCAGGGCTCTGGTCTGGAATATTTATTGGCATGGTTGTACAATTAGTTTTCTTGTTGATAGTGATTTACAGAATCAACTGGAGCGAAGCATCTGATGAGGTAAGAGCAGATAACAGAGATTATTTATTACACCAGCAGCACTGTGGCGCAGTGGTTAGCACCGCAGCCTCACAGCTCCAGCGACCAGGGTTCAATTCTGGGCACTGCCTGTGTGGATTTTGCAAGTTCTTCCTGTGACTGTGTGGGTTTTCGCCGGATGCTCCGGTTTCCTCCCACAGTGATGTGGTAGGAATATGGGATTTGTGTAGGATAGTATAAATGGGTGGTTGATGGTCGGCACAGACTCGGTGGGTCGAAGGGCCTGTTTCAGTGCTGTATCTTAGACTAAACCAATATTTTTGGTTTAAGTTTTTCTATTTCCCCCATCTCCTTGTCTCCTTGTGCCATGTACTGTACCCAGCTGGCAGAATAAGCAGTCTGTGCATCCTCACACATCTGCCAACATCATTCTTACTCTACCTACCAGGGGGCAGTTAAGAGAAGGTTACTTTGCCACCCAATAGGAAACTGCAAACGCTTTTATATAAATTATCATTCTGGATGGTTGGTGTCATCAACTTTAAAAGCTGACCTTTAAAAGGGGCACAACCAATAAACTGTAAATCATAAAAAAAAATACTGCTGTCATGCAGGACCCCATCTGCCAAGAATGAGGCACATTAATTTTGCCACATGGGCATTAAAACTTCAAATTGTTGCTGGGAAGAAGAGAATGCCGATTACAAGGACTGCCAGAACTTGGCTGGAAAGACATTTTTGCATATTAACAGACAGTACTTGAAAGGATAAAGAGGCTATTCCCTGTTCCAATTTAACCCACAATGGGCATTTGATCACCAGGTATTGTGTGTAGAGGAGACATTCCAAGGTCTGCTAGGACAAGACAATCCACAAGGGCAAGGACTCATTGGGCTAGCTGGTCACATGACAAACTGGCCGTTCCAGTTTTTTTTCAACTTCCACAGAGAATTTGAACTCAGAAAGCTCTTGGCTCCTGGACTGAAGCAGACCTTCTCTCCTCCTGTCTGCTCCCATCTCTTTCTCACCAGCTTCGAAATCCAATTGAAGACATATGGTCCCCAGGAGAGAAAAGTCTCCGACAGTGAACACGGTTTAAGAAGAATATTGGGCCCCAAAGAAAAGCAAGAATTACCCACAAGCAAAGACTCTACAATGAGCTCAAAGAACTGTAACAACTCTTCAGATAGTGACTCAAACCTTTCCACTTTATTTTTTTCTTCTGCTCCTTTCTGTCCCTATCTGCATGTGTGTATCACATATGCATGCTAGCATGGGCACCTCGTGCATCCATAGGCGTTAACCAAATTAGTTTTTTTATTTTAAGTTTTAATAAATTTCACTTTTCTTCTTTAAACCTAAGGACACCTGTTGGTGCTCATTTCTTTGCCTTATTATTGGAAAGAGGTGAACAAGGATTCACCAAGGCGGAGCTCAAAACACGATGTGTTTAAAATTAAACACTGTTACAGTAAGTCCAGGTGAAGTCTGAGAGGGACCCATACACACCTTTCTCACCTGGTCGTAACACTGCTTACTCAATAAATTAAATTAAAATTTGGTTCCTGGTGTCAATGATGCACTCCAGTTCTGCCAGTACCCACTGGCCCTGGAAGGCTTCAATGTTACCGGGGAACACCATGCTCTCCCTCTCCAGCTACACCCTGGAAGAAACATTGTTGTGGAAGAGAGGCAGGTAGCCAGCCTGAATGACACCTCGACTGCATGCTGCCTGGATCTGTGGTTGGCCACCTTGATCAGGCCCAGGAGCAGTAATAGCAAAGTTCATGGCCTCCCTTCAGTGATCCTTGCCCCCAAATAGCACAGCTGGGATCAGGAATTCACAGTGTGGGGAACCACGGATACAAATCACTCTGTGACACATTGCACAGGATCTCTAGAGACACTGTCATCTCTCCAGAAAGAGAGCTCTAAGACAGGGTCTGACCCTTATATTTTCTGCTGAAATGAAACCAAGATTTTGCTGCCTTGTTCACCTCTGCTACTTGCTTTTGAACACAGCTCAGACTGATGGGATGAGAAATTCCTCTTTCCATGCTCTGGACTCAATCAGCAGGAAAACTGATTCTCAGACTGGTCTGAATTGTTATTTCCCATTAAAAGAATGGAGTTCCCTCACCCCATAAATGGAACTCTGCATAATCTGTCACTGGGCTATGTCTTTAAGCAAGACATGAAATGCCAGGTCTCTCAAGTGGATGAGAACATATGCAATTCGTCCTGAATTAAATCCTAACAATTAGCAGCTATTTTATATTTAAAACACTTTGAAAATAATACAGACTGTGCATTGTACAGAAAGTGCAGCTTCTGTTGTGTCCTTCCTTCACCTTTAATGATGGTTTTTGTGTTTTGTTTGAAGGCTCTGGTTAATGCAGGTGTGATGAAAGACATGGACACTTCAAACAGCGCTTCTGGTGGTCAAACCCAGTATAGGTCAACAGGTAAAAAAGAATGTTGTGCTGATTTTAAATCACTCATCAATTAACGAATGAAAGCAGAGATACTGGTGAATCTGCTATAACTTAAAAATTCACCTAGAGTTCAAAGTCCAACCCCTGCTTGATATCAGCAAAAGCAACAATAATTTTGAAATCAAAACTCTGTAGTTAACACATACATACAAATACATAACATTATGTGCCACACAGGAAACTGGAAGTCGGATCATATCAGAGATTGAGAGTCTGTTTCTGTTTTACCACTGATGTCCCAGAATTGACTATCGGCTGCTTCTGAGTTTTGGGGCACAAAACATTCTAACTTATATTGTTGAAGTAGATTCCAGACCAATAATTGTCAGGAATCGAAACCATTGCAGGGACAATTTATTATTAGATTTCTTCTTATCAACGTAAAACAAGAGCAACTAATGTAAGGAACCTGCAGTGCAGACAGCACACAATGGGATTAAATTTCCACAGAGGTTTAATTTGGGTTTTTTCACACTTCTCAATCTGATGCATAAAAACCTTTTGATGGTGAATATATTGGGAAGATATTACCCATAGTTCTCTTCCATTCACACACCTTGGATGCATATATTACCATTTCTTCACCGTTGCTGAGTCAATGTCCTGGAAATCCCTGCCGAACAGCCTTGTGGGATCACCGTTACCACAAGGACTACACCACCTTCCCAGTTCAACCAGGAATGGGCAATAAATGCTATCTTGCCAGCATTGCCCTGAGAACAAATATAAAGAAAACATTCTGCTTGGCTGTTAATATCTCTGAGATAAAAGGAGTGCACTTCATACATGTCTCCTCCTATCTGTTCACTTTGACTTTGGTTCCTCTTTAATTAAAACACTAAGATATTACCAGATTGTTCAGTAAGTCTTCATTCATATTTTAATAGACCAGTAACACTTGAGCTGTGAAATTCAGACTGACCTGTGGTGATTCATGGTCACATCCACCAATGATGGGGTCAATGAACTTTTGATAGTCTTTGGCCATATTGCTGGCAGTGTGACTACATGGCTTTGTAGAATGGTTCTCAGCTAGCAGCCCTTTCTTTAAACTCGTTCATGGAATGTGGGTGTCGCTGGCCAGGCCAGCATTTATTGTCCATCCCTAATTGCCCTTGAGAAGGTGGTGGTGAGCCGCCTTCTTGAACCGCTGCAGTCCATGTGGGGTAGGTCCACCCACAGTGCTGTTAGGAAGGGAGTTCCAGCATTTTGACCAGGTGACATTGAAGGAATGGCAATAACATCCCAAGTCAGGATGGTGTGTGGCTTGAAGGGAATTTTGTGGTGTTCCTGTGCATTTGCTGCCCTTGTCCTTCGAGGTGCTGGAGGTCATGTGCTTGGAAGGTGCTGTCTCAGGAGCCTTGGTGCATTGCTGCAGTGTATTTTGTAGATGGTACACACTGCTGCCACAGTGTGTCGGTGGTGAAGGGAGTGAATATTTGTGGATGGGATGCCAATCAAGCAGGCTGCTTTGCCCTGGATGGTGTCGAGCTTCTTGAGTGTTGTTGGTCTGCACCCATCCAGGCAAGTGGAAAGTATTCCATCACACTCCTGACTTGTGCCTTGTCGATGGTGGACAAGCTTTGGGGAGTCAGGAGGTGAGTTACTTGCTGCAGGATTCCTAGCCTCTGACCTGCTCTTGCAGCCACGGTATTTATCTGGCTACTCCAGTTCAGTTTCTGGTCAATGGTAATCCATAGGATATTGATCGTGGGGGATTCAGCAATGGTATGCCATTGAATGTCAAGGGGAGATGGTTATATTCCCTCTTGTTGGAGATGGTCATTGCCTGGCACTTGTGTGGTATGAATGTTACTTGGCACTTATCAGCCCAAGCCAGGATATTGTCCAGGTCTTGTTGTATTTCTACACGGACTGCTTCAGTATCTGAGGAGTCGCGAATGCTGCTGAACATTGTGCAATCATCAGAGAACATCCCCACTTCTGACCTTATGATTGAAGGAAGGTCATTGAGGAAGCATTTGAAGATGGTTGGACCTCGGACACTACCCTGATGAACTCCTGCATTGATGCCCAGGAGCTGAGATGATTGACCTCCAACAACCACAACCATCTTCCTTTGCGCTAGGTATGACTCCAACCAGCGGAGAGTTTTCCCCCTGATTCCCATTGACCTCAGATTTGCTGGGGGTCCTTGATGCTTGGTATTCGGTCAAATGCTGCCTTGATGTAAAAGACAGGCACTCTCACTTCACCTCTTGAATTCAGCTCTTTTGTCCATGTTTCAGACAAGGCTGTAATGAGGTCAGGAACTGAGTGGCCCTGGCAGAACCCAAACTGAGCCTCACTGAGCAGGTTATTGCTGAGCAAATGCCGCTTGATAGCACTGTTGACAACTCCTTCCAACACTTTATCGATGATCGAGAGCAGACTGATGGGGCGGTAATTGGCCGGGTTGGATTTGTCCTGATTATTGTGTGCAGGACATACCTGGGCAATTTTCCACATTCCCAGTTGGATGCAAGTGTTGTAGCTGTACTGGAACCGCTTGGCTCGAGGCGTGGCAAGTTCTGGAGCACAGGTCTTCAGTACTATTGCCAGAATGTTGTCAGTGCCCATAGTCTTTGCAGTATCCGGTGCCTTCAGTCATTTCTTGATATCATGAGGAGTAAATTGAATTGGCTGAAGACTGGCATCTGTGATGCTGAGGACTTCAGGAGGGGGCCGAGATGGATCATCAACTCAGCACTTCTGGCTGAAGATTATTGCAAATGCATCAGCCTTATCTTTTGCACTTATGTGCTGTGCTCCCCCATCATTGAGGATGTGGATATCTGTGGAGCCACCTCCTCCTGTTACTTGTCATGACCACCAGTCATGACTGGATGTGGCAGGACTGCAGAGCATGGATCTGATCTGTTGGTTATGGGATCGCTTAGCTCTGTCTATTGCATGTTGCCTATGCAGTTTAGCATGCAAGCAGTCCTGGGTTGACACCTCATTTTGAGGTATGCCTGGTGCTGCTCCTGGCATGCCCTCCTGCACTCTTCATTGAACCAGGGTTGGTCCCCTGGCTTGATGGTAATGATGGGGGATATGCCAGGCTGTGAGGTTACCGATTGTGGTTGAGTGCAATTCTGCTGCTGCTGATTGGCCACAGTTTTGCATTGCTGGATCAGTTCAAAATCTATCACGTTTAGCACAGTGATAGTAACATACAATACAGTGGAGGGTATCCTCAATGTGAAGAGAGGACTTCCTCTCCACAAGGACTGTGCGGTGGACACTCCTACCAATAGTGTCATGGACAGATGCATCTGCGACAGGCAGATTGGTGAGGATGAGGTCAAGTATGTTTTTCCCTCTTGTTGGTTCCCTCACCACCTGCCACATACCCAGTGTAGCAGCTATGTCCTTTAGGCCCCGACCAGCTCGGTCAGTAGTGGTACAACGAGCCACTCTTGGTAGTGGACATTGAAGTCCCCCATCCAGAGTACATTCTGCTCCCTTGCCACTCTCAGTGTATCCTCCTAGTGGTGTTCAAAATGGAGGAGTACTGATTCATCAGCTGAAGAAGGGTGGTAGGTCGGAATCAACAGGAGGTTTCCTTGCCCATATTTGACCTGATTCCATGAGACATCATGGGGTCTGGCGCGATTTTGAGGACTCCCAGGACAACTCCCTCCCGACTGTATACCACTGAGCCGACACTTCTGCTGTGTCTGTCCTGCCGGTGGTATTGGTCGTGTCTGGGATATTGTCTGTAAGGTATGATTCTGTGAGTGTGTCAGGCTGCTACTTCACTTGTCTATGGGACAGCTCTCCGAACTTTGGCGCAAGCCCCCAGATGGAAGGAGGACTTTGTAGGGTCAACAGGGCTGGGTTTGCTGTTGTCAATTCCAGTGCCGAGGTCGATGTCAGGTGGTCTGTCCAATTTCATTCCTTATTGACTTTGCAGCAGTTAGATATAACTGAATGGCTTGCTGGGCCATTTCAGAGGGCATTCAAGAGTCAACCACATTGTTGTGGATCTGTAGTCACGTGTCGGCCAGACCAGGTGAGGGCAGCAGATTTCCTTCCCGAAAGGACATTAATGAACCAGCTGGGCTTTTACGACAATTGACAATGGTTTCATGGCCATCATTAGACTAGCTTTTTAGTGACCCAACTCTAAGTTGGATCATGGAGAGTTCTGATCAGTAAGCGGAAATGCAAAATATGAAAAAGGACAATGTACATTTTTGTGCCAGTGCATCTCCTGTTAATTGCTGTTTTGAGCTGGTCTCTCAAACTTTGTCAGGATGGCAACATAGCCAATACTCAGTCGAATTTACCGTGCTTTGGCAAGACAGATCTCCTGCTTGTAGCTAATGTGTTATTGCCAATGGTTGGTAGTCATGGAAGAGATCATTGTTCTGATCACCAGCCCTCCTAAAAACAATTGGATCAACCAGTAACATCATGTACTTACAACTTTTCCATGTGACTTTCCTTCACAGAAGTGGACACAGGAAACAGAGCAGTGGTTCCAATGCCCAATGTTTGTCAAATGGAACAAAACATAGACAAAGACCGTGTTACAGATGAGTCTTCCATTCTGGACACTGGAGTTACCACAGTTGGAGAAATCTTGTCCACAAAACAACTGATCATTCGTCGTGGCCTAGCTTTCCTTTCAGGACCATTGGTACTGGCAATTGGACTAGTGATACACTTTATTCTTACAAAAAACATGTAGACCCCAGTGAATGTTGCAAAGACAAAGCAAGATTATTTTCTGTAGCATGAGACATAAAACTGTGCCTGAATTACAATAGAGGGCAAATTTCACACAAAATCTGATTGTGGCTGTTCAGATTCTCCAATCTATTTCTAAATATATAATAAAGAAAAATTTATTAACAATGATCAGTTACGAACAGATTTCCAAATGTCTCATGAACTGTTGATATTTCAGTTGGATGGTGTTAAGATTTAGCACTTGGAAAGACCATTTTCCCATTCAATTGTTGTCCAGAGTCCCAGTGAACAAGCTGCCTTTCTTGTGATCAGTTTGTGGATGTATTAGACTAGGCAAGCAAGAGCCTAACTTAGTCATATCCATCAGCCAATGTCCCAGACTCCGACATGACTCTCTCTGGATATGTTTCATCACACCAGCAGCACAGACCCTCCACAGGTGGGGATACAGTAGTATACAGTCAATGGGGGGTACTGGCTCTGGGAGTCATCACATTGACCCCAGACCCCTCGCAGTATTATTGCATTAGGTTAAACATAATCAAGGAATCCTCCCACTGATTACCACCGACCATCCGTTCTCAGATGATGAATCAGTTTTGCTCCATGTTGAACACCAGGAGGAAGCACTGAGGGTAGGAAGGGCACAGAATGTACTTTGGTTGGGAGGCTTCAATGTCCATCACCAAGACCGGCTTGGTAGTAGCACCACTGATCGAACTAGCCATGTTCTGAAGGATATCGCTTGCAGACAGGTAGTGAGAGAACAAACACAAGGGAATAGTGTACTTGACCTCATCCTCAGTAATTACATATATCCAAGAATCACACAATCCTTTTCACACTGAGGACACCCTCCATCAAGTGTTTTGGCACTGCCAATGTGCTAATTGAGATACATTAAGAACACATCTAGAAGCTCAAAAGTGGGCATCAATGAGGTGCTTTTGTCCATCGGCAGAAACAGAATTGGGTGCCACCACAATTCGGACACTCATGGCTCAGTATATTCCTCATTCCTCCATCACCAACAAGTCAGGTGACCCACCCTGTTCTTTGCATGATAGAAGCAACACCAAGCTCACCTGAAAATGAAGTGCTGACCTGGTGAAGCTACAGCACAGGAATACATAGATGCTAAACAGTGAAAGCAGCACGCTGTATGTAGAGCTACGCGATCCAACAACAACAACACCAACTTGTATTTAATTAGCACATTCAATGTAGTAAAAGTCCCAAGGCATTTCACAAACAGAAGTGTTATCAAACAAAATTTGACACCGAGCCACATAAGGGAATATTAGGGCAGATGAAGACAGCAAAGTATGGTGAATGAGATTGGTGAGCTACAAGCACAAACAGCCATTTGCGAATATAATGCAGTGGTAATATGGAAAAGTGGCTTAAAAATGGTGATGACTAGGCACCTAATATACAAGGATACAAAGTGTTCAGAAAAGATAGGGAAGGAAAAAGGGGACGTGGGGTGGCAGTACTGATTAGAAAATACATTGTAGTGTTGGAAAGAGAGGATGTCCTTGAGGGGGCAAGGACAGAATGCATTTATGTTTAGAGATACAGCACTGAAACAGGCCCTTCGGCCCACCGAGTCTGTGCCGACCATCAACCACCCATTTATACTAATCCTACACTAATCCCATATTCCGACCACATCCCCACCTGTCACTATATTTCCCTATCACCTACCTATACTAGGGGCAATTTATAACGGCAATTTACCTACCAACCTGCAAGTCTTTTGGCTTGTGGGAGGAAACCGGAGCACCCGGAGGAAACCCACGCAGACACAGGGAGAACTTGCAAACTCCACACAGGCAGTACCCGGAATTGAACCCGGGTCGCTGGAGTTGTGAGGCTGCAGTGCTAACCACTGCGCCACTGTGCTGCCCCCATTTAGTTAGAGTTGAGAAGCAAGAAAGTTATGATCACGCTATTGGAGGTATTCTATCGGACTCCAAATAAGCACATAAGAAATAGGAGCATGAGTAGGCCATTCAGCCCCTCGAGCCTGCCCCGCCATTCAATAAGATCATGGCTGATCTGTCCCAGGCCTCAACTCCTCTTTCGGGCCTGCTCCGCATAACTCTCGACTCCTTGAGATTTCAAAAATCTATCTAGCCTTCAGAACTCTCTGAGGTAGAGAATTCCAGAGATGCACCACCCTGTGAGAGAAGAAATTCTGTCGCATCTCAGTTTTAAATGTGTGCCCCCTTATTCTGTAACAATGTCCCCTAGTTCGAGATTCCCCCCACCAGTGGAAACATATTCTCAACATCTAACCTGTCAAGCCCCCTTAAAATCTTATGTTTCAATAAGATCACCTCTCATTCTTCTAAACTCCAATGAATAAAGGCCTAACCAGTTGAGCCATTCTTGATAAGACAACCCCTTCATCCCAGGAATCAACCTCGTGAACCTTTCCTGAACTGCCTTCAATGCTAGTATATCCTTCTTTAAATACAGGGACCAAAACTGTTTGCAGTACTCCAGGCCTCACCAACACCCTGTACAGTTGTAACAAGACTTCCCTATTTTTAAACTCTAACCCCCTAGCAATAAGGGCCAAAATTCTATTTGCCTTCCCAATTACTTGCTGCACCTGCATGCTAACGTTTTGTGTTTCATGTACAGGAACACCCAGATCCCTCTGTACTGCAGTATTTTGGAGACTTTCTCCATCTAAATAATAATTTGCCTTTTTATTCTTCCTACCAAAGTGGATTACCTCACACTTTCCCACATCGAACTCCATCTGCCAAGTTTTTGCCCACTCACTTAACCTATCGATATCCCTTTGAAGATTCTTTGTGTCCTCATCATAACATGCCTTCCCATCTATTTTTGTATCGTCAGCAAATTTGGATACACTACACTCTGTCCCTTCCTCCAAGTCATTAATAGAGAGAGTAAATAGTTGAGGCCCTAGGACCGATCCTTGTGGCATCCCACTAGTTACAGCTTTCCAACCTGAAAATGACCCATTGATCCTGACCCTCTACTAACCAATCCTCAGTCCATGCCAACACATTACCCTCAATACCCTGAGCTCTTATTTTGTGCAATAACCTTTTATGTGGCACCTTATCGAAAGCCTTCTGAAAATCCAAATACACTACGTCTACCGGTTCCCTTTTATCCACTCTATTTGTTATATCCTCAAAGAACTCTAACAAATTTGTCAAACATGATTTCCCTTTCATAAAACCACATTGACTCTGTTTGATTGCATTATGTTTTTCTAAATGTCCTGCTCTTTCTTCCGTAATAATGGACTCTAGCATTTTCCCAATAACAGATGTTAAGCTAACTGGTCTATAGTTTCCTACTTTCTGTCTCCCTCCTTTCTTGAACAGGGGCATCACATTGTTTTCCAATCCGCTGGTACCCGACCGGAATCCGGTGAGTTTTGGTATATTACGATCAATGCCTCCACTATCTCTGTAGCCACCTCTTTAAAAACCCTGGGTGCAGGCCACCAGGTCCTGGCAACTTGTCTGCCTTTAGTCCCATCAGTTTGTCAAGCATCTTTTCCCTCTTGATAGAGATTGTTACAATTTCCTCCCTCCCGTTTACACCTTGCTCATCGATTATTGTTGGGATGTTTGTAGTATCCTCCACTGTAAAGACCAATGCAAAATATTGGTTTAAATTATCTGCCTTTTCTCTGTTCCCTGTTATTAATTCCCCAGTCTCATCTTCTAAGGGCCCCACACTTACTTTAGCAACTCTCTTCCTTTTTATATACCCGTAGAAGCTCTTAATGTTTGTTTTTATATTCCTTGCTAATTTACTCTCATAATCAATTTTCTTCCTCTTTATTAGTTTTTTAGTCATCTGCTGCTGGTTTCTAAAAAATTCCCAATCCTCTGGCCAAAGCTTTTGCCGCTTTGTACGCCTTTGTTTTTGATTTGATACTCTCCGTAACACCCTTTGTTATCCACGGGTGGTTCATCGTTCTCATCGAGTCCTTGCTTCTGACTGGAATAAATGTTTGCTGAGTTGTGAACTATCTGCTTAAAAGTCTGCCACTGCTCATCTACTGACTTTCCCTATAGTCTATTTTCCCAGCCCGCTTTAGACAACTCTGTCTTCATACTTCTGTAATTGCCCTTGTTTAAGTTGAATACATTGTTTTGAGACCCGAGTTTCTCACCCTCAAACTGAATTTGAAATTCTACCATGTTATGATCGCTTCCCCCCAGAGGATGCTTACCTCCGAGATCTCTTATTAATCCTACTTCATTACACATTACCAGATATAAAATAGCCAGGTCCCAGGCAGGTTCTGCAACATATTGTTCGAAGAAACAATCCCTGATGCAAATTTGTCTTCCATGAGTCCCTTGCCAATTTGATTTGTCCAGTCTATATGCAGATTAAAATCACCCATGATAATTACAGTGCCCTTCTTACACGCCTCCATTATTTCCTGATTAATAGTTTGTCCTACAGAGAGGCAACTTCTGCGGGGGCTATAGAACACTCCCACCCATGATTTCTTTCCCTTGCTATTCCTTATGGTGAGAGAGAGAGAGATAGAGGAGCAAATCTGCAGGGAAATGGCAGAGATGTGTAAGAACTATAGAATGACGATATTGGGAACTTTAATTCCCCAAATATTGATAGGGATAATTTTAGAATAAAAGATAAGGAGGTGGAGGAATTTCTGAAATCTGTTCAGGAGAACTTCCTTGACCAATATTTTCTCGGTTCCACTTGGAAGGAGGCATTGCTGGAGCTGGTGCTGGGGAATGAGGTGGGCCAAGTTGACCAAGTGCTTGTGGGTGAATGTTTGGGTAAAAGTGATCATTGGAGCACATGGTTTAGATTGTTAATGAAAAAGAGCAAGGGACAATCTAAAGTAGAACTTCTAAATGGGAAGAGAGCTAACTTCAATGAGATGAGAGGGGATTTAGTCAAGGTAAAATGCAACCAAAGACTGACAGGAAAAACTGGAAAGAAACAATGGGTAAGCTTTAAGGAGGAGATGCTTCAGCTACAGGCTCGGTACATTTCAACAAGGATGAAAGTTAGAGGAACCAAAACCAGGCCTCCTTGGATGAAAAGGTAGATGGAGAATATGATGAAACAAAACACGAGAGTATACCATGCATTTCAGGTGAATTCTTCAAGCAAGAACCTGGCCAAATATAATAAGTTGAGAGGGTAAGTGAAGAGGAAAATAACACTGGCAAAAAGCGAATATGAGACTAGAATGGCAGTTAACTGATAATGGAACCCAAAAAGCTTCTACCTGCATGTAAATAGTAAAGAGGTAGTAAAGAGGATGGGTGGGGCCTATAAGCAACAAAAAAGGTGATAAATGGCTAGAAGGCCAGGGCAAGGCTAGATTACTTAATGAGTACTTTGTATCAGTGTTTACTAAGGCAGAAGCCGAGATGGTGGAGATTATGGATGGGATGAAAATTGATAGGCAGGATGTACTGGAAAGGCCGGCGATGCTGAGAGTGGATAAGTCGCCTGGTTTGGATGGCTTGCATTGCATGTTGCCATGGGAATTTGAGGGTGGAGATAGTGCAAGGGCTTGCCATAATCTTCCAATCTTCCCTCGATACGGGGAGGTGTCAGAGAATTGGAGAGTGGAAAATGTGACACCTTTGTTCAAAAAATGGTGTAAGGACATTCCATGTAACTCCAGGCCGGTCAGTTTAACATCAGTGGTGGGTAAGGTTATAGATACAACATTCAAGGCAAGAATTAACAGGCATTTGAAAAGTTTTGTCTGAATTAAGGAGAGCCAGCAGGGATTTTTAAAGGGCAAAACATGTTTGACTAATCGAATGGAATTTTTTGATAAAGTAACAAAGAAGGTTGATGAGGGGAATGTGGTGGATGTTGTCTATGTGGATTTTAAGAACGTGTTTGACAAAGTACCACATAAAAGGCTGGTTAACTAAATTGAGGCTCATTGAATGGGAGAGTCTTTGTCAACTTGGATTTAAAAAATTGACTTAAGGACAGAAAACAGCCCTTTTCCAGACTGGAGGATGGTAGACTGTGTTGTTCCGAAAGGGTCAGCTTTTGGACTACTGCTTTATTGATATATACAAATGAATTGGATATTGAAATACAGAATAAAATTTCAAAATTTGCTGATGATACCAAACTTGGAGGTTTGGCAAACAGAGAAGATGATACCAATGACTGCAACAGGATTTTGATACACTCGACGAATGTGCAGACAAGTGGAAGATGTAATTCAATGCAGAAAAGTGTAAGATGTTGCACTTTGACAGAAGGGATAGGGAGAAGCTATATAGACTTAATCGCACAGTTCTAAGGAGTCTGCAAGAGCAGAGGAACCTGGGGATGCAGTCAATAGGTTTTTGAAGGCCATAGGACATAGTGAGAGAGTAGTTTGGAAAAGCATATGGAATCTTGGGTTTCATAAATAGAGATGTTGAATACAAAAGTGGGGAAGTTATGCTAAACCCTGAAAACTCTGGTTGGGCCACAACTAGACTATTGCATCCAGTTCTGGTATCTACACTTTAGGAAGAATGTGAGGGCCCTTGACAGGGTGCAGAGGAGACTTAACAGAATGAGGGTTTTTAGTTACAAGGTTAGATTGGAGAAGCTGGGGTTGTTCTCCTTGGAGAAAAGTAGATTGAGGTGAGATATAATAGAAGTGTACAGGTATATGACAGGTTTAGATAAGGTCGACAAAAAAAGCTGTTCCTATTAGCTGATGGCACAAGGACAAGGGACACAGATTTAAGATTTTGAACAAGAGATGCAGGGCGAATGTGAGGAAGAACTTTTTTGTGCAGCGAGTGGTAATGACCTGGAACTTGCTGCCTACAAGGGTGGTGGAAGTGAAGACAATCAATGGTTTGAAAAGGAAATTGGATGGGCACTTGAGGGAAATATACTTTCAGGGCTACAAGGATAGAGTGGGGGAATGGGACTGACTGGATTGCTCGACTGTGCTGTTATGACTCCATCCTGTCCTTTAGGTAAGGGAGGTGGGAGTCAAACAATATGGAAAGGGCTGCTGTTCCTGACGTTGTCCTAGACCCCAGAATTTTAGTCCAGGAAATGAAATGGTGAGGACGTCCTCCCACCCCAGGCCAATTGACTCCCTTAAGTGGCCATTAAGGTAAGACCTGGCAGCCTCTAGCAGGGTTGTTGGGCGTGCCAGTTCTTGGAGGGCAATTTGAGGCCCTTGGAGGGCCCCATGGCTGCATGGCCGCTGCCCGTCAGGACACCACCCCCACCCTTAACAACACCACCCCCCGAACCCCGTCACCAGTGCCTGCCTGACTGACCCCGGTGACACTGGCCCCAATTACCTGTTCGGGGTCTCCGACATCTTCTCCGCTGCAGACCTCCTGCAGTACCAGCAGTGGCCACCGCTTCCAATGGCACTGCTGGTACTGCAGTGCTGCCAGCCCTCCGATTGGCCAGCAGTTCAGGATGCGGGAGCTCGTCCCTTAAAGGGATGGCGTCTCCGACAGCAGCTGCCCACCACTAAATTGCAAGGGGCACCATCTGAGGGGCAAGGCGGGCTGTCCCCAACCTTCTGGCATGCCGCCTGGATCCCCATCGCTGGAATAATATCAAACCCAATCATTCTATGATGACCAAAAGTTTGGTCAAAGGTGCAGTTTTTGAGCAGTGCCTTCAAGGAGGAAAGTGTGTTGAGCCACAAAGGTTTCGGGAGTGAATTCCAGATCTTCGGACTCTGGCATCTGAAGGCACGGCCGCCAGTGGTGGAGTGATTAAAACTGGTGTTGCTGAAGAGGACAGAATTGGAGGAGCACAGATATCTCAGAGTTGTAGGGCTGGAGGAGATTTCAGGGAGAGGGAAAGGCGAGATCGTGGAGTGGTCTGAAAACAGAGGTGAGAATTTTAATTTTGAGGCTTTATTTAATCAGGAGCCAATGTAGGTCATCTGGCACAGGGTTGATGAGTGAATGGGACTTGGTGCGAGTTAGGTCACGGGCAGTAGAGTTTTGGATGACCTCAAGTTTACGAACAGTGGAACCTGGGTCTGGCCAGGTGTGTGTTGGAACAGTCAAATCTTAAGCTCACAAAGGCATGGGTGAGGGTTCTGGTTAAAGATTTGCAACTCTGCCATGTCCAATCATAAATGGCGGTGGACAATTCAGCAATCTGCAGTTCATGTCTTGCAAGTAAATATTCCATGAAAGGTGTTGAAATAGCTAAATTGTCAGTTGAAAGTAATCTGGAATATTAATAGACTTGCTACTTAATATATTCAATCACTGCAGAGCAGCAATAAACAAAGTGGATAGGATGCTGAACAATAGAGTTCAAGCAGTAGAGTGCGAGTCAGAGACTGTCAAGCTAGAATTACGCAGTGCATTGTCAGACAACACATTGTGTTCAGTTTTAGTCATCAAGACACATAGAAGACCTTCAATCCCTTGAGATGAGAAAGTCTTGCATTTATGCAACACCTTTCAGAACCTCAGGACATCCCAATGTAGTTTACAGCCCATGAAGTCCTTTTGAAGTGTGCTCACTATTGCAGTGTAGGAAACACAGCAGCCAATGTGCACACAGCAAGATCCCACAAACAAAAATGTTTTAGTGAAGTTGGTTGAGAGATAAACATTGATCAGGACACCAGAAAGAACTCCCCTGCTCTTCTTTAAAATAGTGCCACGGGATCTTTTGTGGCCTTCAGAGTGGACAGACAGGACCTCAACTACCCGCTGAGTCACAGCTGACACCCAGAGGAACCATGAGACTGAATGTTGGAGAATTAGATTTTTTTCAGAAAGACTGGAGGAACTTGGGCTCCAAGAGAAGGCAGCTAAGTGGGGTCAACCTCAGAGAAGAAACTTATAGGAAATGGCGTGGGAAAGGTGAATCAGGAACCTATTTGAACTTTAATCATGACCATGGCCAGGAATACAAGGCAAGTGTGGCTTAATCAGTCAAGAGGCAAACTGAGGATTGAAGTCAGGAGGTTTTGTCATACTTTAAATGGGTACAGTGACAGCATCAAAAAGTCTTTGAATTTCTTCAAGCAAAAGTTCGGAGATTGTAACTCCTTTCTGCTGGATGAGTTAGGATCGTTCAAAGACCCTCCCTGATATCTTGTGGCTGTCTGAGAAAGCAGCAAGATGTAGAAGTCTAATCATTATTGGGAAAACATGACTTTATGAGGTGTTTTCTGTCACTTGGTGTTACAATGAATTATGGAATTCATTATTAACTAGACTGTGGTGAAAAGCTTGTAATATTCCTGCCTTCTAATCTGGTTTGAAGAGTTTTTGATCTAAGCATAATTTTCATTGTCAAGGCAGTGAAATATTTATCAGGATCAAGATGTACTTTGGAGATATTACTGCAAAGTAAACTGTAATTATCAGCCATCAAAAAATGATAGGACAAGAAAAAGAGCCAGGAATAGTTCAACTGACATTGCAGACTACTTACCTATTCAACATCTGTCCAGAAGGATTCCACACCACCCTCCACCTCGTCCCCTTTTTACAGCATTTGCAATGTTTCCAAACGATTCCATGGGTGTTTACTTCCACAACTCTTCCTGGAAGGATATTTCATCGTTGATTACTGTGTGAAGAAGAATTACCTGACGGTTTACAAGCTTGAATCTGTGTCTTCTTATCCTACTGTCACAAAATAATTTAAATTCAGATTTCGACAAGAATTAACCCTCCCGCAGTATTCATAGTTGTTCTGCTTTGTTTATGGTAGATTTAGTGTGAACGGTCTCACTGGGAAAAATATAGCACTCTTCCCTGTCTTTATTCTTGATTTCTTCGTGGCCTGCCCTCCAGTACCTCATCCACTTTGCAAGCATCAGCCTAGACATTGAATATCAGCAGGAAATGGACTTTTGGTACATCACAGTGCAGCTCAATGCTGTGCTCTCACACATGCAGTTCAATAGGAGGTCTCTGGATAATTACCAGGGGAACATGTCCTTGCTGATTTTATGCTTCTTATACCAGAGGCAGTCAGGCTAACTGTACTGTCACTATCAGTGTCTTGGGAGAGTTCAACAAACTCAATACAGGCTGCAGATTGAACTTGGAATCGTCCTGGTCTCTATGGCTTTGCTCCTCATTGTTAGCCAAGCGGAATCAATGGGATGCTTCCTACATAGAAATATACAGATCGGTTGATCCCCAATGGCAATGGGCTGAATTTTCCCAGTTGGGTCACAATCTCAATGTCAGCCTCAATTCCAGGTCAGGAACCCAGAAGCGATCTTCCCAAGGACATCCCAATGCCTCAGAAATCTGATGCTCTCCACCAATTCTCCAGGCACGTATTCAATCGCTTAATCCTCCTATTCCTATGTTCACTAGCACATGACACTGGGAGTAGTCCTGAGATTACTGCTTTTGAGGTCCTGCATTTTAATTTCTTTCCTAACTCACTAAACTCTGCTTTCAGTACTTCATCCCTCTTCTTACCTATGTCATTGGTACCAATGTGGACCACAACCTCTCGTTATTCACCCTCGCCCAGAAGGATGTCCCGCAGACACTCTGTGACATTCTTGACCCTAACACCAGGGAGGCAACATATCACCCTGGTGTCATGTCTGTAGCCACAGAAACGCTGGTCAGTTCCTCTCAATAACGAATCTCCTATCGCTGTTGCCTTTCCACTATTCTTTCTCCCCTCCTGTGCAGCTGAGCCACCTGTGGTGCCACAGACTTGGCTCTGATTGCACTCTTCTGAGGAACCATCACCCTCAGCAGTGTCCAAAATGGAAAACCAGTCAGCAAGCGAGATCGTCTCAGGGGTCTCCTGCACTACCCGCCTGGTTCTCTTACACTGCTTGGTGGTCACCCATTCCATCTCTGCCTGCATGCTCCTAACCTGCAGTGTGACTACCTCCCTAAACATGCTATCCACGTAGTTCTCTGTCTCGTGGATGCACCATAGTGTCTCCAGTCACCGCTCGAGTTCCAGAACCTGGTGCTCGAGCTTCTGCAGCTGGTGACACTTCCTGCAGATGTGTTTGTCAAGAACACATGGTGAGTCCACGAGTTCCCACATACCACAGGAAGTACATTCCACTCGGCTGATGGACTGATCACAATGTTGTAAATATTTTTAATATCAATTAAAAAATCCCTGATCTTGTCTGATCTCGGAAGCTAAGCAGACTCAGGCCTGGTTAGTCCTTGGATGGGACACTGCCTGGGAATAAGAGGTGCAGTCGGCTTTGCTGCCACCAGAGGCTGCTCTCAGCTCTGTACCTTCCTCACTGTCATTGTTCAGCCACAGTCATAGAGTTATACAGAACAGAAACAGGGCCTTCGGCCCATCGTGTCTGTGCCGGCCATCAAACACCTACCTATTCTAATCCCATTTTCCAGCACTTGGCCCGTAGCCTTGCATGCTATGGCGTTTCAAATGCTCATCTAAATACTTCTTCCTGCTGTTCCCTCCTGCGCAGACACACACAGGCACACCTGCACAGACATGCATACTCCTGCTTTCCTTTGATTATTTCTTAGGAGAATATTCTCCTCCTGCAACGTAAAGCAAGGGGGTGTTGAGACAGAGGGGGATAAAATAAAATAGCAAAAAAACAGACACTGGCTGAGAGACACTAGGACTCAGCAACAAAGCGAAGAGACAAGGTGCATAGAAAACTAGGCGGGACAAACAGCAGCAGAACAAAGAATAGTGTAGAAAGAGCAGCAATTCGATGGAGGAGGAAAGCAAAGCTGACTAGCATGCTGTTGGAATGTGTGTGTGTGTTACTGTGAGGAGGGTTACTAATAAGATTGACAAGCTGCAGGTACATGTTGCCACGTGGGGTTATGATATAATGTTTATAACAGAGACCCGGCTTAAACATGGGCAGGAATGGGAACTGAAAATTCCTGGTTACAATGTATTTAGGGGAAATAGAATTACATAGAATATATAGCACAGAAACAGCCCATTTGGTCCAAACAGTCCATGCCAGCAGCTATGCCCCACTCAGGCCTCCTCCCTTCCTTCCTCATCTGACTATCTGCATAACCCTCTATTCCCTTCTCTCTCCTCTGCTTATCTAGCTTCCCTTTAAATGCATCTATACGATTCAACTCAACTACTCCCTGTGGTATCGAATTCCACATTCTCACCAGTCTCTCAAAGAAGTTTCTCCTGAATTCTCTATTTGATTTCTTGGTGACTGTATGATATTGATGGCCTCTAGTTTTACTCTTCTCCACAAGTGGAAACACTCTCTCTGTGTCTATCAAAACCTTTCATAATTTTAAATACCTCTATTAGATCACCCCTTCACCTCCTGTTTTCCAAGAGAAAACAGTTCCAGCCTGTTCATCCTTTCCATATGAATATAACTTTTTGCATTTCATGTAGTCTGTAAATCATTTTTGCACCCTCTCCAGTACCTGTACATCCTTTTTACAATGTGGTGACCAGAACGATACACGGTACTCCAAGTGTGGTCTCACCAAGGATCGATACGTTCACCATAACATCTCGATCTTCAGTTCTATTCCACTAGAAATAAACCCTGGGGTTTCTGAAACCCTCCAGTTTCTGAAACATCTCTGCCTCAGCTGTGATTCCTGTTTCCTCTTATGTTTTGGGAGATCCTGAAAGCTCAAGAAAGCTTCTATTGTTCGACTGCTATTTCAAAACACAGAGATATGTTGCTACATCCTTTGCTGAAAGATCTGTGTGATGCCTGCTGAAGACGAAGTGCCATGAATGCCTACCCATCACAGACAGTTCATCAACCTCACCTGGAGAGACCTTGAGTGGTATTCGACTACTCAACTCTAGGACACTTCATCAACCCGGATATATCCTACCAGAACATGACAACCGAATTATTTTATTATTCCTAAGAAACAGTTGTAAACTAAAACATCCTTTTCTCCCCGTTAACCATTAAAAAAATGTGTGTGTGTATGCATGAAGGTTAGGAAGAATAAGAAGTTTGAAAAGAATCCTTCACATATAGCGTTATTTCATTATTGTTTAAGACTTAGTTTATTAATAAATAGTTAATCTAGTTGTTGTTTAAAGAAACCTAGTTTGGTGTGCTTTATTCTGGGGACAAATATAATGTTTAATTTGTCTATTTTCCAGTAGGTGGGAAATTTTACTAACATGCTGTGACCTGTGGAGTAGTGGGACTGAATTAACAGTGCATTACTCCCGCCTTGCTCGTAACAACATTTGTACTCCCAGATCCCTTTGCTCCTCTACCCCTTTTGTTTACTTATTTACAAGTAATATTTTACCTTATTTTCTTACGAAAATGTAATACTGCACACTTATCTATCTTGAAATTAATTTTCCAACTATACACCCGCACTGCAAGTTTACTAATATCTTCTTGTAATTTGTTACAGTCCTCCTCAGTATTGAATATACCCCCCAATTTAGTGTCATCCACAAATTTAGAAATTGTGTTTGATTCAAGTTTAATTCATGAACATAAATTATGAACGACAGTTGGCTCTGCACTGATCCTTTGTGAGACCCCCACTTCCTACTGCCACTCTAAATATCTATCTTTAACCCCTACTCTGCTTCCTGTCTTGCAGCCAGTTAGCCAACCATTCTACTGCTTCTCCTGACTTCGCATTCTCTGACCTTATTCATTAGTCTATTATGTGGCACCTTATCCTTTTGCAAATCCAGTTAAAATCCATCTGCTACATTGTCACATGTTAATGCTCCTGATCTGCTCATCTCTATGTCAATTTTCACATAGAACATAGAACAGTACCGTACAGTACAGTCCCTTCGGCCCACGGTGTTGTGCCGAACCTTTAACCTACTCTAAGATCAAACTAACTACCTACCCTTCATTCTACTATCATCCATGTACCTATCCAAGAGTCGCTTAAATGCCCCTAATGTATCTGCTTCTACTACCACCGCTGGCAGCGCATTCCACGCACCCACCACTCTCTGTGTAAAGAACCTACCTCTGACATCTCCCCGAAACCTTCCTCCAATCACCTTAAAATTATGCCCCCTGGTGATAGCCCTTTCCACCCTGGGAAAAAGTCTCTGACTATCCACTCTATCTATGCCTCTCATCATCTTGTACCCCTCTATCAAGTCACCTCTCATCCTTCTTCGCTCCAATGAGAAAAGCCCGAGCTCCCTCAATCTTTCTTCGTAAGACATGCCCTCCAGTCCAGGCAGCATCCTGGTAAATCTCCTCTGCACCCTCTCTAAAGCTTCCACATCCTTCCTATAATGAGGCGACCAGAACTGAACACAATATTCCAAGTGTGGTCGAACCAGGGCCTTACAGAGCTGCAGCATAACCTCGCGGCTCTGAAACTCAATCCCCCTGTTAATGAAAGCCAACACACCATACGCCTTCTTAACAACTCGATCAATTTGGGTGGCAACTTTGAGCGATCTATGGACATGGACCCCAAGATCCCTCTGTTCCTCCACACTACCAAGAATCCTGTCTTTGAGCCTGTATTCCGCATTCAAATTCGACCTTCCAAAATTAATCACTTCACACTTTTCCAGGTTGAACTCCATCTGTCACTTCTCAGCCCAGCTCTGCATCCTGTCAATGTCCCGTTGCAACCTACAACAGCCTTCCACACTATCCACAACTCCAGCAACCTTCGTGTCATCGGCAAACTTACTAACCCAGCCTTCCACTTCCTCATTATGCTTTGGGTAATAATCAAGAATACCACCCTCGAGATCCTGCTTTTTAATTTAGATCCTAACTCTTGATACTCCCTGTTTCTACTTACATCGTTTGCTCCAAAGTGGATCACACAACATGGATTGTCCCCCTCCCTGTCCAAATTCCTCTCCAGCTGCATTGAGATAACCCTTACCCTGTCACCGGACAGGCACATAACCTTTCAGAGTCTCGTTCGTGGCTGCAGAGGATGCTGTCTATCCCCCTAATTATAGAATCCCCTATCACTACCACATTTCTATTCTGCCCTTCACCCGCCTTGGACAGCCTTCTGAGTCACGGTGCCCTGGTCTGCATTGTGGCTGCCCTCCCCGCTCTCTTTATCCTTGTCCTCACAGGTAGTGAGTACATTGTACCTGTTGGACAGAACCAGTGTCTGCAGGGCCTCCTTCTCAACCTCTCCCAAATCCCTGCTCCCCAGCTCCCTGACAGCCACATCCTGCCTATCCTGAACCTGTGCTTGTGTATTGGATAAACTAGTCAGCAATTCCTCACCTTTGATTATGTCTCGGAATGTCTCCAACTCCCACTCCAGCTCAATGACTCTAAGCTGGAATGACTGAAGGCAGAGACATTTCCTGCAGGTGTGGCAATCCAGGACAGTCTCACTGTCCACAAACACTCATATTCTACAGTCCCAACATATAACCTGCCCTGCCATCTCCAGCCATTTTTATTTATTTGTTGATTGACAGCCTGATCCAGTAGTCTAGCTAAACTGCTTTTGTTATCAAAAACACATCACTTACTGTTTACTCACATGAGAGGAAAATAAATCATAAACAAATCACTAACCTGCTGTCATGTGACATCACAGGGTCCAGAAATTATTTACCCTGGCCAAGTGGGCACTGCTGGAACATCTCACGCATTTTGAAACATGGTTTCTGTATTTTAATTCTTTATCTTTGTTCCTTACCTTATCTTAGTCTATATTTATGGATATGCAATTACTTTTAGGCTGTTTAAGGTTTTTTTAAGCAAACTGTCCAGTTACTTCTCCCCCTCCATTATATATTGGAGTGTCTCCAACCCACAGTCCAGCTCGATGATTCTGAGCCTGAGAGATCTGAGATGGAGACATCTACTGCAGATGTGTTCACTCAGGACAGTCTCACTGTCCACAAACTCCCACAGTCTGCAGTCCAGACACACAATCTGCTCTGACATATCCCAGTCTACATTATTTATATTCTTTATATCTACTTTAGTTTGTTGCAAGTCTTTTTTCTTTTTCTACACATAAACTTGCACTCAGCACTAAAACACGAGACTAAAATTTTAAATATTGACTCAAGCTGACACAAACTACTACAATTGTCCAAGTCAAAATGAAACCCTTCCTTCCCCCTCTGCACCAAATTCCACCTCTCACCAAATTCTCAGCTTCCCACTGAATTAACATTGCACTCTGCACTGCAGCAGAAATCTTCTACTTTTATTTACCTTTGAAGACACAGCCATGTTACAATTGCTCAGCCAGCTTGCAGCACCCAGTAATTTCCCCATGTTCAGGCAAACACTTACAGCTGATTGACTTAAATAAAAACAAAATACTGCGGATGCTGGAAATCTGAAATAAAAACAAGAAATGCTGGAACCACTCAGCAGGTCTGGCAGCATCTGTGGAAAGAGAAGCAGAGTTAACGTTTCGGGTCAGTGACCCTTCATCGGAACTGTTAGCTGATTGACTGTTAACTGCTTAACTGCTAACTGTCTTGTTGCTATTAAAGTTCAAAGTTAAATTCTAAATGTCTGACCCACTTACTGACTGCTTAGCAAATTCTACACTTTGCACTCAGTTCAAAATGCACTCAGTTAATGTTGCAATCTGTGATTACACTCTGTGCTATACTCTCCATAGGGAGAATGAAAGACAGAGAGGTGGGGTGAGGGGTGGGGGGTGTTTGTGAGGGGCCAGTGGCAGTATTGATCAAGGATAATATTGTTCTACAGAGGGATGTTGTTGCAGAGGTTCGGACTGAATCTTTTTGATTAGAGTTAAGAAACAGAAAGATCTATTATATTGCTGGATGTTTACTTTAGGTGCAGAAATAATGAGAAGATAGAGGAGGGAATCTGCAGGCAAATTTCAAAGAAATGAAAAAAAAAAAGAGCAGTAATAGTAGGAGGCTTCAATTACCCTAATATAGACTGTGAAGATTTGCTTAAATGCATAAAGGAGAACTTCTTCAATCAATATGTTTCTGGCCCAGTGGGGAAGGAAGCAGTGCTGGATCTAGTTCTGGGGAATGAAACAGGGCAAGTGGAGTGTGTTGCAGAGGGGAAACATCTGGGGAATAGTGATCATAAGATAATTAGCTTTAAAGTAGTTTTGGAAAGGTAAAAATAGCCAACTGGAAGAGAGAAAATTTCAGTGACTTGAGAAGAAATCTAGCACAGGTGGAGTGAAAACCAAGATTGGCCAGGAAAATGTCAATGAGAAATGGCAGATATTTCAGGTACGAATCACATGTATTCCCATAAGGAGGAACAATTACAAAATATTCCTTGATTATTGGTGCAGCTTATTAATACAGCTGAAGGTGTGTTAATCACAAAAAACAAACATTTTTAATAATGTCTTGCCCACCTGTGAGGAACCTCACTTAAAATAGCTGAAAATAATTTTTTTTAAAAACCTACACCTATTCATTGATTAACAGTAGACAGTTTTAGTAATTTAAATGTACTGTCATATTTAAAAGCATTTCACATGTGTCTATTCATGTCCATGTTACCTTAAAAATGCTTAGTTTAAGAGCCTCCTCCAACAACCGCAAATGGGCACAATTAGCGGAAAATCGCCATGGTGATTAATTCAACTGTGGCTGTGACCTGTTTTGTGGCAGGGTTCGGCTCCGAGTGAGATCCTTTTTAAACCAGGGAACTGTATTTGCACATCAGATTCCTTGATCTTTTATGTTGCTTTGGCTAATTTCAGGTGGAATGTGGTGAAGAAGCAGCTCAACCGAGTGGAAACTCCAGGCCAGAAAGTCATATCAAAGTTTGCTGAGGATGGAAAACTTATCGATGTTGTCAATAGTGAGCAGGATAATAGCAGACTTCAGGAGGACAGAGATTAGGTAAAATGGGCAGGGATATGGCAACAACACAGCATCTTGTATTGAGAGAGCACCTTTAACATTATTAAACATCCCAAGCAGCTTCACAGGAGCATTATAAAGTGAAATTTCACACCCAGCCACACAAGGAGATATGAGGGCAGATGGCCGAAAGCTTGGTCAAAGACATAGGTTTGAAGAAACTTCTAAAAAGAGGTGGAGAGGTGGAGAGGTTTAGGGAGGGAATTCCAGAGCTTAGGGCCCAGGCAACTGAAAGCACAGCTATTAGTGGTGGAAAAATTAAATCAGGGATGCCCAGGAGGACAGAATCCAATGAAAACAGATCTCTCGGAGGGTTGTGGGGCTGACAGAAATTGGACATAGGGAGCGGTGAGGCCATGGAGGGATTTGAAAACAATGATGAGAATTTTAAAAGTTAGGCATTGCTGGAACGGGAGTCAATGTAGGTCAGTGAGCACAGGGTTAATAGTGAATGGGACTTGCTGTGAGTCAGGACACAGGCAGAGTTTTGAATGGCCTCAAGTTTACAGAGGGTAGAGAGTGGGAGGCAGGCCAGGAGTGCATAGCAACAGTCAACTCTAGAGGTAACAAAAGCCAGGATGAGAGTTTCAGCAGATGAGCCGAGGCAGGGGTGGAGTCAGGCAACGTTAGGGAGATGGGCAGATATCTGGTCAGAAGCTCAAATAATGCACCAAAATCACAAACAGTCTGATTCATCCTCAGACAGTTGCCAGGGAGAGGAATGGAATTGATAGCGAGGGAACAGAGTTTGTGGCAGGACCAAAGAACAAAATGACCTGGATCTTGCGGACCCAATAGCAGTGAACACTAAGATGTTCGACACTACTGAGGGTCACAACGGCACCACAACTTCCAGTGATCACACTTGTGCCGAAAACCGGACGTTGTGCTTCACCTCAATGGGCTCCAGCAGAGCGCACACTGATGGTTCAACCGGGCCGGTTTCTAAAGGGGCAGGTACTTGACATTCAGGAACTTGTGCTGATTGCCCAGACGTATAGCAGGGCTGATACGAGCAGGTGCAGAGCCTGCTCAGGAGCACATCCCTTGAAACCAATGAGAGTGTCAAAACACTCTGGCTCCCCGGGTCTTCTCCATAGCCCCTCCCCCGGCCCTTCTCTGCACCTCCTCACCCCCTCCCCCACATGCACCCACCCTCCCCCACCCTCCCGCCCCCCCGCAGCTCCTTGTATTTTGTTTTGGCAGTTAGTGGTGTAATCCACAGCTTCGCCGCTGACAGGAAGATCTGGGAGAATGTCTTCGGTCTTCCCAACATTTTATTGGAGCAAATTTCTGCCTATCCAGTGCCGGATGTCAGACAAGCAGTCTGATAATTTAACAGTGGTGGAGGAGTGAAGAGAGAGATGGAGATGAGGTAGAGCTGGGTGTTGTCAGTGCACATGTGGAAACTAATCTGGATGAGTGTGCAGTGATACACTTTGGGAGAAACAGCATGGAGAGGCTGTATAATCACAATGGTACGGTTTGGAGGGGTTGGAAGAGCAGAGGAACCTGGGAGTCCATATTCACAAATCCTTGAAGGTGGTAGGACAAGTTGATAAGGCAGTTTCGAAAGTGTATGGGATACTTAGTTTTATAAATTGGGACATTGAATACAAAAAATAAGGAAGTCATGCTGAACATTTACAATTCACTGGTTAAACCTCAGCTGGAGCATTGTGCACAATTCTGGACACCACATTTCAGAAGGATGTCAATGCCTTGGAGATGGTACAGTGGTCGTTCAACAGGATGGCAACAGAGATAAAGGGCTTCAGTTACATGAAGAGATCGGAGAAGCTGGGTTGTTCTCATAGAGTCATTTATGGCACAGAAGGAGGCCATTCAGCCCATTGACTCCATTCCTGCTCTCCACAGATCGATCCAGTCAGTTCTACACCCCTGCTCAATCCCCATAGCCCTGCCAGTTTATTTCCTTTGAGTGGCCATTCAATTTCTTTTTCAGGTCATTGATTGTTTCCGTTTCCCCCACCCTTGTGGACAACGAGTTCCAGGTCATTACCACTCACTGTGGAAAAAAGTGCTTCTTCATATTTCTCCTGCATCTCTTGCCCAAAACCTTAAATCTGTGTCCCTTCATCATTGAACCATTAGCTAATGGGAACAGTTTTTCCTTGTCAAACTTATCTGTGCCTGTCATAATCTTGTACACTTCTATTAATTCTCCCCTCAGTCTCCTTTGTTCGAAGGAAAACAACCCCAGCTTTTTCACCCTAACATTGTAACTAAAATCCTCCATCCCTGGAACCATTCTGGTAAATCTCCTCTGCACCCTCTCAAGGACCCTCACAACCTTCCTAAAGTGTGGTGACCAGAACTAAATGCAATATTCCAGTTGTGGCCGAACCAGATCTTTATTAAGGTTCAACATAATTTCCCTGCTTTTGTACTCAGTGCCTCTGTTTATGAAGACCAAGATCTCGTATGCTTTACTAACCACTCTCTCAATATGTTTTGCCACTTTCAAAGATCAATGCACATGCACCCTCAGGTCCCTCTGTTTCTGCACACACTTCATAGCTGTGCCATTAAGTACATATTGCCTCTCCCTATTCCTTCTGCCAAAATGCATCACCTCACAATTATCAGTGTTAAATTCCATCTGCCACAAACTTTCACTCGGCAATTGGACATGTATTTGAAGAGAAATAACTTGTTGGATTCATCGGAAAAAAGCTGGGGTGGGACTAAATTGGACAGTGCTTTCAAAGACCCAGTACAGGCACATGGGCAGAATGGTCCTTTCTGTGTTGTAAGATTCCACAATTCGAAAGTCGCAAGTTTTTTAAGTAAAGAGAATCCAAACAGGCTATCACCTACTGACACACTATTCTGAAAGTGCCCCGTCCTGTCTGATCTCTGGAACTAAACAGAGTCAGGCCTGTTTAGTACTGGGATGGGAGACTGCCTGAGAATACCAGGTGCAACAGGCTTTTCTCCTCAGCAGAGGCTGCTCACTATTCTATACATTGTCACTACCTTTATTTGCGAGTCTTTTTGCTCTTTTTCATTCTCTTTCCCCTCCAGCAGCCCATGAAATCAGTGATTTAAATTTCCCACCACGTTGCATCCCCAATCCCTGCTTGTTGAGGTCACCCAACAATCACCAATAGGAGCTACAACCTTGTGGAGTGCAGTCAGGAGGGACTGGAGAGCTGAGAGACTGGGTTTCCAAGTCTCCCCTCTTTCCCGAGCCCTCCTCCAGTCTCCACTTTTCAACTGTCACTCCCCTTCAGTCCTCACTTGCAGCCTGTCCCAGTCTCCACTCTTCACCTGCTCACAGGAGCCTTGCTGCTTCTTGCAACTTGTTGCATAGAACCAAAGCAAAAATACTCAAACCGCAGCAAGTCCAACCTTTGTGAAAGAAATGGAATGACATTTGTAGAAGTCACCTGAACAGATGTTACATTCTGAGGCATCATGTGATCAGATATCATGTGGCTACAATGCCACATGATTAAATCTTTAGGAAGGCCTCCATTCAGAATTAGCAACACTACTCAGGAGAAAAGGCTGCTCCCCAAGGGCTGAATTTAATGAACCAACTATCAATCCTGGCAGCAGGCGTGGAAAATGGCGGTGTTCCCTGCATCACATGTGTGGTCAATTTACATAAGGGAGGTGTTGGTCACTCCCAATCACGTGGCGGAGGCAGGAGGTCAGCGGTGTCAGCTGACAGCTGATCAGGTGCTGGCACCATCTTTAAAAGCCTGCCAACCCTGGAATCACTCCTACCTTGCAGACTATAGAAGGTCAGTTTTCTGTGAATCATATTTCACAAATGTCCTTTAGGGAAGAAAATCTGCTGCCCTTACCTGGTCTGGCCGACATGCGACTCCAGACCCACAGCAATGTGGTTGACTCTTAAAATGCCCTCTGAAATGGCCTAGCAAGCCATTCAGTTGTACCTAACCACCAAAAAGACGATAAGGAATAACTTTGTATACCTCAATTAGGTGCCCCCTCAGCCTTCTCTGCACTAAGGAAAACAACCCTAGCCTTTTCAGTCTCCCTTTATAGTTAAAATACTCCAGCCCAGGCAACATCCTGGTGAATCTCTCTGCACCCTCTCCAGTGCAATCACATCCTTCCTGTAGTGTGGTGCCCAGAACTGTACACAGTACTCCAGCTGTGGCCTAATCAACGTTTTATACAGCTCCAACATAATCTCCCTGCTCTTATATTCTATGCCTCGGCTAATGAAGGCAAGTATCCCATATGCCTTCCGAACCACCTTATCTACCTGTGCTGCTGCCTTCAGTGATCTATGGACAAATACACCAAGGTCCCTCTGACCCTCTGTCATTCCTAGGATCCTACCATCCATTGTATATTCCCTTGCCTTGTTAGACCTCCCAGAATGCATCACCTCACGCTTTTCAGGATTAAATTCCATTTGCTACAGCTCTGCCCATCTTACCAGCTTATCTATATCGTTCTGTAATCTAAGGCTTTCCTCCTCACTATTTACAACACCACCAATTTTCATGTCATCTGCGAATTTACTGATCATACCTCCTATATTCACATCATTAATGTGCACTACAAATCGCAAGGGTCCCAGCACCGATCCCTGCGGTACACCACTAATCACTGGCTTCCACTCGCAAAAAAGCCCTCGACCATTACCCTCTGCCTCCTGCCACTGAGCCGATTTTGGATCCAATTTGCCAAATTTCCCTGGATCCCATGGGCTCTTACCTTCTTAACCAATCTCCCATGCGGGACCTTATCAAAAGCCTTACTGAAGTCCATGTAGACTACATCAACTGCTTTACCCTCATCTATACATCTGGTCACCGCCTCAAAAATTCAATCAAGTTATTTAGACATGGTCTCCCCCTGACATAGCCATGCTGACTATCCCTGATTAATCCCTGCCTCTCCAAGTGGAGATTATTCCTGTCCCTCAGAATGTTTTCCAATAGTTTCCTTGCCACTGATGTTAGACTTATTGACCTATAATTACCTGGTTTATCCCTGCTACCCTTTTTGAATAATGGTACCACATTCACTGTCCTCCAATCCTCTGGTACCTCTCCTGTGGCCAGAGAGGTTTTGAAAATTTGTGTCAGAGCCCCTTTTATCTCCTCCCTTGCCTCACATAACAGCCTGGGATACATCTCATACGGGCCTGGGGATTTATCCGCTTTTAAGCCTGCTGAAACTGTTCATACTTCCTCCCTTTCAATGCTAATATGTTCAAGTATATCACAATTCTCCTCCCTGATCTCTACACCGACATCGTCCTTCTCCATTGTGAACACAGATGAAAAGTAATCATTTCAAACCTCAGCTATGTCCTCTGGCTCTACACACTGATTGCCGTTTTGGTCCCTAATGAGCCCTACTCTTTCCCTGGTTATCCTCTTGCCCTGAATATACTTATAAAATGCCTTGGGATTTTCCTTTATCTTGCCTGGCATTGTTTTTTCATGTCCCCTCTTTGCTCTCCTAATTACTTTTTTAAGTAGCTCTCTACACTTTCTATACTTCTCGAGTGCCTCCACTGTTTTCAGCACTCTGAATCTGCCATAAGCCTCCTGCAAATATCCCTCCAAGTCACAAACCATCCTGACTTGGAACTATATCGCCGTTCCTTCACTGTTGCTCGGTCAAAATCCTGGAACTCCCTTCCTAACAGCACTGTAGATGTACCTACCCCACATGGACTGAGTGGTTCAAGAAGGAAGTTCACCACCACCTTTTCAAGGGCAATTAGAGATGGGCAATAAATGCCGGCCTGGCCAGCGATGCCCACATCCCACGAATGAATTTTAAAAATTGACCGGATGATGCAGGAGTCCATCCATGCTGTGTCCCAGGCATATGAGCACATGGCTTCCTCCATCGGGAGGTTGGTGACCCTCATGGAGAACCAGATTCCACAGGTGCGCCAGAACCTGCACACCATTGCCTTGGCCATGTGCTCAACGCAGCAGCGGCAAGGAAAGAAAAGGATCATGAGCTTGGAGACTTCTCCCATTCCTCGTCCTTCTCTGATGAGCAGAGAAGTTGCAGCGAGCTTTGAAAGGGAGGAGGAGAGGCTGCACTGCACATCTGGGGTCTCCCCTCAGGGCATTCTGAATGTGAACACCAGCTCTTGCACAACTTCTATTGCAGGCGTCATAATGTGTAGGAGCACCTGCAAGCATATTAAGAAAATCACCTAGCCACACTTGGGTATTCACGGGTGATGCTAATATCTTATGCGGAATGCAATTAAACACTCTTTTGTGCCAATCATTAGCCATCATTGTATGAAAACCATGATCCAACATGCCTTAATTGTGAGCCTCTGAATTCCACTCTACCTTTAGTGCAGTGCCAATGTGACCACGGCTCTCATTATCCTAGCAATGTGACTGCAGATCTCATTAACATATGTTCTCCCATGGGCACTAGCGTGCATTGCAGTTGGTCGGCATCTAGGTAACACAGATGGAAAGGAGACGGAAGACTGCGTGCATGAAGGTCAGTTTGAATTGGATTCCCAAGTAGACATCAGGGTAGCTGAAAGTGGGTCATTATGTGATTGTCTCATGCCTCCTTTGAGTGTTGTTCAACATGTCTGGCCTCCACCGCTGTGTTATTATCATTTATTGCTGTTGCCCCATCTCCCCTCTGTGTCATCAGAGGATGTTTGTCACACAGGGATATTTGCCTCCTATTAGACCTTCCCCCTGCAAGGCTAGATTATGCAGAGCACAGCAGACCACCATGATACGGGGCGTCTCGCTGTGGCACACAGCAGGGTTCCATCAGATTGATCGAGACAGCAGAATCTCATCTTCGGCAGCGCAATGGCCTACTCGATGGTCACTCGGGTGGAGCCATGTTGTACCTCTGTTGTGCTTCTTCCGGATGTTGAGACCCCCACTGCCAGGATAAAACTACCCCGACCACCGCCCCCCGCTCCGACCCCCGGTGTCACTCTCCCACCCAACTCTGTGTTTTCTGATTAAACCACAGAGACGAAAAGGTTTCCTCACCCAATTGGCTGGCATCTGGTATAATTCCACAAGTTTTTCTCTTATCCAGTCCAGCTTGGGCCCTTTAGTCTTCAGATTCTCACCCCGCACGCTGATCAGATGTCGCGGGAGGCGGGGGAATTGTGCGGGAATTGTTGCTTGGCGCATTGGCCAATGGTCCGAATGAAACAAAGGGATAAGGCCCTTTTTATCCACTTCTGTGCACAGCTTTTCCCCATGCTTAGATCTTGTGGCGATCAATGACCAATCAACCCCCATCATGACTGTCTCCATGAATGGTCAGTTATGATATCACCCCTCATGCCAAGGGTCCCTTCCCAGGCTGTAATCGGACAAGACTCCCCTCTGGCTGTTACAAGAACTCTTAATGGGGCTCATCCTGGAAGTGTTTGGATATTAATGCATCCAGGATGTTTATAATCAGGCCAACTGCTTTAACAATTACTGGTGATCATTTAACCATTACTGGGAAATATAAGTGTCTGGGATGGTGGTGGAATGCCTGGTGGTAAAACACATCTCCTATCTCCAGATACTGAGAAGAAATATCCAAACAAAAGGTTTCCTGTGACTGGCGTCTCACCACCTTCTGGATACACAAGTCCCACGACATGGCAGGCAGTTTACAGAGAGAACAACTGATCACTTTAAGACACTTTAACATGTACAGTGACTCAGCTAATCGATCCTTCAAGTTCAAATCAATTCATATTAATCAATTCATATTTGTAAGAGACCACTACAAATGTCCAGAGGAAAAGAAGTTTAATGCCACGGTAATCTTTAGGGCAATAGGATGACCCTCAAATCCCAGAGGTCACAAATCGTCCTGCAGAAGGCCATGTAAGTTAGTGCCGGCCTCCCGTAGTCTTCGCTGACAGTGTCGCTTGGACATTTCGAGGTAGGTGATGCGAGTCCTGTAGAATTGCTGGTGTATGTGAGCATCTCATGGCCTGGTCGGCTGCTACTGCTCTTGCCGTGGAGCTTCAGGGTCAGGCGCAGCTGCCTTCGTGCCTACCTTCATCGGAGGCGCCTCAATACACCAAGGGTTTCCAGCAACACAGGGTGTATGGGATCCATTGCAGGTATCCTGGGGCCTTTGGATGCAGAGACGGCTCTAACTTGGCAACTATATTTATCATTATTTGCTTAGCGGCATGCCTGATGTGCCTCAAGACTAAAAATTACTGTTGGCCACCATCTTTTCCAGCATTGTGAGTGGCGACACACATTGACACAGCAGTTTTGAGACCCTCTAATATCCACCCCCCCCACCCCGATATACCCAACCTCGCCCCTGCAGAGCTCCTGATACACAAAACCCCCTTGCAGAGCCCCCTGTTATACTCAATCCCCTTTTAGAACATGCAAGTACACACAGCCCCCTTGCAGAGACCCCCATTATACTCAAACCCCTTTTCGAACCTGCAAGTACACACAGCCCCCTTGCAGAGACCCCCATTATACTCAACCCCCTTTTAGAACCTGCAAGTACACACAGCCCCCTTGCAGAGCCCCCTGTTATACTCAAACCCCTTTTAGAACCTGCAAATACACACAGCCCCCTTGCAGAAACCCCTGTTATACTCAAACCCCTTTTCGAACCTGCAAGTACACACAGCCCCCTTGCAGAGACCCCCATTATACTCAAACCACTTTTCGAACCTGCAAGTACACACAGCCCCCTTGCAGAGACCCCCATTATACTCAAACCACTTTTCGAACCTGCAAGTACACACAATCCCCTTGCAGAGACCCCCATTATACTCAACCCCCTTTTAGAACCTGCAAGTACACACAGCCCCCTTGCAGAGCCCCCTGTTATACTCAACCCCCTTTTAGAACTTGCAAGTGCACACAGCCCCCTTGCAGAGCCCCCTGTTATACTCAACCCCCTTTTAGAACCTGCAAGTACACACAGCCCCCTTGCAGAGCCCCCTGTTATACTCAACCCCTTTTTAGAACCTGCAAGTACACACAGCCCCCTTGCAGAGCCCCCTGTTATACTCAACCCCCTTTTCGAACCTGCAAGTACACACAGCCCCCTTGCAGAGACCCCCATTATACTCAAACCACTTTTCGAACCTGCAAGTACACACAGTCCCCTTGCAGAGACCCCCATTATACTCAACCCCCTTTTAGAACCTGCAAGTACACACAGCCCCCTTGCAGAGCCCCCTGTTATACTCAACCCCCTTTTAGAACCTGCAAGTACACACAGCCCCCTTGCAGAGCCCCCTGTTATACTCAACCCCCTTTTGGAACCTGCAAGTACACACAGCCCCCTTGCAGAGCCCCCTATTATGCTCAACCCCCTTTTAGAACCTGCAAATGCACACAGCCCCCTTGCAGAGCCCCCTATTATACTCAACCCCCTTTTAGAACCTGCAAGTACACACAGCCCTCTTGCAGAGCCCCCTGTTATACTCAACCCCCTTTTTCGAACCTGCAAGTAAACTAAGTTACTTTTGAAGCTGAAGGCAAAGCAATGAAGGGTCGAGCTTTTGGTTTGTGCCTGAGGGAGGCTAAGCAGCAAGAGAGAAAGAAGGGAAAAAGAAAAGGTTCAATAAGTCATTCTGTGCATTATAATTCTGATGGATGGAGCAGCAAAAAATGAATAATTGACAGACTATGTGCCTTTAAGTAAAGTAAAAGCCACTCTGCCAATGCCTCCAGCCACACTGGTCTGAAAATGTTTGATCTTAGAAGCTAAGCAGACTCAGGCCTGTATTAGTACTTGACTGGGAGACCGCCTGGGAATACAAGATGCTGCCGGTATTTGCTGCCGCCAGAGGCTGCTCACAGCTCTGCTCCCTCACACTGCCATTAATCAATCAACATACTTTTAGCTGCTCTCTCTGTCTCTGTCTGTCTCATTACTGTGACCATTCCTTTGCTGCATGATCTTCGAGTGCAACACAAAAGCAAGGGCGTTGAGACAGAGGGGGGAGAAAGCAGAAGAAGAACATAAGATAGAAAAAGCAGACAGTGGCAGTGGGGAAACAGGACACTGTGGCAAAGAAGAGAGACTAGGTGCATAGAAAACTAGGAGGGACAAACAGCACAGAACAAAGAATAATGTAGAAAGACCAGCAATTAGATGGAGGGAAAAAGCAAAGCCAATGAGCATGCGTTTGGAATGGATGTGTACATTGGCAGGAATGGGAATTAAACATTCCTTGCTGCAATATATTCAGGAGGAATAGGGAAGGAAAAAAGACAGAAGTGGGAGGGGGATGGTTGCTGGGGGTGGAGGCAGTATTGATCAAGGATAATATTGTTTTACTGAGGGATTATATACTTGGGTTTCAAAGATTGAATCTTGTTTGTTAGAGTTTAGGACTAGAGACCCCAAATAGTGGGAGGGAGATTGAGGAGCAAATCTGTGGGCAAATTTCAGAGCAATGTGAAAGTAATAGAGCAGTAATAGCAGGGGACATCAATTACCCTAATATAGACTGAGAAAATTCAGGAATAGACGAGGATCATAACATGATGCAGCTCAGAAAGAGGTCTTTTGGCCCATCGTGCCAGGGTGGGTTCTTTGGTAGAGCTGTCCCATTAAAAAAAGAAAGACTTGCATTTCTATAGCACCTTTCATAACCACAGGACATCCCAAAGCACTTTACAGCCAATGAAGTATAGTTACTGTTGTAATGCAGGAAACACAGCAGCCAATTTGCACACAGCAAGCTCCCACAAACAGCAATGTGATAATGACCAGATAATCTGTTTTAGTGATGTTGATTGCAGGATAAATATTGGCCAGGACACTGGGGAGAACACCCCTGCTTTTCTCTGAAATAATGCCATGGGATCTTTTCTATCCACATTCGAGGGTGGTCGAGGCCTCGGTTAACATCTCAACCAACAAATGACACCCCTGACAGTACTGCCTCAGTACTCCACTGAACTGTCAGCTCAAGTCCTGGATTAATCTCACTCCCCTGCTCTTTCCACATAACTCTGTAAAATGTTCCCCTCCAAGTATTAATCCAATTCCCTTTTGAATGCTATGATTCAATCAGCTTCCACCGGCCTTTCAGGCAGTGCGTTCCAGATCACAATAACTCGTTTTGTAAAAGAAAGTTTCCTCATCTCCCTCTGATTTTTTCTTGTCTCTTGTCATTTTAAGTCCCTGCACAACTTCCATTCTGACCTCTGTCCTTGACCTACTACACTGTTCCAATGAAGCTCAATGGAAGCTCGAGGAACACCACCTCATCTTTCATTTAGACACTTTACAGCCTTCTGGACTCAACATTGAGATCAACAATTTCACATTGTAACCACTGCTCCCATTTCTTCAGACAGAAGATGTTGATAATGATTCTGCTGTGGCCAATTATAACTCCTCTGGACATATCTTTTGTTATTTTACTTGTCCCATTAGCACCTCCTTTTCCTTGCGTTATTGTCATTTACTCTCTCCCGCTTTCAACCCTATCACAGACCTTCATTTCCTTTTTCCCTGCCTGTGGACTTGCTGAAAACCTGTTACATCTCGAACTTTTCCCAGTTCTGACGCAGGGTCAACAACCTGAAACACTAACTCTGTTTCTGTCTCCGCAGATGTGGCTTAGTATTTCTGGCATTTTCTATTTATATTTCAGGTTCCAGCATCCACAATGTTTAACTTTTCGCATAAATGTATGTTGTTTTCATTGTTTTTGTGTTCCTACATTCTACTCCCACTGTTTAACTGAAAGTAATATTCTGGATCTCCTGTCCAAGTATAGTCCAAGTGTATGCACCAACCAGTGATCACACAGAGGAGGAAGTTGAGCAATTCTATGAAGATGTTACAAAGTCAACAGAAGAACAGAAATCAAAGTATATAATTTTCAGGGGAGATTTCAATAGGAACATCCAAACCAGGAGAAGAATTGGTTAGAGGCAAATTTGGAGTTGGAGAAAGAAATAAAAGAGGAGAAATGCTGATTGCATTTGCAGGTCAGTTTGCACTTGTTATCACAAACACATATTTCAAGAAAAACAAAAACCATATTGATCATGGGAAAGTCCAACTGGAACTTTCAAGAATCAAATTGATTTAATACTGAGCAGTCAAATGGGAATAGTGGAAAACAGTGAAGTCATCGCTAAAGTGGATGTTGCCATTGATCGCAGGATGATAAGGACAACACTGAGCATCAGTAAAAAGCGAGCGAGAAACTTATCAACAATAAGAAAAAGAAGCAAATAAATCTCTTCAAGCTTCAAGAACAGAGGGAGGAATTCCAACTCAGACTCAGAAATAGATTTGATGGTCCAGAAGTCAAAGAGATTGACATTGACACAAGATGTAACAAAGTCATTACAATAATAATGAAAGGTGGTGCAAAAAATGTATTACCAAACAAGAAAACGAGTCAAAATACCAACAGAGACAATGAAATTAATGCCATTGATGCAAGACATAAGGTACTCAGGAGAATCCCAAACAAAACAATCTCTGAGAAAATTAAATATGCTGAAGCAATTACAATAACTGGGAAAAAGAGACACCAAAGGAACATTATAAGAGAGGAGCAAATTATAACAATATTAGAAACCTGGGAAGAGGGCCTAAACAAATCTTTCAAAGAAATAGGACAAAAACAAGAATTCAACAATTAAAAAACAATTCAACAATTAAAACAATTTTAAAAAACAGCTATAATAAAAGTAAAATAATACAGATGCTGGAAATCTGAAATAAAAACAAAAAGTGCTGGAAATACTCAGCAGGTCTGGCAGCATCTGTGGGCACGGCATGGGGTCAGATCAGAAGGGATGGGGTCAGAGGGAAGTGAAGGGGAAGAAGGATCCATGAAAGGAAGTAAAAGTGTTTTTCGTTAATGCGTCGGATAAGACGAAGGACGAAAGGTCACTGACCTGAAACGTTAACTCTGCTTCTCTCTCCACAGATGCTGCCAGACCTGCTGAGCATGTTCAGCATTTTTTGTTTTTATTAAAAACAAGACAGCTGGAAACCTTACATCTAACAGGGGAGACGTGCTTAAAGAATGTTTGGACTTATACCAGGACTTAGAACATAGAACATAGAACATAGAACAGTACAGCACAGTACAGGCCCTTCGGCCCACGATGTTGTGCCGAACCTTTAACCTGCTCTAGGATCAAACTACTTACATACCCTTCATACTACTATCATCCATGTACCTATCCAAGAGTCGCTTAAATGTCCCTAATGTATCTGCTTCTACTACCACAGCTGGCAGTGCATTCCACGCACCCTCCACTCTCTGTGTAAAGAACCTACCTCTGACATCTCCCTGTAACCTTCCTCCAATCACCTTAAAATTATGCCCCCTGGTGATAGCCCTTTCCACCTTGGGAAAAAGTCTCTGGCTATCCACTCTATCTATGCCTCTCATCATCTTGTACCCCTCTATCAAGTCACCTCTCACCC
Source organism: Heterodontus francisci (assembly GCF_036365525.1). Lineage (NCBI taxonomy): Eukaryota > Metazoa > Chordata > Chondrichthyes > Heterodontiformes > Heterodontidae > Heterodontus > Heterodontus francisci. The sequence goes on along the minus strand of NC_090400.1, from coordinate 5,589,332 downwards.
TTCTACGCTCCAATGAGAAAAACCCTTGCGCCCTCAACCTTTCTTCATAAGACATGCCCTCCAGTCCAAGCAGCAGCCTGGTAAATCTCCTCTGCACCCTCTCTAAAGCTTCCACATCCTTCCTATAATGAGGCGACCAGAACTGAACACAATATTCCAAGTGTGGTCTAACCAGGGCTTTATAGAGCTGCAGCATAACCTCACAGCTCTTAAACTCAATCCCCCTGTTAATGAAAGCCAACACACCATACGCCTTCTTAACAACCCTATCAACTTGGGTGACAACTTTGAGCGATCTATGGACATGGAACCCAAGATCCCTCTGTTCCTCCACACTACCAAGAATCCTGTCTTTAAGCCTGTATTGTGCATTCAAATTTGACCTTTCAAAATGAATCACTTCACACTTTTCCAGGTTGAACTCCATCTGCCACTTCTCAGCCCAGCTCTGCTTCCTGTCAATGTCCCGTTGCAACCTACAACAGCCTTCCACACTATCCACAACTCCAGCAACCTTCGTGTCATCAGCAAACTTGCTAACCCAGCCTTCCACTTCCTCATCCAAGTCATTTATAAAAATCACAAAGAGCAGAGGTCCCAGAACAGATCCCTGCGGGAACACCACCGGTCACCGAGCTCCAGGCTGAATACTTTCCATCTACTACCACCCTCTGTCTTCTATGGGCCAGCCAATTCTGTATCCAGACAGCCAACTTTCCCTGTATCCCATGCCTCCTTACTTTCTGAATGAGCCTACCATTGGGAACCTTATCAAATGCCTTGCTAAAATCCATATGCACCACATCCACTGCTCGTCCTTCATCAATGTGTTTTGTCACAGCTTCAAAGAATTCAATAAGGCTTGTGAGGCATGACCTGCGCCTCACAAAGCCATGCTGACTGTCTCTAATCAAACTATGCTTTTCCAAATAATCATAAATCCTGTCTCTCAGAATCCTCTCCAATAATTTGCCCACTACCGACATAAGACTGCTCTATAATTCCCAGGATTATCCCTATTCCCTTTCTTGAACAAGGGAATAACATTTCCCACCCTCCAATCATCTGGTACTACTCCAGTGGACAGTGAGGATGCAAAGATCATCGCGGAAGGCGCGGCAATCTCTTCCCTCGCTTCCCGTAATATCCTTGGGTATATCTCGTCTGGCCCCGGGGACTTATCTGTCCTCATGTCTTTCAAAATTTCCAGCACATCCTCCCTCTTAACATCAACCTGTTCGAGAATATCAGCCTGTGAAAAGAAATTGGGCCCGAGGGGAGGATGAACTAACCAGTGATCTACTCAAAGAGGGAGGTAATGAGACAATCACACCAGTCATTATATTATATAACCAAATAATCAAAGAACAAAAGGCACCAAGTTGGAAAGAAGCAAAAAACATTCTTCTTCATAAAAAAGGAGACAGATCGGACTTTATCTAATTTGGACAAAATTCTAACTGGAATTATTCAAAATAGGATAAAGACAACATTAGACAGACACCAACCAAGAGAACAGGTGGGATTTAGGGAAGGAGACTCTACAACAGGCCATCAACATACAATAAACCAACTCATCGAGAAAGCAAACTAATATCTGTTGAATAAAAGCAAAATACTACAGTTGCTGGAAATCTGAAATAAAAACAAGAAATGCTGGAAATACTCAGCAGGTCTGGCAGCATCTGTGGAGAGAGAAGTAGAAACGTTTCAGGTCAGTGACCCTTCTTCAGAACTCGAGTTCTGATGAAGGTTCAGGTCAGACTTTAGAGTTAAGAGTATAAGAGGGCAGGTGTGGGTTCACCGACCTACAGCTTCAGTGGCACCCAACATGGGGCCTGATAGGGGAAAAAGAAAGAGATGTTAGAGCATTATTTGGATAAGAAATTACCTTTGAAAGAGGGATGGAGTCTTTAAAAGAAACTGAGGAATGTGAGGAAACTCCCATTGCTAACAGGAAGCCCAAATTTGTACACCGTAGGTGCTTGTTGGCAAGTAAGCAAAAAACGCAACAGTTAGCACACAAACATCAGCGATATGAAGAAAGGTTGCAGGGGAAGGATGAGTGGCTGTAGGAAAAGGATGAAGTAATAGAGAGATTGATGAAAGAATTGTCAGAGGCTAGGCAGGAGAGAGAAGTAGAAAGGGAAAAACATGGAGACAAGGGCAGCTACCTGGAAGTACAGGCAATTGACTTGCAACACATTCAGGCATCGTCAGATGGGAGGAAATGTAGGAGCGAACGTTTTGTGTTTAGAGATGATGGCTGCAATGCAAGGTTTCAATGAATCCGAGAGAAAGAGGCATTTGCTCTTTAGTCCAGATAGGTGTACTGCCTGGGCTACTCCAAGATGCTAAGTATGCCCGACTGACAGTAACTTGGGACAATACTAAGTGACACATTAAACAAGCTTGTGGGTATGGAAAGGGTGATCTATTTGAGATCATCGCACAAACTATACAGGGAGAGAAGGAACACTCAGAAGCATTTGTGAGCAGATTGTGACCTGTTTCTAATGAAACCCAAGGAGGAGGGTTGGATCAGAATCAATTGGCAGAGGACGATCTCCACCCGTGCTTAAGAACTGTTATAGCTCGGACAGAACCCGCTACTAATACAGACGTGTCAGGGTTTGATTTAGAAGGTGAAGGCACAACAGAAGCTTGGGTGTTGAGGAAGTTGATTATGTTTTGGGAGGATAAACAGGACAAGCACGATAGAAGCAAGGTAGAAAGGGGGAAGAAAAGAAACGTACAGGAAATGAAACCCCAGGTAACTCCAGATTCGGCCCTTAAACAGAGCTTGGGGTGAGAGTGGAGAAATAAAGGAGCAAAAGCTGTGGTAAGAATGAATGTAGGTAACCAGCCAGGTAGAAATAGCAGGGAATGCTGCAACTGCAGGAAATTCAATATTCCATGCGCTATGTGTCAAGGAATAGGGAAGGACCAAGAAAGAATTCTGAGAGTGGGGATCTCATGTTGCAATAGTGCACTTGGCTCATGCCTTGGAGAAAGTAGTAGGCCAGGATGAAGGTAAATGTAATTCTACTAAGGGAGGAGACTGCGAGGACGGAGGCAAACCTAAGCTGGAAACTTCCGTACCCTCTGAACTTTGGAGGGGCCATAACACTCAGCTATCATACCTGTGCCCACTCAGTTTTGACAGTCATGGAAGACTGACTGTAGATTTAATTCTAGAAGGCAAGAAAAGGGAATACCTGGTAGATACAGGGCATTGCATACTGTGGTCCATACAAAGAATCTGCAGAGATCCAATTGGTCCAGCAGCAAACCGTACATTGTGGGAGGATTTACAGGAAATACGCTGGCTGGCACAGTATCAAAACCTCTTTGCATATCAGTGGAGTCTCTCAAAACAAATGGGTATGCATGATAATGAATTGACATGAGGAGAAAAGAGTATTGGGAGCAGACTGTCTGGAGGCAGATGGGTTAGTGATAGATTTAGTTAGTCAGAGTTTATGGAAGGGGAATGAAAGACAGTGCATTCTGCTGGGTGGGCAAAAAAAGACATGTATGGTTTCAGGAAAAGGGGGCTGAATTTTACCGACACCCCAATATCGGGGCCTCAACACCAGGAAGGCCTGGCTCCATATTGTTAGAGGCGGCGAGGCCTCGTGGTGGCCCCCCCCCCCCCCCACCCCCGCCACTCGGTGACGGGGCCAAAACCTAAATATGTTAATATATGGTGTTACGACCAGGTGAGAAAGAGGTCCAGGGTTCCCTTTCAGCTTTCACCTCATCTCACTGTAACAGAAGAAAAATAAAGTGGAAAGATTTGAGGCAATATTTGAAGATATTTTGTTACTTGTCTTCAAGCTCACTGTAGAGTCCTTGTTTGTAGGGAGATCTTGATTTTCGTTGGGGCCCAGTATTCTTCCTAAACCTTGTTTGATGTAGGAGACTTTTTCCTCTTGGGGTTCATGTGTCTTCAGTTGGTTTTTGGAATTCTGTGAGAAAGAGATGGGAGCAGAAAGGGCAGGAGAGGAGGTCTGCTTCAGTCCAGGAGCAAATAGCTTTCTGCCTTCTGTGTGGCTAATTCAAACTCTGCAAAGGCCAGTTGGTCATGTGATAAACTGGTCTGACCATGTCTGTTGTGGATTGAATTGGATCAGGGAATAGCTCCTTTGTCGACGAGCACTGTCTGTTAATATGCACAAATGTCTTTCCAGCCAGAGCCTGGCAATCCCTTGTAACAGGCCTTCTCTTCTTCCCAGCAGCAATTTGAAATTTAATGTCCATGTGGCAAAATTATTGTGCCTCATTCTTGGCAGGCGGGGGCCTGCATGACACCTCCACACCCAGGGAAATGAAATGCGATTTGAGAAAAGGTACATTTAATTAAAAGGGTTGAGAGAAAATATATAAGATACAGGAAAAAAACATGCATTTCTCACATTCATTTCCATTCATTCATAAATCCTAAAGCTTATTAAAACTGCCTGACTTTTCTTGGTGCCAGTGCTGCTTTAATTGTCCCCTTTTTGGCATCCCAGTAAACATATGGTTCTTTGGGGAAGTTTTTCTTCAATTTGCCCATTTCCATGACAGCCGAGGATCTTTGTTCCTCCTGAGGTAATTTTTGTTTTCAGGAGTGTTAGTAGTGGGCGTGTCTATCCTGAACTCTCAGTGCTTTGCTGAGTCATGCAAAGGCTTTTGACTTCAGGGGACGTGTGGTTCCCTTTTCCACTTACTGTGTGGGAGGATTCCTTGTTAATCTCCCCTTTATTCTCTGGGATACTCCTTCCTGCAGGTATTTGTGCAGACTGTACTGCAGCACTTTGACTAGGTGAGGCATCACCCTCACAGGTTCTGTGTCTCCTAGAGGTTTTTCTTTGTCTCTGCAGGTTACTGTAAATACTGTTAGCAACTCTGGTGGGGTGCTTCTAATATCTGGATTTACATAGGAGGATGTGGGATCTGACTTTTCACATTTACTGGGGTTGGCTGACCGGACAGTAGGGGTTTTCATCTGGGATTCCTCCCAGACTTCCTTTAACTTGCCCTCTTGGTTTCTTTTTCCCCTTCTCTTTCTGAACTTTTGCCAGCCGTGTGCCTGCCTGTCTCCTTTTGTTCTCGGAGGGGGTCCCTTACAGTTCACTAGCCTTTGGCTGGAGGGTCCTCCTAACATCGGTACAGGACATAGGTGTGCAGGTTTCACTGTCGGTTGGGGTTTCCCCTCAACCTGGCAGATGTGACAATTCCTGCAGTACTCCACCACATCTTTGTGGAGTTTTGGCCATTCAAACTGCTGTCTTATGTGAGCTTTGGTCTTTCGTATACCGGCATGTACAGCCACTGTCGTCTCGTGGGTCTTTCTAAATATTTCTCCCTGGTACCTCTGCAGCACCACTAACTGTAAACTACAGTCCACTCCTTGCCCTCATGTCTGTGAGGAGAACTCCATTTCCTCATTAGTCCCTCATTCTTTAAATAGTAGCAATCAGGGGCTCCCTCTGCTTCACTTGCAGACTGGGCAGCCTGTGCTAACTCTCTCAATACTGGGTTGGCTCGCTGAGCCTCAGCGAGGGAAAATCCATTTAATTCATTCCCTGGGTCTCCTAACTTTCCAAAGAAAGTCTCAGGCAGACAGACCTCATCGTCATTTGCCTGCAGTGTTAAATGCAGTCTCCTCTGGGGGAGCTGTTTTGATCATGGCCTGACCCACTACACATTCAAGGAAACTGCAGGGGACCGTCTCCTGCCCCTGCCCTATTTCTCTGACCTCCGGTTTGTCTTTCACTACTGGGGGGGGCTACCACCTTTGCCCCACCAGCTCATTACCTAGGAGCAGGTCAACCCCATCCACAGGCAAACTAGGGATAATCCCTAAGCTCACCGGGCCTGAAACTAGGTCGCACTCCAGGAGCATCCGGTGTACAGGTACAGACATACACTGCCCTCCAATAACATTCACCACCATTTTGGTGTTCACTGCACTCTCTGGAGGAAAGGTCAAGCCTTTTCCCAGTCAAAGGGATCTGGTGGCCCCTGAGTCCCTGAGAATCTCTATGGGCTTGCTTACCCCACTCGAGGGGTATGGGGTCACTTTCCCTTCAAACGCAAAACCCTGATAACATTCAGGAATCCTATTAACTTTTTCTTCACTTGCAGTAGTAAGCTTCTTGGGCCACAGCTTGTTCTGCTATGCTTTCCATCAGGGTCCCGTCTTCACTGAGCGGATGTGCCCTGATTAACCCGACAGCTTTTCCCTTTAGTTTCCAGCAGTCAGCATTTAAATGCCCTCCTTTATTACAATGGAAGCACACAGGTCACCAGGTCTCACTCAACATCGACTCTGGACCGCATGAAGTCTCATGGCATGAGGTCAAACACGGACAAGGAAACCTCCTGCTGATTACCACCTACCGCCCTCCCTCATCTGATGAGTCAGTACTCCTCCATGTTGAACAGCACTTGGAGGAAGCACTGAGGGTGGCAAGGGTACAGAATGTACTCTGGGTGGGGGACTTCAATGTCCATCACCAAGAGTGGCTTGGTAGCACCATTACTGACCGAGCTGGCCGAGTCCTAAAGGACACATCTGCTAGACTGGGTATGCGGCAGGTGGTGAGGGAACCAACAAGAGGGGAAAACATATTTGACCTCGTCCTCACCAATCTGCCTGCCGCAGATACATCTGTCCATGTCAGTATTGGTAGGAGTGACCACCGCACAGTCGTTGTGGAGACGAAGTCCCGCCTTCACATTGAGGATACCGTCCATCGTGTTGTGTGGCACTATCACCGTGCTGAATGGGATAGATTTCAAACAGATCCAGCAATGCAAAACTGGGCATCCATGAGGCGCTGTGGGCCATTAGCAGCAGCAGAATTGTACTCAACCACAATCTGTAACCTCATGGCCTGGCATATCCCCCACTCTACCATTACCATCAAGCCAGGAGACCAACCCTGGTTCAATGAAGAGTGCAGGAGGGCATGCCAGGAGCAGAATCAGGCATACCTCAAAGTGAGGTGTCAACCTGGTGAAGCGACAACACAGGACTATCTGCGTGCCAAACTGCATAAGCAGCATGCGATAGACAGAGCTAAGCGATCCCATAACCAACGGATCAGATCAAAGCTCTGCAGTCCTGCCACATCCAACTGTGAATGGTGGTGAACAATTAAACAACTAACAGGAGGAGGTGGCTCCACAAATATCCCCATCCTTAATGATGGGGACCCCAGCACATCAGTGCAAAAGATAAGGCTGCAGCATTTGCAACAATCTTCAGCCAGAAGTGCCGAATTGATGATCCATCTCGGCCTCCTCCTGAAGTCTCCAGCATCACAGATGCCAGACATCAGCCAATTCGACTCACTCCATGTGATATTAAGAAATGGCTGAAGGCACTGGAGCAAAGGCTATGGGCCCTGACAACATTCCGGCAATAGTATTGAAGACTTGTGCTCCTGGGCTAGCCACACACCGAGCCAAACTTTTCCAGTACAGCCATAAGACTGGCTTCTCCCGGCAATGTGGAAAATTGCCCAGGTATGTCCTGGGCACAAAAGGCAGGACAAATCCAACCAAGCCAATTGCTGCCCCATCAGTATACTCTCGATCATCAGCAATGTGATGGAAGAGGTCATCGACAATGCTTTCAAGTGGCACTTGCTCAGCAATAACCTGCTCAGTAACGCTCAGTTTGGGTTCTGCCAGGGCCACTCAGCTCCTGACCTCAAAAGAGCTGAACTCAAGAAGTGAGATGACAGTGACTGCTCTTGACATCAAGACAGCATTTGACCGAGCATGGCATCAAGGAGCCCAAGCAAAACTGGAGTCAATGGGAATCAGAATGAAAACTCTCCGCTGACTGGAATCACACCTATCACAAAGGAAGATGGTTGTGGTTATTGGAGGTCAATCATCTCTGTCCCAAGACATCAGTGCAGGAGTTCCTGAGGGAAATGTCTGAGGCCCAACCATCTTCAGCTGCTTCATCAATGACCTTCCCTCCATCATAACATCAGAAGTGAGCATGTTTGCCAATGATTGCACATTGATCAGCCCCACTTGCGACTCCTCAGATACAGAAGCAGCCCATGTCCATATGCAGCAAGACCTGGACAACATTCAGGCTTAGGCCCAGACATGGCAATTTACATTCGCCAGGCAATGACCATCTGCAACAAGAGAAAATCCAACCATCTCCCAACATTCAATGGCATTGCCATCACTGAATCCCACACTATCAACATCCTGGAGGTTACCATTGACCCAAAACTGAACTGGATCAGCCACATAAGTACTGTGGCTACGAGAGCACATCAGAGGCTAGGAATTCCTGACTCCCCAAAGCCTGTCCACCATCTACAAGGCACAAGTCAGGAGTGTGATGGAATACTCTCCATTTGCCTGGGTGGATGCAGCTGCAAAAACATTCAAGACACTCGACACCATCCAGGACAAAGCAGCCCGCTTGATTGGCACTCCATCCACAACCTTCCACATCCTCCACCACCAATGCACAATGGCAGCAGTGTGTACCATCGACAAGATACACTTCAGCAACTCACCAAGGCACCTTCGACAGCACCTTCCAAACCCGTGACCTCTACCACCTCGAAGGACAAGGGCAGCAGATACATGGGAACACCACCACCTGCAAGTTCCCCTCCAAGCCACACACCATCCTGACTTGGAACCATATCATCGTTCCTTCACTGTCACTGGGTCAAAATCCTGGAACTCCCTTCCTAACAGCACTGTGGGTGTACCTACCCCACATGGGCTACAGCGGTTCAAGAAGGCAGCTCACCACCACCTTCTCAAGGGCAATTAGGGATGGGCAATAAATGTTCACCTAGCTAGCGATGCCCACATCCCGTAAAAGAATTTTAAAAATTCAGACAGTAATAGACTTTCCTGTACTCAAGACAAAGAAAGAAGTGTGATGATTTCAGAGTATGTGTGAGTTCATCAGGAAATTTGTCCCAGATTTCAGCACAGTGTGCACCCCATGGACAAATCTGTTAAAGAATAACATGAAAGTTCAAATAGTCAGAATCATCCCAAATGGCATTTGAGAAATTGAAGGCCATTTTGATAAAGGAGCCAGTTCTTGCCGTTCCAGATTTTACTCAGTCATTCAAAGTGGCTATCGATGCCTGTGATGTAGGTGTAGGAGCAGATGCTGGTATGGCACAGCCCGTTAGCTACCTCTCTAGGAAGCTTAATAAGCATCAAAGAAAGTACTCGACCATCGGGAAAGAGGCTCGAAAACAGTTTGAAATATATGTAACCAACAGTCATGGGGAAATACTGGTCTATAGAGACCACAACCCACTTGTGTTTCAAGAAAAGTTCAAAACAAAGAACCTCAGGCTGTTTCACTGGAGTTTGATATTACAGCCATTTACACTAGACATTATGCATTTTGTAGGGAAAGGCATTGTATTGATGATGCTCTGCCCAGAGTTTAAAGAGATGGTGAAAGAAAGAAGGAAGGTTCTAAATTATGATAACTTTTTGATTTTTGAATCCTGCTAATACTAATTGTCACATTTATGGTTTTGTTATTGGTTAAGCCCTTGTGATTTTGTAAATATGTATAATTGTGGAATATGAAAATGAAATGAAAAGGTATTTATTTAAATGCAATGAGTATAGTAAATAAAGACGATCAGCTGAGGGCACAGATAGACACATGGCAACACGATATCAGTGCTATAATGGAAACTTGGCTTAAAGAGGGGCAAGAATGGCAGCTCAATGTCCCCTGGGTATCGAGTTTTCAGGCGGGATAGAGAGGGGGGTAAAAAAGGAGGGGGTGTAGTATTATTGGTTAAGGAATCAATAACAGCTGTGAAGAGGGATGATATTCTAAATGAATCATCAAATGAGGCCATATGGGTGGAGATCAGAAATAAAAAAGGGGCAGCCAACTATTAGGAGTGTACTATAGACCCCCAAATAGTAAGAGGGAGTTGGAAGAACAAATATGTAAGCAAATATCTGAATGCAAAAACTATAGGGCAATAATAGTTGAGGATTTCAACAACCCCAATATCAACTGGGATATAAACAGTGTGACAGAGAGGACAAAATCCTTGAACTGCATTCAAGAGAACTTTTTTAGCCAACATATAACAAGCCCAACAAGAGGGGGCACAATTCTAGATTTAGTCTTTGGTAACGAAGCTGGGCAAGTGGATGAAGTAGCAGTGGGTGATGCCATGCAGGCCCCCACCTGCCAAGAATGAGGCACATTAATTTTGCAACATTGTTACGACCGACCGCTCCTGTCAAAGCCCCCAATCAAAATATACGATTCTAATTGTGGTGGGAGAGACGCACTGATAATTCAATCCCGTCGCTCCACAGATCACCGAACATATCATTTAAAACTTTCCAAATTAAAGAAAGACCCAGCCAAATTGTACTGTCTATTAACCCGCGAATGAGGCTAACCAAAACAGCTGTCTTTAAATCAACAAACTAACTCTTTAATTAAAAGATCTAAATTCTTAAACACTGTGAACATTGAAAAACAGAAAAATTAGAGTCTTTGCAAATTTACAGTCCAATATTGTTCGAAGTCCCTGGCAGAATGTTGTTCGAAGTCCCCGGCAGAATGTTGTTCGAAGTCCCCCGCAGAATGTTGTTCGAAGTCCCCCACAGAATGTTGTTCATGTCCCCTGCAGAAGGTTGTTTGAAGTCCCCCGCAGAATGTTGTTCGAAGTCCCCCGCAGAATGTTGTTCGAAGTCCCCCGCAGAATGTTGTTCATGTCCCCTGCAGAAGGTTGTTTGAAGTCCCCCGCAGAATGTTGTTCGAAGTCCCCCGCAGAATGTTGTTCGAAGTCCCCCGCAGAATGTTGTTCGAAGTCCCCCGCAGAATGTTGTTCATGTCCCCTGCAGAAGGTTGTTTGAAGTCCCCCGCAGAATGTTGTTCGAAGTCCCCCGCAGAATGTTGTTCATGTCCCCTGCAGAAGGTTGTTTGAAGTCCCTCGCAGAATGTTGTTCGAAGTCCCCCGCAGAATGTTGTTCATGTCCCCTGCAGAAGGTTGTTTGAAGTCCCTCGCAGAATGTTGTTCGAAGTCCCCCGCAGAATGTTGTTCATGTCCCCTGCAGAATGTTGTTTGAAGTCCCTCGCAGAATGTTGTTCGAAGTCCCCCGCAGAATGTTGTTCATGTCCCCTGCAGAAGGTTGTTTGAAGTCCCTCGCAGAATGTTGTTCGAAGTCCCCCGCAGAATGTTGTTCATGTCCCCTGCAGAAGGTTGTTTGAAGTCCCTCGCAGAATGTTGTTCGAAGTCCCCCGCAGAATGTTGTTCATGTCCCCTGCAGAAGGTTGTTTGAAGTCCCTCGCAGAATGTTGTTCGAAGTCCCCCGCAGAATGTTGTTCATGTCCCCCGCAGAATGTTGTTCATGTCCCCTGCAGAAGGTTGTTTGAAGTCCCTCGCAGAATGTTGTTCGAAGTCCCCCGCAGAATGTTGTTCATGTCCCCTGCAGAATGTTGTTCATTTCCCTCGCAGAATGTTGTTCGAAGTCCCTCGCAGAATGTTGTTCGAAGTCCCTCGCAGAATGTTGTTCGAAGTCCCTCGCAGAATGTTGTTCGAAGTCCCCCGCAGAATGTTGTTCGAAGTCTCCCGCAGAATGTTGTTCGAAGTCCCTCGCAGAATGTTGTTCGAAGTCCCTCGCAGAATGTTGTTCGAAGTCCCCCGCAGAATGTTGTTCGAAGTCTCCCGCAGAATGTTGTTCGAAGTCCCTCGCAGAATGTTGTTCGAAGTCCCCCGCAGAATGTTGTTCGAAGTCCCTCGCAGAATGTTGTTCGAAGTCCCTCGCAGAATGTTGTTCGAAGTCCCCCGCAGAATGTTGTTCGAAGTCCCTCGCAGAATGTTGTTCGAAGTCCCCCGCAGAATGTTGTTCGAAGTCACCCGCAGAATGTTGTTCGAAGTCCCTCGCAGAATGTTGTTCGAAGTCCCCCGCAGAATGTTGTTCGAAGTCACCCGCAGAATGTTGTTCGAAGTCCCTCGCAGAATGTTGTTCGAAGTCACCCGCAGAATGTTGTTCGAAGTCCCTCGCAGAATGTTGTTCGAAGTCCCCCGCAGAATGTTGTTCGAAGTCCCCCGCAGAATGTTGTTCATGTCCCCCGCAGAATGTTGTTCGAAGTCCCCCGCAGAATGTTGTTCGAAGTCCCACTGCAGAATGTTGTTCGAAGTCCCCCGCAGAATGTTGTTCGAAGTCCCTCGCAGAATGTTGTTTGAAGTCCCCCGCAGAATGTTGTTCGAAGTCCCTCGCAGAATGTTGTTCGAAGTCCCTCGCAGAATGTTGTTCGAAGTCCCCCGCAGAATGTTGTTCGAAGTCCCCCGCAGAATGTTGTTCGAAGTCCCACTGCAGAATGTTGTTCGAAGTCCCCCGCAGAATGTTGTTCGAAGTCCCTCGCAGAATGTTGTTTGAAGTCCCCCGCAGAATGTTGTTCGAAGTCCCTCGCAGAATGTTGTTCGAAGTCCCTCGCAGAATGTTGTTCGAACTCCCCCGCAGAATGTTGTTCGAAGTCCCCCGCAGAATGTTGTTTGAAGTCCCCCGCAGAATGTTGTTCGAATTCCCTCGCAGAATGTTGTTCGAAGTCCCCCGCAGAATGTTGTTTGAAGTCCCCCGCAGAATGTTGTTCGAATTCCCTCGCAGAATGTTGTTCGAAGTCCCCCACAGAATGTTGTTTGAAGTCCCCCGCAGAATGTTGTTCGAAGTCCCCCGCAGAATGTTGTTCGAAGTCCCCCGCAGAATGTTGTTCGAAGTCCCTCGCAGAATGTTGTTCGAAGTCCCCCGCAGAATGTTGTTCGATGTCCTCCGCAGAATGTTGTTCGAAGTCCCCCGCAGAATGTTGTTCGAAGGCCCACTGCAGAATTTTGTTCGAAGTCCCTCGCAGAATGTTGTTCGAAGTCCCCCGCAGAATGTTGTTTGAAGTCCCCCGCAGAATGTTGTTCCAAGTCCCTCGCAGAATGTTGTTCGATGTCCCCCGCAGAATGTTGTTCGAAGTCCCCCGCAGAATGTTGTTCGAAGTCCCCCGCAGAATGTTGTTTGAAGTCCCCCGCAGAATGTTGTTCGAAGGCCCACTGCAGAATTTTGTTCGCAGTCCCCCGCAGAATGTTGTTCGATGTCCTCCGCAGAATGTTGTTCGAAGTCCCCCGCAGAATTTTGTTCGAAGTCCCCCGCAGAACGTTGTTCGAAGGCCCACTGCAGAATTTTGTTCGCAGTCCCCCGCAGAATGTTGTTCGAAGGCCCACTGCAGAATTTTGTTCGCAGTCCCCCGCAGAATGTTGTTCGAAGGCCCACTGCAGAATTTTGTTCGAAGTCCCTCGCAGAATGTTGTTCGAAGTCCCTCGCAGAATGTTGTTCGAAGTCCCTCGCAGAATGTTGTTCGAAGTCCCCCGCAGAATGTTGTTCGAAGTCCCTCGCAGAATGTTGTTCGATGGCCTCCGCAGAATGTTGTTCGAAGTCCCCCGCAGAATGTTGTTCGAAGTCCCCCGCAGAATTTTGTTCAAAGTCCCTCGCAGAATGTTGTTCGAAGTCCCTCGCATAATGTTGTTCGAAGTCCCCCGCAGAATGTTGTTCGAAGTCCCCCGCAGAATGTTGTTCGAAGTCCCTCGCAGAATGTTGTTCGATGGCCTCCGCAGAATGTTGTTCGAAGTCCCCCGCAGAATGTTGTTCGAAGTCCCTCGCAGAATGTTGTTCGAAGTCCTCCGCAGAATGTTGTTCGAAGTCCCCCACAGAATGTTGTTTGAAGTCCCCCGCAGAATGTTGTTCGAATTCCCTCGCAGAATGTTGTTCGAAGTCCCCCACAGAATGTTGTTTGAAGTCCCCCGCAGAATGTTGTTCGAAGTCCCCCGCAGAATGTTGTTCGAAGTCCCTCGCAGAATGTTGTTCGAAGTCCTCCGCAGAATGTTGTTCGAAGTCCCCCACAGAATGTTGTTTGAAGACCCCCGCAGAATGTTGTTCGAATTCCCTCGCAGAATGTTGTTCGAAGTCCCCCACAGAATGTTGTTTGAAGTCCCCCGCAGAATGTTGTTCGAAGTCCCCCGCAGAATGTTGTTCGAAGTCCCCCGCAGAATGTTGTTCGAAGGCCCACTGCAGAATTTTGTTCGAAGTCCCTCGCAGAATGTTGTTCGAAGTCCCCCGCAGAATGTTGTTTGAAGTCCCCCGCAGAATGTTGTTCGAAGTCCCTCGCAGAATGTTGTTCGATGTCCCCCGCAGAATGTTGTTCGAAGTCCCCCGCAGAATGTTGTTCGAAGTCCCCCGCAGAATGTTGTTTGAAGTCCCCCGCAGAATGTTGTTCGAAGGCCCACTGCAGAATTTTGTTCGCAGTCCCCCGCAGAATGTTGTTCGATGTCCTCCGCAGAATGTTGTTCGAAGTCCCCCGCAGAATGTTGTTCGAAGTCCCTCGCAGAATGTTGTTCGATGGCCTCCGCAGAATGTTGTTCGAAGTCCCCCGCAGAATGTTGTTCGAAGTCCCCCGCAGAATGTTGTTCGAAGTCCCTCGCAGAACGTTGTTCAAAGTCCCCCGCAGAATGTTGTTCGAAGTCCCCCGTAGAATGTTGTTCGAAGTCCCCCGCAGAATGTTGTTCGAAGTCTCCCGCAGAATGTTGTTCGAAGTCCCTCGCAGAATGTTATTCGAAGTCTCCCGCAGAATGTTGTTCGAAGTCCCTCGCAGAATGTTGTTCGAAGTCCCCCGCAGAATGTTGTTCGAAGTCCCTCGCAGAATGTTGTTCGAAGTCCCCCGCAGAATGTTGTTCGAAGTCCTCCGCAGAATGTTGTTCGATGGCCTCCGCAGAATGTTGTTCGAAGTCCCCCGCAGAATGTTGTTCGAAATCCCTCGCAGAATGTTGTTCGAAGTTCCCCGCAGAATGTTGTTCGAAGTCCCCCGCAGAATGTTGTTCGAAGTCCCTCGCAGAATGTTGTTCGAAGTCCCCCGCAGAATGTTGTTCGAAGTCCCTCGCAGAATGTTGTTCGATGGCCTCCGCAGAATGTTGTTCGAAGTCCCCCGCAGAATGTTGTTCGAAATCCCTCGCAGAATGTTGTTCGAAGTTCCCCGCAGAATGTTGTTCGAAGTCCCCCGCAGAATGTTGTTCGAAGTCCCCCGCAGAATGTTGTTCGAAGTCCCTCGCAGAATGTTGTTCGAAGTCCCTCGCAGAATGTTGTTCGAAGTCCCTCGCAGAATGTTGTTCGAAGTCCCTCGCATAATGTTGTTCGAAGTCCCTCGCATAATGTTGTTCGAAGTCCCCCGCAGAATGTTATTCGAAGTCCCCCGCAGAATGTTGTTCGAAGTCCCTCGCAGAATGTTGTTCGATGGCCTCCGCAGAATGTTGTTCGAAGTCCCCCGCAGAATGTTGTTCGAAGTCCCTCGCAGAATGTTGTTCGAAGTCCTCCGCAGAATGTTGTTCGAAGTCCCCCACAGAATGTTGTTTGAAGTCCCCCGCAGAATGTTGTTCGAATTCCCTCGCAGAATGTTGTTCGAAGTCCCCCACAGAATGTTGTTTGAAGTCCCCCGCAGAATGTTGTTCGAAGTCCCCCGCAGAATGTTGTTCGAAGTCCCCCGCAGAATGTTGTTCGAAGGCCCACTGCAGAATTTTGTTCGAAGTCCCTCGCAGAATGTTGTTCGAAGTCCCCCGCAGAATGTTGTTTGAAGTCCCCCGCAGAATGTTGTTCGAAGTCCCTCGCAGAATGTTGTTCGATGTCCCCCGCAGAATGTTGTTCGAAGTCCCCCGCAGAATGTTGTTCGAAGTCCCCCGCAGAATGTTGTTTGAAGTCCCCCGCAGAATGTTGTTCGAAGGCCCACTGCAGAATTTTGTTCGCAGTCCCCCGCAGAATGTTGTTCGATGTCCTCCGCAGAATGTTGTTCGAAGTCCCCCGCAGAATTTTGTTCGAAGTCCCCCGCAGAACGTTGTTCGAAGGCCCACTGCAGAATTTTGTTCGCAGTCCCCCGCAGAATGTTGTTCGAAGGCCCACTGCAGAATTTTGTTCGCAGTCCCCCGCAGAATGTTGTTCGAAGGCCCACTGCAGAATTTTGTTCGAAGTCCCTCGCAGAATGTTGTTCGAAGGCCCACTGCAGAATTTTGTTCGCAGTCCCCCGCAGAATGTTGTTCGAAGGCCCACTGCAGAATGTTGTTTGAAGTCCCCCGCAGAATGTTGTTCGAAGGCCCACTGCAGAATTTTGTTCGCAGTCCCCCGCAGAATGTTGTTCGATGTCCTCCGCAGAATGTTGTTCGAAGTCCCCCGCAGAATTTTGTTCGAAGTCCCCCGCAGAACGTTGTTCGAAGGCCCACTGCAGAATTTTGTTCGCAGTCCCCCGCAGAATGTTGTTCGAAGGCCCACTGCAGAATTTTGTTCGCAGTCCCCCGCAGAATGTTGTTCGAAGGCCCACTGCAGAATTTTGTTCGAAGTCCCTCGCAGAATGTTGTTCGAAGTCCCTCGCAGAATGTTGTTCGAAGTCCCTCGCAGAATGTTGTTCGAAGTCCCCCGCAGAATGTTGTTCGAAGTCCCTCGCAGAATGTTGTTCGATGGCCTCCGCAGAATGTTGTTCGAAGTCCCCCGCAGAATGTTGTTCGAAGTCCCCCGCAGAATGTTGTTCGAAGTCCCTCGCAGAATGTTGTTCGAAGTCCCTCGCAGAATGTTGTTCGAAGTCCCTCGCATAATGTTGTTCGAAGTCCCCCGCAGAATGTTGTTCGAAGTCCCTCGCAGAATGTTGTTCGATGGCCTCCGCAGAATGTTGTTCGAAGTCCCCCGCAGAATGTTGTTCGAAGTCCCCCGCAGAATGTTGTTCGAAGTCCCTCGCAGAATGTTGTTCAAAGTCCCCCGCAGAATGTTGTTCGAAGTCCCCCGTAGAATGTTGTTCGAAGTCCCCCGCAGAATGTTGTTCGAAGTCTCCCGCAGAATGTTGTTCGAAGTCCCTCGCAGAATGTTGTTCGAAGTCTCCCGCAGAATGTTGTTCGAAGTCCCTCGCAGAATGTTGTTCGAAGTCCCCCGCAGAATGTTGTTCGAAGTCCCCCGCAGAATGTTGTTCGAAGTCCCTCGCAGAATGTTGTTCGAAGTCCCCCGCAGAATGTTGTTCGAAGTCCCTCGCAGAATGTTGTTCGAAGTCCCTCGCAGAATGTTGTTCGAAGTCCCTCGCATAATGTTGTTCGAAGTCCCTCGCATAATGTTGTTCGAAGTCCCCCGCAGAATGTTGTTCGAAGTCCCCCGCAGAATGTTGTTCGAAGTCCCTCGCAGAATGTTGTTCGATGGCCTCCGCAGAATGTTGTTCGAAGTCCCCCGCAGAATGTTGTTCGAAGTCCCTCGCAGAATGTTGTTCGAAGTCCTCCGCAGAATGTTGTTCGAAGTCCCCCACAGAATGTTGTTCGAAGTCCCCCGCAGAATGTTGTTCGATGGCCTCCGCAGAATGTTGTTCGAAGTCCCCCGCAGAATGTTGTTCGAAGTCCCCCGCAGAATGTTGTTCGAAGTCCCCTGCAGAATGTTGTTCGAAGTCCCCCGCAGAATGTTGTTCGAAGTCCCTCGCAGAATGTTGTTCGAAGTCCCCCGCAGAATGTTGTTCGAAGTCCCTCGCAGAATGTTGTTCGAAGTCCCCCGCAGAATGTTGTTCGAAGTCCTCCGCAGAATGTTGTTCGAAGTCCCCCGCAGAATGCTGTTAGAAGTCCTCCGCAGAATGTTGTTCGAAGTCCCCCGCAGAATGTTGTTCGAAGTCCTCCGCAGAATGTTGTTCGAAGTCCTCCGCAGAATGTTGTTCGAAGTCCCCCGCAGGATGTTGTTCGAAGTCCCCCGCAGAATGCTGTTAGAAGACCACCGCAGGATGTTGTTCGATGCCCTCCGCAGAATGTTGTTCGAAGTCCCCCGCAGAATGTTGTGCGAAGTCCCCCGCAGAATGCTGTTAGAAGACCCCCGCAGGATGTTGTTCAATGCCCTCCGCAGAATGTTGTTCGAAGTCCCTCGCAGAATGTTGTGCGAAGTCCCCCGCAGAATGTTGTTCGAAGTCCCCCGCAGAATGTTGTTCGAAGTCCCCCGCAGAATATTGTGCGAAGTCCCCCACAGAATGTTGTTCGAAGTCCTCCGCAGAATGTTGTTCGAAGTCCCCCACAGAATGCTGTTAGAAGTCCCCCGCAGGATGTTGTTCGATGTCCTCCGCAGAATGTTGTTCGATGTCCCCCGCAGAATGTTGTTCGATGTCCCCCGCAGAATGTTGTTCGAAGTCCCCCACAGAATGCTGTTAGAAGTCCCCCGCAGGATGTTGTTCAATGTCCTCCGCAGAATGTTGTTCGAAGTCCCCCGCAGGATGTTGTTCGATGTCCTCCGCAGAATGTTGTTCGAAGTCCCCCACAGAATGCTGTTAGAAGTCCCCCGCAGAATGTTGTTCGAAGTCCCCCGCAGAATGTTGTTCGATGTCCCCCGCAGAATGTTGTTCGATGTCCTCCGCAGAATGTTGTTCGATGTCCCCCGCAGAATGTTGTTCGATGTCCCCCGCAGAATGTTGTTCGAAGTCCCCCGCAGAATGTTGTTCGAAGTCCTCCGCAGAATGTTGTTCGAAGTCCCCCGCAGAATGCTGTTAGAAGTCCTCCGCAGAATGTTGTTCGAAGTCCCCCGCAGAATGTTGTTCGAAGTCCTCCGCAGAATGTTGTTCGAAGTCCTCCGCAGAATGTTGTTCGAAGTCCCCCGCAGGATGTTGTTCGAAGTCCCCCGCAGAATGCTGTTAGAAGACCACCGCAGGATGTTGTTCGATGCCCTCCGCAGAATGTTGTTCGAAGTCCCCCGCAGAATGTTGTGCGAAGTCCCCCGCAGAATGCTGTTAGAAGACCCCCGCAGGATGTTGTTCAATGCCCTCCGCAGAATGTTGTTCGAAGTCCCTCGCAGAATGTTGTGCGAAGTCCCCCGCAGAATGTTGTTCGAAGTCCCCCGCAGAATATTGTGCGAAGTCCCCCACAGAATGTTGTTCGAAGTCCTCCGCAGAATGTTGTTCGAAGTCCCCCACAGAATGCTGTTAGAAGTCCCCCGCAGGATGTTGTTCGATGTCCTCCGCAGAATGTTGTTCGATGTCCCCCGCAGAATGTTGTTCGATGTCCCCCGCAGAATGTTGTTCGAAGTCCCCCACAGAATGCTGTTAGAAGTCCCCCGCAGGATGTTGTTCAATGTCCTCCGCAGAATGTTGTTCGAAGTCCCCCGCAGGATGTTGTTCGATGTCCTCCGCAGAATGTTGTTCGAAGTCCCCCACAGAATGCTGTTAGAAGTCCCCCGCAGAATGTTGTTCGAAGTCCCCCGCAGAATGTTGTTCAATGTCCCCCGCAGAATGTTGTTCGATGTCCTCCGCAGAATGTTGTTCGATGTCCCCCGCAGAATGTTGTTCGATGTCCCCCGCAGAATGTTGTTCGATGTCCTCCGCAGAATGTTGTTCGATGTCCCCCGCAGAATGTTGTTCGATGTCCCCCGCAGAATGTTGTTCGATGTCCTCCGCAGAATGTTGTTCGATGTCCCCCGCAGAACGTTGTTCGATGTCCTCCGCAGAATGTTGTTCGAAGTCCCTCGCAGAATGTTGTTCGATGTCCCCCGCAGAATGTTGTTCGAAGTCCCTCTGCACAATGTTGTTTGAGGTCCTCCGCAGAATGTTGTTTGAAGTCCAGCGAATTTCAACAATTAACGACTTGCAAACACTTTCAACAGAATCAATCTGACTTTCGAGTTTTTTGAGGGATAAAAGATGGTCATAGTCTAACTTCCCTTTCTTCAATTTAAATTACCTGAGATCTCTGTCTTGCCTTGACTTTATAGAATTTTGAGATATAATAATTAGACAGACAAAAATCCTACTTCCTTCAGTTTCGATGGTTGAGCGCTCTTTTTCAGTGCTGACACCACAGCTGTCTGTGTTTTCTTTGTCAGTGTCTGTGTTCTGTTAGGACAAACTGTCTCCACTAAAAGCCAGTTCAAACTGAATTGTAACAAATGTATCACATGAGGCTCACTCCCAGTGACTTTTTCGATGGTCACGAGAATGCACTCTTTGAATCGCAGTCTCCAAATGGCTGTTTCTTTGACAATGAAAATGCACCTTCCTAAAGCTTGCCAGCTCTTAAAGCAATACTGATCACTTGCAAGCCTTAAAGGCAAACCGCATATTCAGAAAAAAAAACTACAGGACCATGGCAACATGGACATTAAATTTCCAATTGTTGCTGGGAAGAAAGGAAGGCCTATGACAAGGGCTGCCAGACTGGCTGGAAAGACATTTTTGCATATTGACAGACAAAGGACAAAGGGGCTATTCCCTGTTCCAATTTAACTCACAATGGATCACCAGGTATTGTGTGGAGAGGAGACATTCCAAGGTCCGCTAGGTCAAGCCAATCCACAAGGGCCAGGACTGATTAGGCCAGCTGGTCACATGACTAACTGGCTGTTGCCGGTTTGTTTTGAACTTGCTACAGAGAATTTGAACTCAGAAAGCTCTGTGCTCCTGGATTGCAAAGACCTCCTCCCCTCCTGTCTGCTCCCATCTCATTATCATGGAATTCCAAAAACCACTGCAGACACATGAATCCCAAGACAGAAAAGTCTCTTGCATTGAATAAGGTTTAAGAAGAATACTGGGCCCCAATAAAAAGTAAGATCTCTCTACAATCATGGACTCTATAGTGAGCTCGAAGCACACCCCCTTCAGAGATTGTATCAAACTTTTTCACTTTATTTTTCTTCCCCTCTTTTCTACCCCGATTTGCATGTGTGTTTTGTGTGTGTATGCTAGCGTGGGCATATCGTTTAATCAGAGGTGTTAACTGAATTAGAGTTTAAGTTTAATAAAATTTCACTTTTCTTCTTTAAACTTGAGAAAACCTGGTGTGCTGGTTTCTTTGCCTTATAATTGGAAAGTGCTGAATAAGGATTCAGCAAAGGGGAGCTCAAAACATGGTGTGTTTAAAACTAAACCCTGTTACAGTAAGACCAGATGAAGGCTGCGAGGGAACCCCTAGACACCTTTCTCACCGGGTCGTAACAGCGACCATTTTGGAGACAGTGACCATAATAGTTATTTTAGCATTATCTTGGAAAAGGACAAAGATAAAACACGAGTAAAAGGTCTAAATTGGGGAAGGCAAATTTTGCAAAACTGAGAGATAATCTGACGAAAGTAGACAGGATAGAGTTACTTGAAGGAAGATCAGTGGCAAAGCAGTGGGAGGGATTCAAAAGCGAGATTCTACAGAGAGCAGAGGAGATTTACAAGATCCTTGCCAGGGCTTGAAAGTTGCAGCTATGAGGAAAGATTGGATAGGTTAGGATTGTTTTCCTTAGAACAGAGGAGGCTGAGGGGTGACTTAATAGAGGTGTACCAAATTATGAAGGTCCTAGATAGAGTAGACAGGAAGGACTTGTTTCCCCTCGCGGAGAGGTCAATTACCGGGGGCACAGGTTTAAGGTGATTGGTAGAAGGATTAGAGGGGACATGAAGAAAAACTTTTTCACCCAGAGGGTGGTGGGTGTCTGGAATTCACTGCCAGGAATGATGGAGGCAGAAACCCTCAATTCTTTGAAAAGGTACCTGGACATGCACCTGAAGTGCTGTCACCTGCAAGGCTATGGACCAGGTGCTGGAAGTGGGATTAGATTGGGCAGCTCATTCTTTTGACTGGCATGGACATGATGGACTGAATGGCCTCCTTCCGTGCTGTAATTTTTCTATGGTTCTATTCTATGGTTCTACAGTCACTGTGTAGGCATCTTCCTACAAAGATAAAGGGTGGTATGGCCAAATCTAGAGCCCCTTGGTTATCTAGAAGTTTACAGGGTAAGTTAAAGCAGAAAAAGAAATCTTATGACGATCACAAAAAACTTAATACTTTAGAAAGCCTAGAGGAGTATAGAAAGTGCAGGGATGAAGTAAAAAAGGAAATTAGAAAAACAAAGAGAGGACATGAAAAACTATTGGCTGGTAAAATCAAGGAAAACCCAAAGATGCTTTATCAGTCCACTAAGAGCAAGAAAGGGTAGGGCCTATCAGGAATGTATAAAGGAACTGACACATGGATGCAGAAGATGTGGGCAGGGTTCTTAATGAGTTTTTGTCTCTGTCTTCACAAAGAAGAGGGATGATGCCGACATTGTAGTTAAAGAGGAGGAGTGTGAAATATTAGATAAGCTTGATAGAATTCTTCATTAAGATGGAGAGTGAGAGAGTTGATTCTGAGACTAGAGTCCTGAATCTAAATAAAGGAAACTATGAAGGTATGAGGCGCAGGTTGGCTATGATAGATTGGGAACGTTACTTAAAGGGTTGACAGTGGATAAGCAATGGCTAACATTTAAAGAGCACAGGGATGAATTACAACACTTGTTCATTCCTGTCTGGCACAAAAATAAAACAGGAAGGGTGGCTCATCTGTGGCTTACAAAAGAAGTTAGGGATAGTATTAGACCCCAGGAGGAGAAATATAAAATGGCCAGAACAAGCAGCAAACCTGAGGATTGGGAGCAGATTAGAAATCAGCAAAGGAGGACAAAGGGATTGATTAAGAAGGGGAAAATAGAGTATGAGAGTAAGCTTGCAGAGAACATAAAAACTGACTGTAAAAGCTTCTATAGATGTGTGAAGAGAAAAAGATTAGTGAAGACAAATGTGGGTCACTTACAGTCTGAAATGGGGGAATTTATAATGGAGAGCAAAGAAATGGCAGACCAATTAAATACATACTTTGGTTCTGTCTTCACAAAGGAAGACACAAATTACCTCCCAGAAATGTTGGGGAACATAGGGTCTAATGAGAATCAGTATTAGTAGGGAAATGGTGTTAGGGAAATTGATGGGATTGAAGGCCGATAAATCCTCAGGGCTTGATAATCTACATCCCAGAGTACTTCAGGAAGTGGCTCCAGAAATAATGGATGCATTACTGGTCATATTTCAAAATTCTATAGACTCTGGAACAGTTCCAACAGATTGGAGCGTAGCTAATGTAACCCCACTAATTAAAAAAGGAGGTAGAGAGAAAACGGAATTATAGACCGGTTAGCCTAATATCAGCAGTGGGGAAAATGCTAGAGTCCATTATAAAAGATGCAATAGCAGAGCACTTGGAAACAATGACAGGATCGGACAAAGTCAACATGGATTTATGAAAGGTAAATCATGCTTGACAAATCTAGTGGAATTTTTTGATGATGTAACTGATAGAATAGATAAGGGAGAACCAGTGGATGTGGTGTATTTGAACTTTCAGAAGGTTTTTGATAAGATCCCACATAAGAGATTAGCGTGCAAAATTAAAGCACATGGGATTGGGGGTAAGGTGCTGACATGGATAGAGAACTGGTTGGCAGAGAGGAAACAAAGAGTAGGAATAAACGAGTCTTTTTCTGAGTGGCAGGCAGTGACTACGGGGTACCACAGGGATCAGTACTAGGACCCCAGCTATTCACAATATATATTAATGATATAGATGAGGGAATTAAATGTAATATATCCAAGTTTGCAGATGACACAAAGCTGGGTGGAAGTATGAGCTGTGAGGAAGATGCAGTGAAGCTCCAGTGTTATTTGGACAGGTTGAGTGAGTGGTCAAATACATGGCAGATGCAGTATAATGTTGATAAATGTGAGGTTATCCATTTTGGTGGCAAAAACAGAAAGGCAGATTATTATCTGAACGCCGAGAGATTGGGAAAGGGGAGGTGCAGTGAGACCTGGGTGTCCTTGTGCACCAGTCGCTGAAAGTAAGCATGCAGGTGTAGCAGGCAGTTAAGAAGGCAAATGGTATGTTGGGCTTCATAGCGAGAGGATTCGAGTACAGGAGCAAAGATGGCTTGCTGCAATTATACTAGGCCTTGGTGAGACCACATCTGGAGAATTGTGTGCCGTTTTGGTCTCCTTATCTGTGGAAGGATGTTCTTGCTATGGATGGAGTGCAGCAAAGGTTCACCAGACTGATTCCTGGGATGGCAAGACTGATGTATGAAGAGAGATTGGGTTGATAAGGCTTGTATTCGCTAGAGTTTAGATGAATGAGAGGGGATCTCATAGAAATCTACAAAATTCTAACAGGACTGGACAGACTCGATGCTGGAAGGATGTACCCGATGGTGGGGGAGTCCAGGACCGGGGTCACAGTCCAAGGATAAGGGGTCAGCCATTTAGGACTGAGATGAGGAGAGATTTCTTCACCCAGAGAGTGGTGAACCTGTGGAATTCTCTACCACAGAAAGCAGCTGAGGTGGCGCAGTGGTTAGCACCACAGTCTCACAGCTCCAGCGACCCGGGTTCGATTCTGGGTACTGCCTGTGCAGAGTCTACAAGTTCTCCCTGTGACCACGTGGGTTTCTGCCGGGTGCTCCGGTTTCCTCCCACAGCCAAAGACTTGCAGGTTGGTAGGTAAATTGGCCATTGTAAATTGCCCCTGGTATAGGTAGGTGGTAGGGGAATTGTGGGAATATGGGATTAAAGTAGGATTCGTATAAATGGGCGGTTGATGGTCGGCACAGACTCGGTGGGCCAAAGGGCCTGTTTCAGTGCTGTATCTCTAAATAATAAAATCATTAAATATATTCAAGAAAGAGTTAGATATAGTTCTTAGGGCTAATGTGATCAATGGATATGGGGAGAAAGCGGGAACAGGTTACTGAGTTTGGATGATCAGCCATGATCGTATTCAATGGCGGAGCAGGCTCAAAGGCCGAATGGCCTGCTCCTGCTTCGATGTTTCTATAATGAGAGGAGAAGTACTAGAAGATCTGACAGCCTTGAAAGTGGATAAATCGCCAGGGTCAGATGGATTGCATCCCAGGTCCTTAAAGGAAGCCAGAGAGGAAATTTCAGATGCACTGCGGATCATCTTCAAATTCTTACTAGATACAGACAATTGGAGGTCTGTGACTGTTACACCATTGATTAAAAAGGGCGAGAGGCATAGGCCAAATAATTATAGGCTGGTTCGTCTAACCTCAGTGGTGGGTAAATTATTAGAATCAATTCTGAGGGACAGGATAAATTGCCACTTAGAAAGGCATGGGTTAATCAGGGATAGTGAGTTTTTTGAGGAAGTAACAAAGAGGATTGATGAGGATAGTGCAGTGGATGTGGTCTACTTGGATTATAGTAAGGCATTTGACAAGGTCCCGCATGGTAGACTGGTCAGAAAAATGAAAGCCCATGGGATAAATGGGAATGTGGCAGGTTGGATCCAAAATTGGCTCAGTGGCAGGAAACAAAAGATAGTTGTCGATGGATGTTTTTGTGAATGGAAAGCTGTTTCCATATGACCATCTGAATTAGGAGCAGAAGTAGGCCATTCAGCCCGTCGAGCCTGCTCCACCATTCAATAAGATCATGGCTTATCTGTTTCTGTCTCGAATTCCACACTGCCATCTACCCCTGATAATCTTTGATTCCCAGCCTAACAAGAATCTATCTACCTCCGCCCTAAAAATATTCAATGACCCCGCCTCCACCACCTTTCCAGACGAATGGCTTCAATATCTGAGGAGTCACGAATGGTGCTGGACATTGTGCAATCATCAGAGAACATCCCCACTTCTGACCTTATGATTGAAGGAAGGTCATTGATGAAGCAGGTGAAGATGGTTGGGCCTAGGACACTAACCTGAGGAACTCCTGCAGTGATGTCCTGGACCTGATATGATTGACCTGCAACAACCACAACCATCTTCTTTTGTGCGAGGTATGATTCCAACCAGCGGATATTTTTCCCTGTGATTCCTATTGACTCCAGTTTTGCTAGGGCTCCTTGATGTCATGCTCGGTCAAATGCTGCCTTGATGTCAAGAGCAGTCACTGTCATCTCACCTCTTGAGTTCAGCTTTTTTGTCCATGTTTGGACCAAGGCTGTAATGAGGTCAGGAGCTGAGTGGCCCTGGCAGAACCCAAACTGAGTGTCACTGAGCAGGTTATTGCTGAGCAAGTGCTGCTTGATAGCACTGTCGATGACCCCTTCCATAACGTTACTGATGATTGAGAGTAGACTGATGGGGCGGTAATTGACCAGATTGGATTTGTCCTGCTTTTTGTGGCCAGGACATACTTGGGCAATTTTCCACATTGCCGGGTTGATGCCAGTGTTGTAGCTGTACTGGAATAGCTTGGCTCGGGGCGCAGCTACTTGTGGAGCACAAGTCTTCAGTACTATTGCCGGAATGTTGTCAGGACCCATAGCCTTTGCAGTATCCAGTGCCTTCAGTCATTTCTTGATATCAGGTGGAGTGAATCGAATTGGCTAAAGACTGGCATCTGTGATGCTGGGTCTTCAGAAGGAGGCCAAGAAGGATCATCAACTTGGCACTTCTAGCTGAAGATTGTTACAAATGCTTCAGCCTCGTCTTTTGCACTGATGTGCTGGGCTCCCTCATAATTGAGGATGGGGATATTTGTGGAGCCACCTTCTCCAGTTCGTTCTTTAACTGACCACCACCATTCACAACTGGACTTTACAGGACTTAGATCTGATCTATTGGTTATGGGATTGCTTAGCTTTGTCTATTGCATGCTGCTTGTGCTGTTTGGTAAAAGTAGTCTTGCGTTGCAGCTTCACCAGGTTGACACCTCATTTTGAGGTATGCCTGGTGCTGCTCCTGGCATGCCCTCCTGCACCCTTCGTTGAGCCAGGGTTGGTCTCCCGGCTTGATAGTAGTGGTAGAATGGGGGCTATACCAGGCCATGAGGTTATAGATTGTGGTTGAGTACAATTCTGCTGCTGCTGATGGCCCAGTTTTTCTTTGCAAGATCTATTTGAAATCTATCCCATTTAGCACAGTGGCAGTGCACACAACAGGAAGGAGGGTATCCTCAATGTGAACACGGGACTTTGGCTCCATAAGGACTGAGCGGTGGTCACTCCTACCAATACTGTCATGGACAGATGCATCTGCGGCAGGCAGATTGGTGAGGATGAGGTCAAGTATGTTTTTTCCTCTTGTTGGTTCCCTCACCACCTGCCGCAGACCCAGTCTAGCAGCTACGTCCTTCAGGACCCGACCAGCTCGGTCAGTTGTGATGCTACAAAGCCACTCTTGGTGATGGACATTGAAGTCCCCCACCCAGAGCACATTTTGCGCTCTTGCCACCCTCAGTGCTTCCTCCAAGTGCTGTTCAACATGGTGGAGAACTGACTCATCAGCTGATGGAGGGCGTAGGTGGTAATCAGCAGGAGGTTTCCTTGCCCATGTTTGACCTGATGCCATGAGTCTTCATGGGGTCTGGAGTCGATGATGAGGACTCCCAGGGCAACTCCCTCCTGACTGCATACCACTGTGCCGCCACCTCTGCTGGGTCTGCCCAGCCGGCGGGATAGGACGTACCCGGTGATGGTGATGGCAGTCTCTGAGACATTGTCTGCAAGGTATGATGCAGTGAGTATGTCTATGTCAGGCTGTTGCTTGACTAGTCTGTGGGACAGCTCTCCCAACTTTGGCACAAGCCCCCAGAAGTTAGTAAGGAGGACTTTGCAGGGTCGACATGGCTGGGTTTGTCGTTGTTGTTTCCAGTGCCTCAGTCAATGCTGGGTGGTCTGTCCAGTTTCATTCCCTTTCTTAGACTTTGTAACGGTTCGATACAACTGAGTGACTTGCTAGGCCATTTCAGAGGGCTTTTAAGGGTCAATGACATTGTTGTGGGTCTGGAGTCACATCCAGGTAAAGACAGCAGATTTTCTTCCCCAAAGGACGTTAGTGAACCAGATGGTTTTTTACAACATTTGACAATGGTTTCATGGCCATCATTAGAATAGCTTTTGAATCCATAGAAACATAGAAACAAAGAAAATAGGAGCAGGAGTAGGCCATTCAGCCCTTCGAGCCTGCTCTACCATTCATTATGATCATGGCTGATCATCCAACTCAGTAACCTGTTCCGCTTTTGCCCCATACCCTTTGATCCCTTTAGACCCAAGAGCTATATCTAACTCCTTCTTGAAAACATACAATGTTTTGGCCTCAACTGCTTTCTGTGGTAGTGAATTCCACAGGCTCACCACTGTCTGGTTGAAGAAATTTCTCCTCATCTCAGTCCTGAAAGGTTTACCCCGTATCCTTAGACTATGACCCCTGGTTCTGGACTCCCTCACCATCGGGAACATCCTTCCTGCGTCTACCCTGTCAAGTCCTGTTAGAATTTTATAGCTTTCTATGAGATCTCCCCTCACTCTTCTGAACTCCAGCGAATATAATCCAAACTGACTCAATCTCTCCTCATACATCAGTCCCGCCATCCCAGGAATCAGTCTGGTAAACCTTCACTGCGCTCCCTCTATAACAAGAACATCCTTCCTCAGATAAGGAGACCAAAACTGCACACAATATTCCAGGTGTAGCCTCACCAAGGCCCTGTATAATTGCAGCAAGACATTCCTGCTCATGTACTCAAATCCTCTCGCTATGAAGGCCAACATACCATTTGCCTTTTTTACTGTCTGTTGTACCCGCATGCTTACCTTCAGCGACTGGTGTACGAGAACACCTCGGTCTCGCTGCATATTCCCCTCTCTCAGTTTATAGCCGTTCAAATAATAATCTGCCTTCCTATTTTTGCTACCAAAGAGGATAGCCTCACATTTATCCACATTATATTGCATCTGCCATGCATTAGCCCACTCACTCAACTTGTCCAAATCACCCTGAAGCCTCTCTGCATCCTTCTCACAACTCACCCTCCCACCCAGTTTTGTGCCATCTGCAAATTTGGAGATATTACATTTAGTTCCCTCATTTAAATCATTAATATATATTGTGAATAGCTGAGGTCCTAACACCAATCCCTGTGGTACCCCACTAGTCACTGCCTGGGAAAAAAAACACATTTTCTCCAACTCTCTGTTAGGATTCCAGATTTTGATTAGCTGAATTCAAATCCTGCTTTTTGCTGTGGTGAGATTTGAACCCATGTCCCCAGAGCAATACACTGGGTCTATTGGGTTATTAGTCCAGTGACAATACCACTATGCTGCCACCTCCTTATCTGCACTGTTGTCTCCAACAGACCCATGAATTAGCCATCTATCTCTTCAAATCGCAAGCCTCAGGACCACCAAATTGTGCTAAAAGCCAGCTGAGTAACAAAGTCCACAGACTGTATACCTTTATTTTTGTTCTATGGACTCTAACTCAACCAAACTACCCTTCCCCTATCTGTAACCTATTTGTGTGTGTGTGTAAAAGTTTGAGAGTAGTTTATTATTTTACTTAGATCTGTTTCAGTACAATAAAGCTAACCTCTTTCTTTGTTAAACTCAAGAAAACTTGTCTGTCTGCTTCTTTTTATGATCATAGCATGTAAATAATCAAACACTCACTGGATTGGCCAGTACATCCACTTAAAAAAAATAATTAAACCTTTTGCAGTCAAACAAGGAGAAGGACAAGTGACTAGCCCTTTGACCCCTTCTCACCTGATCATAACGCAGTTATTGGCTTCTTCTGGCCCGCCAAATCTTTCTGTGACTGACAATGGTTGCAGCTCCACTATTGACGTGGTGCAGACGCCTCACTGCACATGTCCTCCTTCACCAAGATGTTGGACGCTCTTCAGTACCTGATGTTCTGGCTCCTTTTGTAAGACGGCGTCGCCTGTCCTGAGCTGCCCTTCTTGTATCCTGCTGGCACTTCCCACCTGAACGCCATTCCCAGTGTGACCTTCCTGATCTTAAGCTTGGGGCCCAGGCCAAGCACTGGCTCTGCCTGCAGACAGACTCAACCTGGGCTTCAGGCCCTGGGCTCTTCATCTCCACCACTATCACTGAGGAGGAATCACCTGAACAGCTGGGAGGAACCTGGCCACGGCCCTGGGGGCAGGGTGCCAGGGTAAGCAGGAGTAGGGTGCTGAGGTAACCAGGAGTAGGGTGCTAGGGCAACCACGGATAGGGTGCTGGGGTAAACCAGGCCCTGGGGTATACACAGATGCAGAGGAGTGAGAGAGAAACAGAGAGATACAGAAAGGGAGACAGAGACAGAGACAGAGACAAAGAGAGACAGACAGAGAGAGGGGAACAGAGAGAGAGAGTGAGAGAGAGACAGAGAGAGGGAGAGAAAGACCTCAGAGAGAGCGGTCAAGATCACTCCTGACAGATGGACATTTATCTAGAATACTCTGCATCGCTATATCAAGCGTGCGGGCAAGCATTGTCTACTTGTGCAAGCAAAAACAATGCCAGGTATCTCACTAAATCAGTGTTCAACATGCTGATGAGAAAGTAAGTTAATAAACTATTCTTTACATTTAAAGCTTGTTCACAAAAATGCACATTTTTTGTTGTTTTGATTGATAGTAAATTACATTTCTAATACCTTCATCTTTCTGAAATTAGCTCACTCGCCCCTCTGTAGGAAAAGAATTATAATGTGGCCTCTCACACAAAAAGATTGCACACCCTGATCTAAACCTTATGATATTGTTGGGCGTAGTCGTGGCCGATGCAGCGACGCAGCTATATAGACAAGATGGAGTATAGCCAGATATTGTTACAAAATGGAGTATTTACCGAAGGCATTGTGGGGCTAGGTTAGTTCAATCACATTCCTGTGAATATTACTGCAAACACAGACAGTTAGACTGACACAGCAGGGCCTCTCCATCAGTGCATGGGCAACTGCTTGTCTAACTGCTAGCTACACAAAGGAATTAGGAACGTGGGTCAGAAAAGGATGAGCTAAGTAGAAAGATTCATTATGGAGGCCCAAGGATAGTTGATAAGGGGTCTGGAAAACATTATGAGAATGGTCAGGGACTGACCATGATCTGATCACGCAGCCATCTGATGCCTAATTATTAATCCTATTGGCAATGTATGTAATGTATGTAATCAATAAATGTTACGATTGGATTATATCCGGCTGGGAAGGTCTGAGTAAATGTATAAGACCAGTTGA
This sequence comes from Heterodontus francisci, assembly GCF_036365525.1. Taxonomy (NCBI): domain Eukaryota; kingdom Metazoa; phylum Chordata; class Chondrichthyes; order Heterodontiformes; family Heterodontidae; genus Heterodontus; species Heterodontus francisci. Next base: position 5,558,465 of record NC_090400.1, on the reverse strand, counting down.
TTTCCGTTGTTCGGTGGAGAGGTACCTGGATTGCCCAGAGGCCTGCTCCCCACTGGTGTAATCAATAAACTCTTTGATGGTTGAATCGGATCTGGGTGTCGAATGATTCATTTAGTCATTCCACCCCGACAATTGGCATTGTTGGCAGGATACGAGAAGTGTGGACCACCGACGGGTGAAGGGATCAGACCATGTGAGTACCTTGTATTCATAGTAAACTGTAACCCTGGCTCGCTCGGTGTCCCCTAACGGTCTCGTATCGAAACTTAAAGGTCCAGGCAATGCGTCAAAGGGTGGTAGGTAGTTCAGTAAGAAGCGTTGTCAGGAATTGTTTAAAGTATTTTATTATAAGTCTGTTGTAAGAATTATGACGGACTTGTGACCCGACAGTCGGCGAAGTGATGGTTTACTCCAAGTAGCGCTGGACAGAAAAGCGGACCCGAGAGTAGACTTTAAATGGTATTAATCCTATCCAAGCATGGCCAGTGAAAAAGCAGAGCTCGATTGGGAATCGGAGGGGTCTCTTACGTGCCATTTGGCAACTGAGAACAAGAAGCTTATTGATAAGACGATTAGGTCTAATTGGAATCCCCATGACACTCCCGCAAAACAAAGGGAATGGTGGCGAAAAGAGAAAAAGGATAAAGATGAGAAAGCCTGGGTTCTGATACTTCGAGCCCATGTAAAGCTAATAAAATGGTTAAACCAGTTTATACAGAACAAAAGACAAGCTGTCGTAATGTCCGGACAGACCGTAGTGCCAGCTTTAGAAAACTAACCCAGTGCCCCGATTAATGAGGAAAATGATAGAGATTGGGGATCACTAGAGGAGGAAGCGAACAATTACAATCAAGGAGGTTGGGATTCGCCTCCCCCGTCCGCATCCATGGGGTTATTAAAAACTGCCCCCGTGAAGGTCGAATACACCCCTTCTATTCCCCCACAAGCCGGTCAGCCTGGCCAGCGGACACAACCCCGCAGACTTGCACAGTTACGCATGACATAACTGTCCCCTAGTGATATGCTGAAATTACTGGACAAATTGCCTGTCCTAAAGGCCAGACAGAACATCGAGGCATTTTGGCAGAAATTAAGGGAGATGCGCATATGCCACAACCTCCACAACCGGGACATAGTCGCATTGGTCAGGACTAAATTGCCCGAGAACTACTGGGGGCAGTTACAAGCCAAACACCAAGATGGAACTTGGTGTGCAGATCTGGCTGCCACTGCACAGCAGCAGGAGCAGACCCTTGTGACGTTTAAAGCTGACATTGCAGCAGCCCTGGGACTAGTCCCGATCAATTGGAATCTAGTGGTGGGGGTAACCCAGAACAAGGGGGAAAGTGCGCATGACTATGGCATCGGAAAGTTTGAGGCTTTTGTTGCGCACAGTGGCACAGTGAACCCTGCCTTTATACAAATGTATAAAGATGGTCTCAGCACAGCACACCGAGCAATCATAAAAACCAGACTGTTGACTGCTAACAACTACAATGACTTAGAGCACTAGGCAACAGCCGTAGATAATCAGAAGAAGCAAAAATAGCTGCATTAGACACCGAGGCCGGCAAGGTGGCAGCGATAGAGGGGGCGCCTGAGACGTGCTTCAACTGTCATAAGCCAGGCCACCGCCGCGCAGAATGCAGAGCCCCAAAGCATGACAGCCGTAGGAAGTGTAAACATTGTAACAAACAGGGACATGGGCCATTTTTAAATGGATAACTGACTGGGCACAAGCCCAGAGGGGTCTGGTTCAGGTACAACATGACCAAGCGCGTGACCTCGAGGAAATAAAAATGATACAAATGTAGTGGATAAAGATTAACACCTACAACTCAGGACGTATTCAGCCCACACAGGGGAGAAACCATGCAGACAAGATCTAACCCCTGGTGACGACCAGGATCTTTTGCATAACTTACAGAAATGACCAGCCAGGATGAGGGGACTGCAGTGGCTGTGGGCCTTCATGCGGCTATCTGGAAACCTGGGACAGATGCAGACACCCGGGAATGAAGACCTACCACTGGACCCCCAATGGACGGAAAAGAGAAGTGCAGGAGGGAATCACATGGACAATGGGGCTTTGTACAATTGTTTTATTAAATGAGGGAGAGATACTGTATGATCATGTGAAACATGAAATTGTGCCTGTGCTGATCAAAGTCTCAGGTATCCAGATGCCAGAGTATTGTCCAGAACAGGCCAGAAATATGTACAGTATGTTAACCACTGTTATAATGTGACAAGATGCAGATGCCACAGGAGATACCAGGTTTAGGGGACGTAGTGTATTTCATAGGCACAAAAGGGAAACCTTGAATGAGGTTATCACAGGAGTTAATACAGGAACCTCCTTAGTTAATTCATTAGATCTACAAGGGGTGAATGAAAAGGTGGAACAGCTCAAAGGAATAATGAAAGACCTTGTGACTTGAGTTGAGGGGACCCAATTAGATTAAACAGGTCTGGGGCAGAGAACCATGGAAATACAATTAGATGGGATAGCGGTACTGAAGGCCCATCCAAGACCTTAATCGACAGAGAACGAGAGGACACAGGAAAGCTTCGAAAGGAACAATTGTGCCAGGCTTGTGGGCTGTGAATGGTGGAACAAATGAGACACAACCTCCATCAGATCCAAAGTGGGAGGTACCAGATTGGATGGATAGCCCACGGTTGGCCCAGTTAGCTGGACTCAGGGGAATACTGGACAACTGCACTCTAAAGGGTTTGACCAGGGTATATCCAGTAGTCCCCAATTGCGAAGTTAGCCATGTCATTGGAATAGGAATGGTCCTTATGATTCCCATTGTGACTGCGGATACCGGGCCATACCTTCACTACCAGCTGGAGAACATCGGCATTATACAGGGCAATACCTCCCTCCGATATTATCTGACAGAGATTCATGCATTACGGAAAAACCAGACTCTGTATGGAGTCTCCCTTACTGGGTGTAAGCAGCAAGGTGGTATCACCGTGTGCCATCCGGTGGGACACGGGGAATTAGATGAATGTGGATTTAATCGCACTTTGCAAGGTCTGGTTACCAGGGAAAAGGAAAGTACTGCGTGTCCACCACCAAACTATCATACTGTTACACAAGTTTACGCTGCCCCATACCCTACCCAGACTTCTGTTTTACCCCTCAACAACCAGTCACTATAGGACAAGCCCGGATAGTTTATATCCAACAGCGGGAGCTGGAAACCATGAATGCAACCTATCAGCTCCATGATCATCTTCAGGAATATAAAGAGCTGGAGCAGGCCCCAATCCCACACCTAGTAGAGGAGCTAAGGGACAGGGTAGGTCAGTCAGTGAAGCTCTACCACCAATTGCGAAGTAAAATAAAGGTTCTCAAAGAAGATACTGAATGGGAACTTCAAAACCCAAGCTGGTGGGAGGATGTATGGGATTGGGGGATGAACGTCAACATTCACCCTTGGATTAGGATAATATCACATGTGTTGGTGGGGGTGCAATTGATACTGGCTCTCGCCTGGGGAATACTGGCTTGTAGATCATGCAGACGATACACCCTGCGGAAGAAGGCAAAGGCTCTGGTGAGGGAACAACAAAAAAAGCTCACCTCAAAGGGAAATGATAATTTGGTCACGCAGCCACCTGATGCCTCATTATTAATCCTATTGGCAATGTATGTAATGTATGTAATCAATAAACGTTACGATTGGATTGTATCCAGCCTGGATGGGCTGAGTAAATATATAAGACCTGTTGATTTCCTTTGTTCAATGAAGAGGTACTTGGATTGCCCAGAGGCCTGCTCTCCACTGGTGTAATCTATAAACTCTTTGACGGCTGAATTGTATCTGGGTGTCGAATGATTCATTTCGTCATTCCACCCCGACAATATGATGATCACTCTTTCCGAAATGTCCCCCTCGGAGACTTGGCCTACTTGCCTCACCTCAGTTCCAGCACCAGATCCAGGAATGCCTCCTTGCTAGTTGGACCAAGAACATAATAGTCAAGGAAGTTCTCCTGAACACTTTTCAGAAATTCCTCCCCCTCCTTACCCTTTATTCTAATATCCCAATCAATATTAGGATAATTAAAGTCCCCCCAATATCACCAGTCTGTAATTCTTACACATCTCTGTCGTTTACCTGCAGATTTGCTTCTCTGTCTCTCTCACATTTTGGAGACCTAAAGAATAACCCAGTAATGTGATCATACCTTTCTTGCTTCTCAACTCTAACCAAATGGATTCTGTCCCTGCCCCCTCAAGGAGCTCCTCTCTTTCCAACACTACAATGTATTCCCTATTCAGTACTGCCACACCACCTCCATTTTTCCTTCCATTCCTTTTCTGAACACTTTGTATCCTTGAACATTAAGTGCCCAGTCATCACCATTTTTAAGCCACTTTTTTGTAATTGCTACTACGTCATATCCCCACATGGATATTTATGCTTGTAACTCACCAATCTCATTCACCATACTCTGTGCGTTTACATACATGAATTCTAAACCTGCTATCATCTGCCCTAATATTTCTGTACCTGGCTCAGTGTCAAATTTTGTTTGATAACACTTCTGTGAAATGCCTTGGGAAGTTTACTACATTAAATGCACAAGTTAAATACAAGTTGGTGTTGTTGTTGGATTGCGTAGCTCTGCATACAGAGTGCAGCTTTCACTGTATAGAATCTATGCATTTGCTGTGCTGTAGCTTCACCAGGTCAGTTAGTCATTTTCAGGTATGCTTGGTGCTGCTCCCATCATGCTGTTTTACACTACTCAAAGAACAGGGTGGGTCACCTGACATGTTGATGATGGAGGAATCAGGAATATACTGAGCCATGAGTGTTCAGATTGTGGTGGTACCCAATTCTGTTTCTGCCGATGGACCGAAGCACCTTATTGATGCCCACTTTTGAGCTGCTAGATGTGTTCTTAATGTATCTCAATTAGCACATTGGCAGTGCCACAACACTTGATGGAGGGTGTCCTCTGTGTGAAAAGGATTGTGTGATGATTTATCAAGTCAACAAATACCATCGTGGACACATGTAATTGCTAAAAGAAGATTGCTGAGGATGAGGTCAAGTACACTATTCCCTTGTGTTTGTTTTCTCACTACCTGTCTGCAAGCTATATCCTTCAGAACATGGCTAGTTCGATCAGTGGTGCTACTACCAAGCTGCTCTTGGTGATGGGCATTGAAGCCTCCCAACCAAAGTACATTCTGTGCCCTTCCTACCCTCAGTGCTTCCTCCTGGTGTTCAACATGGAGCAAAACTGATTCATCATCTGAGAACGGATGGTAGGTGGTAATCAGTGGGAGGATTCCTTGATTATGTTTAACCTAATGCAATAATACTGCGAGGAGTCTGGGGTCAATGCTGATGACTCCCAGAGCCAGTAACCCCCATTGACTGTATACTACTGTATCCCCACCTGTGGAGGGTCTGTGCTGCTGGTGCGATGAAACATATCCAGAGAGAGTCATGTAGGAGTCTGGGACATTGGCTGATGGTTATGACTAAGTTAGGCTCTTGCTTGCCTAGTCTAATACATCCACAAACTGATCACAAGAAAGGCAGCTTGTTCACTGGGACTCTGGACAACAATTGAATGGGAAAATGGTCTTTCCAAGCGCGAAATCTTAACACCATCCAACTGAGATATCAACAGTTTATGAGACATTTGGAAACCTGTTTGTAACTGATGATTGTTAATAAATTTTTCTTTATTATATATTTAGAAATAGATTGGAGAATCTGAACAGCCACAGTCAGATTTTGTGTGAAATTTGCCCTCTATTGTAATTCAGGCACAGTTTTACTTCTCATGCTACAGAAAATAATCTTGTTTTCTCTCTGTAATGTTCACTTTGTAAGAATAAAGTGTATCACTAGTCCAATTGCCAGTACCAATGGTCCTGAAAGGAAAGCTAGGCCACGACGAATGATCAGTTGTTTTGTGGACAAGATTTCTCCAACTGTGGTAACTCCAGTGTCCAGAATGGAAGACTCATCTGTAACACGGTCTTTGTCTATGTTTTGTTCCATTTGACAAACATTGGGCATTGGAACCACTGCTCTGTTTCCTGTGTCCACTTCTGTGAAGGAAAGCCACATGGAAAAGTTGTAAGTACATGATGTTACTGGTTGATCCAATTGTTTTTAGGGGGGCTGGTGATCAGAACAATGATCTCCTCCATGACGACCAGCAACAACACATGAGCTACATACATAGGAACATAGAGCAGGAGTAGGCCATTCAGCCCATTGAGCCTGCTCTGCTATTCAATATAATCATGGCTGATTATCCACTTCAAAGCCTTTTTCCCACACTATCCTCATATCCCCTTATGTCATTTGTATTTAGAAATCTGTCAATCTCTACTTTAAACATACTCAGTGACTGAGCTTCCACAGCCCTCTGGGGTACAGAATTCCAAAGATTCTCAACCCTCTGAGTAAAGAAATCTTTCCTCATTTCTGTCCTAAGTGGCTTCTCCCTTATTTTGAAATTGTTCCCCTGGTTCTAGACTCCCCAACCAGGTGATCTATCCTGCCAAAAGCACGGTATACTCCTGGACTCCTAGTTTTGGACTACTTTAGTACAGAGTTTCTCTACTCATTGTCAACCGAGGGTTAGCTGTGTAGCCCTCCTGACTAAGTTTGAGAGACCAGCTCAACACAGCAATTAACAGGAAATTAACTGGCACAAAAATAGACATTGCCCCTTTTTACCTTTAGGATTTTTACTTACTGTTCAGAACCCTCCCTGATCCAACTGAGAGTTGGGCCACAAATGGGCTGAGAACCAGTCCACAAAGTTATGGCCAGCAATACGACCAACAACTGGCAAAGGTTCATTGACCCCATCATTGGTGGATGTGACCATGAATCACCACAGGTCAGTCGGAGTTTCACAGCTCAAGTGCTACTGGTCTAGTAAAATATGAATGAATACTTACTGAACAATCTGGTAATATCTTGGTGTTTTAATTAAAGAGGAACCAAAGTCAAAGTGAACAGGCAGGAGGAGTGTATGAAGTGCACTCCTTTTACCTCATAGATATTGGCAGTCAAGCACATGTGTTCTTTCTTTTTGTTCCAGGGGAAATGCTGGGCAAGAAGGCATTTATTGCCCATTCCTCTTGCCCTGAGAAGGTGGTGATAGACCTTCTCCTTGAACTATTGCAGTCCTTGTGGTGACAGTGCTTCCACAAGGTTCCCAGAGAGGGATTTCCAGGACAGTGGATGTGGTAGGAATATGGGATTAGTGTAGGATTAGTATAAATGGGTGGTTGATGGTCGGCACAGACTCGGTGGGCCGAAGGGCCTGTTTCAGTGCTGTATCTCTAAACTAAAATCTAAACTAAACTAAATTGACTCCGCAATGATGAAGAAACGGTGGTATACATATCCAAGCCAGGATGGTGTGTGAATTGAAGAGAATTACGGGCAGTGTCCTCCCAATATATTCACCAGCAAAAGGTTTTAATGTATCTGATTGTGAATTGTGAAAATATTAAACCCCTGTGGAAATTCAATCCTATTGTGTGCTATCTGCACTGCAGATTACTTACATTAATTGCTCTCATTTTATGTTGACAAGAAGAAATCTAATAATAAATTGTCCCTGCAATCATTTAGAATCCTGACAATTATTGGTCTGGAATCTACTTCAACAATATAAGTTAGAATGTTTTGTGCCCCAAAACTCAGAAGCAGCCGACAGTCAATTCTGGGACATCGGTGGCAAAACAGAAACAGCCTCTCAATCTCTGATATGATCCTACTTCCAGTTTCCTGTGTGGCACAAAATGTTATTTATTTGTATGTATGTGTTAACTACAGAGTTTTGATCTCAAAATTATTGTTGCCTTTGCTGATGTCCAGCAAGGGTTGGACTTTAAATTAGGTGGGAATGAAAATGGAATTCTTAGCTAGAGCAGATTCCTGAGCGTATTTGACAGTGGGAATTTCTTGCAGCATAATTGAGTTTGATAGATGAACTAAATTATACTTTGAATTTCTTCTCTTCTTCTTTGGCCTCCTTATCTCGAGAGACAATGGATACGCGCCTGGAGGTGGTCAGTGGTTTGTGAAGCAGCGCCTGGAGTGGCTATAAAGGCCAATTCTAGAGTGACAGACTCTTCCACAGGTGCTGCAGAAAAATTTGTTTGTCGGGGCTGTTACACAGTTGGCTCTCCCCTTGCGCCTCTGTCTTTTTTCCAGCCAACTACTAAGTCTCTTCCACTCGCCACACTTTAGCCCCACTTTGAAAGAAAATGTACCATAAAAGCTTCTCAATCTGCTTGTATCAGTTGATTGGTGCGTGTTTTAAAGTCAGCACAACATGCTTTTTTACCTGTTGACCTATATTGGGTTTGACCACCAGAGGCGATGTTTGAGGTGTGCCCATCTTTCATCACACCTGCATTGACCAGAGCCTTCAAACAAAACACAAAAATCATCACGAAAGGCAAAGGAAGGACACAACAGAGACAGCACTTTCTGTACAAAGCACTCTTCAATCTATTATTTTCAATCTGCTTTTCATATAATATAATATAAAAGTTGTTAGGATTTAAGTTATTTGCATATGTGATCCAGTCTACAGACCTGGCATTTCAAATCTTGCATCAAGAGATAGTCCAGTGACATATTATGCAGAGTTCTATTTATGGAGGGAGGGAATTCCATTCTTTTAATGGGAAATAACAATTCAGACCAGTCTGAGAATCAGTTTTCCTGCTGATTGAGTCAGAGCATGGAGAGAGGAACTTCTCATCCCATCAGTCTGAGCTGTGTTCAAAAGCAAGTAGCAGAGGTGGACTACACAACCAAATCTTGGTTTGATTTTACCAGAAAATCTGATGCTCAGACCCTTTCTTTAAAGGAGCATTATACATAATTCACCATCTGGAGAGAAGATACAATGAGCTGGATTTTACTTGTGCTCCACAAATCGCAAAGGCGCACTTTGAGTCAGCAGCCTTCACGTCCAGAAGTGCCACCGCTGAGCCCCCATGATAATTTGTGTGGGGGCTTATTAGCAGTACTGCATCATGCCTCCCTCTCCCCCATATTACGTGGGGAGAGGCGGGACATCCGGAGCAGTGAGGGACCTTTTGACAGCTGTGTAGCAGGTGCTGGGGCCCTATTTAAAGCTCCCCAGCACCTGCTTCCTGACAGCTGCCAAAGAAATACTCACCTGACTGCTGAAGAGTGGGGCTGCTGTCAATCTGGCAGCAAAGCAGAAAGTGCTGGAGAAACCCAGCAGGTCAGGCAGCATCTGTGAAGAGAGAAGCAGAGTTAACTTGACCAAGTTCACAGACCTGAAAGTTAACTCTGCTTCTCTCTTCACAAATGCTGCCTGATCTGCTGAGTTTGCCCAGTACTTTCTGCTTTGCTGCCACATACTTACCCTGCTGTGTCCCAGTGTCCTGTGAAGTTGCAATCCACTTCTTCCACTCAAGTAGGCGTGCTGCACCTGGGTGAATAATCTTACATTTGCACATATCAGGACATGAGACTTAAATGTACCATAAAAGGCAAATTCACAAGAGAAATAAAACCATAATTGAAGAATATTTTTATACTATGGGCTTGTAATCATCTGAGTGTGAAAAGCTGCAGACTAATATGCATTTGGAATCTGTATTCACTTGTCTGTTAACTGTTCTGTGAAAAGACAAATAAACGCAATTAAACAATCTTTGTAAAGATGGAGAAAAATATGTTCATATTCGAGCTGCTTTGCCAACTAGAAATATTCCATCAATAATTATGATCAGTTGCTTCAGAAGCAAAGTGTACGTGAGAATGTGTTAATGTGTAATAGAGGAAAAACCAGGACAACAGGACAGATTTCCTCACTAGTCCTGCATGGCCTTTTAAACATTTGCAAGAAAAACTTGCAGCCAGAGGTTAGAGCAGTTACACTGTGGAGTCACCTTTGCATTTAAAGGACCAAACCAAAAACCGAGGATGGCAGAGGGGTGCTCCAGGGAGGCCCCACAGTTCAGCAATGCCTCCCTGCTCACTTTCCTCCAGGCTGTGCAGGCAAGGCGGGAGGTCCTTTTCCCCAGTGATGATAAGAAGAGGCCCTCCTGCCTGTCCAAGGCAGCTTGGCTGGAGGTGGCAGGGAAGGTAAGTAGCAGTGGGGCCATCTGGCATCAAAGGGTCCAATGTCAGAAGAGGATGAACGATCATTCCCCCAGCTGACCAGTGCCCTCCAGGCCTCGTGCGTGCAGAGAACGACTGCCAAACTCATCCACAGCCAAACGGCAATCAGATCAGCAACCTTCCTCCAGTCAGGCTGCCAGCACAGAGGTTGCACTGAGAAGGGGCACTCGCAAACATTTAAAGAGGACACACTGACATAAATGGGAATGCACGGGCGTCACAGCAATGTAAATACATCTTTCACCAAATGTTCTTCACCAACATGTGTGTCCTTTTTTTCTGTGTGAATGATGTGTGCCAGCATGTAGCGCCAATGTCACATCCCTTTGCACTGTTGGTCCTTCAGGAAAGCTATCGTATGCAATAACACCATTGCCATGCCACCATTACTCATGAGCGTCTCCATAGATGCAGTGACATGGACATTGGTTCAGTCAGCTGCTGCCTCTAATGGTTTACACAGGGATGCTGCAGATGTGGACTGGTGCACAGCAGGTGAGCGAGGGTGATGTGTGGCTTGCAGAGCTCATGTCAGTTCCTATGAAGCACACAGCCTTTGTCTGATAAGCCACTGCCGTACATCCCTAGTTCACTGCGAGCCCTGCGTGCAGAGCCTGGGTGCTATCTGCCCTCCCACGCGCCTTTCTTGTTGTAGGTCCTCAGTGTCCTCGTAGTCCGAGGAGGAATCCTGTTGATGTCTTCCCTCATCATACCAGGCCTGGCCCCTATTGGGTGTGTAGTTGTGCAGAGCAGCAAAGAAAGGAGCTGGCCATTTCAGCCCATAGCACAGGGCACCACCCGATCTATCCAGGCAGTGGGAGCGCATTTTTAGCATGCCAATCAGCTGTTCAGTGATGGCTCTTGTAGCTTAGTGGCTGGTGTTGCATTTCTCCTCTACAGCAGTGGTGGGGTCTCTCACTGGTGTCAGGAACCATATCTGCAAGAGATAGCCTTTGTCTCCAAGAAGCCACCCCTCCATCTGAACCAGTTCAGTGAACAGCAGTGGCAGCTGAGACTGGTGCAAGATGAAGGCATCATGGCAGCTGCCTGAGAAGTTGGCACAGATTTGCATGAAGCATCTCTGGTGATCACATACCAGCTGCACCTAGATTAAGAGGATTCTTTTCATGGTAACATCTTCAGGTGGCAGTCTGGCGGGCGACTTGATGGTCACATGGGTGCAGTCTATGAACCCTAAAACCTTTGGTTATCCAGCAATTGTGCCAAAACCGATGGCCCATTGGGCCTGGCTGTGAGGGTCCGTCCTGAAGCAAGCATTCTCACTGGCCCTCCGGTGCAGGACATTGGTGACCTCCCGATGCAGCGATGCACTGCTGACTGTGTGACCCCACAAAGGTCTCCGATGGGCCCCTGAAATGCTGCACAGGCATCTAGCTTAAGAGTCACTACCACTATGAGGACCACAGGAGTAGGATGTCCACCGAAGCCCATGGGCTGCACGTCACCGTTGAGCAGGGCACAGAGATGTGTCACCATCCTCTCTACATATGCAATTGCCTCTGACACTGGAGCCCTGACATCCAATGGCATGTCATGTGGGGCCTGTAGATGCGTGGCAAACTGTAATGGTGAACTCCCGTTGGGGGCTGCTGCTCATGACTGGGGGCATCTATGTGGACTGCACCTGCCTGTTGATTTTGCCTCCAGTGCATACGGATTCTCAGGAGAAGAGGATCTCACAATCTAGGATGATCCATACCCATCTCCATGTGGTAAATAAAGTTGTATCCTTCATTTATTCAAAGGTTCCTAACAGGGCATGGATTGGTGTTGATGGGTACATCTGATGCTTTCATGGATCAACTATGCGTCACGGCATGGCATTGCCCATCTTGGCCAACACTCAGAGTGGCACAGCATGACCACATCAAGACCAGCTGCATTCATATCACCTTAACGATCCGACACTGTCTGGCACCCTGCCCACACACAGCGTGACTCGAGTGCTATTGCACCTTCACACACAAACAAACGCAGAGCGTACATTGTTTATGGAGGGAGGGTACACAGTACCTCCCATCAAGCCTGCACAGCTTTCCCTCCAGTAATCCCAGACCCCCTCTCACCTCCCTTCAAGTATGCAGAGTTCAGACCCCTGTACTTAGCTTTACTGTCCAGGTATTCCTGCTTCAGATGTCCTGTTGGCTTTTATGTTCGTGAACGGGACAGGATGTGATGGCCACCTGTTCAAAGTAGAATGTGGAAGTGTGGAGCGAGAGGCAGTGTGATGCATAATCAGGAGAGGTAAGTAGCCCCTTACATATGATAATTGGGTTGCCGCTGCCGAGCAGCGTGGGGGTGGCCACACCGAGGTCCCCCCACTGCCGGTAATATGCGGCGGGGCCTTCTTGACGTTGGGGGTTGAGGCGGGCCTCACCGTGCAGAATATTACGGGCCCCCCGCCATGAACCCCGACATCAAGGGGCTGGTAAAATTCAGCCCAGTGTCTCTGGAGATCCTGTGCAATGTGTCACAGGGTGATTTGTATCCGTGGTTCCCCACACTGTGAATTCCTGATCCCAGCTGTTTTGCTTGGGGACAAGGAGAACTGTAGGGAGGCCCTGAACTTTCCTATGACTGTTCCTGGGCCTGGCTAAGTTGTCAAACCACAGATCCAGGCAGCGTGCAGTAGAGGGGTCGCTCAGCTTGGCTACCTGCCTCTCTTCCACAACTATGTTTGTGCCCAGGTGTAGCTGGAGAGGGAGCGCACAGTATCCCCCAGTAAGCCTGAGGCCTTCCATGGCCAGTGGGCACTGGAGTGACTGGAGTGCATCATTGACACCAGGAACCAAATTTTAATCTAATTTGTTGATTTTTTTAATGATTTACAGTCTATTGGCTCTGCCACTTTAAAGGTGCCACTGGCAAACTCTTAAAGTTGATGACACCATCCATCCAGATTGATAATTTATATTAAAAAGTTGCACTTTCCTATTGGGTGGCAAAGTAACCATGAGACTCTCTTAACTGCCCCCTGGCAGGCAGATTAAGAATGATGTTGGCAGATGTGTGAGGATGCACTGACTGCTCATTCTGCCAGCTGGGTACAGTACATGGCACAAGGAGACAAGGAGATGGGAGAAATAGAAAAACTTACACCAAAAATATTGGTGTAATAAATAATCTCTGTTATCTGCTCTTACCTCATCGGATGCTTCACTCCAGTTGATTCTGTAAATCACTATCAGAAAGAAAACTAGTTGTCCAGCCACGCCAATGAATATTCCAGACCAGAAACCTGCAAAATAATAATGGTGCAGTGAGTATGGAGGCAATGCTGTTGTGTTTTCCTTCCACTTCTATTCCTTTATCAGATGGCTGGTGTCAGCCTGCATGGTGTTACTTGTGCCACATTTGGTCTCAGCACCCCTGGATTCAGGACGTGAAGAATTCAGTCAGGGATCGCAGTCCTGATTAATATCTAATGACCCATGCTGGAAATATGTGTGCGTTGATGATGTGTGCGAGCGGACGAGGCCTTTGACTCAAAAGTAAGTAGCACGAAGTCCAGCTCGACTGAGTACTCCGACAACAGAGTGTGTTGTTAATGGTTAATTATGTTGTTAAAGGTAAAGAGCTGAAAGGCATTGTTCAATTAAGGATTTGAAGTGAATATAAAGAGAGCCTGCTGGATACAAGTGTGGATGGTGAACAGAAGGCAGAGATGTGTATTGCTGCATTCTGTGAAGAAATTGACTATCAAGAAAAGGATCTGTGTTGAGTTTCACTCTTCACTGTTTGACTTGGATCCATTTAACATGGTAGCAGATGATGGTTATCTAAAGGTGAAGATTGGAAACTTGGAATTTTTTTTTCTGATGCAATGTTGTGACTAAATTATTTTTGAGAAGAATGGCTAAAACCAAGTGTAAAATGTCAGGGTATGATTTCCCACTGATGTTTGCTGAATCTGAACCTTATGACCAATGGAAAAGTGAAGTGGATATGTGGACATGGATTACATCCTTACCAAAGAGAAAACCAGTGCCTCGGCACTGCAACTTCTTAACAAAAGCAAGATCAGGTACAAAGTATTTTGTGAGCTGGAGGCCTGTCAGTTGGACACTGAGGAAGGTTTGGAGATTCTATTAAGGTTTATGGATAACATTTATAAGAAAGATGAGCAAATGCATACCAGGCATGGTCAGACTTTGATAAATTTACAAAGATGAATGGTTATTCCATAGAGAGATAATATTATGGAATTTAGCACAACAGATAACAGACTGCAGGAATTCTATTTGGAAATTCCTTATTCAGTGCTTCCTTTCAAATTGTTGGATTGTGCTACCGTGTTGCACGTGGCTCGGCTCCTGGTCTTAACTGGAGTTAGGTTCTCAGAAACAAACACACTTTTGGATCAGGTGTCTGATGCTTTAAAAAGTTCCTGGGAAAGCTGTCATTTCCAGTAGCCTTCATGGCACAAATGGGGCATTTGGTGGTGTCACGGAGGACTCTTTGGTTGCAGTATTTCAAGATTGTTCAGACAGGAGGTGCAGGCATCAATACAGCAATAGAATCACTGACAAATGAAATGAAGATGGGGACAATTTTGGCAGATCTGGCAGATAACAGGAATGGAGTAACAGCAACAGATGAATGAACCCTAGGAATGAACAGGTGTTTTAGATGTGATTCATTGTGTTAAACTATCCAAAATGGAACAACAGGGTATTTGAGATGATTCATGACAATGGAAGCCTCAGAAGTGCTGAGGGAACTATACTGGTCACAAGAAGCTTTAGTCTGGCAATGAGTGTATAAGTTTAATTGCACTGTGTTAGACAATGGTTGCACATCCACAGTATGTGGAATAAAGGCCTGCTTTAGGTTGGGAAAAAGAACCTGGCCTGAGTCCCTCCGATTTTGCCCTGAGCCTGACCCAACTGTCCCTTTACTTACCTTCCGGACACTGAATCTGCAGGAAGCTGCAGTGCATGTGTGATGATGTCATGGTGATGTCACTCGCTCACTGCACAGACTCCGTTTCATCCTGGACTCCCAGCTCCAGTCAGTTTTTTTTTTTCAATACATACCAGCAGAGCACTTACCATGTGTGTACAGCTCGACCCAACCTGACCCGAGTTCGAAAGCTGGACCCGGAAGAGGGGCCTGAGCCAACCCGAACCCGACACACGTCATTGAGTACGGGTTGAGTCGCAGGCCTTTAATGTGCAATGGATTGGTTGACATGTTATTTAGATTCACTAAGTAAGAAGAATCAAAGTAAGGTCAGGGAGTATGAAAGTGCCACTTGGTTCAGGGATGAGAACACATTAAAGTCACTGAAAAGGCTGGTGATTCCATGCAGGATAACTGGAGTAAGCTACTTTATTAGTACAGATGTGGTGTCCAGTGAGATACCCATGCTGATGAACTAGACATGGGACACGATAAAGCAATTGTCTTTGGAACATCAGTAGATTTGCAATTTACCCAAACAGGACATTACTGTGTCCCTTTAACAGAAACTAGCATCTCTAATCAGAATGTTAGAGGTGTTAATTGCATCAGGTGACAGGCATTTGAGACAAAAAGCATATTGTCTTAAATTTACATCAACAATTTGCTCATCCCTCATGTCACAGATTAAAAATCCTACTAAAAGATGCAGGAATTGTTGGTGATGAGTACCCAAAATGTATTGAAGGGATAAGTGAAGAATGTGATATATGCAAAAAGGTATCAGAGGATGCCATCACAGCCTATTGTAAGTCTTCCATTAGCAATAGACTCTCATAAAGTAGTAGCTGTGGATTTAAAGGTGTGGAACAAGGACAGAAACATTTTCATTTTGCATTTCATAGACACAGCAACAAGATTCAGTATTTGTACAGTAATGCATAGTAAAGACAAAAGAGTAATTGTAGATAACACATGTAAAATGGATAGAAACTGGACTGGGCACAACAGCTCAATTCCTGACTGAAAATGGGGGGTGGGGAGTTTGTTAATGACTAGTTTAGAGAGGTGCAAAAATATAAACATTCTAGTGATGAAGGTTGCAGCTGAAAGTCTTTTCAGTAATGGACTCTGTGAGAAATCAGTGATTGATGAGAAGCTCCATCAGTTCTTAGCCGACCAGCCAAATTGCAAGCTAATATCTGCCCTGGTGTGGGCAGTCCATGTGGAGAATTTGCTCCAAATGGTTGGGGGCTGTTGTCCATATCGGTTGGTCTTTGGGAAGAATTCCAAAATATATTCTGTGCTGTGTGATTATCCCCTAGCCTTAAAAGGCACTTCAATTAGCTCCACCTTCTTTGAGCACTTGAATGTCCTACATGCAGGGAGAAGGGCATTCATCGAGGCAGAAGTATCAGAAAAAACACGACGAGTCTTCTGGCATCGCATAAGACTGTCAGAGATAAACTTTAATCCTGGGGATTTAGTACATTATAAAAGAGAGTGTCAGAGGGTGGAAAGGTTTGGGTAAAGTGATGGGGTGAGATGGGAAGACAGTGATCCTCCAACATGGTAGTGAAACTATTTGGGTTCATTCATCTAGGTTAATCGGGATTGATTATAAACTTGCAGCATCTGAACAATTATCAGAAGGTGATGAGGCAGCCTAAACCTCATATAGTCATATGTTTGACTGTTCTAAGGAACAGAATGAGGTAAATAACAGGCTGGATGACGATAGACAAAGTGACACATGATAGGGCTATTTTTCCCAAAGGACAACTGCCTAAAGTCGGTATTTGAGTAACATACATACCAGAGGGGTTCACTGAATGGAGGGATGTGACCATTGTAGGGAGAGCAGGGAAAGCCACCGGCAAATTCAAACATTGGCTAAACGTCCAAGATAATGCACAAGAGATAAGATCTATGGACTGGCAAAATGAGGTGAAACTGTGGAAAACAAGGAAATGAAATGACTCTGGTACTAGGAAACAATCACGTACTGGCAAAAGAACCTCTGATTGTGGGAGGGAGTGATCCTGTAGCAGTAGTCCAGAAAGAAATAAGAGGGCAAGTAGAGGGTGTAGCTTGACTGGAATAAGGACAACAGAACCATCTAGGAACACTACTAGAAGTAGAAACTCTTCTGATTGGGAAGTTATGGCGGCTGCAAATAAATTAGAAGAAAAATTGACGAGAGGCAAAACAAAGAGTTGGAAGGAATTTGGGGCTGGATTTTGCCAGCCCTCTGTGCTGGGGTCATGGTGGAGGGGGCCCAGATAATCCTTCTAGGAGAGGCCCGCCAAGGGCCTTGACACTAGGAAGGGCCCACCCCATTTTACTGGCAGTGGCGAAGCCTCGGGGTGCGCCTCCCCACCCCCCCCACCCCTTTTTTAAGTAAAAAGGGGAATTTAAGATTGGAAGTCAGGCTTCAGGGGCTTTTCAATATATAGGGTTAGACATTAATCAGAATAGGTCAGGAATAACCTTGAATGAACAATCATATCTAGAAAGTGTTAATTAGATCCCCATAAATCAGACCAGGTCATCACAGAAAGATGATCTTGCGTCCAAAGAAGAAACCGAGCAGCTAAAAAGCCTGACCTGACTGTTAAGCTGGTTATGTAACCAGACAAGACCTGATACCAGTTATGATATATTGGAATTTAGTACTGTGATGAAACACATTACAACTGAGTTTTTGAGGGCAAATAAAACAGGAAAGAAATTAAACTCCGAGATGGGCACACTCAATTTTCCAGAATTGAGTTATCTGAAAGACATAAAATGAGTCATTTTTAGTGATGCTTCTCATGCTAATCTTCCAGACGGATATTCGAGTACAGCTGGATTTATCATATTCTTGGTGGGAAAACATGGGAAGTGTTGATCCTTTGGCTTGGGAAGCCAAGAAATTTAAAGTAGTTAACAGCACTATAGCTGCAGAAACACTGGTGTTAGTAGAAGTGATAGATATGGGATTTTACATTTCTAACATTTTGAAAGAAATCCTACACAAGGGACATTCTGAGAAATGTTTTCCCATTGAATGTTACGTGGATAACCATTTACTTCGGGATAACATTCATTCAACAAAGAGTGTCACTGAGAAAAAATTAAGGATTGACCTTGCTGGTATAAAAGAAATGTTGGAAAGAAAAATCTCAAAGATTAAATGGGTCGACGCAGGTCACAATTATCTCTTTTTTACTAAAAAGAATGCTTGTTCCAAGAAATTGTTGGAGGTCCTAGAAGAGACAGCTCGCAATATAATTTATATGAAATATGGAAAATCAATTATTTTTCTGTTTTGCTTTGTAATTTTTTAAGTTTCCTTCAAAGAAAGGGGAATCTGTTAATGGTTAATTATGTTAAAGGTAAAGAGCTGAAAGGCATTGTTCAATTAAGGATTTGAAGTGGATATAAAGAGAGCCTGCTGGATACAAGTGTGGTTGGTGAACAGAAGGTAGAGATATGTATTGCTGCATTCTGTGAAGAAACTGACTATCTAGAAAAGGATCTGTGTTAAATTTCACTCTTCACTGTTTAGCCTGGATCCATTAAACATCTGTAACTTGAGGAATTTGGTCTGTGAGGGAAGAGGTACTGCTGTGTGTCTTTTGCAAAACAAGGGGCTGGGTCATGGCGAGGAGGCCCAGAAAATGCTTCCAGGGAGGCCCGCCACAGACCTTGACGCCGGGAAGGCCCCACCCCATATAACTGGCGGCAGCAAGGTCTTGTGTCGACACCACCCCCCTGTCACTCAGCGTAGGGCGCAGGATTTAAAATGTTAATTGATGACCTACCTGCTCCCGTCAGCCGCCCCGCTGCCATATTCTGGCAGGTTCCCAGGATTTCCACGCCTTCGGATCTCCGACTGGAGATCTGATGTGGACACAGGTGGGGAGGGAGGGAGGAGGTAAGTTTCAGGGTGGGGGGGGCGGGGAGTGGGCTAAAACCTTTCTGATTGGTCTAGGGGATGGTGGGAAAGGGTAAGGTTCAAAGTTTGTAAACTTTGCAGGAGGGAAGGTTAGGACTGCAAGGTAAGATTTCTGTTGGGGGGGGGGGTGTCAGGGAGGGCAAGCAATTATTTTTTCATTGGGGGTGTGGGAAAGGTTATTGAAACTTTTTTTTAAGTGTTTTTTCATTTTTCAATTCACAGTGCCTACAACTTTAACAAATAAAATTAATTAGCCCTTTACAAATGGTGCCTGTGCGGTGGCGCCAGTCGCCATTGCTGTGGATGGAGCGCACCCCCCACCACTCCCCCACCACATCGGCGGGAGGGGGATGGTTCTTCCTGGCAAGGGTGGCTCCACGGAGTAAAGTCTGCACATGCAGGCCATCACCTTGGAAGCTCGGTAAAATGCAGCCCAAGGATTGGCCCATGTGAGTGAGTGGGGGACAGTGTGAACCTGACTACAGCAGTGGTGGTGAATAACTCGGAGTGGGGAAAGAGTGGACCTACTCTGGTATTTTCCAGAGCAAACAAGGAGTGAGGTCACAGCATAATAGGTAGGTGATTGGCTGGTGAGCTTTGAAGGGTTTTTTCCCTCTCTGATCTAGGGTAGTCATTTGATCGAGCACCAGGAAAAGTACTGTATAAAATTTTTAGCTTTGATTAATAGAATTCCTGTTGGGGTAAGTAAAACTATTACTGAATAATATTAGCACAGGGTTTATACAAGATACTAACTAGATTATAACAGTCGGAAGAGAGATATTTTTCTTAGATCATGGATGGCCAGCTAACACATGTTGCTTGTAATTCTTGTGCCATGTGGGAACTTCAGGACACGTCGTGTGTCTTGGGGGACCATGTGTGCAGGAAGTGTCTCCAGCTGCCTCAGTTTGAGTTCAGGATTTCTATGCTTGAGAGGCAGCTACAGTCACTGCGGAGCATCAGGCAGCATGGGAGTTTCTGGATTGTACATTCCAGGAGGGAGCCATCCCACAGGCAGTGAGTCTTCAGGATAGTAAATGGGTGGCAATCTGGAAGAGTAGAAAGAGGCAGGAAGTGCAGGAGTCTTCAGGGTGTGCGCCACTCAAACTGGTACTCAGCTTTGGAGACAGCTGGAGTGATGACTCCTGAAAGGATTGAAGTCCAGACCATGGCACCAATGGGCAAGTGACTGCACAGGTGTGAACAACAAAGAGTAGCAATGTTGTTCTAGAAGATTCCATAGTTAGGGGGACACAGATATTTCTGTTACCACCAACTCCCCCCCCCCCCCCCCCCCCCCAACCCCATCATTGAGTCCTGAATGGTGTGCTGTCCTTTACCCTGGAACCAGGGAGGCATCACAGAGGGTGCAGAATATTCTGCAGGGAGAAAGAAGTGAGTCAGACGTTGTGGTACGCATTGGTACCATTGACATATCGATAGTGGGCTGAATTTTACCAGCCCTCCAATGTCGAGGGTTGTGGTGGGGGGGGGAACCCAGAAAATTCTTCCAGGTGAGGCCCACCTCGACCCCCGACACCAAGACCCCGCTGCATTTTACCAGCGGAGCCTTCATTTACCTAATAAAATTAATGCACATACATGTAAATGAGCTTGTCTGGACCGGGCAGCTGTGCCATGCCGATATTCTGGCCTTTAGCTGGAAGTCCCGTGTCTTCTGATCCCTGTTTGGGGATTCAAGGCAAGACACTGGTGGGGAGCTGGGAGGAGTTTAATTTTCAGGTAGGAGGGGGTGGATCAGAGAAAACTTATTCCACTGGCTGAGGGGATAGTGGGAAGGGGTTGAGGGACAAAGGTGACCCAAGTTTGGGGGGAAAAGGTCAGGTTGGGAATAAATTTTCTTTTGGTGGGAAAGGCCCAAAAATAAAATGTGTGGTCACTGGGGCGTGGTCGAAGGTCTTTCATCTTTTATTGAACATTGGAAACTTAATGGCAAATAAATGTATCTTTCAAAATGTAAATGCTCCTGGAGGACTTGAATCCCTTTAAAAATGGCTCTGGTGCCTGTGCAGTGGGCTGTATGTCATCGGGGGTGGGCGTTCTGCCCCCTCCATTTAAATGAACCCCTGTGTGTAATATCGCGGGGGCTTAGTGGCACACAAGTCGCCCGTGCACCGCGCTTTCTTTAAAGCTTGCTGCCAAGAACGGCGGTGAGCTTATAAAATTCAGCCCAGCAGCTACTGAGGTCCTACGATCAGATTTCATCAACTAGGGAGGAAGTTGAAAAGTGGGACCTCTAAAGTTAGAACTGTCCCAGTGGCATGCATTAGTGAGAGTAGCAATAGGAAGATAGGGAGAATCAATGTGTGGCTTCAGGCATGGCACAGGAGGGAGCCCTTCAGAATCTTGGGTCATTGGGGCCAGTTCTGAGGCAGGAGGAACCTGTTCAAAAGGGCCAGGTTGCACCTCAACAGGACTGGGACCAATGTCCTCGTGGGGAGGGTCACAAATATGATTGAGGAGGGTTTAAATTAAATTGGCAAGGGGACGGACACCAGCATATTGAATTAGAAAAGAGGAATAAAGTGCATAAAGGAGTGAGACTGTTGGATGTATTAAAGAAGGAAGTAGTACCATATTGGATAGGAACAGACTAAGAAGGACTATGAGAATTAGAGAGGTTTAGCAAGCATATATGTAAATGCACAAAGTGTGGTGAATAAGCTTGGTGAGCTAAAATCACAAATAGCCTTGTGGCAATATGTTCTTTGGCCTCCTTATCTCGAGACAATGGAGGTGGTCAGTGGTTTGTGAAGCAGCGCCTGGAGTGGCTATAAAGGCCAATTCTAGAGTGACTGGCTCTTCCACAGGTGCTGCAGAAAAATTTGATTTTCGGGGCTGTTTCCCAGTTGGCAATATGATGCAGTGGCAATAACACCGAGGCTGCTTAAAAATGGTGAGGAATGGACCCTTATTATACAAAAAGTTCAGAAAAGATAGGGAAGGGAAAATAGGAGGTGGAGTGACAGTCCTGATTCAGGAAGACATTGTAGTCTTAGAAAGAGAGGATGTCCTTGAGGGGGCAAGGACAGAATGCATTTAGAGTTGAGAAGGAAAAAGGGGATGATCACACTACTGGGGGATATTCTATAGGCCTCCAAATAGTGAGGGAGAGATAGGTAGAGGAGCAAATCAGCAGGAAAATGACGTACGTAAGAACAAGAGAATGGTGATTTTTGGGGGAATTTAATTACCCAAGTATCGATTGGGATAACATTAGCATAAAGGGAAAGGAGGGGGAGGAATTTATGAAATGTGTTCAGGAAAGCTTCCTTGACCAGCATGTTCTCAATCCAACTTGGAAAGAGGCATTGCTGGATCTGGTGCTGGGAATGAGGTAGACCAAGTGTCTGTGGGGGAACACCTGTGTAAGAGTGATCATTGTATCATAAGGCACATTAGTAATGGAGAATAGCAAGGAACAATCTCAAATAGAGGGGATCTAGCCGGAGTAAAATGCAACCAAAGATTGACAGGAAAAACTGTAAAGGAGCAATGGGTGATGTTGAACATATGAACTGGGAGCAGGAGTAGGCCACTTGGCCCTTCGAGCCTGCTCTTCCATTCAATAAGTTCATGTCAGAATTGATTACTCCACATTTCCACCTACCCCTGATAACCTTCCACCTCCTTGCTTATCAAGAATCTATCTACCTCTGCCTTAAAAATATTCAAAGACTCTGCTTCCACTGTCTTTTGAGAAAGAGAATTCCAAAGACTCACGACCCTCAGAAAATATTTCTCCTCATCTGTCTTAAATGACCCTTATTTTTAAACAGTGACCCCTAGTTCTATGTTCTCCCACAAGGGAAAACATCCTTTCCACATCCACCCGGTCAAGACCCTCAGGATCCTGTATGTTGCAATCAAGTCGTCTCTTACTCTTATAAATTCCAGCAGATACAAGCCTAGCCTGTCCAATCTTTCCTCGTCAGAAACCCCACCCGTTCCATGTATTAGTCTAGTAAACCTTCTCTGAACTGCCTCCAACGCATTGACATCCTTCATTAAATAAGGAGACCAATACTGTGTACAGTATTCCAGATGTAGTCTCAGCAATGCCCTGTATAGCTGAAGCATAACCTCCCTACTTTTGTATTCAATTCCCCTCGCAATAAACAATAACATTCTATCAGCTTTCTAATTATGTGCTGTACCTGCATACTAACCTTTTGTGATTCATGCATTAGGATGCCCAGATCCCTCTGCATCTCAGAGCTCTGCAATCTCTCACCATTTAGATAATATGCTTTTTATTCTTCCTGCCAAAGTGGACAATTTCCCACTTTCCCACATCATGCTCCATTTACCAGGTCTTTGCCCACTCATCTAACCTATCTATATCTTTGTAGTCCCCTTATGTCCTCTTCACAATTTAGTTTCCTACCTATCTTAGTTTCAGCAGCAAATTTCAGTCCCTTCATCTAAGTCATTTATATAAATTGTAAAAAGTTGAGGACCCAGCACAGATCCCTGTAGCACACCACTCATTACATCTTGCCAACCAGAAAATGACCCATTTATGCCGACTCTCTGTTTCCTGTTAGCTAGCCAATCTTCTATCCATGCCCCCTACACCACGAGCTTTTATTTTCTGCTATAACCTTTGATGTGGCACCTTATCAAATGCCTTCTGGAGATCTAAGTACAATACATCCACTGGTTCCCCTTTATCCACAGCACATGTAACTCCCTCAAAGAACTCCAATAAATTGGTTAAATATGATTTCCCTTTCACAAAACCATGTTGACTCTGCCTCATTACCTTGAATTTTTCGAATTTCCCTGCTATAACATCTTTAATAATAGCTTCTAACATTTTTACTAAGACAGATGTAAAGATAATTGGCCTGTAGGTTCCTGATTTCTGTCTCCCTCCCTTTTTTTGAATAAAGGAATTACATTCACTATTTTCCAATCTAACGGAACCTTCGCCAAATCTAGGGAATTTTGGAAAATTAAAACTAACACATCAACTATCTCACTAGCCATTTCTTTTAACACCCTAGGATGAAGTCCATCAGGACCAGGGGACTTGTCAGCCCGCAGCTCCAACAATTTGTTTGCTACCACTTCCCTGGTGATTTGTAATTTTCTTGAATTCCTCCCTCCCTTCCATTTCCTGACTTACAGCTAACGCTGGGATGTTACTTGTATCATCAATAGCGAAGACCGGTGCAAAATATCAGTTCAATTCATCCGCCATCTTCTTATTATCCATTATTAATTCCCCAGACTCACTTTCTATGGGACCAATGCTCACTTTGTTAACTCTTTTCTTTTTAAAATATCTATAGAAACTCTTACTATTTGATTTTATATTTCTAGCTAGCTTTCTCTCATACTCTAATTTTACCTTCCTTATCAATCTTTTAGTCATTCGTTGCTGTTTTTTAAAAAATATTCTATCCAATCTTCTGACCTGCCTCCCATCTTTGTGCAATTATAGGCTTTTTCTTGAAGTTTGATACTATCGTTAACTGTTTTAGTTAACCCATGGATAGCAGGTCCCACTTTTGGACTTTTTCTTTCTCATTGAAATGTATCTATTCTGTGTATTCTGAAATATCCCCTTATATGTCTGTCACTGCATCTCTATTGACCTATCCATTAGCCTGATTTGCCAGTTCACTTTAGCTAGCTCTTCAATATACCCTTCAATATTCATGTCCCAATCTGTCGTAAGGAGATGTTTCTGGTATAAGCTAGATACATTCCAAAAAGGGCAAAAGGTAAGGGAACCACAGCTAGAGCTCCTTGGATGATGATGGAGATGGAGGTTATGATGAAACAAAACAAGAGGGTGTAAGATGCATGTCAGGTGAATTTGTCAAGCGAGAACCAAGTCAAATACAATAAGTTGAGGGGGAAGTGAAAACGAAAATACGACTGGCAAAGAGAATGAGAATAGAATGGTTATTAAGATAAAGGGGGTTAAAATACAGAATAATACGAACAAGACAAGGTTAAGGGCACTCTACCTGAATGCACGCAGCATTCACAACAAGGTAGATGATTTAAAGGCCCAAATAGAGGTAAATGGTATGATCTAATTGCCATAATGGAAGCGTGGCTACAGGGTGACCAAGACTAGGAACTGAATATTCAAGAATATTCGACATTTAGGAAGGACAAGCAAAAAGGAAAAGGAGCTGGTGTTGCACTGATAATAAAGGATGGGATCAGTATGTTAGAAAGGGAGGATCTCCGATCGGAAGAACAAAATGTGGAATCTGTTTGGGTGGAGCTAAGAAACAGCAAGGGGCAGGAATTGGTCGGAGTTGGTTTAGACGCCACCAAGCAGAAAGTGTAGTGTGGTGCATGGTATTAATCAGAAGATTAGAGATGCATGTAGCATGGGTAACACAGTATTCATGGGTGACTTCAATCTGCATATAGACTGGGTAAACTTAATGAGCACTAATGCTGTGAAGGACGAGTTTCTGTAGAATGTTAGGGATGGTTTTCTAGAGCAGTATGTTGAGGAACAGACTAGAGAACAGGCTATTTTAGATCTAGTTCTATGTAATGAGAAAGGGCTAATTAATAATCTTGTTGTAAAAGAACCTTTAGGGATGAGTGACCATAATATGATTGAATTTTACATTATGTTTTAAAGTGAGGTAGTTTAATCTGAAGCCAGGATGTTAAATTTGAACTAAGGAAATTATGAAGGTATGAAGGGAAAATTGGCTGAGGTGAATTGGGAAAATACATTCAAACGTATGACAGTACATAGGCAATGGATTGTCTTTAAAGAAATATTACATAGTTTACAGCAACTATACATTCCTTCAAGGCACAAAAACCCCAAAAGTAAAGGCAGTCAACCATGTATAACAAAGGAAGTTAAGGATTGTATAAGATTAAATGAAAAGGCCTATAAAGTTGCCAGAAATACAAGTAAACTTGAGGATTTTAGAATACAGCAAAGGAGGACAAAGAAACTGATAATGAAAGGGAGAATAGAATATGAATGTAAGCGAGCAAAAAATATAAAAATGGACTGTAAAAGCTTCTATAGGTATGTAAAGAGGAAACATTTGGCTAAGACAATGTGGGTCCATGACAGGCAGTTAGGAGAATTTATAATGGGGATTATAGAAATGGCAGTAAAGCTAAATGATTACTTTGTGTCTGTCTTCGCTGAGGAAGATACAAGAAATCTCCCAGAATTAGAGATCCCAGGGATTAAGGGAAATGAGGAATTCAAGGAAATTAGTATTAGTAAGAAGGTTGTATTGGATAAATTAATGGGGCTGAAGGCTGATAAGTCCCCAGGACCTGATATTCTACATCAGAGTGTTGAAAGAGGTAGTTATGGAGATAGTGGATGCATTGGTGATCATCTTCCAAAATTCTATAGATTCTGGAACGATTCCTTCAGATTGGAAGGTTGCAAATGTCACCCCACTATTTAAGAAGGGAGGGAGAGAAAAAACAGGGAATTACTGACCTGTTAGCCTTACATCAGTCATTGGGAAAATGTTAGAATCTATTCTAAAGGATGTGATAAATGGTACTTGGATAATAATCTGGGCATAGTCAACATTGATTTATGAATGGGAAATCATGTTTGACAAATCTGTGGAGTTTTTTGAGGATGTTACTAACAGAATTAATAAAAGGGAATTGGTGGACGTGGTATACTTGAACTTTCAAAAGGCTTTTGATAAAGTTCCCTACAGGAGGTTGGTTAGCAAAATTAAAGCACATGGGATAGGAGGTAATATACTGGCATGAATTAAGGATTGGTTAACAGGCAGAAAGCAGAGAGTAGGAATAAACGGGTCATTCTCGCATTGACAGGCTTTGACCAGTGGGGTACCGCAGGGATCAGTGCTTGGGCCCAGCTGTTCACAATATCCAATGGATGTGGGGACCAAATGTAGTATTTCCAAGTTTACGGATGATACTAAACTAGGTGAGAATGAACGTGTGTTGTGAGGAAGATGCAAAGCAGCTTCAAGGGGATTTGGACAGACTTAGTGAGTGGGCAGGAATGTGGCACATGGAATATAATGTGGAAAAATGTGAGGTTATCCACTTTGGTAGAAGGAATAGATGTGCAGAGTATTTCTTAAATGGTAAGAGATTAGAAAGTGTAGATGTACAAAGGGACCTGGATGTTCTTGTCAATAAATCACTGAAAGCTAACATGCAGGTGCAGCAAGCAATTAAGAAGGCTAATGGTATGTTAGCCTTTATTGCAAGAGGATTTGAGTACAGGAGTAGTGAAGTCTTGCTTCAATTCTTTAGAACCTTGATTAGACCACACTTGGAGTACTGTGTGCAGTTTTGGCCCCCTTACCCTAGGAAGGATATTATTTCCATAGAAGGAGTTCAACGAAGGTTCACCAGATTTGTTCCTGGGATGGTGGGACTGTCCTATGAAGAGATGTTTCCCCTGGTTGGGGAGTCTAGAAGCAGGGGACACAATTTCAAAATAAGGGAGAAGCCACTTTGGACAGAGATGTGGAGAAATTTCTTTACTCAGAGGGTTGTGAATCTTTGGAATTCTCTACCCCAGAGGGCTGTGGAAGCTCAGTCATTGAGTATGTTTAAAGCAGAGATTGACAGATTTCTAAACACAAATGACATAAAGGGATATGGGGATCGTGTGGGAAAAAGGCATTGATGAAGTGGATGATCAGCCATGATCGTATTGAATGGCAGGGCAGGCTCGATGGGCTGAATGGCCTACTCCTGCTTCTATGCTCCTATGAACCCACTAAAGCTTTGGCATAGAAATAGTAAGTGGGTAGTAAGCGGCAGGAAGGGGTCTATTGGGGACAAAGAGGGTGTTATATGCTTCGAGGCACAGTGCAAGGCTAGAATACTTAATGAGTACTTTGTAGCAGTGTTTACTAAGGAAAAGGATACTGGCAAAATATCAGAAGTGGAGATGGTAGAGGTAATGAATGAGGTAAAAACTTATATGCAGGATGTACTGGAAAGGCTGGCTATGCTAAGAGTGAATAAGTCACCTGGTCTGGAAGATTTGCATTGCAGGTTGCTGAAAAAAGTGGAATCGGAGATAGAAGGGCTTGCCATAATCTTCCATTGTTCCCTAGATATGGGGAGGTGCCAGACGATTGGAAAGTGGCAAATGTGACACACTTATTCAAGAAAGTGTATAAGGACATTCCTAGTAACTACAGGCCAGTCCGTTTAACATCAGTGTTGGGTAAGGTTTCATAGAATCGTAGAAAGTTTAAGGCACAGAAAGAGGCCACTTGGCCCATGTCTGTGCTGGCCGAAAAATAATCCAACTATTCCATTCCCACCTTCCAGCATTTGGTCTGTACCCCTGCAGTTTACAGCACTAGAGGTGCCTATCCAGACTCTTTTTGAATGAGTTGAGGGTCTCTGCCTCAACTACCCTTTCAGGCAATGAGTTCCAGACCATCACCACCCTCTGGTGAAAAGTTTTTTTTCATCTCCCCTCGTCACTGACCTCTCTGCTCAGGTGACTAGACCCCTCACCTCCACTGTATCCAGGCCCCTCAAAATTTTGTACATTTCAATCAGATCTCCCCTCAGCCTTCTCTGTTCCAAGGAGAACAACCCCAGCCTATCCAATCTTTCCTCATAGCTGCATTTTTCCAGTCCTCACAACATTCCCGTAAATCTCCTCTGTTCCCTCTCTAGTGCAATTACATCCATTCTGTAATGAGGTGACCAGAACTGCACACTGTACTCAAGTTGTGGCCTAACCAATGAGTTTTATATAGTTCCAGAATAACCTCCTTGGTCTTATATTCTAATCCTCGGCTAAAAAAGGAAAGGATTCCATATGCCTTCTTAACCACTTTGGTTTGAAAAACAATAATCAGGGAAAAAAATCAACGGGCACTTGGAGAGCTAGCATGGATTTGTAAAAGGCAAATTGTGCTGGACTAATTTATTTTTGAAGAAATTAGAGAAGGTTGATGAAGGGAAAGAAATGGATGTTTATGTGGATTTTAAGAAAGTCTTTGACAAAGCACCACATAAAAGGCTGGTTACTAAAATTAAGGTTCGTGGAATAGAAGGACAATGCCAGCTTGGATAAAAAATTGGCTTAAGAACAGAAAACTGCAAGTTTTGGTAACTGGTTGTTTTTCAGACTGGAGAGTGGTAGTCAGTGGTGTTCCCCAAGGGTCAGTGTTAGGACTACAGCTTTTCTTGATATATATATATATATAAATAACTTGCATATTGGAATAGAGAGAAAATTTCAATTTGCCAATGACACCAAACTTGGAGGTATGGCAGACAGTGAGGATGTTGGAATCAACTGCAACAGGACATAGGACAGACAAATGGGAAGAGAAGTGGCAGATGGAATTTGATAGAGAAATGTGAGGTGATGCATCTTGGCACAAGGGATAGAGAAAGGCAATATAGACTACATGGTACAGTTTGCAGGTACAGAGGAACGGGTTGGGCGGGTCCATGTGCATAGATCTTTCAGCTGGCAGAATATATTGAGTAGTTAGCAGAGCATTCAATGGCATTACCATTGCTGAATTCCCCACTAGCAACATCCTGGGGGTTACCATTGATCAGAAACTAAACTGGAGTAGCCAAATAAATACTGTGGCTACAAGAGCAAGTCAGAGGCTGGGAATCCTGTGACGAGTAACTCACCTCCTGACTCCCCAAAACCTGTCCACCATCTACAAGGCACAAGTCAGGAGTATGATGGAATACTCTCCAATTGCCTGGATGGGTGCAGCTCCAACAACACAAGAAGCTCGACACCAGCCAGGACAAAGCAGCTCGCTTGATTGGCACCCCATCTACAAACATTCACTCCCTCCACCACTGACGCACATTGGCAGCAGTGTGTACCATCTACAAGATGCACTGCAGCAATGCACCAAGGCTCCTTAGACAGCACCTTCCAAACCAACGACCTCTACCACCTAGAAGGACAAAAGCAGCAAATAGCTGGGAACACCACCTGCAAGTTCCCCTCCAAGTCACACACTATCCTGACTTGGAGCTATATTGCTGTTCCTTCACTGTTGCTGGGTCAAAATCCTGAAACACCCTTTCCAACAGCACTGTGGGAATACCTACCCCACATGGACTGCAGTGGTTCAAGAAGGCAGCTCCCCACCACCTTCTCAAGGGCAATTAGGGATGGGCAGTAAATGCTGGCCTGGTCAGCGACACCCACATACCATGAATGAATTTTTAAAAAAAAGATGATCTGATAAAGAACTAGGGAACATAGATTGAAGGTTCTGGGCAAGAGATGCAGGGGGGATGTGAAGAAGAACTTTTCTACACAATGTGTGGTAATGACCTGGAACTCACTGCCTATGAGCCTGGTGAGAGTGGAGACAATGAATGATTTCAAAAGGAAATTGGATGGGAACTTGAGGGGTGTAAACTTACAGGGGTAGGGGGATAGAGCTGGGGAATGGGACTTATTGGATTGCTCTGTAGAGAGCCAGAATGGACTCGATGGGCTGAATAACCTCCTTCTATGACCCAGACTCTATGATAACTCAGCTGTGATATTCACTTCCTGCCAATATTCCAGTATTTATGGTTACACATGAAAAATGGCCATGTGAGCGAGGTGCCAAATATAATGGTACAGTGTGAGGATTGATAGACGTTGGCAACAAAATTCCACTGCACTAGTTACTCATGTTGCATCCCACAGGCTGTGCTTCCACCCAGCACTGATCTCAAGGTATAACAGTACCCTCGGTACTTAGAGAGTGGGTGAAGGATGATAGTTGCCAGTAAAGAACAAAGAGAAAACGAAACTAAATTCCTACCAATTGCACCAAGTTTTTGAGCAAACTCATTGCAATTCCAATGGGAAGCCCAAATAGACAGAATCCAACTAGGTTACCGACAGCTCCCAGTTTTTGCTTCCCAGTTCCTCTTAACACTCCACCACTTACAGACTGTAAAACAGATAAACAGAATATATTAGTGATTACACAACATTCTGCTGTAATTTACAGGAAGAAAACTAAATCTAGTTACTTAACGTGCTCAAATAATTCATAATTACATTTTGAACACAGTCTTGATGTTATGTAGGAATAGCTCATGTGGTCAACTCGCTTTCTCGTATTGTTAACATTAAAGGTAACAAGTAGAAAGTCTTATCTGAATTCATTAACTCAAAGTGCACATGTTGTTCAGACCTCCCTCCAAAAAGCTATGGATGCTGAGGGACAACTGGAGCTTTAAAGACTGAGATTGCTGGATTTTTGTTGGGTCAGGAGATCAAGGGTTATGGAGCCAAGGAGGGGACAAGAAGTTCAGGTCCAGATCAGCCATTATCTGATTAAATGGTGGATCAGGCTCGAGGGGCTGAATGGCCTCCTCCTGTTCCTATGTAAAAACCTATGTAACTATTGACTCTGTGCTGCAGTCTCCACCGCAATGTGATACCCGTCATGTGATGTCAACTTTTTTCCATGAGGCTGCGTCCACTGTTGCAGGCTGCATGTTTCAAACTGCTCTCACCACTTTCAGTCAAACTTCAGCTCAAAACCAATCAATTAAAATTAAAAGCAGTGATCCCAAAACAAACACTTCAAACCATTCAGAGATAGCAGACAATGGGGATGAATTTCCTCACGATTCTCCCCCTTTAGCTTCAGTGGTGGTTCAGGCGGAGACTCCTTTTATGGAGGTAATTACCATGTGGACGATCCCACATAAACCACATTTAGACGTCTTTCACTATCATCACTGTCGATGTCATTCTGAATTACTTCACTCCTCCTGATATTAAGAAGCAGCTGACTGCAATGGATACAGTAAAGACAAGGGGGCTCAGATAGTTCTGAAGGCCTGTGTACCACAGCGAGCTGCTGTCATACCCAGTTGTTTCAGTACAGCTATGAGACTGGCACAGACCAGTTGGGCTGAATATCCTATTTCTCTGCTGTAAAATTCTAAGATTGGATTGTATCGGTAACTGAGTAGGAACTGCAGTATAACACTATGAAGTGTGACATGCAGAATCTAACAGAAATGTGCTTTGGGATTATTGTAAAATATTGGTTGTTACTGGATCAGTAATTCTGACACCTGCACTAATGATCTTAGCATCATGAGTTCAAATCTCTACCATGGCAGCTGGGGAGGCTGAAGTCAATTCATTGAATAAAAATCAGGAATAAAAAGCTAGCGTCAGTAATGGTGACTGTGGAATGACCAGATTGGCAAAGGAACCCATCTGGTTCATTGACATCCTTCGGGGGAGGAAATCTGCCGTCCTTACCAAGTCAAGCCTATATGTGACTTGAGACCCACAGCAATGTGGTTGTCTCTTCACTGCCTCTGAGATGACCCAGCAAGTCACTCAGTTGTTCTCGAGGGTAATTGGGGACGGACAACAAACGTTGGTCATGGCAGCAATGCCCACGTCCCATGACCTAATTAAAAAATGTAAAACTACACTGATATAATACAATAAATTTAAAATAAAGGAGTTAACAATTAAAAGTAACAAACAAAAGAAATGTCACATGATAACCTGTATGAAAATCACAGATACTGAAATACTCACAGCCATGGAAGTAACCCAATGAAGAGCAGCACAGAGTGGAATTACTTCTGCAACTAAATGAACAATTTCTCTGGAAAATGAGAAGAGGAATATCAGAGCTTTCAGCTGATTCTGAATCCATTTTGAAAATGCATGTTGATGAGTTTTTATTCTTGTAGAATTTGTTTTTACTAACTTGTC
Organism: Heterodontus francisci; assembly: GCF_036365525.1. NCBI lineage: Eukaryota > Metazoa > Chordata > Chondrichthyes > Heterodontiformes > Heterodontidae > Heterodontus > Heterodontus francisci. The sequence continues at coordinate 5,525,683 of NC_090400.1, read as the reverse complement.
ATTGGTGAATATATAGCCCACCACATCCTTTATCGCTCCAATTATCACTGCATTAACTAAGGTAATGCACCCTGTGAAAATAAATGTAAAATTTGAAGAATTCTCATCAAATAGTCTATTTGAAGATCCAGATAAACTTTTTATAGAGCATTGCAATTCACTGTTTATTTTTTCCCTCCCTTTTTCTAACACATGAACCCCCTCCTCCCCCTGTTCTGTTTGACTGGGTGTCGACTCCTTGTCTGGGAGTTTGATGGAACCTCTTCCCCCTCCTGTAACTTGCTCCAGGGACCTTCTTCCTGGATAAGCCTAGACAGTGAATGTGAATCTATTGACTGCGGTGTCATCACCATTGGACCTGATCCTGTCCTCACCCATTGTCCAGACCCACACACTGAATAATGATCAGGAGCTGGAACCAGAGCTGATTTTCCCCTCCCTAATCCAGAATGTTGAGGCCATAATCATAGAAATTTACAGCACAGAAGAAGGACATTCAGCCCATCATCTCCATTCATCAAGTAGGCAACCAGCCGAATCCCACTTTCCAGCTCTTGGTCCACAGCCTTGTGGATTGCAGCACCTCATGTGTATATCCAAGTACGTGTTAAATGTTACAAGGGTTTCTGCCTTTACCACCCTTTCAGTCAGTCTGTTCCACAGCCCCACCACCCTCTAGGTGAAAATATTACCCCCTCGCATACCCTCTAAACCTCCTACCTCATACCCTAAATCTATGACCCCTGGTTACAGACTCCTCAACCAAGCAGAATAGGACCTTCCTATTCATTCCTTCTAGACCTCTGATAATTGTATACACACCTATTAGGTCTCCCCTCAGCCTCCTCTGTTCCAAAGTAAACAAACCTAACCAGTATTTCCTCATAATTAAAATTCCCAGCCTAGGCAATATCCTCGTAAATGTCCTCTGTACCCTCTCCAGTGCAATCATATCTTTCCTTTAGTGCAGTGACCAGAACTGTATGCAGTATTTCAGCTGTGGCCAAACTAGTTTTTTATACAGTTCCAGCTTATATTCAATGCCTCAACTAATAAAGGCAAGTATCCCACGTGCCTTCTTAACCATCTTTTCTACCTTCCAGCCACCTTCAGGGATCTGTCATCATGCACTCAAAGGTCCCTCTGTTCCTGTACACTTCTCTGTATTCTACCATTTATTATGCAGTTGATATTGAAGAGGACAGCTACAGACTTCAGAAGGAAATCAATGGTTTGGTTGTGTGGGCGGGAAAGTGGCAAATGGAGTTCATTCTGAAGAAGTTTGAGGTAATGCATTTGGGGAGGGCAAACAAAGCAAGGGAATGCACAATAAACGGGAGGATATTGAGAGGAGTAGAAGAAGTGAGAGACCTTGGAGTACATGTCCTCAGGTCCCTGAAGGTGGCAGGTCAGGTAGATAAAATGGTGAAGAAGGTATATGGAATGCTTTCCTTTATTGGCTGAATTATAGAATACAAAATCAGGATGTAATGCTGGAACTGTATAAAACACTGGTCAGACCACAGCTGGAGTATTGTGTACAGTTCTAGTCACCACAGTAAGGAAGGGCATAATTGCTCTGGAGAGAGTACAGAGGAGATTTATAAGAATGTTGCCCGGGCTTGAAAATTGCAGCTTTGAGGAAAGATTGGATTGGCTAGAGTTGTTTCAGAGGAGGCTGAGGGGTGACTTAATTGAGGTGTACAAAAATTATGTACAAAAATTATGTAGCGCCTGGATAGAGTAGACAGGAAAGACCTGTTTCCCCCAGCGGAGGATGTTGGAAAAACTCAGTCTGGATCAGTTCAGCTCCAGCAACAATCAAGAAGCTCAATGCCATCCAGGACAAAGTCGCCACTTGATCGACACCCATCCACCACCTTAAACATTCACTCTCTCCATCAGTGGCGTACAGTGACTACAGTGTGTACTATCTACAAGATGCACTGTCGCAACTTGCCAAGGCACCTTCAACAGCACCTTCCAAACCCACAACCTCCACCACCCAGAAGAAGGATAGCAGGCCTGTGGGAACACCACCTGCAAGTTCCCCTGCAAGTCTCACACCATCTTGACTTGGAACTATTTCACCTTTCCTTCATAGTCGCTGGGTCAAAATCCTGGAACGCCCTTCCTAACAGCACTGTGGGTGTACCTACCCCATATGGACTGCAGCAGTTCAAGAAGGCAGCTCACCACCACCTTCTCAAGGGCAATTGGGGATGGGCAATAAATGCTGGCTTATCTGCATTCCATGAATGAATTGAGAAAACAATGAGGTAGCAGGTTTAGAGATAGAAACAGAGTTAACGGGTGGAATGTTATACAATTAGTGGATTGCCAGGACCATTTTTGATTCGGCAACCTGATTTCCGAATGGGCAGACTTTGTCAAGGCTCTTTCTCAGAGAAACAGCATCAGCATCCCACTGCTAGGCTACCCAACCAATTAGTGAGGGTGGGTGGGATGTCAAGTCCATTCTGTCAAAGGAAGGATTTCAAATTAAAGGGATCACGGCATGGGTTACAAGGGATCACCAGCATTTGGATTGCTGAAGCTGCAGCAACTACAGGAATGGAGAGGGGACTGGGGAAAGCTGTTCCCCGGGTCTTTCACTCTTACCTGGAGGTCCTGCTGTGGGACCTGAGGGACTGCAGTGAGATAAGCTCACTCAAGAATAGGAGGAAGAGGACACCCTCTCCAACCAAGCAGGTGTGGGTGGAACTGGCCGAGGAAGTAGGCAGCAGCAGTGTGCTCCCTCCAGCCTGGAGACAGTGCACCAAGAGGCTCCAGGACCTCAGGAGGGCGGGAAAGATTGAAGTGACACATTGGGCACCAACTCAAGTGATTTATGACTTTAACCCCTTATAGGGACCAAACCCAATCAAGCATACTCTTACAACTGACCGCTCCTGTCAAAATCCCCAATCAAAATTTACAATTCTGATTGTTGGATTAATGCGCTGTTAATTCAATCCCGTCATTCCACAGATCGGCTAACATATCAGTGAAAACTTTCCAAATTCAAGAAAGACCCAGCCAATTTGTACCATCTATTAACCCCCGAATGAGGCTAACCAAACCAGGTGTCTTTAAATTAACAAATTAATTCTTCAATTAGAAGAACTAAATTCTTAAACACTATGAAGATATAAACAACCATTTAAAATAAAAGAAATTAGAGTCCTTGCAAATTCACAGTCCAATGCTGCTTGAAGTCTTCACAGGATGTTGCTTACCTTTTCCAGCGAATTTCAACAATTAACGACTTGCCTACACTTTCAACAGAATCAATCTGACTTTAAAGATTTTGAGGGATAAAAGATTGTCACAGTCTTACTTCCCTTTCTTCAATTTAAATTACCAGAGATCTTTGTTTTTGGCCTGACTTTTCCTTTGAAGTTTGAGAGATAATAGTTAAACAGACTAAAAATCCTATTCTTTCAGTTTAAATGGTTGAGAGCACTTTTTCAGGTGCTCGTCGCAGCTGTCTGTCTTCTGCCTCTGTGTTCAGTTGGGACAAACTGTCTTCAATTCATAAGCCAGTTCAAAACTGAATTGTAACAAATGTATCGCATCAGGCTCATTCGCAGTGGCTATCTCTATGGTTACGAGAATGCACCCTTTGAATCGCAGTCTCCTAATGGCTGTTTCCAAGGCAATGAAAATGCACCTTCCTATAACTCCAAAGGCTTGCCAGCTCTTAAAGCAATACTGATCCCTTGCAAGCCTTAAAGCCAAACCGCATATTGCAACAAAAGAACTACAGGACCATGACACCTCCACCCCTTAGGCAATGAAACCCCTTTCCTGAAATGGGGGAGGCGGTGGGATAGTGGTATTTTCACTGGACTAGTAACCCAAAGACTCGGGGTATTTCTCTGGGGACATGGGTTTGAATGCCACCACAGCAGAAGGTGGAATTTGAATTTAATTAATAAATCTGGAATTAAAAGCCAGTCTAATGATGGCCATAAAACCATTGTCGATTGTTGTAAAAACCCATTTGGTTCACTAATGTCCTTTAGGGAAGGAAATCTGCTGTCCTTACCTGGCCTTGCCTACATGTGACTCCAGACCCACAGCAATGTGGTTAACTCTTACATGCCCTCTGAAATGGCCTAGCAAACCAGTCAGTTGTATCTAACCACTACGAAGTCAATAAAAAGGAATGAAACCGGACGGACCACCCGGCATCGACCTGGGCAGCGGAAACAACAACGGCAAACCCAGCCCTGTCGACCCTGCAAAGTCTTCCTGACTAGCATTGGGAGCTTGTGCCAAAGTTGGGAGAAGTGTCCCACAGAATAGTCAAGCAACAGCCTGACATAGTCGTACTCACGGAATCATACCTTACAGACAATGTCCCAGACACTGCAATCACCATCCCTGGGTCTGTCCTGTCCCACCAGCAGGACAGACCCACCAGAGGTGGTGGCACAGTGGTCTACAGTAGAAGGGAGTTGCCCTGGGAGTTCTCAACATCGACTCCGGGCCCCATGAAGTCTCATGGCATCAGGTCAAACATGGGCAAGGTAACCTCCTACTGATTACCACCTACCACCCTCCCTCGGCTGATGAGTCAGTACTCCTCCATGTTGAACACCAATTGGAGGAAGCACTGAGGGTGACAAGGGCATAAAATGTACTCTGGGTGGGGGACTTCAATGTCCTTCACTAAGAGTGGCTCGGTAGCACCAGTACTGACCGAGCTGTTTAAGTACTAAAGGACATAGCTGCTAGACTGGGTCTGCAGCAGGTGGTGAGGGAACCAACCTGTGGGAAAAACATACTTGACCTTGTCGTCACCAATCTGCCTGCTGCAGATGCTTCTGTCCATGACTGTATTGGTAGGAGTGACCACCCCACAGTCCTTGTGGAGACGAAGTCCCGCCTTCATATTGAGGATACCATCCATCGTGTTGTGTGGCACAATCACTGTGCTAAATGGGATAGATTTTGAACAGATCTAGTAATGCAAAACTGGGCATCCATGAGGCACTGTTGGCCATCAGCAGCAGCAGAATTGTACTCAGCCACAATCTGTATCCTCATGGCCTGGCATATCCCCCACTCTACCATTACCATCAAGCCAGGAGACCAACCCTGGTTCAATGAAGAGTGCAGGAGGGCATGCCCAGGTGCAGCACCAGACATACCTCAAAATGAGGTGTCAACCTGGTGAAGCTACAACCCAGGACTACTTGCATGCCAAACTGCATAAGCAGCATGCAATACACAGCTAAGCGATCCCATAATCAACGGATCAGATCCAAGCTCTGCAGTCCTGCCACATCCAGCTGTCAATGGTGGAGGACAATTAAACAACTAACTGGAGGAGGTGGTTCCACAAATATCCCCATCCTCAATGATGGGGGAGCCCAGCACATCAGTGCGAAAGATAAGGCTGAAGCATTTGCAACAATCTTCAGCCAGAAGTGCAGAGTTGCTGATCCATCTCAGCCTCCTCCTGAAGTCCCCAGCATCACAGATGCCAGACTTCAGCCAATTCAATTCACTCCGCGTGATATCAAGAAACGACTAAAGGCACTGGATACTGCAAAGGCTATGGGTCCTGGCAATATTCTGGCAATAGTACTGAAGACCTGTGCTCCAGAACTTGTCACACCCCAAGTCAATCTGTTCCAGTATAGTTGACACTGGCATCTACCTGGCAATGTGGAAAATTGCCCTGGTATGTCCTGTACACAAAATGCAGGACAAGTCCAACCCAGCCGATTACCACTCCATCAGCCTACTCTCAATCATCAGGAAAGTGATGGAAGGTTTCATCAACAGTGCCATCAAGCAGCACATGCTTGACAATAACCTGCTCAGTGATGCTCAGTTTGGGTTCCGCCTGGGCCACTCAGCTCCTGACCTCATTACAGTCTTGGTTCAAACATGGACAAAAGAGTTGAACTCAAGAGGTGAGGTGAGAGTGACTGCCCTTGACATCAAGGCAGCATTTGACCGAGTATGGCATCAAGGAGCCCTAGTAAAACTGGAGTCAATGGGAATCAGGGGGAAAACACTCTGCTGGTTGGAGTCTTACCTAGTGCAAAGCAAGATGGATGTGGTTGTTGGAGATCAATCATCTGAGCTCCAGGACATCACTGCAGGAGTTCCTCAGGGTAGTGTCCTCGGCCCAACCATCTTCAGCTGCTTCATCAATGATCTTCCTTCAAACATCAGGTCATAAGTGGGGATGTTCGCTGATGATTGCACAATGTTCAGCACCATTCGCAACTGCTTACATACTGAAGCAGTCCGTGTACAAATGCAGCAAGACCTGGACAATATCCAGGCATAGGCTGATAAGTGGCAAGTAACATTTGCGCCACATAAGTGCCAGGCAATGACCATCTCCAACAAGAGAGAATCTAACCATCTCCCCTTGACATTCAATGGCATTACCATCGCTGAATCCCCCACTATCAACATCCTAGGGGCTACCATTGACTAGAAACTGAACTGGAGTAGCCATATAAATACTGTGGCTACAAGAGCAGGTCAGAGGCCAGGAATCCTGCGGCGAGTAACTCACCTCCTGACTCCCCAAAGCCTGTCCACCATCTACAAGGCACAAGTCAGGAGTGTGATGGAAAACTCTCCACTTGCCCCACTGGTGCAGCTCCAACAACACTCAAGAGGCTCGACACCATCCAGGACAAAGCAGCCCGCTTGATTGACATCCCATCCACAAACGTTCACTCCCTCCACCACTGACGCACAGTGGCAGCAGTGTGTACCATCTACAAGATGCACTGCAGCAATGCATCAAGTCTCCTTAGACAGCACCTTCCAAACCCTCAACCTCTACCACCTCGAAGGACAAGAGCAGCAGAAGCATGGGAACACCACCACCTGCAAATTCCCCTCCAAGTCACACACCATCCTGACTTGGAACTATTTCGCCGTTCCTTCTCTGTCACTGGGTCAAAATCCTGGAACTGCCTTCCTAACAGCACTGTGGTTGTACCAACCCCACACGGACTGCAGCGGTTCAAGAAGGTAGCTCACCACCACCTTCTCAAGGACAATTAGGGATGGGCAATAAATCCTGGCCTCGCCAGCGATGACCACATCCCATGACTGAATAATTTAAAAAAAAAATGCGTTTCATTACAATGGGTAAAAAAAAATACAAATTGAAAAAACACTAACTTTTTTGTTCATGTATTTTACAAATATACTCATTTCTAAAAAAAATGTTCAGACTACAGCAACAAGTTACCAGAACATTTCGGCTTTACATTTTCAATAGGTTGTTCCAATTAACCCATTTTAAATTTACAAGCATCGTCTTCCAATTGTTTCATGCTTTCCCTCCAAGTGTCCCTATTGTCCATCACCTCAGCCAGGTGAGCTGCACAGCTCGGAGCACTAACCACTACTGGGTTCACTATTCTCTGAGAAGTTTCTCCAATACTCTTTAACCTATGTGGCATCACTTGACACTGGAAAACTCTGTCCGGTGTAACAGAAGCTGATTTTTTTCTCACCCTGGGGTGTCAAGAGAATTTGACAGTATCCTTCCAACACATTTGTCTCTTTAAGACACATTGTTTTGCCCACTCTGCCCAAACAGTTGTTTACTTGAGAATTTGGGTAGGAGTCTGCCTTCTTTACCACAGTGACTTTTCTAACGTCTATGACAGTTTGAGCCGTCCCACCAGTTTAGACATCAAGACCATCTGTGAATTCCAGCTGTCCTGACGAGGTTCATCTAAGCTGCCCTTCAGCATGCATTGTACCTCTGCTTCCACAATGGCTCCCCCTATACCCACATGATGTGTGGCTGAGGTTGTACATCCTGGCTTATCCCTACAAACTTTTTGAAACATTGTGAAAACCCTGGTTTGGACTTCACGCTGTTTTGCTTCTAAGTTTAAAAGCCTATTGTTTAATTTTCCTCGCCATTCTGCATTCACTAATGGGATAGTTGAAGGGTCAATCTGAGAATTTCCTAGGCCTAATTCTGCCTCATCCTCACTATCCTTTTCCTTCTCCACTGTCCCGATTACCTGACATACCTGTACTGGTTTATCCTCCTCCCTGCGGTATTGTGGTTTGAGCAAATTAATGTAACACAAGCAGTTCTTCATCTGGCGATCAGGGGTGTCAATCAAGTAATCTACCATACCCACTCTTTTGATCACTCTATATAGGCCACTGAACCGTGCTTTTAATGGTTCTCCCTGTGATGGTAACAACACTAATACCTCATCCCCTGGTTTTATGGTAGGTTGTGGTTTTCCCACCGTTTGACAGGTGTGGCATGCCCTACAAAATTGTCTCACATCCTTTGTAAGAGCCGGCCAGTAATAATGTCTGCTTATGTGTGATTTGGTCTTCCGAATTCCCCTATGTCCTTAAAAAAGAATGTCGTGTGCTAACCTTAATAATCCTAGACGATATTTAGGTGGTGCAACAGTTTAGGACAGTTCAACAACTGTCCAGTCTTCGTTGGCTGGTCTATGAGGTGGTCTCCATTTCCTCCCCAAAACCCTGTTTGCCCTGTCATAGTCTTCCAGAACTCCTTTCACCTCAGCTTCTGACAGAGCCGTCTGTGCTATTTGGTAGATCTCTGCATCAGCTTGCTGTGCTGCAATGATCAACGATCTGTTAAACATCTCATTTGGATTATTTCAATCCCCAAATAAGGTTTCAGATGCCTGATTATCTATTTGTGGTGCCCCTTTTACCTCCAACAATGGATCTTGTTTAGCCATTGCTCGGGTAACTACACACGCAGGAAATATTCCCGGAAATTGCTCCGTTTCCTTAATTTCACATGGTTCCTCTGTAACCATATGAGAAACTGATATTTTTGATCCTGCCAAATCATTTCCTAGGAGTAGATCAATTCCCTTTACTGGTAAACTGTAGACAACACCTACAGTTACTATCCCAGATATTAAGTTACTCTCTCGGCATACTTTATATAAAGGTACGGGTATACACACCCCGGCAATTCCATTTACTAAAACGTTAGCATTCAAGGCGCTGTCTGGCGGAAACCTCATATCTTTCCCTAGCAAGAGCGTTTGGGTCATTCCTTTATCCCTGAGTATAATGATAGATTTTCCTGCCTCACTTACAGGATACGGAATTACTCTCCCCTTTGACAAAAATTCATTATAACTTTCAGGATTTTATTCTTAACCTCTACACTCCTCTTAGTTTTAGTATCTGGTTTCACATTCACAGCTGCCATTAAAGCTATAGCCTGGTCTTCTATACTCTCAGTCAGAGTCTTTTCCTCTGCAATAACTTTGCGTACCCCAACAAGTCCTATGGGTTTACCTTGCAATTTCCAGCACTCTGAACAAAGATGATCCATTGTGTTGCAATGATAACACTTAGGCTTGCGAACCTCACTTCTACCCTCAGCACCTTCCTTTCTGACCTGAGGAGGTGATCCTGGGGCTGTCCCAGCTGTTCCTTCTTGTCCCCAGCTACTTTCCTTCCTTTCACTCTCCCACTTTCTATCCATCTCGGGTTTATGGGGGGTGATGGACAAAATAGGTTGACTTATTCACAAGCTCAAAAGCATCAGCAATCTCTGCTGCTTGCCTAGCTTTCAAAACTTTCAGGTTATCTATATGAGTTCTCACTACTGAAGGAATGGAGTTTTTAAACTCTTCTAAGAGAATTAATTCTCGAAGGTGTTCATATGTGGTTTCTATCTTTAATGCCCGTATCCAACGGTCAAAATTCATTTGCTTCACCCTCTCAAATTCTAAATATGTCTGCCCAGTCAATCTCCGTCAGTTCATAAACTTCTGACGGTAAGCTTCAGGGACTAACTCACACACAGTGAGAATAGCCTTTTTTCCCATCTCATCATCTGCAGAAGCCTCTTCGGAAAGGATTGCATAAACTTCATGAATTCTGCCTACCAGCCTGCCCTGCATGCACAATGTCCAGCTTTCTTTCGGCCATTTCATCTGTTTGGCTATTTTTTCAAAAGATATGAAAAATGCCTCTACATCCCTTTCCTCTTCCTGGGAAGAGCCTGTCTAACTTTAAATAACTTCTCGCTGGGTCCTGATCGAAATTCAGATTCTTCCTGATCCGAATTTTCCCTGGATTCAAGACTAGCCTTTTGTCTTAGTTCCATCTCTTTTAGCCTAAATTCCCTCTCTTCTGTTTCACTTTCTCTCTGAAGTGCAAGTTTTCTTATTGCTATTGCTTTTTCTTTTTCCTGTTGAATCTCCGTTTTATTTCATTTCTAACTGAATCCCAGCCAATTCCACTGCATCACTCTGGGACCTACTACCTTCATGTCTTTCATATTCACTTTCTTGTTCCTCATATTTCCCTTCATCTGTATTATCATCATCATCTTCTTCTACTAATTCCAGATGTTCGGCTATTATTTCAATGATCTCTGCTTTATTTGGCACCTGATTTCAATTCCAACCCCAATTTCGCTGCCATTTCTTTTAATTTGTTCCTAGTTAAAGTTATCAAGTCACTCAGGGAAACATTCTGCTTTCCCAAAAACTCTGCTACAACCTCTAATGCCATAACAATGGTATTGACTGTACCTTATTAGACAAGAGACCTGGTTCTTTTAATTTCTTTGTAACTGGTGTCAGATTTAGATCCCAACAATCAGGTTTCCAATTGATAAGATCCCAGACTCGAGAGCAATTAATCTGATGCCAAATGCAAGACCCCAATTTAAATATGTTATCCCAGAGATGAGTAATTACTATGATTCCAAATATGAGCCCTCCAAATTTGTTTGTGCAGCCTCTCCTCCTCCCTTTCAAAGCTCGCTGCAACTTCTCTGCTCATCAGAGAAGGACGAGGAATGGGAGAAGTCTCCAAGCTCATGATCCTTTTCTTTCCTTGCCGCTGCTGCGTTGAGCACATGGCCAAGGCAATGGTGTGCATGTTCTGGCGCATCTGTGGAATCTGGTTCTCCATGAGGGTCACCAATCTCTCGATGGAGGAAGCCATGTGCTCGTATGCCTGGGACACGGCATGGATGGACTCCTGCATCATCCGGTCAATTTTTAAAATTCATTCCTGGGATGTGGGCATCTCTGGCCACCCCGGTATTTATTGCCCATCTCTAATTGCCCTTGAAAAGGTGGTGGTGAACTTCCTTCTTGAACCACTCAATCCATGTGGGGTAGGTACATCTACAGTGCTGTTAGGAAGGGAGTTCCAGGATTTTGACCCAGCAACAGTAAAGGAACGGCGATATAGTTCCAAGTCAGGTTGGTTTGTGACTTGGAGGGATATTTGCAGGAGGCTAATGGCAGATTCAGAGCACTGAAAACAGTGGAGGCACTCGGAGTATAGAAAGTGCAGAGAGGTACTTAAAAAAGTAATTTGGAGAGCGAAGAGGGGACATGAAAAAACAATGCCAGGCAAGATAAAGGAAAATCCCAAGGCATTTTATAAGTATATTCAGGGCAAGAGGATAACCAGGGAAAGAGTAGGGCTCATTAGGGACCAAAACGACAATCAGTGTGTAGAACCAGAGGACATAGCTGAGGTTTGAAATGATTACTTTTCATCTGTGTTCACAATGGAGAAGGATGATGTAGGTGTAGAGATCAGGGAGGTTAATTGTGATATACTTGAACATATTAGCATTGAAAGGGAGGAAGTATGAACAGTTTTAGCGGGCTTAAAAGCGGATAAATCCCCAGGCCCAGATGAGATGTATCCCAGGCTGTTATGTGAGGCAAGGGAGGAGATAAAAGGGGCTTTGACACAAATTTTCAAAACCTCTCTGGCCACAGGAGAGGTACCAGAGGATTGGAGGACAGTGAATGTGGTACCATTATTCAAAAAGGGTAGCAGGGATAAACCAGGTAATTATAGGCCAATGAGTCTAACATCAGTGGTAAGGAAACTGTTGGAAAAAATTCTGAGGGACAGGAATAATCTCCACTTGGAGAGGCAGGGATTAATCAGGGATAATCAGCATGGCTTTGTCAGGGGGAGACCATGTCTAAATAACTTGATTGAATTTTTGAGGCGGTGACTAGATGTGTAGATGAGGGTAAAGCAGTTGATGTAGTCTACATGGACTTCAGTAAGGCTTCTGATAAAGTCCCGCATGGGAGATTGGTTAAGAAGGTAAGAGCCCATGGGATCCAGGGAAATTTGGCAAATTGGATCCAAAATCGGCTCAGTGGCAGGAGGCAGAGGGTAATGGTCGAGGGCTTTTTTGCGAGTGGAAGCCAGTGATTAGTGGTGTACCGCAGGGATCGGTGCTGGGACCCTTGCGATTTGTAGTGCACATTAATGATGTGAATATAGGAGGTATGATCAGTAAATTCGCAGATGACATGAAAATTGGTGGTGTTGTAAATAGTGAGGAGGAAAGCCTTAGATTACAGGATGATATAGATAAGCTGGTAAGATGGGCAGAGCTGTAGCAAATGGAATTTAATCCTGAAAAGCGTGAGGTGATGCATTTTGGGAGGTCTAACAAGGCAAGGGAATATACAATGGATGGTAGGATCCTAGGAATGACAGAGGGTCAGAGGGACCTTGGTGTATTTGTCCATAGATCACTGAAGGCAGCAGCACAGGTAGATAAGGTGGTTCGGAAGGCATATGGGATACTTGCCTTTATTAGCCGAGGCATAGAATATAAGAGCAGGGAGGTTATGTTGGAGCTGTATAAAACGTTGATTAGGCCACAGCTGGAGTACTGTGTACAGTTCTGGGCACCACACTACAGGAAGGATGTGATTGCACTGGAGAGGGTGCAGAGGAGATTCACCAGGATGTTGCCTGGGTTGGAGTATTTTAACTATAAAGGGAGACTGAAAAGGCTAGGGTTGTTTTCCTCAGAGCAGAGAAGGCTGAGGGGGCACCTAATTGAGGTATACAAAGTTATTCCTTATTGTCTTTTTGGCAGTTAGGTACAACTGAATGGCTTGCTAAGCCATTTCAGAGGGCATTTTAAGAGTCAACCATATTGCTGTGGGTCTGGAGTCGCATGTAGGCCAGACCAGGTAAGGGCAGCAGATTTTCTTCCCTAAAGGACATTTGTGAAATATGATTCACAGTAAACTGACCTTCTATAGTCTGCAAGGTAGGAGTGATTCCAGCAGCAAGACTCCTGTGAGCAGGTGAAGAGTGGAGACTGGTTAGGCTGCAAGTGAGGACTGAAGGGGAGTGACGGTTGAAAAGTGGAGACTGGAGGAGGGCTCGGGAAAGAGGGGAGACTTGGAAACCCAGTCTCTCAGCTCTCCAGTCCCTCCTGACTGCACTCCACAAGGTTGTAGCTCCTATTGGTGATTGTTGGGTGACCTCAACAAGCAGGGATTGGGGATGCAATGTGGTGGGAAATTTAAATCACTGATTTCATGGGCTGCTGGAGGGGAAAGAGAATGAAAAAGAGCAAAAAGACTCGCAAATAAAGGGAGTGACAATGTGTAGAACAGTGAGCAGCCTCTGCTGAGGAGAAAAGCCTGTTGCACCTGGTATTCTCAGGCAGTCTCCCATCCCAGTACTAAACAGGCCTGACTCTGTTTAGTTCCAGAGATCAGACAGGACGGGGCACTTTCAGAATAGTGTGTCAGTAGGTGATAGCCTGTTTGGATTCTCTTTACTTAAAAAACTTGCGACTTTCGAATTGTGGAATCTTACAACACAGAAAGGACCATTCTGCCCATGTGCCTGTACTGGGTCTTTGAAAGCACTGTCCAATTTAGTCCCACCCCAGCTTTTTTCCGATGAATCCAACAAGTTATTTCTCTTCAAATACATGTCCAATTGCCGAGTGAAAGTTTGTGGCAGATGGAATTTAACACTGATAATTGTGAGGTGATGCATTTTGGCAGAAGGAATAGGGAGAGGCAATATGTACTTCATGGCACAGCTATGAAGTGTGTGCAGAAACAGAGGGACCTGAGGGTGCATGTGCATTGATCTTTGAAAGTGGCAAAACATATTGAGAGAGTGGTTAGTAAAGCATACGAGATCTTGGGCTTCATAAACAGAGGCATTGAGTACAAAAGCATGGAAATTATGTTGAACCTTAATAAAGATCTGGTTCGGCCACAACTGGAATATTGCATTTAGTTTTGGTCACCACGCTTTAGGAAGGTTGTGAGGGTCCTTGAGAGGGTGCAGAGGAGATTTACCAGAATGGTTCCAGGGATGGAGGATTTTAGTTACAATGATAGGGTGAAAAAGCTGGGGTTGTTTTCCTTAGAACAAAGGAGACTGAGGGGAGAATTAATAGAAGTGTACAAGATTATGACAGGCACAGATAAGCTTGACCAGGAAAAACTGTTCCCATTAGCTCATGGTTCAATGATGAAGGGACACAGATTTAAGGTATTGGGCAAGAGATGCAGGAGAAATATGAGGAAGCACTTTTTTCCACAGTGAGTGGTAATGACCTGGAACTCGTTGTCCTCAAGGGTGGGGGAAACGGAAACAATCAATGACCTGGAAAAGAAATTGAATGGCCACTCAAAGGAAATAAACTGGCAGGGCTATGGGGATTGAGTAGGGGTGTAGAACTGACTGGATAGATCTGTGGAGAGCAGGAATGGAGTCAATGGGCTGAATGGCCTCCTTCTGTGCCATAAATGACTCTATGAGAACAACCCAGCTTCTCCGATCTCTTCATGTAACTGAAGCCCTTTATCTCTGTTGCCATCCTGTTGAACGACCACTGTACCATCTCCAAGGCATTGACATCCTTCTGAAATGTGGTGTCCAGAATTGTGCACAATACTCCAGCTGAGGTTTAACCAGTGAATTGTAAATGTTCAGCATGACTTCCTTATTTTTTGTATTCAATGTCCCAATTTATAAAACTAAGTATCCCATACACTTTCTAAACTGCCTTATCAACTTGTCCTACCACCTTCAAGGATTTGTGAATATGGACTCCTAGGTTCCTCTGCTCTTCCAACCCCTCCAAACCGTACCATTGTGATTATACAGCCTCTCCATGCTGTTTCTCCCAAAGTGTATCACTGCACACTCATCCAGATTAGTTTCCACATGTACACTGACAACACCCAGCTTTACCTCATCTCCATCTCTCTCTTCACTCCTCCACCACTGTTAAATTATCAGACTGCTTGTCTGACATCCGGCACTGGATAGGCAGAAATTTGCTCCAATAAAATGTTGGGAAGACCGAAGACATTCGCCCAGATCTTCCTG
Source organism: Heterodontus francisci (assembly GCF_036365525.1). Lineage (NCBI taxonomy): Eukaryota > Metazoa > Chordata > Chondrichthyes > Heterodontiformes > Heterodontidae > Heterodontus > Heterodontus francisci. The sequence goes on along the minus strand of NC_090400.1, from coordinate 5,510,515 downwards.
TCAGCGGCGAAGCTGTGGATTACACCACTAACTGCCAAAACAAAATACGAGGAGCTGAGGGTGGGGGAGGGTGGGTGCATGTGGGGGAGGGGGTGAGGAGGTGCAGAGAAGGGCCGGGGGAGGGGCTATGGAGAAGACCCGGGGAGCCAGAGTGTTTTAACACTCTCATTGGTTTCAAGGGATGTGCTCCTGAGCAGGCTCTGCACCTGCTAGTATCAGCCCTGCTATACGTCTGGGCAATCAGCACAAGTTCCTGAATGTCAAGTACCTGCCCCTTTAGAAACCGGCCCGGTTGAACCATCAGTGTGCGCTCTGCTGGAGCCCATTGAGGTGAAGCACAACGTCCGGTTTTCGGCACAAGTGTGATCACTGGAAGTTGTGGTGCCGTTGTGACCCTCAGTAGTGTCGAACATCTTAGTGTTCACTGCTATTGGGTCCGCAATATCCGGGTCATTTTGTTCTTTGGTCCTGCCACAAACTCTGTTCCCTCGCTATCAATTCCATTCCTCTCCCTGGCAACTGTCTGAGGATGAATCAGACTGTTTGTGATTTTGGTGCATTATTTGAGCTTCTGACCATGTATCTGCCCATCTCCCTAATGTTGCCTGACTCCGCCCCTGCCTCAGCTCATCTGCTGAAACTCTCATCCTGGCTTTTGATACCTCTAGAGTTGACTATTGCTATGCACTCCTGGCCTGCCTCCCACTCTCTACCCTCTGTAAACTTGAGGCCATTCAAAACTCTGCCTGTGTCCTGACTCACAGCAAGTCCCATTCACTATTAACCCTGTGCTCACTGACCTACATTGACTCCCGTTCCAGCAATGCCTAACTTTTAAAATTCTCTTCATTGTTTTCAAATCCCTCCATGGCCTCATCGCTCCCTATGTCCAATTTCTGTCAGCCCCACAACCCTCCGAGAGATCTGTTTTCATTGGATTCTGTCCTCCTGGGCATCCCTGATTTAATTTTTCCACCACTAATAGCTGTGCTTTCAGTTACCTGGGCCCTAAGCTCTGGAATTCCCTCCCTAAACCTCTCCACCTCTCTACCTCCTTTTAGAAGTTTCTTCAAACCTATGTCTTTGACCAAGCTTTTGGCCATCTGCCCTCATCTCTCCTTGTGTGGCTGGGTGTGAAATTTCACTTTATAATGCTCCTGTGAAGCTGCTTGGGATGTTTAATAATGTTAAAGGTGCTCTCTCAATACAAGATGCTGTGTTGTTGCCATATCCCTGCCCATTTTACCAATCTCTGTCCTCCTGAAGTCTGCTATTATCCTGCTCACTATTGACAACATCGATCAGTTTTCTATCATCAGCAAACTGCGATATGATTTTCTGGCCTGGAGTTTCCGCTCGGTTGAGCTGCTTCTTCACCACATTCCACCTGAAATGAGCCAAAGCAGCATAAAAGATCAAGGAATCTGATGTGCAAATACAGTTCCCTGGTTTAAAAAGGATCGCACTCTGAGCCGGCCCTGCCACAAAACTGGTCACGACCACGGTTGAATTAATCACCATGGCGATTTTCCACAAATTGTGCCCATTTGCGGTTGTTGGAGGAGGCTCTTAAAATAAGCTTTTTGAAAGCCACGAGGACATGAATAGACACATGTGAAATGCTTTTAAATATGACAGTACATTTAATTTACTAAAACTGTCTCCTGTAAATCAATGAATAGGTGTAGGTTTTTTAAAAAATCATTTTCAGCTATTTTAAGTGAGGTTCCTCACAGGTGGGCAAGACACTATTAAAAATGTTTGTTTTTTGTGATTAACACACTTTCAGCTTGTGAGAAACGTAGCCCACTTAATAATAATTTACACCAAGTCAAACTCTGAAGAAGTAAGTTTATTTATCGTTCTTGCAAGATCGGGTGTCCTACAAGCAGGCACACCGATCAACATATTCAGTTCATGTTTATACAATACAAATCCATTTTTCCACGCCTTTAGTTTACATTATTGGTTATAACATATTATGACACTAACCTATCCTATAGTTGCTACAGTCTCCTCCTCTGTTTACTTCTTCCCCCTACTCTAACTTTCTAGCCCCTAACTCTTGTTGTTGTTTTACCTTATTTGGCTCTCCATTGTGTGTGTTAACTTGCAGCTGTCAGCCTTTATCTTAGTGGGGCAGTTTTTTATTCACTACATCCTTTGTTCTAACTCTTGCTGTTTCTCTTTTCTCTGCCTAAGCACAATTTTTAACTGCTGTACTGTCTCAAGGTCTTTACTTACATCCCCTTATCAGTTCTCTTTTTCAGTGATTTCATTATGTTGTGTAAAAATGACTTCTTGGTAATTTTCCACAAGCTGTAGAAACAACATTTCAGTATTTCTTATTCTCACAATTCCCCCTTTTCTTTTACTTAATCCTTGTTGTTTTCTACATACTGCGGAGGGTTCTCATATGTCCTCTCAAATTCTCTGAGCATTATTTCAGCCGCCTTTTCAATGTCTGTATTTCCGATGATACTATCCACTTTGTCATTACCTAACAGGTACATACTCTCTTCCTGGCCTCTTTGTATTGACATCTGCTTCGTCAAAGCTATCTCAATCAACCGCTGTGTCAGCCCTCTTACACAAGGAATAATACAACACCCGATGGCTATTAGTATTCCGACAACCGTCATCAGGGAGGTAAAAACCGAGATTATCATGCCTTTCCATTTTCCAAACCAGGATTCAAGCCACCCCGTCAGGGAAGTGTCTGCTCCTGAATTTTCGGCCATCTCTTCTGCTAAAGTTGTTAACCCTTGCAGTGCTCGGGTGATTGAACCATCAGGTGCTGTGTTATTTGGGATAAATGTGCAACATTTCCCTCCTAACATTATACACACACCTCCTTTTTCTGCTGAGATCATATCTAGAGCCAGTCGATTTTCCCAAGCCATTCTACTAGTGGCATCTAATTGTTCAGCTATACCTTTTACCATATCTCTAGTATAATTTCTAAATCTTTGTTGGTTGTAATAAATATAATTTATCCAATCTACATTTTTGTTAATCGTGACCCACCAAAACAAAGACTCGAAACCGGCGGTTATTTGGTTTCGGGCCTTGAATTCATCAGGTACCCCTCTTGGGACCCCTATGAAATCCATGTATACCTGGTCGTCAAAAGAGTTCGCTATCGCTTCCCTTTTACCCCTTTCCCTCGTTATTATCTTTTGTTTCTCAAATGCCAAGGTGAATGGTATTGCCAATTGAACAATTGCGCACGTCCCCTTCCACTGGGAGGGTAGGGTCTGTCTCAGGATTTTTCCTCCGCAATACCACCATAAATCCGCTCTGGGGACATTCAATGATGAGTAGTTCCCTCCCCTGACTCTTCCAGTTACATCCTCAGTCTCTATGCATGACTTCAACTCTCCCATATTTCTGGTTAGCTCTGCACCGTGTCGACTTACGCATGATGTGTGATTCACACCGGTGGCTAAAAATGAAGGGGGAGTCCTTGAATCTTTTTTCTCTAGGGGAGGGAACATTATTGACAAGGATATGCAAGTTTGAATACCCCAAGCCGTCTTATCCTGATATAGGGCTAACATGCATTCCATGCCCTTTCGGTCACGCTCCCACCCCAGCGGGAAAGGTACTACTTGAGCTATCGGTCTACCAGATGCACAAGCATAGCAATTGTTTTTGTTCAAACTTTTTACAGTATATTTTATCCATTCTACCCAGGCATTTGTGTCCCCGTAACCAGTTTCTATCTCAATTGTCTTTCTCAAGTCTTTTACCTCTATTATTTTTACTATGTTAGGGTCATTATGAGAGGTCCCTTTTAGTTTGTTAGATGGTTTACCAGTCTTATCTATTGTTACCTGAAAACAACATTTTAATTCACCTTTTCTTTTTCCCTTCTCTAACTGTTACTCCAGACACCTTGTTGTCTAATTGGAAGTGGGTATTTTTGATTTGTTGTTCTTCTGTTATTGAGCCATTCCGCTGGCGTTGGATGGATATTCCACCAGGCGTTTCTGTCCACTCGGTTCTTTTTATCGTCAAATAGGGTTGCATTCCTTATCTGGACAATCTGGGCCTGGTTTTATGGGGCTCTGGTGAATGGATATAATCGGTGGGAGTGGGTCTCCTGTTAGTAGTCCATCCCCATAATAATGGAGGGAACCCACATGATAATTTCTTTGGTTATGTATGCCCCCACATGGGATTAGGAAACATAAGTCTACTTCTACCACCTGAGGGTCCTGGCTCTTGGGGATTTCAATTCGTGTACCGTTGTCCCCGTCAGTTCCGTCCCACATTGTTATTTTTCCCATTACTGGGATGACTAATACTGCATACAAAAACATCCAACCCATTTTATTTCCTGGCTACTTTTGAAAAGAAAGAGAGAAAGAGAGAAGGCACACAATATTACAGACAGTATTTCCGCGCTCGCGCCGCTATATAAAAAAAAGTTCGTTACTCAAAGTCTTTTTAGCTTTAGTTTCAATGGTTCTTCTGTTAATTCGGTTGTCCAACTTCCTTCCTCGGCCGGGGGGGTTGTACCGGCCCCTTGATTCTTGTGTAGTGGGTCCAACCTCTTTCTGCCGTTCTTATGGCTGTTTCAGTGGTTAGCAGAGTCTGGTATGGTCCTTCCCAGTTCGGTTGTAGTTTAGTCTCTTTCCACGATTTCACCAGAACCCAATCTCCTGGTTGGATCTTGTGCACTGCAAATTCGAGAGGTGGGGTCTGTGCTAACAGGCCTTGCTTCCTGAGGAATGACAATGAGGAAGACAACGCCAGTATATAGTTCTTTAGAAACGAATCTTTAGTTTCTAAGGTTGGCATCTCGCCCCTGGTTCCCATATAGGGTAATCCGAATAGCATTTCATAGCAGGACAGTCCCACATCTTTTCTAGGGGCTGTCCGAATTCTGAGTATCGCTATAGGTAAACATTTGGTCCAGGGTAACCTTGTTTCAAGTACCAGTGCCATGCCTTTCTGCTCACTTCCACATTCCCCCCTTTTATCATTCTATGGTAACCTTCTCTCTACTGATATTCACTAGGATTATGTGGATCTATTTACTCAAATAACATTTAAACAGTATAATATAAAAGCAAATATAAAAAACTCAGCAACTGCTGAATCAGAAGGGTAGGCTGAGCCACCCTCTAACAAGGGGACGTGTATTAGCCTGATCAGTATGTTTTTCATTCTAACTTTCCCCTGGGATTGTCATGTCTGGGTGATAAGAAGAGTGCTGTTGAAGTACAATGTCTCTCTCTCTCTCTCGCTGTACCAGCTGCAAGGCCAAGTTGCCTCTGCAGCCCTGAAGTTATGAAGTCAGCTAGCTTGTTAGCAATACATGACTGATTAATTGTTTCATCTTAAATGTTCCCATGTAATCCTGTTCTTAAAAATTCTAAAATCTAAATTCTGTTCTCACAGTCCCCCTTTTGATTCTTCAAAACATTTTTAAAAAATCAATCCTTTGATCCCACCTAGGTGCCTTTAATAGTCTCTATTTGTCTAGAAACAGCCTTCAACACCCAGAGGGGTCGCACTCAATATGCCGCCTGCTTGTGCCATAAGAGGGGCCTGCGGTAACTCTGTAAAGGCATAAGTTTTGCAGGGGCTTCAACTACTTGTTTACAACATAAAAGGGTGGAACACTTGTACAATTACCATCTCATTTAAGCTTCACTGTTTTTCTCTGGCTTCATCTCTATTAACGAAAACTTTCTGTGCTTCTCTGAGCAGTTTGTCCAATTGTTTTTCACTCCATCCATCTATCTTTTGAATTTTCTTTTGGATGTCTGGCCATGATTTTGTTACAAAATGGACTCGAAGGAGTCCTTGGGCAACCGGGTCTTCTGGATCTAAACCTGAATATTTCCTCATTGTGTCCCGTAATCTCTAAGAAATTTGAGGGAGTCTCATCCTTTTCCTGTCTTACTTCGAAGGCCTTATTCAAATTATGTGATTTCGGGACAGATCCCCTAATGCCTTTTACTATCAGATTTCTAAGGTCTTTCATCTGGCCCCTATGGCCGACGTTATTGTTCTGCCACTGCGGGTCTTGATTAGGGTATTTTTGTTCGGCTGGTTCGTTTCCCCCTACCCCGGGAGGGTTTTCTCTTTCCCAAATTTTCAGGGGTCTTCTACGAGGACTTTCATTTCCTTTTTAAACACTCTTACCTCTCCTGACGTTAATGGTGCACTAACAAATCCAATTTCATTATTTCCTATTGGTACCTCTCTCAAGGGCATCATTGTCTTAGGAGACTCTCTGTCTCTATCGTCGTCGTTATCGTCGGGTTTAGGGGTGGTCCTTCTTGCTGTCCTTAGATCATATTTGGGTCTTTTTCTCCTTGGTTTTTGACTCTAAATCCCAATACTCCAACATCCGTCCCAATGGACTTTCCGGAGGGATGTTGCCGGCAGACTTTCCTTGTCTCCCACCGTCTTCCTTTTTAGACGATTTATTTCCCATGGTAAACTGAAGGGTCTTGTACCCTACGGTATTCACCTCCCAGCTGAAGGGTCTTATACCTTACGGTATTCACCTCCTAGCTGAAGGGTCTTATACCCGACAGTATTCACCTCCTAACTGAAGGGTCTTGTACTCTATGGTATTCACCTCCTAGCTGAAGGGTCTTATACCTTACGGTATTCACCTCCTAACTGAAGGGTCTTATACCATACAGTACTCACCACCTAGCTGAAGGGTCTTATACTGCCCCACAGTATTCACCTCCTAACTGAAGGGTCTTGTACCCTACGGTATTCACCTCCTAGCTGAAGGGTCTTATACCTTACGGTATTCACCTCCTAACTGAAGGGTCTTATACCATACAGTACTCACCTCCTAGCTGAAGGGTCTTATACTGCCCCACAGTATTCACCTCCTAACTGAAGGGTCTTGTACCCTACGGTATTCACCTCCGAGCTGAAGGGTCTTATACCTTACGGTATTCACCTCCTAACTGAAGGGTCTTATACCATACAGTATTCACCTCCTAACTGAAGGGTCTTGTACCCTACGGTATTCACCTCCTAGCTGAAGGGTCTTATACCTTACGGTATTCACCTCCTAACTGAAGGGTCTTAGACCATACAGTACTCACCTCCTAGCTGAAGGGTCTTATAATGCAGGACTGTAAAATTCACTCCTCAAGGACTTTTAGTACTTAGAAGGTCTTATCCTACAGTTAACCATAAGTCACCAAGATAATACTTAAAAGTCGTTTTTCTTACCTTGGTCCGTGCACGGAGTTGCCTGACTTCACGTGTGTACCTGCCGCACTAAATACCCGTTCAGAGTGACTTCCCTAGGATCGTTTTCAGTCGATTACTCGGGTCCGCTACCGACGAGAGAAACTAGACCATTTTTAAATTAACGGGACGCGTCTTCTCGTCTGTCATCGGCCGCGGTCCCGGCAATGATGAAGAGATCCCGGACGAGCCCCCAATTGTGAGAAACATAGCCCACTTAATAATAATTTACACCAAGTCAAACTCTGAAGAAGTAAGTTTATTTAACGTTCTTGCAAGATCGGGTGTCCTACAAGCAGGCACACCGATCAACATATTCAGTTCATGTTTATACAATACAAATCCATTTTTCCACGCCTTTAGTTTACATTATTGGTTACAACATATTATGACACTAACCTATCCTATAGTTGCTACAGTCTCCTCCTCTGTTTACTTCTCCCCCTACTCTAACTTTCTAGCCCCTAACTCTTGTTGTTGTTTTACCTTATTTGGCTCTCCATTGTGTGTGTTAACTTGCAGCTGTCAGCCTTTATCTTAGTGGGACAGTTTCTTATTCACTACATCCTTTGTTCTAACTCTTGCTGTTTCTCTTTTCTCTGCCTAAGCACAATTTTTAACTGCTGTACTGTCTCAAGGTCTTAACTTACATCCCCTTATCAGTTCTCTTTTTCAGTGATTTCATTATGTTGTGTAAAAATGACTTCTTGGTAATTTTCCACAAGCTGTAGAAACAACATTTCAGTATTTCTTATTCTCACAAGCTGTATTAATAAGCTGCACCAATAATCAAGGAATATTTTGTAATTGTTCCTCCTTATGGGAATACATGTGATTCGTACCTGAAATATCTGCCATTTCTCATTGACATTTTCCTGGCCAATCTTGGTTTTCACTCCACCTGTGCTAGATTTCTTCTCAAGTCACTGAAATTTTCTCTCTTCCAGTTGGCTATTTTTACCTTTCCAAAACTACTTTAAAGCTAATTATCTTATGATCACTATTCCCTGGGTGTTTCCCCTCTGCAACACACTCCACTTGCCCTACTTCATTCCCCAGAACTAGATCCAGCACTGCTTCCTTCCCCACTGGGCCAGAAACATATTGATTGAAGAAGTTCTCCTTTATGCATTTAAACAAATCTTCACAGTCTATATTAGGGTAATTGAAGCCTCCGACTATTACTGCTCTTTTTTTTTTCATTTCTTTGAAATTTGCCTCCAGATTCCCTCCTCTATCTTCTCATTATTTCCGCACCTAAAGTAAACATCCAGCAACATAATAGATCTTTCTGTTTCTTAACTCTAATCAAAAAGATTCAGTCTGAACCTCTGCAACAACATCCCTCTGTAGAACAATATTATCCTTGATCAATACTGCCACTGGCCCCTCACAAACACCCCCCACCCCTCACCCCACCTCTCTGTCTTTCATTCTCCCTATGGAGAGTATAGCACAGAGTGTAATCACAGATTGCAACATTAACTGAGTGCATTTTGAACTGAGTGCAAAGTGTAGAATTTGCTAAGCAGTCAGTAAGTGGGTCAGACATTTAGAATTTAACTTTGAACTTTAATAGCAACAAGACAGTTAGCAGTTAAGCAGTTAACAGTCAATCAGCTAACAGTTCCGATGAAGGGTCACTGACCCGAAACGTTAACTCTGCTTCTCTTTCCACAGATGCTGCCAGACCTGCTGAGTGGTTCCAGCATTTCTTGTTTTTATTTCAGATTTCCAGCATCCGCAGTATTTTGTTTTTATTTAAGTCAATCAGCTGTAAGTGTTTGCCTGAACATGGGGAAATTACTGGGTGCTGCAAGCTGGCTGAGCAATTGTAACATGGCTGTGTCTTCAAAGGTAAATAAAAGTAGAAGATTTCTGCTGCAGTGCAGAGTGCAATGTTAATTCAGTGGGAAGCTGAGAATTTGGTGAGAGGTGGAATTTGGTGCAGAGGGGGAAGGAGGGGTTTCATTTTGACTTGGACAATTGTAGTAGTTTGTGTCAGCTTGAGTCAATATTTAAAATTTTAGTCTCATGTTTTAGTGCTGAGTGCAGAAAAAGAAAAAAGACTTGCAACAAACTATAGTAGATATAGGGAATATAAATAATGTAGACTGGGATATGTCAGAGCAGATTGTGTGTCTGGACTGCAGACTGTGGGAGTTTGTGGACAGTGAGACTGTCCTGAGTGAACACATCTGCAGTAGATGTCTCCATCTCAGATCTCTCAGGCTCAGAATCATCGAGCTGGACTGTGGGTTGGAGACACTCCAATATATAATGGAGGGGGAGAAGTAACTGGACAGTTTGCTTAAAAAAACCTTAAACAGCCTAAAAGTAATTGCATATCCATAAATATAGACTAAGATAAGGTAAGGAACAAAGATAAAGAATTAAAATACAGAAACCATGTTTCAAAATGCGTGAGATGTTCCAGCAGTGCCCACTCGGCCAGGGTAAATAATTTCTGGACCCTGTGATGTCGCTTGACAGCAGGTTAGTGATTTGTTTATGATTTATTTTCCTCTCATGTGAGTAAACAGTAAGTGATGTGTTTTTGATAACAAAAGCAGTTTAGCTAGACTACTGGATCAGGCTGTCAATCAACAAATAAATAAAAATGGCTGGAGATGGCAGGGCAGGTTATATGTTGGGACTGTAGAATATGAGTGTTTGTGGACAGTGAGACTGTCCTGGATTGCCACACCTGCAGGAAATGTCTCTGCCTTCAGTCATTCCAGCTGAGAGTCATTGAGCTGGAGTGGGAGTTAGAGACATTCCGAGACATAATCAAAGGGGAGGAATTGCTGACTAGTTTATCCAATACACAAGCACAGGTTCAGGATAGGCAGGATGTGGCTGTCAGGGAGCTGGGGAGCAGGGATTTGGGAGAGGTTGAGAAGGAGGCCCTGCAGACACTGGTTCTGTCCAACAGGTACAATGTACTCACTACCTGTGAGGACAAGGATAAAGAGAGCGGGGAGGGCAGCAACAATGCAGACCAGGGCACCGTGACTCAGAAGGCTGTCCAAGGCGGGTGAAGGGCAGAATAGAAATGTGGTAGTGATAGGGGATTCTATAATTAGAGGGATAGACAGCATCCTCTGCAGCCACGAACGAGACTCTCAAAGGTTATGTGCCTGTCCGGTGTCAGGGTAAGGGTTATCTCAATGCAGCTGGAGAGGAATTTGGACAGGGAGGGGGACAATCCATGTTGTGTGATCCACTTTGGAGCAAACGATGTAAGTAGAAACAGGGAGTATCAAGAGTTAGGATCTAAATTAAAAAGCAGGATCTCGAGGGTGGTATTCTTGATTATTACCCAAAGCATAATGAGGAAGTGGAAGGCTGGGTTAGTAAGTTTGCCGATGACACGAAGGTTGCTGGAGTTGTGGATAGTGTGGAAGGCTGTTGTAGGTTGTAAGGGGACATTGACAGGATGCAGAGCTGGGCTGAGAAGTGGCAGATGGAGTTCAACCTGGAAAGGTGTGACGTGATTAATTTTGGAAGGTCGAATTTGAATGCGGAATACAGGCTCAAAGACAGGATTCTTGGTAGTGTGGAGGAACAGAGGGATCTTGGGGTCCATGTCCATAGATCGCTCAAAGTTGCCACCCAAATTGATCGGGTTGTTAAGAAGGCATATGGTGTGTTGGCTTTCATTAACAGGGGGATTGAGTTTCAGAGCCGCGAGGTTATGCTGCAGCTCTATAAGGCCCTGGTTCGACCACACTTGGAATATTGTGTTCAGTTCTGGTCGCCCCATTATCGGAAGGATGTGGAAGCTTTAGAGAGGGTGCAGAGGAGAATTACCAGGATGCTGCCTGGACTGGAGGGCATGTCCTATGAAGAAAGGTTGAGGGAGCTAGGGCTTTTCTCATTGGAGTGAAGAAGGATGAGAGGTGACTTGATAGAGGGGTACAAGATGATGAGAGGCATAGATAGAGTGGATAGTCAGAGACTTTTTCCCAGGGTGGAAAGGGCTATCACCAGGGGGCATAATTTTTAGGTGATTGGAGGAAGGTTTCAGGGAGATGTCAGAGGTAGGTTCTTTACACAGAGAGTGGTGGGTGCGTGGAATGCGCTGCCAGCGGTGGTAGTAGAAGCAGATACATTAGGGGCATTTAAGCGACTCTTGGATAGGTACATGGATGATAGTAGAATGAAGGGTAGGTAGTTAGTTTGATCTTCGAGTAGGTTAAAGGTTCGGCACAACACCGTGGGCCGAAGGGCCTGTACTGTGTTGTACTGTTCTGTGTTCTATGTGAAAATTGACATAGAGATGAGCAGATCAGGAGCATTAACATGTGATAATGTCGTAGATGGATTTTAACTGGATTTGCAAAAGGATAAGGTGCCACATAATAGACTAATGAATAAGGTCAGAGAATGCGAAGTCAGGAGAAGCAGTAGAATGGTTGGCTAACTGGCTGCAAGACAGGAAGCAGAGTAGGGGTTAAAGATAGATATTTAGAGTGGCAGTAGGTGGGAAGTGGGGTCTCACAAAGGATCAGTGCAGGGCCAACTGTCGTTCATAATTTATATTCATGAATTAAACTTGAATCAAACACAATTTCTAAATTTGTGGATGACACTAAATTGAGAGGTATATTCAATACTGAGGAGGACTGTAACAAATTACAAGAAGATATTAGTAAACTTGCAGTGTGGGTGTATAGTTGGAAAATTAATTTCAAGATAGATAAGTGTGCAGTATTACATTTTCGTAAGAAAATAAGGTCAAATATTACTTGTAAATAAGTAAACAAAAGGGGTAGAGGAGCAAAGGGATCTGGGAGTACAAATGTTGTTACAGGTACTGGAGAGAGTGCAAAAATGATTTACAGACAATGTGAAATGCAAAGTTATATTCATATGGAAAGGATGAACAGGCTGGAACTGTTTTCTCTTGGAAAATAGGAGGCGGAAGGGTGATCTAATAGAGGTATTTAAAATTATGAAAGGTTTTGATAGACACAGAGAGAGTGTTTCCACTTGTGGAGAAGAGTAAAACTAGAGGCCATCAATATCATACAGTCACCAAGAAATCAAATAGAGAATTCAGGAGAAACTTCTTTGAGAGACTGGTGAGAATGTGGAATTCGATACCACAGGGAGTAGTTGAGTTGAATAGTACAGATGCATTTAAAGGGAAGCTAGATAAGCAGAGGAGAGAGAAGGGAATAGAGGGTTATGCAGATAGTCAGATGAGGAAGGAAGGGAGGAGGCCTGAGTGGGGCATAGCTGCTGGCATGGACTGTTTGGACCAAATGGGCTGTTTCTGTGCTATATATTCTATGTAATTCTATTTCCCCTGAATACATTGTAACCAGGAATTTTCAGTTCCCATTCCTGCCCATGTTTAAGCCGGGTCTCTGTCATAAACATTATATCATAACCCCACGTGGCAACATGTACCTGCAGCTTGTCAATCTTATTAGTAACCCTCCTCACAGTAACACACACACACATTCCAACAGCATGCTAGTCAGCTTTGCTTTCCTCCTCCATCTAATTGCTGCTCTTTCTACACTATTCTTTGTTCTGCTGCTGTTTGTCCCGCCTAGTTTTCTATGCACCTTGTCTGTTCGCTTTGTTGCTGAGTCCTAGTGTCTCTCAGCCAGTGTCTGTTTTTTTGCTATTTTATTTTTTCCCCCTCTGTCTCAACACCCCCTTGCTTTACGTTGCAGGAGGAGAATATTCTCCTAAGAAATAATCAAAGGAAAGCAGGAGTATGCATGTCTGTGCAGGTGTGCCTGTGTGTGTCTGTGCAGGAGGGAACAGCAGGAAGAAGTATTTAGATGAGCATTTGAAACGCCATAGCATACAAGGCTACGGGCCAAGTGCTGGAAAATGGGATTAGAATAGGTAGGTATTTGATGGCCGGCACAGACACGATGGGCCGAAGGCCCTGTTTCTGTTCTGTATAACTCTATGACTCTGTGGCTGAATAATGACAGTGAGGAAGGTACAGAGCTGAGAGCAGCCTCTGGTGGCAGCAAAGCCGACTGCACCTCGTATTCCCAGGCAGTGTCCCAACCAAGGACTAACCAGGCCTGAGTCTGCTTAGCTTCCGAGATCAGACAAGATCAGGGATTTTTTAATTGATATTAAAAATATTTACAACATTGTGATCAGTCCATCAGCCGAGTGGAATGTACTTCCTGTGGTATGTGGGAACTCATGGACTCACCATGTGTTCTTGACAAACGCATCTGCAGGAAGTGTCACCAGCTGCAGAAGCTTGAGCACCAGGTTCTGGAACTCGAGCAGTGACTGGAGACACTATGGTGCATCCGCGAGACTGAGAACTACGTGGATAGCATGTTCAGGGAGGTAGTCACACTGCAGGTTAGGAGCATGCAGGCAGAGATGGAATGGGTGACCACCAAGCAGTGTAAGAGAACCAGGCAGGTAGTGCAGGAGACCCCTGAGACGATCTCGCTTGCTGACTGGTTTTCCATTTTGGACACTGCTGAGGGTGATGGTTCCTCAGAAGAGTGCAATCAGAGCCAAGTCTGCGGCACCACAGGTGGCTCAGCTGCACAGGAGGGAAGAAAGAATAGTGGAAGGGCAATAGCGATAGGAGATTCGTTATTGAGAGGAACTGACCAGCGTTTCTGTGGCTACAGACATGACACCAGGGTGATATGTTGCCTCCCTGGTGTTAGGGTCAAGAATGTCACAGAGTGTCTGCGGGACATCCTTCTGGGCGAGGGTGAATAACGAGAGGTTGTGGTCCACATTGGTACCAATGACATAGGTAAGAAGAGGGATGAAGTCCTGAAAGCAGAGTTTAGTGAGTTAGGAAAGAAATTAAAATGCAGGACCTCAAAAGCAGTAATCTCAGGACTACTCCCAGTGTCATGTGCTAGTGAACATAGGAATAGGAGGATTAAGCGATTGAATACGTGCCTGGAGAATTGGTGGAGAGCATCAGATTTCTGAGGCATTGGGATGTCTTTGGGAAGATCGCTTCTGGGTTCCTGACCTGGAATTGAGGCTGACATTGAGATCGTGACCCAACTGGGAAAATTCAGCCCATTGCCATTGGGGATCAACCTATCTGTGTATTTCTATGTAGGAAGCATCCCATTGATTCAGCTTGGCTAACAATGAGGAGCAAAGCCATAGAGACCAGGACGACTCCAAGTTCAATCTGCAGCCTGCATTGAGTTTGTTGATCTATCCCAAGACACTGATAGTGACAGTACAGTTAGCCTGACTGCCTCTGGTATAAGAAGCATAAAATCAGCAAGGACTTGTTCCCCTGGTAATTATCCAGAGACCTCCTATTGAACTGCATGTGTGAGAGCACAGCATTGAGCTGCACTGTGATGTACCAAAAGTCCATTTCCTGCTGATATTCAATGTCTCGGCTGATGCTAACCTACTCAAGATGGCTCCTGGGCTGGAAGCTCCCTAGGAAGCTCCCTTGCTGTTCAACTCTATCCATGGCCATCTGCTCCCATCCCTAACGTTTTCTCCCCCAATCTGCCCTCTTAAACTGTTTAAATTCCCCTGGCTCTTTAAATCAGTTCATTTTAGCCCTATCTAAAAGTTAACAGTTAGTTTAGTGTATGTTACCTGGGCCCACTGCCCTCCCCCAGCCACACCTGCTCTTTGTTTTCTCAATGAAATTGATCCGGATGAAACTGACGAGCACAGCTGTCGATACTTTAATCTCCGATCCTGCTGTCTTCACAGTCCAGAGTGTCTGCAGCCACGGCGTGCGGTAAGTCCATTGAGGTGAAGAAGGAGCAGCGGGACCCGAGAGAAGTCTTGAGAAAAGGTGCCCCGAACACCCAAAAAATCCACGAACGGCCCCCCCGGCCGCAACTTCAAAGCGCCCGCGGGAGATGGCTCGGAGAGCATCTGCAGCGCACTGTCGGCAATGCTGCATGCCTTTATTTAAACCATTGCAAAAAAAAAAACCCTTAGCAAATGTAATCACCTCTAAGTCTGCCAAATGATGCTTCACCTCCCGAAGGACGTGGATGAGCTTTCCGGACGTCGATGGTGGGCACTGAGGAAATGGCTTATTACATGCACCAGCTTCCCCCCCCCCCCCTCACCCCCCCCTTTACCCCCCTTCCACCGCCCCCCCATCCCCTTCCCTGCTCCACCCTCTCAGCTCACCCCCTCACAACCCCGTCCCAGCCCGCCCCCCCCCCGCACCATCTTCACCCCGCACCCCCTTCCCCTGCACCCACCCCCTCCCTCTACCCCTCCCCGTTGCATCCCCTCCTCCCACCGGCACCATCCTACACCTGTGTAGGGGCCCCAACAACCCCACTGCCTTGTGGGCGTCTCGGGAGAGACCAAGGCTAAGGGAGTAAACCCTAACAGATAATCCGGAGCGGAACCCCATAGGCGGTCATGTGTCACCTTTGGCATGTTTCCGGCAGTTCCTGCAGCCATACTGGTGCCAAACGTCGTGTCCTGCACTCCTTTGGACCCCACCAGAAAGGCCGAGAGGGGGGTTTTGACAACTGGGCAACTCTCAACCTCCATAAACTTGCCCAGGCATGCGCCATGGAGAGGTCACTCCATAGTTGCCTCACAGCGACTGACACAACACGGAAGGCAGCAGTTACGGGTTATAAGTCCAGATAAATTGGCGTAGAAACTGGGCGCCACGGGTTGCCTTTGTCGGTGGGAGAGGTCATTGCACCTCACTGGACAGCTACCGCCCGCCTCAAACCGGGCAGCCCCCGGTCAATAAGGTTCTGTCCCGCCACAGTCTGCCTGCTTCAATGGGTGCTTGGAGCTCAGGGTCATTGCCCGAAAGGTAGACTGATACACCGCACCAAACAACATGAAAAAAGGAAAGAAGGTACCAGCCCTTCGCTTTGCAAGCTGGAACGTCAGAACTATGTGTCCTGGCCTGTCGGAAGACCTTACACAAATCAACGATTCTCGGAAGACCGCCATCATTAACAACGAGCTCAGTCGATTCAATGTGGACATTGCAGCACTTCAGGAGACTCGCCTCCCCGCGAGTGGCTCTCTAGCAGAGCAAGACTACACCTTCTTCTGGCAGGGCAGGGATCCTGAAGAACCAAGACAGCATGGAGTGGGCTTCGCCATCAGAAACTCCTTGCTCAGCATGATAGAGCCTCCCTCAAATGGCTCGGAACGCATACTGTCCATCCGACTGCTCACCACCTCTGGTCCAGTACACCTACTCAGCATCTATGCTCCAACACTCTGCTCCCCACCTGAAGCTAAAGACCAGTTCTATGAACAACTCCATAACATCATTAGCAGCATCCCCAACACCGAACACCTATTCCTGCTGGGGGAATTTAATGCCAGGGTTGGGGCCGACCATGACTCATGGCCCTCCTGCCTTGGGCGCTATGGCGTTGGAAGGATGAATGAGAACGGGCAGAGACTGCTTGAGTTGTGTACCTATCATAACCTCTGCATCACCAACTCGTTCTTTCACACTAAACCCTGTCACCAGGTTTCATGGAGGCACCCAAGATCACGTCGTTGGCACCAGCTAGACCTCATTGTCACAAGGCGAGCCGCCTTAAACAGTGTTTAAATCACACGCAGCTTCCACAGTGCGGACTGCGACACCAACCACTCCCTGGTGTGCAGCACGGTTAGACTCAGACCAAAGAAGTTGCATCATTCCAAGCAGAAGGGCCACCCGCGCATCAACACAAGCAGAATTTCTCACCCACAGCTGTTACAAAAATTTCTAAATTCACTTGTAACAGCCCTTCAAAACACTCCCACAGGGGATGCTGAGACCAAGTGGGCCCACATCAGAGACGCCATCTCTGAGTCAGCTTTGACCACCTACGGAAAAAGTGCAAAGAGAAATGCAGACTGGTTTCAATCTCATAATGAAGAGCTGGAACCTGTCATAGCCACTAAGCGCATTGCACTGTTGAACTACAAGAAAGCCCCCAGCGATTTAACATCCGCAGCACTTAAAGCAGCCAGAAGTACTGCACAAAGAACAGCTAGGCGTTGCGCAAACGACTACTGGCAACACCTATGCAGTCATATTCAGCTGGCCTCAGACACCGGAAACATCAGAGGAATGTATGATGGCATGAAAAGAGCTCTTGGGCCAACCATCAAGAAGATCGCCCCCCTCAAATCTAAATCGGGGGACATAATCACTGACCAACGCAAACAGATGGACCGCTGGGTTGAGCACTACCTAGAACTGTACTCCAGAGAGAATGCTGTCACTGAGACTGCCCTCAATGCAGCCCAGCCTCTACCAGTCATGGATGAGCTGGAAATACAGCCAACCAAATCGGAAATCAGTGATGCCATTGATTCTCTAGCCAGCGGAAAAGCCCCTGGGAAGGAGAGCATTACCCCTGAAATAATCAAGAGTGCCAAGCCTGCTATACTCTCAGCACTACATGAACTGCTATGCCTGTGCTGGGACGAGGGAGCAGTACCCCAGGACATGCGCGATGCCAATATCATCACCCTCTATAAAAACAAAGGTGACCGCGGTGACTGCAACAACTACCGTGGAATCTCCCTGCTCAGCAAAGTGGGGAAAGTCTTTGCTCGAGTCGCTCTGAACAGGCTCCAGAAGCTGGCCAAGCGCGTCTACCCTGAGGCACAGTGTGGCTTTCGTGCAGAGAGATCCACCATTGACATGCTGTTCTCCCTTCGTCAGATACAGGAGAAATGCCGTGAACAACAGATGCCCCTCTACATTGCTTTCATTGATCTCACCAAAGCCTTTGACCTCGTCAGCAGACGTGGTCTCTTCAGACTACTAGAAAAGATCGGATGTCCACCAAAGCTACTAAGTATCATCACCTCATTCCATGACAATATGAAAGGCACAATTCAACATGGTGGCTCCTCATCAGAGCCCTTTCCTATCCTGAGTGGTGTGAAACAGGGCTGTGTTCTCGCACCCACACTTTTTGGGATTTTCTTCTCCCTGCTGCTTTCACATGCATTCAAATCCTCTGAAGAAGTAATTTTCCTCCACACAAGATCAGGGGGCAGGTTGTTCAACCTTGCCCGTCTAAGAGCGAAGTCCAAAGTACGGAAAGTCCTCATCAGAGAACTCCTCTTTGCTGACGATGCTGCTCTAACATCTCACACTGAAGAGTGCCTGCAGAGTCTCATCGACAGGTTTGCGGCTGCCTGCAATGAATTTGGCCTAACCATCAGCCTCAAGAAAACGAACATCATGGGGCAGGACGTCAGAAATGCTCCATCCATCAATATTGGCGACCACGCTCTGGAAGTGGTTCAAGAGTTCACCTACCTCGGCTCAACTATCACCAGTAACCTGTCTCTAGATGCAGAAATCAACAAGCGCATGGGTAAGGCTTCCACTGCTATGTCCAGACTGGCCAAGAGAGTGTGGGAAAATGGCGCACTGACACGAAACACAAAAGTCCGAGTGTATCAGGCCTGTGTCCTCAGTACCTTGCTCTATGGCAGCGAGGCCTGGATAACGTATGCCAGCCAAGAGCGACGTCTCAATTCATTCCATCTTCGCTGCCTTCGGAGAATACTTGGCATCAGGTGGCAGGACTATATCTCCAACACAGAAGTCCTTGAAGCGGCCAACACCCCCAGCTTATACACACTACTGAGTCAGCGGCGCTTGAGATGGCTTGGCCATGTGAGCCACATGGAAGATGGCAGGATCCCCAAAGACACGTTGTACAGCGAGCTCGCCACCGGTATCAGACCCACCGGCCGTCCATGTCTCCGCTATAAAGACGTCTGCAAACGCGACATGAAATCGTGTGACATTGATCACAAGTCGTGGGAGTCAGTTGCCAGCATTCGCCAGAGCTGGCGGGCAGCCATAAAGACAGGGCTAAATTGTGGCGAGTCGAAGAGACTTAGTAGTTGGCAGGAAAAAAGACAGAGGCGCAAGGGGAGAGCCAACTGTGCAACAGCCCCGACAAACAAATTTCTCTGCAGCACCTGTGGAAGAGCCTGTCACTCCAGAATTGGCCTTTATAGCCACTCCAGGCGCTGCTTCACAAACCACTGACCACCTCCAGGCGCGTATCCATTGTCTCTCGAGATAAGGAGGCCCAAAAGAAAAAAAAGAAGGCTGATGCTTACAAAGTGGATGAGGTACTGGAGGGCAGGCCACGAAGAAATCAAGAATAAAGACAGGGAAGAGTGTTATATTTTTCCCAGTGAGACCGTTCACACTAAATCTACCAGAAACAAAGCACAACAACTATGAATACTGTGGGAGGGTTAATTCTTGTCGAAATCTGAATTTAAATTATTTTGTGACAGTAGGATAAGAAGACACAGGTTCAAGCTTGTAAACCGTCAGGAAATTCTTCTTCACACAGTAATCAACGATGAAATATCCTTCCAGGAAGAGTTGTGGAAGTAAACACCCATGGAATCGTTTGGAAACATTGCAAATGCTGTAAAAAGGGGACGAGGAGGAGGGTGGTGTGGAATCCTTCTGGACAGATGTTGAATAGGTAACAAAAACAAGAAATGCTGGATTCACTCAGCAGGTCTGGCAGCATCTGTGGAAAGAGAAGCAGAGTTAACGTTTCGGGTCAGTGACCCTTCTTCGGAACTGCGAAGAAGGGTCACTGACCCGAAACGTTAACTCTGCTTCTCTTTCCACAGATGCTGCCAGACCTGCTGAGTGAATCCAGCATTTCTTGTTTTTGTTTCAGATTTCCAGCATCCGCAGTATTTTGCTTTTATTTTAGTGTTGAATAGGTAAGTAGTCTGCAATGTCAGTTGAACTATTCCTGGCTCTTTTTCTTGTCCTGTCATTTTTTGATGGCTGATAATTACAGTTTACTTTGCAGTAATATCTCCAAAGTACATCTTGATCCTGATAAATATATCACTGCCTTGACAATGAAAATTATGCTAAGATCAAAAACTCTTCAAACCAGATTAGAAGGCAGGAATATTACAAGCTTTTCACCACAGTCTAGTTAATAATGAATTCCATAATTCATTGTAACACCAAGTGACAGAAAACACCTCATAAAGTCATGTTTTCCCAATAATGATTAGACTTCTACATCTTGCTGCTTTCTCAGACAGCCACAAGATATCAGGGAGGGTCTTTGAACGATCCTAACTCATCCAGCAGAAAGAAGTTACAATCCCCGAACTGTTGCTTGAAGAAATTCAATGCTGTCACTGTACCCATTTAAAGTATGACAAAACCTCCTGACTTCAATCCTAAGTTTGCCTCTTGACTGATTAAGCTACACCTGCCTTGTATTCCTGGCCATGGTCATGATTAAAGTTCAAATAGGTTCCTGATTCACCTTTCCCACGCCATTTCCTGTAAGTTTCTTCTCTGAGGTTGACCCCACTTAGCTGCCTTCTCTTCGAGCCCAAGTTCCTCCAGTCTTTCTGAAAAAAATCTAATTCTCCAACATTCAGTCTCATGGTTCCTCTGGGTGTCAGCTGTGACTCAGTGGGTAGTCGAGGTCCTGTCTGTCCACTCTGAAGGCCACAAAAGATCCCGTGGCACTATTTTAAAGAAGAGCAGGGGAGCTCTTCGTGGTGTCCTGATCAATGTTTATCTCTCAACCAACTTCACTAAAACATTTTTGTTTGTGGGATCTTGCTGTGTGCACATTGGCCGCTGTGTTTCCTACACTGCAATAGTGAGCACACTTCAAAAGGACTTCATGGGCTG
This sequence comes from Heterodontus francisci, assembly GCF_036365525.1. Classification (NCBI taxonomy): domain Eukaryota; kingdom Metazoa; phylum Chordata; class Chondrichthyes; order Heterodontiformes; family Heterodontidae; genus Heterodontus; species Heterodontus francisci. The sequence continues at coordinate 5,489,622 of NC_090400.1, read as the reverse complement.
TAAACTACATTGGGATGTCCTGAGGTTCTGAAAGGTGTTGCATAAATGCAAGACTTTCTCATCTCAAGGGATTGAAGGTCTTCTATGTGTCTTGATGACTAAAACTGAACACAATGTGTTGTCTGACAATGCACTGCGTAATTCTAGCTTGACAGTCTCTGACTCGCACTCTACTGCTTGAACTCTATTGTTCAGCATCCTATCCACTTTGTTTATTGCTGCTCTGCAGTGATTGAATATATTAAGTAGCAAGTCTATTAATATTCCAGATTACTTTCAACTTACATTTTAGCTATTTCAACACCTTTCATGGAATATTTACTTGCAAGACATGAACTGCAGATTGCTGAATTGTCCACCGCCATTTATGATTGGACATGGCAGAGTTGCAAATCTTTAACCAGAACCCTCACCCATGCCTTTGTTACCTCAAGATTTGACTGTTCCAACACACACCTGGCCAGACCCAGGTTCTACTGTTCGTAAACTTGAGGTCATCCAAAACTCGACTGCCCGTGCCCTAACTCACACCAAGTCCCATTCACTCATCAACCCTGTGCCAGATGACCTACATTGGCTCCTGATTAAATAAAGCCGCAAAATTAAAACTCTCACCTCTGTTTACAGACCACTCCACGATCTCGCCTTTCCCTCTCCCTGAAATTTCCTCCAGCCCTACAACTCTGAGATATCTGTGCTCCTCCAATTCTGTCCTCTTCAGCAACACCAGTTTTAATCATTCCACCACTGGCGGCCGTGCCTTCAGATGCCAGAGTCCTAAGCTCTGGAATTCACTCCCGAAACCTTTGTGGCTCAACACACTTTCCTCCTTTAAGGCACTGCTCAAAAACTGCACCTTTGACCAAACTTTTGGTCATCATAGAATGATTGGGTTTGATATTATTCCAGCGATGGGGATCCAGGCGGCATGCCAGAAGGTTGGGGACAGCCCGCCTTGCCCCTCAGATGGACCCCCTTGCAATTTAGTGGCGGGCAGCTGCTGTAGGAGACGCCATCCCTTTAAGGGACGAGCTCCCGCATCCTGAACTGCTGGCCAATCGGAGGGCTGGCAGCACTGCAGTACCAGCAGTGCCATTGGAAGCGGTGGCCACTGCTGGTACTGCAGGAGGTCTGCAGCAGAGAAGATGTCGGAGACCCCGAACAGGTAATTGGGGCCAGTGTCACCGGGGTCAGTCACGCAGGCACTGGTGACGGGGTTCGGGGGGTGGTGTTGTTAAGGGTGGGGGTGGTGTCCTGACGGGCAGCGGCCATGCTGCCATGGGGCCCTCCAAGGGCCTCAAATTGCCCTCCAAGAACTGGCATGCCCAACAACCCTGCTAGAGGCTGCCAGGTCTTACCTTAATTGGCCACTTAAGGAACTCAATTGGCCTGGGGTGGGAGGACGTCCTCACCATTTCATTTCCTGGACTAAAATTCTGGGGTCTAGGACAACGTCAGGAACAGCAACCCTTTCCATATTGTTTGACTCCCACCTCCCTTCCCTAAAGGACAGGATGGAGTCATAACAGCACAGAAGAAAGCCATTCGGCTCATCGAGTCCATGCCGGCTCTCTGTAGAGCAATCCAGTCAGTCCCATTCCCCCACTCTATCCTTGTAGCCCTGAAAGTATATTTCCCTCAAGTGCCCATCCAATTTCCTTTTCAAACCATTGATTGTCTTCACTTCCACCACCCTTGTCGGCAGCAAGTTCCAGGTCATTACCACTCGCTGCACTAAAAAATTCTTCCTCACATTCGCCCTGCATCTCTTGTTCAAAATCTTAAATCTGTGTCCCTTGTCCTTGTGCCATCAGCTAATAGGAACAGCTTTTCTTTGTCGACCTTATCTGAACCTGTCATAAACCTATGCACTTCTATTATATCTCACCTCAATCTACTTTGCTCCAAGGAGAACAACCCCAGCTTCTCCAATCTAACCTTGTAACTAAAATCCCTTATTCTGCTAAGTCTCCTCTGCACCCTGTCAAGGGCCCTCACATTCTTCCTAAAGTGTAGAGACCGGAACTGGACGCAATAGTCTAGTTGTGGCCTAACCAGAGTTTTCAGGGTTTAGCATAACTTCCCCACTTTTGTATTCAACATCTCTATTTATGAAACCCAAGATTCCATATGCTTTTCCAAACTACTCTCTCATTCTGTCCTCTGGCCTTCAAAAACCTATTTACTGCATCCCCAGGTTCCTCTGCTCTTGCAGACTCCTTAGAACTGTGCGATTAAGTCTATATTGCTTCTCCCTATCCCTTCTGTCAAAATGCAACATCTTACACTTTTCTGAATTGAATTACATCTTCCACTTGTCTGCACATTCGTCGAGTGTATCGAAATCCTGTTGCAGTCATTGGTATCATCTTCGCTGTTTGCCAAACCTCCAAGTTTGGTATCATCAGCAAATTTTGAAATTTTATTCTGTATTTCAATATCCAATTCATTTGTATATATCAATAAAGCAGTAGTCCAAAAGCTGACCCTTTCGGAACAACACAGTCTACCATCCTCCAGTCTGGAAAAGGGCTGTTTTCTGTCCTTAAGTCAATTTTTTAAATCCAAGTTGACAAAGACTCTCCCATTCAATGAGCCTCAATTTAGTTAACCAGCCTTTTATGTGGTACTTTGTCAAACACGTTCTTAAAATCCACATAGACAACATCCACCACATTCCCCTCATCAACCTTCTTTGTTACTTTATCAAAAAATTCCATTCGATTAGTCAAACACGTTTTGCCCTTTAAAAATCCCTGCTGGCTCTCCTTAATTCAGACAAAACTTTTCAAATGCCTGTTAATTCTTGCCTTGAATGTTGTATCTAAAACCTTACCCACCACTGATGTTAAACTGACTGGCCTGGAGTTACATGGAATGTCCTTACACCATTTTTTGAACAAGGGTGTCACATTTTCCACTCTCCAATTCTCAGACACCTCCCCGTATCGAGGGAAGATTGGAAGATTATGGCAAGCCCTTGCACTATCTCCACCCTCAAATTCCCATGGCAACATGCAATGCAAGCCATCCAAACCAGGCAACTTATCCACTCTCAGCATCGCCGGCCTTTCCAGTACATCCTGCCTATCAATTTTCATCCCATCCATAATTTCCACCATCTCGGCTTCTGCCTTAGTAAACACTGATACAAAGTACTCATTAAGTATTCTAGCCTTAAGGTTCTTGCTTGAAGAATTCACCTGAAATGCATGGTATACTCTCGTTTTTTGTTTCATCATATTCTCCATCTACCTTTTCATCCAAGGAGGCCTGGTTTTGGTTCCTCTAACTTTCATCCTTGTTGAAATGTACCGAGCCTGTAGCTGAAGCATCTCCTCCTTATAGCTTACCCATTGTTTCTTTACAGTTTTTCCTGTCAGTCTTTGGTTGCATTTTACCTTGACTAGATCCCCTCTCATCTCTTTGAAGTTAGCTCTCTTCCCATTTAGAAGTTCTACTTTAGATTGTCCCTTGCTCTTTTTCATTCACAATCTAAACCATGTGCTCCAATGATCACTTTTACCCAAACATTCACCCACAAGCACTTGGTCAACTTGGCCCACCTCAGTCCCCAGCACCAGCTCCAGCAATGCCTCCTTCCAAGTGGAACCGAGAAAATATTGGTCAAGGAAGTTCTCCTGAACAGATTTCAGAAATTCCTCCACCTCCTTATCTTTTATTCGAAAATTATCCCAATCAATATTTGGGTAATTAAGAAGAAGGGTCACTGACCCGAAACGTTAACTCTGCTTCTCTTTCCACAGATGCTGCCAGACCTGCTGAGTGATTCCAGCATTTCTTGTTTTTGTTTCAGATTTCCAGCATCCGCAGTATTTTGCTTTTATTTGGGTAATTAAAGTTCCCAATATCGTCATTCTATAGTTCTTACACAACTCTGCCATTTCCCTGCAAAATTGCTCCTCTATTTCTCTCTCTCTCTCACCATAAGGAATAGCAAGGGAAAGAAATCATGGGTGGGAGTGTTCTATAGGCCCCGAAGGAGTTGCCTCTCTGTAGGACAAACTATTAATCAGGAAATAATGGAGGCGTGTCAGACGGGCACTGTAATTATCATGGGTGATTTTAATCTGCATATAGACTGGACAAATCAAATTGGCAAGGGTATCATGGAAGACGAATTTGTAGAGTGCATCAGGGATTGTTTCTTCGAACAATATGTTGCAGAACCTACCTGGGACCAGGCTATTTTAGATTTGGTAATGTGTAATGAAGTAGGATTAGTAAGAGATCTCGGAGGTAAGCATCCTCTGGGGGGAAGCGATCATAACATGGTAGAATTTCAAATTCAGTTTGAGGATGAGCAACTCGGGTCTCAAAACAATGTATTCAACTTAAACAAGGGCAATTACAGAAATATGAAGAAAGAGTTGTCTAAAGCGGGCTGGGAAAATAGACTACAGGGGAAGTCAGTAGATGAGCTGTGGCAGACTTTTAAGCAGATATTTCATAACACTCAGCATACATTTATTCCAGTCAGAAGGAAGGACTCGATGAGAACGATGAACCACCCGTGGATAACAAAGGGTGTTACGGAGAGTATCAAATCAAAAACAAAGGCGTACAAAGCGGCAAAAGCAAGTGGTAGGCCAGAGGATTGGGAATTTTTTTAGAAACCAGCAGCAGATGACTAAAAAACTAATAAAGAGGAAGAAAATTGATTATGAGAGTAAATTGGCAAGAAATATAAAAACAAACATTAAGAGCTTCTACGGGTATATAAAAAGGAAGAGAGTTGCTAAAGTAAGTCTGGGACCCTTAGAAGATGAGACTGGGGAATTAATAACAGGGAACAGAGAAAAGGCCGATAATTTAAACCAATATTTTGCATCGGTCTTTACAGTGGAGGACACAACAAACATCCCAACAATAATAGATGAGCAAGGTGTAAACGGGAGGGAGGAAATTGTAACAATCTCTATCAAGAGGGAAAAGATGCTTGACAAACTGATGGGATTAAAGGCAGACAAGTTGCCAGGACCTGGTGGCCTGCACCCAAGGGTTTTTAAAGAGGTGGCTACAGAGATAGTGGAGGCATTGATCGTAATATACCAAAACTCACCGGATTCCGGTAGGGTACCAGCGGATTGGAAAACAGCTAATGTGACACCCCTGTTCAAGAAAGGAGGGAGACAGAAAGCAGGAAACTATAGACCAGTTAGCTTAACATCTGTTATTGGGAAAATGCTAGAGTCCATTATTACGGAAGAAAGAGCAGGACATTTAGAAAAACATAATGCAATCAAACAGAGACAATGTGGTTTTATGAAAGGGAAATCATGTTTGACAAATTTGTTAGAGTTCTTTGAGGATATAACAAATAGAGTGGATAAAAGGGAACCGGTAGATGTCGTGTATTTGGATTTTCAGAAGGCTTTCGATAAGGTGCCACATAAAAGGTTATTGCACAAAATAAGAGCTCAGGGTATTGAGGGTAATGTGTTGGCATGGACTGAGGATTGGTTAGCAGAGAGTCAGGATCAATGGGTCATTTTCAGGTTGGAAAGCCGTAACTAGTGGGATGCCACAAGGATCGGTCCTAGGGCCTCAACTATTTACTCTCTCTATTAATGACTTGGAGGAAGGGACAGAGTGTAGTGTATCCAAATTTGCTGACGATACAAAAATAGGTGGGAAGGCATGTTATGATGAGGACACAAAGAATCTGCAAAGGGATATCGATAGGTTAAGTGTGTGGACAAAAACTTGACAGATGGAGTTCAATGTGGGAAAGTGTGAGGTAATCCACTTTGGTAGGAAGAATAAAAAGGCAAATTATTATTTAGATGGAGAAAGTCTCCAAAATACTGCAGTACAGAGGGATCTGGGTGTTCTTGTACATGAAACACAATAAGTTAGCATGCAGGTGCAGCAAGTAATTGGGAAGGCAAATAGAATTTTGGCCCTTATTGCTAGGGGGTTAGAGTTTAAAAATAGGGAAGTCTTGTTACAACTGTACAAGGTGTTGGTGAGGCCTGGAGTACTGCGTACAGTTTTGGTCCCTGTATTTAAAGAAGGATATACTAGCATTGGAGGCAGTTCAGGAAAGGTTCACGAGGTTGATTCCTGGGATGAAGGGGTTGTCTTCTCAAGAATGGCTCAACTGGTTAGGCCTTTATTCATTGGAGTTTAGAAGGATGAGAGGTGATCTTATTGAAACATAAGATTTTAAAGGGGCTTGACAAGTTAGATGTTGAGAATATGTTTCCACTGGTGGGGGAATCTCGAACTAGGGGACATAGTTACAGAATAAGGGGGCACACATTTAAAACTGAGATGCGACGGAATTTCTTCTCTCACAGGGTGGTGCATCTCTGGAATTCTCTACCTCAGAGAGTTCTGAAGGCTAGATAGATTTTTGAAATCTCAAGGAGTCGAGAGTTATGCGGAGCAGGCCCGAAAGAGGAGTTGAGGCCTGGGACAGATCAGCCATGATCTTATTGAATGGCGGGGCAGGCTCGAGGGGCTGAATGGCCTACTCATGCTCCTATTTCTTATGTTCTTATGTGCTTATTTGGAGTCCTATAGAATACCTCCAATAGCGTGATCATAACTTTCTTGCTTCTCAACTCTAACTAAATGCATTCCGTCCTTGCCCCCTCAAGGACATCCTCTCTTTCCAACACTACAATGTATTCCCTAATCAGTACTGCCACCCCACGTCCCCTTTTTCCTTCCCTATCTTTTCTGAACACTTTGTATCCTTGTATATTAAGTGCCTAGTCATCACCATTTTTAAGCCACTTTTCCATATTACCACTGCATTATATTCCCAAATGGCTATTTGTGCTTGTAGCTCACCAATCTCATTCACCATACTTTGTATGTTTACATATATGCATTCTAAAGCTGTCTTCATCTGCCCTAATATTCCCTTATGTGGCTCGGTGTCAAATTTTGTTTGATATCACTTCTGTTTGTGAAATGCCTTGGGACTTTTACTACATTGAATGTACTAATTAAATACAAGTTGGTGTTGTTGTTGTTGGATCGCGTAGCTCTACATACAGCGTGCTGCTTTCACTGTTTAGCATCTATGTATTCCTGTGCTGTAGCTTCACCAGGTCAGCACTTCATTTTCAGGTGTGCTTGGTGTTGCTTCCATCATGCAAAGAACAGGGTGGGTCACCTGACTTGTTGGTGATGGAGGAATGAGGAATATACTGAGCCATGAGTGTCCGAATTGTGGTGGTACCCAATTCTGTTTCTGCCGATGGACAAAAGCACCTCATTGATGCCCACTTTTGAGCTGCTAGATGTGTTCTTAATGTATCTCAAATAGCACATTGGCAGTGCCAAAACACTTGATGGAGGGTGTCCTCAGTGTGAAAAAGATTGAGAGATTCTTGGACATATGTAATTGCTAAAGGTAGATTGGTGAGGATGAGGTCAAGTACACTATTCCCTTGTGTTTGTTCTCTCACCACCTGTCTGCAAGCGATATCCTTCAGAACATGGCTAGTTCGATCAGTGGTGCTACTACCAAGCCGCTGTTGGTGATGGGCATTGAAGCCTCCCAACCAAAGTACATTCTGTGCCTTTCCTACCCTCAGTGCTTCCTCCTGGTGTTCAACATGGAGCAAAACTGATTCATCATCTGAGAACGGATGGTAGGTGGTAATCAGTGGGAGGATTCCTTGATTATGTTTAACCTAATGCAATAATACTGCGAGGGGTCTGGGGTCAATGCTGATGACTCCCAGAGCCAGTAACCCCCATTGACTGTCTACTACTGTATCCCCACCTGTGGAGGGTCTGTGCTGCTGGTGTGATGAAACATATCCAGAGAGAGTCATGTAGGAGTCTGGGACATTGGCTGATGGTTATGACTAAGTTAGGCTCTTGCTTGCCTAGTCTAATACATCCACAAACTGATCACAAGAAAGGCAGCTTGTTCACTGGGACTCTGGACAACAAGTGAATGGGAAAATGGTCTTTCCAAGCGCGAAATCTTAACACCATCCAACTGAAATATCAACAGTTTATGAGACATTTGGAAATCTGTTCGTAACTGATGATTGTTAATACATTTTTCTTTATTATATATTTAGAAATAGATTGGAGAATCTGAACAGCCACAGTCAGATTTTGTGTGAAATTTGCCCTCTATTGTAATTCAGGCACAGTTTTATGTCTCGTGCCGCAGAAAATAATCTTGCTTTGTCTTTGCAACATTCACTGGGGTCTACATGTTTTTTGCAAGAATAAAGTGTATCACTAGTCCAATTGCCAGTACCAATGGTCCTGAAAGGAAAGCTAGGCCACGACGAATGATCAGTTGTTTTGTGGACAAGATTTCACCAACTGTGGTAACTCCAGTGTCCAGAATGGAAGACTCATCTGTAACACGGTCTTTGTCTATGTTTTGTTCCATTTGACAAACATTGGGCATTGGAACCACTGCTCTGTTTCCTGTGTCCACTTCTGTGAAGGAAAGTCACATGGAAAAGTTGTAAGTACATGATGTTACTGGTTGATCCAATTGTTTTTAGGAGGGCTGGTGATCAGAACAATGATCTCTTCCATGACTACCAACCATTGGCAATAACACATTAGCTACAAGCAGGAGATCTGTCTTGCCAAAGCACAGTAAATTCGACTGAGTATTGGCTATGTTGCCATCCTGACAAAGTTTGAGAGACCAGCTCAAAACAGCAATTAACAGGAGATGCACTGGCACAAAAATGTACATTGTCCTTTTTCATATTTTGCATTTCTGCTTCCTGATCAGAACCCTCCATGATCCAACTTAGAGTTGGGTCACTAAAAAGCTAGTCTAATGATGGCCATGAAACCATTGTCAATTGTCGTAAAAGCCCATCTGGTTCATTAATGTCCTTCAGGGAAGGAAATCTGCTGCCCTCACCTGGTCTGGCCGACACGTGACTACAGATCCACAACAATGTGGTTGACTCTTGAATGCCCTCTGAAATGGCCCAGCAAGCCATTCAGTTATATCTAACTGCTGCAAAGTCAATAAGGAATGAAATTGGACAGACCACCTGACATCGACCTCGGCACTGGAATTGACAACAGCAAACCCAGCCCTGTTGACCCTGCAAAGTCCTCCTTCCATCTGGGGGCTTGTGCCAAAGTTCGGAGAGCTGTCCCACAGACAAGTGAAGTAGCAGCCTGACACACTCACAGAATCATACCTTACAGACAATATCCCAGACACGACCAATACTACCGGCAGGACAGACCCAGCAGAAGTGGCGTCTCAGTGGTATACAGTCGGGAGGGAGTTGTCCTGGGAGTCCTCAAAATTGCGCCAGACCCCATGATGTCTCATGGAATCAGGTCAAATATGGGCAAGGAAACCTCCTGTTGATTCCGACCTACCACCCTTCTTCAGCTGATGAATCAGTACTCCTCCATTTTGAACACCACTGGGAGGATACACAGAGTGGCAATGGCGCAGAATGTACTCTGGATGGGAGACTTCAATGTCCATTACCAAGAATGGCTCGTTGTACCACTACTGACCGAGCTGGCCGGGGCCTAAAGGACATAGCTGCTACACTGGGTATGTGGCAGGTGGTGAAGGAACCAACAAGAGGGAAAAATATACTTGACCTCGTCCTCACCAATCTGCCTGTCGCAGATGCATCTGTCCATGACACTATTGATGGCAGTGACCACCGCACAGTCCTTGTGGAGAGGAAGTCCTCTCTTTACATTGAGGATACCCTCCACCGTATTGTATGTTACTATCACTGTGCTAAACGTGATAGATTTTGAACTGATCCAGCAATGCAAAACTGTGGCCAATCAGCAGCAGCAGAATTGCACTCAACCACAATCGGTAACCTCACGGCCTGGCATATCCCCCATCATTACCAGCAAGCCAGGGGACCAACCCTGGTTCAATGAAGAGTGCAGGAGGGCATGCCAGGAGCAGCACCAGGCATACCTCAAAATGAGGTGTCAACCCAGGACTGCTTGCATGCTAAACTGCATAAGCAACATGCAATAGACAGAGCTAAGCGATCCCATAACCAACAGATCAGATCCAAGCTCTGCAGTCCTGCCACATCCAGTCAAGACTGGTGGTGGACAATTAAACAAGTAACAGGAGGAGGTGGCTCCACAGATATCCACATCCTCAATGATGGGGGAGCACAGCACATCAGTGCAAAAGATAAGGCTGATGCATTTGCAATAATCTTCAGCCAGAAGTGCTGAGTTGATGATCCATCTCGGCCCCCTCCTGAAGTCCTCAGCATCACAGATGCCAGTCTTCAGCCAATTCAATTTACTCCTCATGATATCAAGAAATGACTGAAGGCACCGGATACTGCAAAGACTATGGGCACTGACAACATTCTGGCAATAGTACTGAAGACCTGTGCTCCAGAACTTGCCACGCCTCGAGCCAAGCGGTTCCAGTACAGCTACAACACTTGCATCCAACTGGGAATGTGGAAAATTGCCCAGGTATGTCCTGCACACAATAATCAGGACAAATCCAACCTGGCCAATTACCGCCCCATCAGTCTGCTCTCGATCATCGATAAAGTGTTGGAAGGAGTTGTCAACAGTGCTATCAAGCGGCATTTGCTCAGCAATAACCTGCTCAGTGAGGCTCAGTTTGGATTCTGCCAGGGCCACTCAGTTCCTGACCTCATTACAGCCTTGTCTGAAACATGGACAAAAGAGCTGAATTCAAGAGGTGAAGTGAGAGTGCCTGTCTTTGACATCAAGGCAGCATTTGACCGAATACCGAGCATCAAGGAGCCCGAACAAAACGGAGGTCAATGGGAATCAGGGGGAAAACTCTCCGCTGGTTGGAGTCATACCTAGCGCAAAGGAAGATGGTTGTGGTTGTTGGAGGTCAATCATCTCAGCTCCTGGACATCAATGCAGGAGTTCATCAGGGTAGTGTCCGAGGTCCAACCATCTTCAAATGCTTCCTTAATGACCTTCCTTCAATCATAAGGTCAGAAGTGGGGATGTTCTCTGATGATTGCACAATGTTCAGCAGCATTCGCGACTCCTCAGGTACTGAAGCAGTCCGTGTAGAAATGCAACAAGACCTGGACAATATCCTGGCTTGGGCTGATAAGTGGCAAGTAACATTCATACCACACAAGTGCCAGGCAATGACCATCTCCAACAAGAGGGAATAAAACCATCTCCCCTTGACATTCAATGGCATATCATTGCTGAATCCCCCACGATCAATATCCTACGGGTTACCATTGACCAGAAACTGAACTGGAGTAGCCATATAAATACCGTGGCTGCAAGAGCAGGTTAGAGGCTAGGAATCCTGCAGCAAGTAACTCACCTCCTGACTCCCCAAAGCTTGTCCACCATCGACAAGGCACAAGTCAGGAGTGTGATGGAATACTTTCCACTTGCCTGGATGGGTGCAGCACCAACAACACTCAAGAAGCTCGACACCATCCAGGGCAAAGCAGCCTGCTTGATTGGCATCCCATCCACAAAAGTTCACTCCCATCACCACCAACACACAGTGGCAGCAGTGTGTACCATCTACAAAATGCACTGCAGCAATGCACCAACGCTCCTCAGACAGCACCTTCCAAGCACCTAGAAGGACAAGGGCAGCAAATGCACAGGAACACCACCAAATTCCCTTCAAGCCACACACCATCCTGACTTGGGATGTTTTTGCCATTCCTTCAATGTCACCTGGTCAAAATGCTGGAACTCCCTTCCTAACAGCACTGTGGGTGGACCTACCCCACATGGACTGCAGCGGTTCAAGAAGGAGGCTCACCACCACCTTCTCAAGGGCAATTAGGGATGGTTAATAAATTCTATCCTATCCAGCGACACCCACATTCCATGAACGAATTTAAAGAAAGGGCTGCTAGCTGAGAACCATTCTACAAAGCCATGTAGTCACACTGCCAGCAATATGGCCAAAGACTATCAAAAGTTCATTGACCCCATCATTGGTGGATGTGACCATGAATCATCACAGGTCAGTCTGAATTTCACAGCTCAAGAGTTACTGGTCTACTAAAATATGAATGAAGACTTACTGAACAATCTGTTAATATCTTAGTGTTTTAATTAAAGAGGAACCAAAGTCAAAGTGAACAGCTAGGAGGAGACATGTATGAAGTGCACTCCTTTTATCTCAGAGATATTAACAGCCAAGCAGAATGTTTTCTTTACATTTGTTCTCGGGGCAATGCTGGCAAGATAGCATTTATTGCCCATTCCTGGTTGAACTGGGAAGGTGGTGTAGTCCTTGTGGTAACGGTGCTCCCACAAGGCTGTTCGGCAGGGATTTCCAGGACATTGACTCAGCAATGATGAAGAAATGGTAATATATGCATCCAAGGTGTGTGAATGGAAGAGAACTATGGGTAATATCTTCCCAATATATTCACCATCAAAAGGTTTTTATGCATCAGATTGAGAAGTGTGAAAAAACCCAAATTAAACCCCTGTGGAAATTTAATCCCATTGTGTGCTGTCTGCACTGCAGGTTCCTTACATTAGTTGCTCTTGTTTTACGTTGATAAGAAGAAATCTAATAATAAATTGTCCCTGCAATGGTTTAGATTCCTGACAATTATTGGTCTGGAATCTACTTCAACAATATAAGTTAGAATGTTTTGTGCCCCAAAACTCAGAAGCAGCCGATAGTCAATTCTGGGACATCAGTGGTAAAACAGAAACAGCCTCTCAATCTCTGATATGATCCTACTTCCAGTTTCCTGTGTGGCACATAATGTTATTTATTTGTATGTATGTGTTAACTACAGAGTTTTGATCTCAAAATTATTGCTGCCTTTGCTGATATCAAGCAGGGGTTGGACTTTAAACTCTAGGTGAATTTTTAAGTTATAGCAGATTCACGAGTATCTCTGCTTTCATTCGTTAATTGATGAGTGATTTAAAATCAGCACAACATTCTTTTTTACCTGTTGACCTATACTGGGTTTGACCACCAGAAGCGCTGTTTGAAGTGTCCATGTCTTTCATCACACCTGCATTAACCAGAGCCTTCAAACAAAACACAAAAACCATCATCAAAAGTGAAGGAAGGACACAACAGAAGCTGCACTTTCTGTACAATGCACTCTTCAATCTGTATTATTTTCAAAGTGTTTTAAATATAAAATATCTGCTAGTTGTTAGGATTTAATTCAGGACTAATTGCATATGTTCTCATCCACTTGAGAGACCTGGCATTTCATGTCTTGCTTTAAGACATAGCCCAGTGACATATTATGCAGAGTTCCATTTATGGGGTGAGGGAACTCCATTCTTTTAATGGGAAATAACAATTCAGACCAGTCTGAGAATCAGTTTTCCTGCTGATTGAGTCCAGAGCATGGAAAGAGGAATTTCTCATCCCATCAGTCTGAGCTGTGTTCAAAAGCAAGTAGCAGAGGGGAACAAGGCAGCAAAATCTTGGTTTCATTTTATCAGAAAATAGAAGGGTCAGACCCTGTCTTAGAGCTCTCTTTCTGGAGAGATGACAGTGTCTCTATAGATCCTGTGCAATGTGTCACAGAGTGATTTGTATCCGTGGTTCCCCACACTGTGAATTCCTGATCCCAGCTGTGCTATTTGGGGGCAAGGATCACTGAAGGGAGGCCATGAACTTTGCCATTAATGCTCCTGGGCCTGATCAAGGTGGCCAACCACAGATCCAGGCAGCATGCAGTCGAGGTGTCATTCAGGCTGGCTACCTGCCTCTCTTCCACAACAATGTTTCTTCCAGGGTGTAGCTGGAGAGGGAGAGCACGGTGTTCCCCGGTAACATTGAAGCCTTCCAGGGCCAGTGGGTACTGGCAGGACTGGAGTGCATCATTGACACCAGGAACCAAATTTTAATTTAATTTATTGAGTAAGCAGTGCTACGACCAGGTGAGAAAGGTGTGTATGGGTCCCTCTCAGACTTCACCTGGTCTTACTGTAACAGTGTTTAATTTTAAACACACTGTGTTTTGAGCTCCGCCTTGGTGAATCCTTGTTCACCTCTTTCCAATAATAAGGCAAAGAAATGAGCACAAACAGGTGTCCTTAGTTTTAAAGAAAAAAAGTGAAATTTATTAAAACTTAAACTAAAAAAACTCTAATTTGGTTAACGCCTCTGGGTACACGAGGTGCCCACGCTAGCATGCATATGTGATACACACATGCAGATAGGGACAGAAAGGAGCAGAAGAAAAAAATAAAGTGGAAAGGTTTGAGTCAATATCTGAAGAGTTGTTGCAGTTCTTTGAGCTCACTGTCGAGTCTTTGCTTGTGGGTAATTCTTGCTTTTCTTTGGGGCCCAATATTCTTCTTAAACCTTGTTCACTGTAGGAGACTTTTCTCTCCTGGGGACCACATGTCTTCAATTGGATTCCGAAGCTGGTGAGAAAGAGATGGGAGCAGACAGGAGGAGAGAAGGTCTGCTTCAGTCCAGGAGCCAAGAGCTTTCTGAGTTCAAATTCTCTGTGGAAGTTGAAAAAAAACTGGAACGGCCAGTTTGTCATGTGACCAGCTGGCCTAATGAGTCCTGGCCCTTGTGGATTGTCTTGTCCTCGCAGACCCTGGAATGTTTCCTCTACACACAATACCTGGTGATCAAATGCCCATTGTGGGTTAAATTGGAACAGGGAATAGCCCCTTTATCCTTTCAAGTACTGTCTGTTAATATGCAAAAATGTCTTTCTAGCTAAGGTCTGGCAGTCCTTGTAATAGGCCTCGTCTTCTTCCCAGCAACAATTTGAAGTTTTAATGCCCATGAGGCAAAATTAATGTGCCTCATTCTTGGCAGATGGGGTCCTGCATGACAGCAGTATTTTTTTTATGATTTACAGTTTATTGGTTGTGCCCCTTTTAAAGGTCAACTTTTAAAGTTGATGACACCAACCATCCAGAATGATAATTTATAGAAAAGCGTTTGCAGTTTCCTATTGGGTGGCAAAGTAACCGTGAGACTCTCTTAACTGCCCCCTGGCAGGTAGAGTAAGAATGATGTTGGCAGATGTGTGAGGATGCACAGACTGCTTATTCTGCCAGCTGGGTACAGTATATGGCACAAGGTGACAAGGAGATGGGGGAAATAGAAAAACTTAAACCAAAAATATTGGTTTCGTCTAAGATACAGCACTGAAACAGGCCCTTCGGCCCACCGAGTCTGTGCCAACCATCAACCACCCATTTATACTAATCCTACACTAATCCCATATTCCTACCACATCGCTGTGGGAGGAAACCGGAGCATCCGGCGAAAACCCACACAGTCACAGGAAGAACTTGCAAAATCCACACAGGCAGTGCCCAGAATTGAACCCTGGACGCTAGAGCTGTGAGGCTGCGGTGCTAACTACTGCGCCACAGTGCTGCTGGTGTAATAAATAATCTCTATTATCTGCTCTTACCTCATCGGATGCTTCGCTCCAGTTGATTCTGTAAATCACTATCAACAAGAAAACTAATTGTACAACCATGCCAATAAATATTCCAGACCAGAGCCCTGCAAAATAATAATGGTGCAGTGAGTATGGGATAAATGTTGTTGAGTTTTCATTCTGCATCTTTTCCTTTATCAGATGGTTGATGTCAGCCTGCACGACACTACTTGTGCCACATTGGAAAAGGCCTATTTTCAGTGGGATGAGAAGGGATCTTGCCAAGGTAAAATGGAACCAAAGACTGACAGGAAAATCTGTAACAGAACAATGGGTTATCTTGAAGGAGGAGATGCTTCATGCACAGGCCAGGGACATTGAGACAAGGGGCGAAAGGTAGGGGAACCAAAGCCAGGCTTCATTGGATGACAAGGGATCGAGAATATGATGACACAAAAAAAGGGTGTCTGATGCATGTGAGGTGAATTCCTCAAGTGAGAAGCAGGTCAAATACAATGGGCTGGATTTTATAGCAGCTTCGACATCGGGATCTGTGGCAGGGAGAGAATTAAGATTGCCCCAGATGAGGCCCACCACGGACCTCGACGCTGGCAGGGCCCGTCCCAATCATGCCGGTGGCGGCGAGGCCTCGTTACATCCCCCTCGCCGCTCGGCAGCAGGACTGTAATTTACATAATTGCAAATACAAAAATGCAAATCTCTGAAGTAAACATTTACCCGCTCCTGCCATCCATTCCGGTGCCATATTGAAGCCGACGGCAGCCACTCCCGTGCCGTCGGATCTCCAACCATTGATGTAAGGCAGAACACTGGTGGGGAGGTGGGTGCAGGTAATTTTTGCAGTGCAGGGGCAGGGTGGGGGGGTGGTGGGGGGGAGCAGGGAAAATACTTTGGATTGGTCGGGGGATGGTGGGAAGGGGTGGAGGATTAAAGTTATTAAAGGTCGGTTGACAGGTTGCGATCTGAATCAAGGTTTTCTTGGGGGAGAATGGGCTATTAATGACTCGATTATTCCTTGTGGGTGTGGGCGAAGGGAGTGCAGATGTTATGTAATGTGTAACTTAAATTTTAACACTTCATTTCCTTTAAAAATTAAAATTTCTTCCAAGGGCTTGAAGCACATTAAAAATGGCACTGGCGCCTGTGCAGTGGCGCTGACGCCATTACCAGGGACGGACCGCCCGCCGCCTCCATGTCATCGGGGGGGGGTGGGGGGGAGATGGCGGTGCACCCTGGCCATGTTAATGAGCCAGCATGTATAATATCACAGTGGCTCCACAGAGCAAAACCCACGCGTGCGGGTCACCATCCTGTACGGTCACCACTGTACTCGGCAGCAGCAACATAAAATCCATCCTAATATGTTGAAAGGGAAAGAGAAGCAGAAAATAAGAAAATGAGAAATGATAAAGGCAAGAAGTCACTCGTGGAAGTGGTATACAGGGCCCCTAACAGGAACCACTTGTTTCAATAGAGTATAAAGGAAGAAATAAAGGGAGCTTGTCAGAAAGGTATGGCGATAATCATGCAGGATTTTAATCTACATATAGACTAGAAAAATCAGATGGGCAAAGGTAGGCGAGATGAGGAGTTCATAGAATGTTTTCCGGATAGTTTCTTAGAACAGCACGTTCTGGAGCCAACCAGAGAGCAGGCTATACTTGACCTGGTATTGTGCATTGGGACAGGATTAATTGATGACATCATAGTGAAGGCGCCCCTAGGTAGCAGCAATCATAATATGATTGAATTTTACATTTTGTTTGAGGGAGAGAAGAATGGGTACAAGACAAGTATTTTAAACATAAATAAGGGCAGTTATGAGGGCATGAAAGCTAGCTAAAGTGAACTGGCAAATTAGGTTCAGGGATAGGTCAAGAGATATGTAGTGGCAGACATTTAAGAGGATATTTCAGAATACACAGAATAGATACATTCCAACGAGAAAGAAGAAATCCAAGGGGAGGACCCACTATCCGTGCTTAATTTAAAAAGTTAAAGAAAGTATCAAACTTAAAGAAAAAGTATATAATTGCGCAAAGATGGGTGGCAGGTCAAAAGATTGGACAGAATATGTCAGGCAAACCCCCCCACCTGCCAAGAATGAGGAAAATTAATTTTACCACATGAACATTGATTTTATAAAGTTGTTGGTCGAGAAAGAACGTGCTTTAAAAAAACTTGAAAAATTTGGCTAGAGAGAGATATTAGCATATCCACAAAACAAAGGGGCTATTCCCTGCTCCAATTTAATCCACAATGGACTTCTGATAACCAAACATTAAAGGTGGAAAGGCTAGCATTCCAGGTTAACCACTAAGGTGGCCAAATACCCAAACAGATGTGGTCGGACCAGTTTGTTCACATGGCGGGCTGACTTTTGGAGTTTTTTGAAATTGAACTTCCAACAAGGAATTTGAAATCAGAAGGCTGTTTGCTCCTGGACTGAGAACACCTCTCTCCAGTCTCCTCCCATCTCTTTCTCACGGAACTGAAGAACCATTGAAGACACGTAAACTCAAAGAGAGAAAGGTCTCCTATGTGAACAAGATTTAAGAAGAATACAACAAAACCCAACAAAAAGTAAGAGCAGTCTACAATCAAAGACTCTATGGTGAGCTGGAAACACAGAAACAGTAACAAGAAAGCCGCTTCTGATATTGCCTCAAACCTCTCCATTTATTTTTTCTTCTGCTCTTTTCTGTCCTTATTTCAATGTGTGTATCAAATATGCATGCTAGCGTGGGGCGCGGTGTGTATCCGTAGGTGTTAATTGAATTAAAGTTTAAGTTTCAGTTTTAATAAAACTTCACTTTTCTTCTGTAAACCTAAAGAAAACCTGGCGTGCTCATTTCTTTGCCTTATAATTGGAAAGCTGTGAACAAGGATTCACAATGAGGGAGCTCAAAACACAGTGTGTTTAAATTAAACCCTGTTACAATAAGACCAGGTGAAGACAGTAAAAGACCCCTAGACACCTTTCTCACCAGGTCATAATAGAAATTTGGGTGCTAGGGTCCAGAATTTTACCCACAGACAAATGAGTGAAATTGGAAGTGGGAAGCCAAATTGTTCCCAATCAAAAAGAGCAAGGTTTTAATACAGGTTCTCTTGTGGTTGTGTGTGCTTGAAAACGAACATGTCTAAAACTGAAGCGAGTAGCTCTCCAAGTCAGGGTGAAGTAACTTGGGATAAGTTAAAAGCATTGTCTATGGAGGAGTTGAGGAAAATGGCTGAGCAGTGTGGGATCACTGTACGTGGCAAGGCTAGGCAGTCTGAACCAAATTTACAGATGACACAAAACTGGGTGGGAGGGTGAGTTCTGAGGAGGATGCAGAGAGGCTTCCGGGTGATTTGGACAAGTTGAGTGAGTGGGCTAACGCATGGCAGATGCAGTATAATGTGAATAAATGTGAGGTTATCCACTTTGGTAGCAAAAACAGGAAGGCAGATTATTATCTGAACAGCTAAGAACTGAGAGAGGGGAATATGCAGCGAGACCTGGGTGTTCTCATCCACCAGTTGCTGAAGGTAAGCATGCTGGTCCAACAGGCGATAAAAGAGGCAAATGGTATGTTGGCCTTCATAGTGAGAGGATTCGAGTGCAGGAGCAGGGATGTCTTGCTACAATTATACATGGCCTTGGTGAGGCCACACCTGGAATATTGTGTGCAGTTTTGGTCTCCTTATCTGAGGAAGGATGTTCTTGCTATAGAGGGAGTGCAGCGAAGGCTTACCAGACTGATTACTGGGATGGTGCGACTGACGTATGAGGAGAGATTGAGTCAGTTAGGATTTTATTCACTGGAGTTGAGAAGAGTGAGGGGGGATCTCATAGAAACCTATAAAATTCTAACAAGACTTGACAGGGTAGATGCATGAAGGATGTTCCCGATGGTGGGGGAGAACCAGGGGTCATAGTCTAAGGATACAGGGAAAACCTTTCAGGACTGAGATGAGGAGAAATTTCTTCACCCAGAGAGTGGTGAGCTGTGGAATTTGCTACCACAGAAAGCAGTTGATGCCAAAACATTGCATGTTTTCAAGAAGGTGTTAGATATAGCTCTTGGGTCTAAGGGATCAAAGGGTATGGGGCGAAAGCGGGAACAGGTTACTGAGTTGGAAGATGAGCCATGATCATCATGAATGGCGGAGCAGACTCGAAGGGCCGAATGGCCAACTCCTGCTCCTATTCTCTATGTTTCTATGTTTCTGAGGTTAGTGGCCCACCATTTTTCCCCTGAATCTGAAGAAGTAGAAACAGGGTTAGAGGTAGACTCCGACGGGGTATTGCTAGCAAAGATACAATTGGAACAAAGGAATTTTGAATTACGGGAGAGAAAAAGAGAGAGAGAGGCAGGAGAGGGAGAAAGAGAGAGATTTCCAGAATGAACGGGAAGAAAATGAAAGGCAGGAGAGAGAGAGAGAGACAAAGAATATTCCATGAAGAATGCGAAGAAAGCGAGTTGAAGCTGCTTGAGTTAACTAGGGAGCTACAGAGTAACCATAGTGAAAGCATGACCAATATGGAGGAGCAGAATTCAAGAGTGGGTACAAGATTGCTAAACCTCGCTCAATTAATTCCAAAATTCAATGAGGAAGATGTGTAAGTGTTTTTTGTGTCTATCGAGAAACTGGCAAGCCAGCTAAAATGGCCAGCTAAGACCTGGCCTCTTTTACTGCAAAGCAACTTAACTGAAAAAGCCCATTTGGTTTATTCCCTGTTGCCTGATGAGAGTTCATCAAATTCTGAACTGACCAAAAATGCTATCCTCGGGACATATGAATGAGTACCTGAATCCTACTGCCAAAAGTTTAGAACCCTCAAAAAGCAAGCTAATAAAACTTATCTGGAGTTTGAAAGCAAGCAAGCAGCTGGCTTTTGACCAGTGGTTGAGGGCTTTAAAAATACAACTCAGCTATGAGACTCTCAGAGAAGTAATCCTGTTAGAGGAATTTAAGCACTCTCTCCTATTCTCAATAAAGACCCATGTAGAGGAGCAACAGGTTCAGGGAGCCCAGCAAGCAGCCGTTCTAGCCGATGAGTTTGCTTTAATTTACAACTCGGTTTCCCAGGGAGAACCTTCCTTAATCACCCCCACAAATACGAAAAGGAGAAAGGAAAGCAGGAGACACAGGGTGCCCTCTTCCAGCCAAAAACGAAGGTGCTTTGAGCAACAGTGAGACCCAGAGACCTGTGTGCTTCCATTGTAATAAAGCAGGGCATTTAAAAGCTAACTGTTGGAAACTAAAGAGGAAACCAGTCGGGCTAATCAGGGCACACTCGCTCAGTGATGAGGGCCTGATGCAAAGCACAGCAGAACCATCTATGGCTTTAACTGCAGTAAGATTGCAACACAGGAAGCTTGCGAGGGCCAGTGCAGGAAAGGTTAATAGGATTCCTGAAGGCTATCAGGGCTTTGTATCTGAAGGTAAGTTAACCCCATGCCCCTCGTGTGGGGCAAGCAAGCCCATAGTGATTCTCAGGGACACAGGGGCCACTAGATCCCTTTTACTGGGAAAAGGTCTGACCTTTCCCCCAGCGAGTGCAGTGAACACCAAAATGGTGGTGAATGGTATTGAAGGGCAGTGTATGCTTGTACCTGTACATCGGGTGCTCCTGGAGTGTGACCTAGTTTCGGTACCAGTGACCATAGGGATTGTCCCTAGTTTGCCTGTGGACGGGGTTGACCTGCTCCTAGGTAATGATCTGCCAGGGGTACAGGTGGTAGCCCCCCGAGTAGTGAAAGAAAGACTGCAGGAGGCCAGAGAGACAGGGCAGTGGCGGGAGAAGGACGCCTTGCAGTGTCACTGAATGTGCAGTGGATCAGGCCATGACCAAACCCGCTCCCCCGGAGGAGACTGCATTGGCACTGCAGGCAGATGACCATGCGGTCTGCCTGTCCAAGACTTTCTTTGGAAAGATCGGAGGCCCAGGGAATGAATTAATGGATTTTCCCTAGGTGAGGCTCAGCGAGCTGACCCAGTATTGTGAGAGTTAGCTTAGGTTGCCCAGTCTGAAAGTGAAACAGAGGGAGTCCCTGATTGGTACTATTTAAAGAATGAGGTACTGATGAGGAAATGGAGTTCTCCTCACAGAACTGATGGCAAGGAGTGGACAGTAGTTCACCAGTTAGTGGTGCCACAGAGGTACCAGGGAGAAATATTAAGAAGGGCCCATGAGACTACAGTGGCTCTACATGCCGGGATACGAAAGAATAAAGCCTGCATAAGACAGCGGTTTGATTGGCCAAAACTCTACAAAGATGTGGTGGAGTACTGCAGTAGTTGTCACATGTGCCAGGTTGAGGGGAAACCCTAACCTCCAGTGAAACCTGCACACCTAAGTCCTGTACTAATGTTAGGAGGACCCTCCAGCCGAGGGCTGGTGAATGATAAGGGACCATTGCCGAGTACAAAAGGGGACAGGCAGGCACATGGCTGGAAATAGTTTAGAAGGAGAAGGGGAAAAAGTGAGCAAGAGGACAGGTTAAAGGAATTATGGGAAAAATTCTGGATGAAAACCCGAACTGTCCGGTCAACCGACCCCGAAAAATGTGAAAAATTAGACCCCCCCCCCATCCTATGTAAATGCAGACTCTGGAAGCACCCCACCAGAGTTGCTAACAGCATGTACAGAGACAAAGAGAGACCTCTAGGAGGCACAAAAACAATGGAGGGTGATGCCTCACCTACTCGAAGTGTCACAGGCGGTGCAGTTAAGTCTGCACAAATACCTGCAGGTAGGGTTGTCCCAGAGAAGAAAAAGGTGAGTAAGAAAGACTCCTCCCCCACAGTCAGAGAAAAAGGGAACCACCCATCCCCTGAAATCAAAAGTCTTTGCATGACTCAGAGAGTTCAGCTCTAACTCTCCTGAGGGAAAAAAGGGTGAAATTAAAACAGCCGTAGCACCCAGGAAGGATCATTTTTAATATGCTTTAAAATTGGTGAATGAATAGCAATGAATGAGAGAAATGCATGTTTTTTCTTTCTGTATCTTATATTTCTCTCAAACCCTGTAATGAAATAAGCAGTTTTTCTTCAAATCGCATTTCATTCACCTGGATGTGGAGGTGTCAGGCAAGCCCCCCACCTGCCAATGTTCACCACATGAACATTGATTTTAAACAGTTGCTGGCGAAGAAAGAACTTGCTTCAAAAAAAACTATTGGAAACTTTGGCTGGAGAAAGATATTCGCATATCCACAGACATTACTTCAAAGAATAAAGGGGCTATTCCTTGCTCCAATTTAATCCACAATGGACTTTTGATTACCAGACATTGAAGATGGAAAGGCCAGCATTCTAGGTTAACTGACGTGGGCGGACCAGTTTGTTCACATGGCTGGCTGACTGTTGGAGTTTTTTGAATTTGCATTACCAACAAGGAATTTGAAATCAGAAGGCTGTTTGCTCCTGGACTGAGAACACCTCTCTCCTGTCTGCTCCCATCTCTTTCTCACAGAACCGAAGAACCATTGAAGACACGTAAACTCAAAGAGAGAAAAGTCTCCTATGTGAACAAGGTTTAAGAAAAATATTGGACCCCAACGAAAAGTAAGAGCTCTCCACAGTCAAAGACTCTATGGTGAGCTGGAAACACAGAAACAGTAACAAGAAACCCACTTCTGATATTGCCTCAAACCTCTTCATTTATTTTTCCTTCTGCTCTTTTCTGTCCTTATTTGCATGTGTATCGCGTATGCATGCTGGCGTGAGGCGTGGTGTGTATCCGTAGGCGTTAACGGAATTAGAGTTTAAGTTTTAATAAAATTTCACTTTTCTTCTTTAAACCTGAAGAAAACCTGGCGTGCTCATTTCCTTGCCTTATAATTGGAAAGCTGTGAATAAGGATTCACAACAAGGGAGCTCAAAACACAATGTGTTTAAATTAAACCCTGTTACAATAAGACTAGGTGAAGACAGTAAAAGACCCCTAGACACCTTTTTTGCCTGGTCGTAACAATATGAAAGACAGCAAAGAATGACTAAAAGATTGATTAGGAGGGAATAATTAGAGTACGAGAGAAAACGTGCTCGAAAAATAGAAGCAAACAGTAAGAGTTTTTACAGATATTTTTTTAAAAAGTGTTAACAAAGTGAGTGTTGGTCCTATAGAAAGTCAGTCTGGGGAATTAATAAGGGATAATAAGGAGATGGCAGATGAATTGAACAAGTATTTTGCATCGGTCTTCACTATAGAAGAAACAAGTAACACCCCAGAAATAGCTGTAAATCAGGAAATGGAAGGGAGGGAGGAACTGAAGAAAATTACAATCACCAGGGAAGTAGTACTGAGAAAATTGTTGGAGCTGCGGGCTGACACGTCCCCAGGTCCAGATGGACTTCATCCAAGGATCCTAAAAGTAGTGGCTGGTGAGATAGTTGATGTGTTGGCTTTAATTTTCCAAAATTCCCTCGATTCACGGAAGGTTCCATTTGGTTGGAAAATAGCAAATGTAATTTGTTTGTTAAAAATGGGAAGGCGACAGAAAGCAGGAAACTACAGGCCAGTTCGCTTAACATCTGTCATAGGGAAAATGTTAGAAACTGTTGTTAAAGACGTTATAGCAGGGCATTTAGAAAAATACAAGGTAATCAGGCAGAATCAACATGGTTTTGTGAAAGGGAAAAGGGAAAAATTTATTGGAGTTCTTTGAAGAAGTAACATGTGCTATGGATAAAGGGAACCGGTTCTTAGGTTTTCAGATGGCATTTGATAAGGTGCCACATCAAAGGTTATTGCTGAAAATAAAAGCTCATGGTGTAAGAGGTAACATATTGACATGGATAGAAGATTGGTTAGCTGACAAGAAACAGAGAGTAGGCATAAATGGGTCATTTTCTGGTTGGCAAGGTGCAATGAGTGGTGTGCCACAGGGATCAGTGCTGGGGTCTCAACTATTTACAATTTATATAAATGACTTGGATGAAGGCACAGACGGTATATGTGCTAAAATTGCTGATGACACAAAGATAGATAGGAAAATAAGTTGTAAAGAGGACATAAGGAGGCTACAAAGGGATAGGTTAAGTCAGTGGGCAAAGATCTGTCAAATGGAGTATAATGTGGAAGAATAAAAAAGAAGCATATTATTTAAATGGTGAGAGATTGCAGAGCTCTGAGAGACAGAGGGATCTGGGTGTCCTAGTGCAGGAATCGCAAAAGGTTAGTCTGCAGGTTCAGCAAGTAATTAGGAAAGCTATTAGAATGGTATCGTTTATCATGAGGGGAATTGAATACAAAAGTGGGGAGGTTATTCTTCAGTTATACAGGGCATTGGTGAGACCACATCTGGAGTACTGTGTACAGTACTGGTCTCTTATTTAAGGAAGGATGTCAATGCGTTGGAAGCAGTTCAGAGAAGGTTTACTAGACTAATACCTGGAATGAGCGGGTTTTCTTATGAGGAAAGATTGGACAGGCTCGGCTTGTATCGACTGGAGTTTAGAAGAGTAAGAGGTGACTTGATTGAAACACATAAGAACCTGAGGGGTTTTTAACAGGGTGAATGTGGAAAGTATGTTTCCCCTTGTGGAAGAATCTAGAACTAGGGGTCATTATTTAAAAAGAAGGGGTCACCATTAAAGACAGAGATGAGGAGAAATTTTTTTCTCTCAGATGATCGTGAGTCTTTGGAATTCTCTTCCTCAAAAGGCAGTGGAAGCAGAGTCCTTGAATATTTGTAAGGCAGAGGTAGATAGATTCTTGATAAGCAAGTGGGTGAAAGGTTATTGGGGGTAGGTGGGAATGTGGAGTCGGGGTTACAATAATATCAGCCATGATTTTATTGAATGGTGAAGCAGGCTCGAGGGGCTGAGTGGCCTACTCCTGCTCCTAATTCGTATGTTCGTATGTAAGACTGACAAAGAGTGAATGAGAACAGAATGGCAGTTAACAGTAAAGGGAATATAAAAATCTTCTACTGGTTTGGAAATAGTAGTGGGTAGTATGAGGCAGGTTTAGGCCTATGCGGGACAAAGAGGGTGATATATACTTAGATGCTCAAGGTAAGGCTAGAATACTTAATGAGTACTGCATATTGGTGTTTACTAAGGTAGAGGATGCTGACAAAATATTGATAAAAGCGGAGATGGTAGAAGGAATGGATGGGGTGAAAAATGAGAATCAGGAGATACTGGAAAGTTTGGCAATGCTTAGAATGGCTCAGTCACCTATTCTAGAATTCTTGCATCCAAGGTTGCTAAAGGAAGTGGGTATGGAGATAGTGGAAGGGCTTTCCATAATCTTCCAATCTTCTCTAGATAAGGGTGAGGTGCTAGACGATCGAAGAGAGGCAAATGTGACACCCTTATTCAAGAAAAGGTGTAAGGACAGTACTAGCAACTACAGGCCAGTCAGTTTAACATCAGTGGTGGGTCAGGTATTTATAATCAGGGATAAAATCAACAGGCACTTGGAGAGGTTTCAGTTAATTAAGAAGAGCCAGCACAGATTTGTGAAAGGGAGATCATGCTTGACAAATCTAATTGAATTCTTTGATGAAGTAACAGAGAAGGTTAATGATGGAAATGCAATGATGTTGTGCATTTAGATTTCAAGAAAGGGTTTGACAAAGTACCACCCAAATAGCTAGTTAACATAATTAAGGCTTACGGAATAGCAGGATATCAGCTTTAATAAAAAAAATTGGTTTAAGGACGGAAAACAGATAGTCATCATAAATGGCTGTTTTTCAGACTGGAGGTTGTAGATAGTGGTGTTCCCCAAGGGTCAGTGCTTGGACCACTGCTTTTTCGATATGTATAAATGAATTGGATATTGGAATAGAGAATAAAGTTCTCAAAACTTGCTGATGATGCCAAACTTGGAGGTGTGGCAAACAGTAACGATGAAACAAATCTTCTGCAACGGGACATAGACAGACTAGCAGAATGGGCAGCCAAGTGGCAAATAGAATTTAATACAGCAAAGTGTGAGGTGATGCATTTTGGCAGAAGGGATAGGGAGAGACAAATAGACTGTATGGTACAGTTCTAAAGAGTGTTCAGGGACAGACAGACCAAGGGATTCATGTGCATTGATCTTTGAAGATGGCAGGATATATTGAGAGAGGAATTAGCAAAGCAGATGGGATCTTGGGCTTCATAAGTATTGAGTGTAAAAGAGGGAAAGTTATGTTGAACCTTGATAAAGCTCTGGTTAGGCCACAAATAGAGAACTGAGTCCAGTACTGGTCACCACACTTTAGGAAGGATGTAAATGTCCTTGAGAAGGTGCAGAGGAGATTTACCAGAATGGTTCCAGGGACGAGGAATATTTGCGACAAAGTTAGGTTGGAGAAGCTGAGTTGTTTTCTCTGGAGCAAAGAAGATTGAGGTGAGATTTCAAAGAGTTGTACAAGATTATGACAGGTTTAGATAAGGTAGACAAAGAAAAACTGTTATAAAAACAAGAAATGCTGGAATCACTCAGCAGGTCTGGCAGCATCTGTGGAAAGAGAAGCAGAGTTAACGTTTCGGGTCAGTGACCCTTCTTCGGAACTGTTCCCATTAGCTGATGGCATAAGGACCAGAGGACACAGATTTAAGGTTTGAGGCAAGAGATGCAGAGGGAATGTGAGGACGAACGTTTTTTACACAGCGAGTGGTAATGAGGGTGGTGGAAACAGAGACAATCAATGGCCGTGATTTTATATGGGCAATGGGGGTTTCGACCACCGGCAAAAGTGCCAGTGAGAGCTCAGCGTCGCCTCCTCTGGAGAAGGCATGCTGGATCGATTCCTAATATGCACTGAAGTGGGCAGCGGCGGGTCTTCCTTGGGATCAAGGACCCCAGTGGGAGAAGTTCCAGCTGCTGAGAGCTGTTGGCCAATCAGAGGCTGGCAGCTGTTTAACTGAGCAGCGTCACTGCAGAGGTGATGGCTGCTGCCGGTATTGGAACTACTGGTAGCCATGGCTGGCCGAGGGACCCAGGCCACAGGTAGGTCAGGACGGAAGGGGTTTTGTGGCTTGGGATCGTGGGGGAGGGGGGGTTTAGGGGGGGTCAGCAGCCAGGGCGGGGTGGGGGTGGGGGGGGGTGGGGGGTGGTGGTCGCTCTCAGCCTTCCCCACTTCACAATGCCAGGACCCTCATTCAAGCACAAAGTGCCTTTTAACGAGAGCCCCACCCACCCCCGAAGCCAGCAAGCAACCTGAACAGGTTTGCTTGACAGGCTCCCCGTGTGGTGAGAGGCCCACCTGCTGCTGGAATGAGGCCATTCATTGGGCATTAACTGCCCTCTTAAGGGCCTCAATTAGCAGCATGGTGGGAAGGCTAGTCACAGGGCTTCCTACCCCAGACTTAATTTGGGTGGAAGCAGGGAGGTGGCGGGGTCCCCCCACCACCCTGTCACCATCCCGCCCGATTATATGCTCACCCGTCTCCAAACCTGGCACAGGGGAGAGCATAAAGCTCCCCCCAATAATTTCAAAAGGAAATGGGCCCTTCAAGGGAAATAACTTTGCAGGACTACGGAGTAGAGCAGGGGAATGGGATTGACTGGATTGATTGAAATAAAGCCGGAGTAGATTCGATGGCCAAATTGCTTCCTTCTATGCCGTAAATGACTCTATGGAACTAAGACACTATGACTCACCTCCTGCCAATATTCCAGTGACTATGGTTACACATGAAAAATGGCCATGTGAGCAAGGTGCCGGATATAATAGTACAGTGTGAGGACGGAGAGACATTAGCCCCTGAATTCCACAGTGTTGGTTACACTCATGTTGCATCCCAGAGGCAGACCTTTCACCCAACTACACTCTCCAGCACTGATCTCGAGGTGGAACAATATCCTCAGTACTTTAAAGAGAGCGGGTGAAGGGTGACAATTGACGGTAAAGAACAAAAAGAAAAAATATTTAAATTCCTACCAATGACACCAAGTTTTGCATCAAACATCAGTGAGATTCCAATGGGAAGTGCAATTAGACAGAATCCAATGAATTGAATGATAGCTCCCAATTTTTGCTTCCCAATTCCTCTTAACACTCCACCACTTACAGCCTGTAGAACAGATAAACAGAATATATTAGTGATTACATAACATTCTGCTGTCGTTTGTACAGGAATGAAACCAAACCTAATGAATAAACATGTCCTCAAATCATTCATAACCAGTAGTTTACATTTCGAACACAGTCATTGATATTATGTAGCAACAGCCTGACATAGTCAGACTCATGGAATCATACCTTACAGACAACGTCCCACACTGCCATCACCATCCCTGGCTATATCCTGTCTCACCGGCAGGACAGACCCAGCAGAGGTGGCGGCACAGTGGTATACAGTCGGGAGGGAGGTGCACTGGGAGTCCTCAACATCGACTCCGGTCCCCATGAAGTCTCATGGCATCAGGTCAAACATGGGGAAGGACACCTCCTTTTGATTACCACCTACTGCCCTCCCTCAGCTGATGAGTCAGTACTACTCCATGTTGAACTCCACTTGGAGGAAGCACTGAGGGTAGCAAGGGCACAGAATGTACTCTGGGTAGGGGACTTCAATGTCCATCAGCAAGAGTGGCTCGGTAGCACTGCTACTGACCGAGCTGGCCAAGTCCTAAAGGACACAGCTGCTAGACTGGGTCTGCAGCAGGTGGTGAGAGAACCAACAAGACAGAAAAGCAGACTTGACTTTGTCCTCACTAAGCTGCCTGCCGCAGATGCATCTGTCCATGACAGTATTGGTAGGAGTGACCACCGCACAGTCCTTGTGGGGACAAAGCCACATTGAGGATGCCCTCCATTGTGTTATGTGGCACTGCCACTGTGCTAAATGGGATAAATTTTGAACAGATCTAGCAATGCAAAACTGGGCATCCATGAGACACTGTGGGCCATCAGTAGCAGCAGAATTGTATTCAACCACAATCTGTAACCTCATGGCCCAGCATTTCCCCCACTCTACCATTACCATCAAGCCAGGAGACCAACCCTGGTTCAGTGAAGAGTGCAGGAGGGCATGCCAGGAGCAGCACCAGGCATACCTCAAAATGAGGTGTCAACCTGGTGAAGCTACAACACAGGACTACTTGCATGTCAAACTGTGTAAGCAGCATGCAAAAGACAGAGCTAAGCGATCCCATAACCAACGGATCAGATCTAAGCTCTGCAGTCCTGCCAAATTCAGCCGTGAATGGTGGTGGACAATTAAACAACGAACTGGAGAAGGTGGCTCCATAAATATCCCCACCTCAATCCCCACCTCCCATCAGTGCAAAAGATAAGGCTGAAGCATTTGCAACAATCTTCAGCTAGAAGTACCAAGTTGATGATACAAATCAGCCTCCTCCTGAAGTCCCCAGCATCACAGATGTCAGATTTCAGCCAATTCAATTCCTTCTGCGTGATATCAAGAAACGACTGAAGGCATTGGATACTGCAAAGGCTATGGGCCCTGACAATGTTCCGGCAATAGTACAGAAGATCTGTGCTCCAGAACTTGCCGCACCCCCAGCCAAGCTGTTCCAGTACAGCTACAACACTGGCATTTACCCTGCAATGTGGAAAATTGCCCCAAGTATGTCCTGTACACAAAAAGCAGGACAAGTCCAATCCGGCCAATTACCACCCAGTCTACTCTCAAGCATCAGTAAAGTGATGGACAGTGTCATCAACAGTGCCATCAAGCGGCACTTGCTGAGCAATAACCTACTCAGTGACGCTCATTTTGAGTTCCACTAGAGCCACTCAGCTCCTGACCTCATTGGTTCAAACATGGACAAAAAAGCTGAATTCAAGAGGTGAGGTGAGAATGACTGCCCTCAACATCAAGGCAGCATTTGACCGAGTATGGCATCAAGGAGCCCGAGCAACACTGAAGTCATTGGGAATCGGCCGAAAACTCTCTGCTGGTTGGAGTCATACCAAGCACAAAGAAAGATGGTTGTGGTTGTTAGAGGTCAATCATCTCAGCTCGAGCACATCACTGCAGGAATTCCTCAGCGTCAGAAGCATCTTCAGCTGCTTCATCAATGACCTGCCTTCAATCATAAGATCAGAAGTGGGGATGTTTGCTGATGATTGGATAATGTTCAGCACCATTCACGACGACTCAGATACAGAAGCAGTCAGTGTAGAAATGCAGCAAGAACTGGACAATATCCAGGCTTGGACTGATCAGTGGCAAGTAACATTCACACCACATAACTGCCAGGCAATGACCATCTCCAACAAGAGAGAATCTAATCATCTCCCCTTGACATTCAATAGCATTAACCATCGCTGAATCCACCACTATCAACATCCTCGGGGTTACCATTGAGCATAAACGGAACTGGAATAGTCATATAAATACTGTGGCTACAAGAGCAGGTCGGAGGTTAGGTATCTTGCGGCAAGTAACTCACCTCCTGTCTCCCCAAAGCCTGTCCACCAACTACAAGACACAAGTCAGGAGTGTGATGGAATACTCTCCACTTGCCTGGATGGGTGCAGCTCCAACAACACTCAAGAAGCTCAACACCGTCCAGGACAAAGCAGCCCGCTTGATTGTTTGCAAATTTGCAGCCATTCACTCCCTCCACCACCAAAGCACAGTGGCAGCAGTGTGTACCATTTACAAGATGCACTGCAGCAATGCACCAAGGCTCCTTAGGTACCTTCCAAACCTGCGACTTCTACCAACTAGAAGGACAAGGGCAGCAAATGCATGGGAACACCAGCACCTGCAAATTCCCCTCCAAGTCACACACCATCCTGACTTGGAACTATATCGCCATTCTTTCACTGTTGCTGGGTGAAAATCCTGGAACTCCCTTCCTAACAGCACTGTAGGTGTACCTATCTCACATGAACTGCAACAGTTCGAAAAGGCAGCTCACCACCACCTTCTCAAGGGCCATTAGGGATGGGCAATAAATGGTGGTCTAGCCAATGATGCCCACATCCCATGGATGAATGAATAAAAAAAACTGCTCTCTTTCCGTCAAACTTTAGCTTAAAACAAATAAATTAAAATTAAAAGTGCAGTGATCCCAGAACAGAAACACTTCAAACCATTTAGAGATAGCAGGCATTGGGGATGAATTCCTTTACCCTTCTCCCCCTTTAGCTTCAGTGGTGGTTCAGGCGGAGACTCCTTTTATGGAGGCATTTACCATGTGGACGATCCCACAGAAACCACATTTAGATATCTTTCACTATCAACACTGTCGATATCATTCTGAATTGCTTCACTCCTCCGGATATTACGAAGCAGCTGACTGCACTGGATCCAGTCAAGACAAGGGGGCTCAGATACTCCTGAAGGCCTGTGTACCACAGCGAGCTGCTGTCGTACCCAGTCGTTTCAGTACAGCTATGAGATTGGCTTCGAATCGATCATTTGGAAACTCAGATATCTCCTGTTCTCAAAATACAGGATATTTAGGATACTTCGGGTGAAATGAGCTTGAGTGATCAGAGGCTTGGGTGCAGTAAAAACACTGGCACAGACCAGTTGGGCTGAATGGCGTATTTCTCTGCTGTAAAATTCTCTAAGATTGGATTGCATCGGTAACTGAGTAGAAACTGCAGTATAACACTATGAAGTGTGACATGCAGAATCTAACAGAAATGTGCTTTGGGGTTATTGTAAAATATTGGTTATGTTACTGGATCAGTAATTCTGACACCTGCACTAATGATCTTAGCATCATGAGTTAAAATCTCTACCATGGCAGCTGGGGAGGTTGAAGTCAATTCATTGAATAAAAATCAGGAATAAAAAGCTAGCGTCAGTAATGGTGACTGTGGAATGACCAGATTGGCAAAGGAACCCATCTGGTTCATTGACATCCTTCGGGGGAGGAAATCTGCCATCCTTACCAAGTCAAGCCTATATGTGACTTGAGACCCACAGCAATGTGGTTGTCTCTTCACTGCCTCTGAGATGGCCCAGCAAGTCACTCAGTTGTTCTCAAGGGTAATTGGGGATGGACAACAAACGTTGGTCATGGCAGCAATGCCCATGTCCCATGACCTAATTAAAAAAGGTAAAACTACACTGATATAATACAATAAATTTAAAATAAAGGAGTTAACAATTAAAAGTAACAAACAAAAGAAATGTCACATGATAACCTGTATGAAAATCACAGATACTGAAATACTCACAGCCATGGAAGTAACCCAATGAAGAGCAGCATAGAGTGGAATTACTTCTGCAACTAAATGAACAATTTCTCTGGAAAAGGAGAAGAGGAATATCAGAGAGCTTTCAGCTGATTCTGAATCCATTTTGAAAATGCATGTTGATGAGTTTTTATTCTTGTAGAATTTGTTTTTACTAACTTGTCAGTGGTGAATATATAGCCCACCACATCCTTTATCGCTCCAATTATCACTGCATTAACTAAGGTAATGCACCCTGTGAAAATAAATGTAAAATATGAAGAATTCTCATCAAACTGGCGGGCAGCCATAAAGACGGGGCTAAAATGTGGCGAGTCGAAGAGACTTAGTAGTTGGCAGGAAAAAAGACAGAGGCGCAAGGGGAGAGCCAACTGTGCAACAGCCCCGACAAACAAATTTCTCTGCAGCACCTGTGGAAGAGCCTGTCACTCTAGAATTGGCCTTTATAGCCACTCCAGGTGCTGCTTCACAAACCACTGACCACCTCCAGGCGTGTATCCATTGTCTCTCGAGATAAGGAGGCCAAAGAAGAAAAAGTCTATTTGAAGATCGAGATAAACTTTTTACAGAGCATTGCAATTCACTGTTTATTTTTTCCCTCCCTTTTCCTAACACATGAACCCCATCCTCCCCCAGTTTTGTTTGCCTGGGAGTTTGATGGAACCTCCTCCCCCTCCTGTAACTTGCTCCAGGGACCTTCTTCCTGGATAAGCCTAGACAGTGAATGTGAATCTATTGACTGTGGTGTCATCACCATTGGACCTGATCCTGTCCTCACCCATTGTCCAGACCCACACATTGAATAATGATCAGGAGCTGGAACCAGAGCTGATTTTCCCCTCCCTAATCCAGATTGTTGAGGCCAATTGTACAAATCTAGCTGGAACCCAACTGAGATTAGTTAACTCAGCACAGATCAGGAATCAAACATGGCATCTTCCTAAAGATAAAAAAAAAACAGAAAATGCTGGAAATACTCAGTTTGGATTAGTACAGCTCCAACACTCAAGAAGCCCAACACCATTCAGGACAGAGCAGCCTGCTTGATCGGCACCCCATTCACCACCTCAAACATCGACTTCTTCCACCACCGATGCACAGTGGCTGCAGTGTGTACCACCAACAAGATGCACTGCGGCAACTCACCAAGTCTCCTTCGGCAACACCTTCCAAACCCACAACTTCTACCAGCTGGAAGAACAAGGGTAGCAGGCACCGGGGAACACCACCACCTGAAAGTTCCCCTTCAAGTCACATCCTGATTTGGAAATATATCACTGCTCCTTCGCTGTCACTGGGACAGAATCCTGGGACTCTGAATAAAAGGGCCCGCCAGCAGTTGGATTGCTGAATCTGCAGCAACCACAGAAATGGAGAGGAGACCTGGGAAGGCTGCTCCCAGGGTCTCACTCTTACCTGGAGGTCCTGCTGTGGGATTTGAGGGGCTGCAGTGAAGTGAACTCACTCAAGGACAGGAGGAAGACGACACCCTCTCCAACTAAGCAGGTGTGGATGGAAGTGGCTGAGGAAGTCAGCAGCAGGAGTGTGGACAGTGTGCCAAGAGGATCCAGTACCTCAGGAGGGCAGGAAAGGTGAGTGGTAAAACACTCTCAGGTGCCAAGCCCCACACTCTGACTTGCCCAGTGTTCTCCTGCACAGCACTCCTCAGGACAACACACCTTGCAGCTCCACTCATTCCTCTCCCTGCAGGCACCTCATATCCCCATCCAAACAGCCAACACTCAACCTCAGCCTATTGTGCTTCCACACCCATGCCTCACTCAGTCCTCAAATGTTATCCTTCCCTCCTCTCTGCCCAAGCCATTACCGCCACTCACATCTCTCTGCTTTCTTTCCTTGCAGGAAAAGAGAGCACACAACTTGGCAAGAGGCAGAGGCTGGAGGTTGGACAGGTAGGTGTGGCCCTCCAGTCACAGACACCTTGTCAACCACTGGAAATGTGTACCCACCTGCTCCGCTGGGACGGAGATCTTGTTCCAGGAGGCTGCAGATTTCAGCAGTGATCTGCCATGAGAGCCTGAGGCACTGGTGCTCAGACATGTCGAGAGAGCTGATCCTCCGCCTGTAGACTCTGTGTTGGGAGTCTTGCCTCCTCCCAGCTGGAAGCAGGATTTACACAGTTATCCAGCTTTATCAATAATTGCCTTCAGCTTCCCTGGTAAAGGCAATGAGTTTGTGTGTTGGACACTTGGGGAATGGCCCAGCTTTAATCCCCAATCTGTTCTGAATTAGCTGAGCTGAGCAGGGTGGAGGGGGTAGATGGTATTGATAGGAATGGTGGTAAAAGTTATACATTGGCCTCAGTCCCCCTGGTTTAGGGAGGTGGAAAATCACCTTTTCTTTTGTCTCCTGATTTCTGTACAGTTTTGGTCCAGATATCTTTGGCTGCTTCATCAATAACCTTCCCTCTCTCACAAGGTTGGAAGGGGAACTGTTTGCTGATGAATTTTGCAGTACACAACTCCATTTATAACTCCTCCAATAATGAAACAGCCTACAGAAGGATCTGGATAATACCAAGGCTTGAACTGATAAATGACTGGTAACATTTGCACCATCTAAGTGCCAGGTTAATTACCAATTCAAATAAGAGAAAGTCCAGCCATCTCTGCTTAAACATCAACTATACCCCCATTGCTGAGCGTCCCATCACCAACCTCCTGGGGGTCAGGGGGTCACCATTGCCCAGAAAGGTAACTAGATCAGCCATACTGACACCTTGACTACAATAGCGAAGCACAGACTGAGAGATCTGGTCACTCAAAACCTCTTTCCCATCTGAAAGGCTCGAGTTGGGGGTGTGATGGAAGACTCACCATTTACCTGGGACAGCCAGAGCAACACTGAACACCACTCAGTGCTTGATTGGTTCCCCTGTCATTGGACCCAATCTCCAACCCCTTCATCCTGGCACATTCTGACACTATCTATTTCTTCGACAGCACCTTCCAAACCCACAACCTCTACTGCCTAGAACAACAAGGACAGCAGGTGCATGGGAACATCACCACTTGCAAGTTCCCTCCAGGTCACACACCATTCGGACTTGGATATCACTTGAATAAATAGAATTTTAGTCAATGAGTTTAAACTATTGGACTCACCAATGCAGCACAAAGCAACTTTAACAGAGTTTACAGCCTGCTCTGGATTTCTGGCACCCAGCGCATTACCCACATGAACAGTTACAGCCAGACTGTATCCTAAAGCAATCTGCAGGAGAAAGAATATAAACAGTTATTCTCTCTCTATCCCCCATTCAATTAGTTGCTGAAAGTAACTGCTCCATCAATGAATCTGTGGGTGGATGTAACAAGCAATTAGTAAGTCAAATGGCATGTTGTCCAGCACCATTCGTGATGACTCAGATACTGAAGCAGTCCGTGTAGAAATGCAGCAAGACCTGGACAATATCCAGGCTTGAGCTGATAGGGGGCAAGAAACATTTGCACCGCACAAATGCCAGGCAATGACCATCTCCAACAAGGGAGAATCTAACCATCTCTCTTGACTTTCAATGGCATTACCATCGCTGAATCCCCAACTATCAACATCCTGGCGGTTACCATTGAACAGAAACTGAACTGGAGTAGCCATATAAATACTGTGGCTACAAGAGCAGGTCAAAGGTGAGAAATCCTGCAGTGAGCCTTTGACAAGGTCCCTCATGGCTGACTGATACAAAAGGTGAAGTCACATGGGATCAGAGGGGAGCTGGCAAGATGGATACAGAACTGGCTCAGTCATAGAAGACAGAGGGTATCAGTGGAAGGGTGCTTTTCTGAATGGAGCGCTGTGACTAGTGGTGTTCCGCAGGGATCAGTGCTGGGACCTTTGCTGTTTGTATTGTTTATAAATGATTTGGAGGAAAATGTAGCTGGTCTGATTCGTAAGTTTGCAGACGACACAAAGGTTGGTGGAGTTGCAGATAATGATGAGGATTGTCAGAGGATACAGCAGGATATAGATCGGTTGGAGACTTGGGCGGAGAAATGGCAGATGGAGTTTAATCCGGACAAATGTGAGGTAATGCATTTTGGAAGGTCTAATGCAGGTGGGAAGTACACAGTAAATGGCAGAACCCTTAGGAGTATTGACAGGCAGAGAGATCTGGGCGTACAGGTCCACAGGTCACTGAAAGTGGCAACGCAGGTGGATAAGGTAGTCAAGAAGGCATACGGCATGCTTGCCTTCATCGGTCGGGGCATAGAGTATAAAAATAGGCAAGTCATGCTGCAGCTGTACAGAACTTTAGTTCGGCCACACTTAGAATATTGCATGCAATTCTGGTCGCCACACTACCAGAAGGACGTGGAGGCTTTGGAGAGGGTACAGAGGAGGTTTACCAGGATGTTGACTGGTCTGGAGGGCATTAGCTATGACGAGAGATTGGATAAACTCAGATTGTTTTCACTGGAATGACGGAGGTGGAGGGGCGACACGATAGAGGTTTACAAAATTATAAGTGGCATTGACAGAGTGGATAGTCAGAAGCTTTTTCCCAGGGTGGAAGAGTCAGTTACTAGGGGACATAGGTTTAAGGTGAGAGGGACAAAGTTTAGAGGGGATGTGCGAGGTAAGTTCTTTACACAGAGGGTGGTGAGTGCCTGGAACATGTTGCCGGGGGAGGTGGTGGAAGCAGGTACGATAGAGGCGTTTAAGAGGCATCTTGACAAATAAATGAATAGGATGGGAATAGGGGGATACGGACCCCGGAAGTGCAGAAGGTTTTAGTTTAGGCAGGCATCAAGATCGGCGCAGGCTTGGAGGGCCGAATGGCCTGTTCCTGTGCTGTACTGTTCTTTGGTCTTTGTTCTTTGAGTAACTCACCTCCTGACTCCCCAAAGCTTGTCCACCATCTACAAGGCACAAGTCACGAGTGTGATGGAATACTGTCCACTTGCCTGGATGGGTCGGCTCCAACAACACTAACAAAGCTTGACACCGTCCAGGACAAAGCAGCCTGCTCAATTTGCACCCCATCCACAAGCATGCACTCCGTCCACCACCGACGTACAGTTGCAGCAGTGTGTGTCATCAATAAGATGCACTGCAGCAACACACCAAGGCTCCTTAGACAGCACCTTCCAAACCCACGGCCTCTACCACTTAGAAGGACAAGGGCAGCAGATGCATGGGAACACCACCACCCGCATGTTCCCCTCCAAACCGCACACCATCCTGACTTGGGACTATATCGCCATTCCTTCATTGTTGCTGGGTCAGATCCTGGAAATCACTTCCCAACAGCACTGTGGGTGTATCTACCCCACATGGACTGCAGCAGTTGAAGAAGGCAGTTCGCCACCTTCTCAAGGGCAGTTAGGGATGGACAATAAATGCTGGCCTAGCCAGCGATGTCAGGAATTAATTTAACAAAATTGTTGGCCTTTATTGCAAGGGGGTTGTGTAGTATAGAGGTCTGAAAGGGTTAATGTTTGAAAGAGTGATAGTAAGTCCTCCCAGTGTAGTGATGATGTAATAGTCACATGGGTATTAGGCTCAGAAGCTGCTAGAAACATCATGAGAGGTGCTAGCTGGGCATGCTTAATGACAGTGTAAATAGTTATACATATAAAATAAACAAGTTACTATTTAGCCACACAAAGACTCTGAGACATCTATAAACAACACTCGAACTACGCTAGCAATAATGTACAACAGGTTGGAATATAAGAATAAGGCAGTCTTGCTGCAATTACACAGGGCTTTGGTGGGACCACATCACAAGTATCATGGAGAGCTTTTGTCTCTATCTGAGGAAAGGTATAGTTTCTTTGGAAGTAGTGCAACAAGTGTTCACTGGATTGATTCCTGGAATGAGACAGTTGTCCTATGAAGAGAGATTGAATAGAGTGGGCCTATACTGTCTGGAGTTTAGAAGAATGAGAGGTAATCTGACTGTAATCTTTATGATTCTGAGGGGGGTTGACAGAGTATATGCTGAGTGGCTGTTTCCACGGGCTGGAGAGTCGAGATCTAGGGGACTAAGTCTCACCAAATGATAATAGGTCAATCATTTAAGACTGAGATGAGGAGGAATTTCTTCACTCACAGGGTTACGAATCTTTGGAATTGTCTACCCCAAAGGGCTGTAGATGCTCATTTGGTGAGTATATTCCAGATTGAGATAGATAGACTTTTGGTCTATGGGGGAATCAAGGGATATGGAGTTCAGTTGGGAAAGTGGAATTCAGGTCCAAGATCAGCCATGACCTTATTGAATGGTGGAACAGACTCCAGAGACTATATGGCCGACTCCTGCTCCTGTTCCTTATTGTCCTTATGTCATAGCAACAAACAACAGCTTGAAAAAATGGAGCCTCCATCAGGGAACAGGAAAGGTTGAAGGAGAATCTGATCAAGGATTCCAAAAATACAAAAGGTTTTGAGAAGTTAAATGGTGAAAATTGCTTTCACTCAGTAACAAGGAGGCATGGCTCAGAATTATCATTAGAAAAACAAAGGGCAGGAGTAATACGAAATGTTTACACAGAGAGAGAGTTATTAGAACATGGCATACTATAGCACAAGGAGCTACTGAGGCAGAGACCGTAACATCACTGAGAAGGGAATTAGGTAAATATTTGAAAAGGAAGAATATAAAATAATGTGATGAAAGGACAGAGAAATGGGATTATAGAAGATAGCTCCAGTTGAAGAGTTAGCACCATTGCAGGCAAAACTGGGCTGAATGGCCTCATTCTTAACTTTAATTTTTGTGACTCTGAGTGGCTGGTTAGCAATTTTACAAATGTACTTGTGCTATTGTTGAAGATGCATTGGGTTTCTCCCATATTGTAATTGTCGTAAAAAGAGATGGTTTAACCTTCATTTAATGCATTCTCCAAGCAGTAAGAAGGATTTTGTTTCCCTGTTGTGTTGAACATACATTAGGCCTGTAAGTACAGAATCTTCAACTTACGGTGTACACTGCGTTCAGAACCTGAAAGATAATGGTCTGGGCTCCAAGTTGAACTCGATTAATTAACCCTGTGAACAGGAAGAGAACAAAGAGTAAGTTAAACTTTATTCAAGTAAACCAATATTAGGGGAGATAAATAAATGATGTAATAATAGCCTTTCAACAGAGCTGAAACAAATCTCTTATGCTTCTAATTTGGGGGTAGGGAGTCAGTGCCCCTTCTAATTACCCTGCCCTCATCTTCCTCCCTCCCTGGGAGCTCCATCAGAGGGGGTGGGGGAGGTGATAGGATTCCAGGATTCTGCCGATGCTGCTCAGAAGCCGCTGCCAGGATGTAATAAGAATGGTCTGATAATGGCTTCCCCTCTGATTGTCTCCTCCTCTGAAGAGCAGTGCCTGGCCTCCAAGTTGCTACTCCCCATGACAGCCCATGTGAGATCAGTAACTCAGCAGAGTACTGAACTGACCCTCAATCTCTGGTGCCATGTGCTAAAACATTCATTTATTTAAGATTTGTTTGATTTAATATGATAAGCACAGTCTGTACAGAGCAGTAATATGTTGAGGGATTGAGACAATGTAGAATTATAGAATCTTACAGCACAGAAGGAGACCATCAGTCTGTTGTGCCTGTGCTGGCCATTTGAAAGAGCTGTCCCATTTAATCCCATCATAAACTGCAAGAGTGAAATGGATACAGGACAATAATATTACCTTCCAAATAATACAATAAATATTCACACTGATAGAGGTTTACAAAGTTATGAGTGGATGGACAGAGTGGATAGTCAGAAGCTTTTTCCCAGGGTGGAAGAGTCAGTTACTAGGGGACATAGGTTTAAGGTACGAGGGGCAAAGTTTAGAGGGGATGTGCGAGGTAAGTTCTTTACACAGAGGGGGTTGAGTGCCTGGAACTTGCTGCCGGGGGAGGTGGTGGAAGCAGGTACGATAGCGACGATTAAGAGGCATCTTTACAAATACATGAATAGGATGGGAATAGAGGGATACAGTCCACGGAAGTGCAGAAGGTTTTAGTTTAGGCAGGCATCAAGATCGGCGCAGGCTTGGAGGGCCGAATGGCCTGTTCCTGTGCTGTACTGTTCTTTGTTCTTTGTTCTTTTTGTCTGACTGTTCCTATGGCTTGGTTTGCAAAACATTCCCTGCTGTCTTCCAACTCCCCAACTCCACCCTTCACTCTCTTTTCATTTTATTTAATGTAAAAATTGGTAAAGTGGTCAACAATAAAACAATAGAATTGGAAATGTAAAACCACACAAAAACAATTCTTCACAACAGATGTTAAAGCTCAACTCCTTCCCCTCTTCAACACATTCTGTAGATGAATAGAACTGATCAAGACACTGGGCTGAATTTGAAGAGTGTGCTGCAGTTCACGGTGGCGTATTCTAAGAACGGCCTGCATCCTGTGCAGATACGCCGTCCCTGAGGCCCCGTGATATTACATGTGGGGACTCATTTAAATAGAGGGAGCGGACCGCCGCCCCCAATGATGTAGAGGGGGTGGTCTCCGCGTCCCTGGCAACAGCCCTTACAAATAAGTTTAATTTTTAAAAGGTACAGATGTATGATTTTTAATACATCTAAAAATAAGTGATGGAGACCCTTCCCCAAACCCCCAATGGTCATTTCAGGCAATGAAATGTTCATCAGTTGATTATTCAAATACCCGAACTTTGCCCCTCAACCTTCAATCTCACCCTTCAACCCCACCATTCCCACATCCAATAAAAATTGATTCTCCCACTCCCCCACCCCACCTGCACTGAAAATTTTATTCCTCCCCCGTCCCCACCAGGTTCTCGCCCGGAACTCCGTACAGAGTTCCGAAGGGGCGCGGAGCACGAATGGTGGCACTAATATCGGAGTGGGACAGCCGCCACCTGTAGGGATGTTTATTTAAATATTTTAAATGTTCATCTACATATGCTGATGAAGGTCCCGCCACCAGGCGATTGGGGGGGGCTGCACCGAGTTCCTGCCGCCGCCGGTAATATGTGGCGGGCCCTTCTCAACCTCGCAGGTCTAGGCGGGCCTCTCCCCGCAGCATTTTACCGGCTCCCACGCCACGACCCGCGGCTTCAAGGGGCCGGTAAAATTCAGCCCTCTCAGTGCCAAATATCCACTGTATATAATCTGTCCCTTCACTGGCTGACTCCAGGGACCCTCGTTTTTCACTCAAAGACCTTCGATTTCTCAAATAGGTTTTTCAAAATAGGCCAACTTTCGGCCAATGATTCATGAAACTCCTTTCCCGTGTTTCCTACATTACAACAGTGACTTCACTTCAAAAAGTATTTCATTGGCAGTAAAATGTTTTCCGACATCCTGAGATCGTGACAGGAGCTGTATGAATGCAAACCTTTCTTCCTGATTCTGACATACACTCAGGGCACAGAGTGGAACTAAGTGTATCCTCTAATCAGCTACAGAAACTAAACAGAGAAGGTGATGAAGCAGCAAATGCTGTGAATCTCTGGTTAAGTTTCTGTATGATTTTGAGGAACGGCTTCACCTGGAATGTTGTTCGGTCTCAGACAAACATTCCAAGTGCTATTGCTTCTGAAAAGTTTCATAATTCTGATTCTTAGGACAACCTAGAGGTTAGTATTTGATGGAAAATGATTGCTCCTCTTCAGGAAAACATTAACATTAACTGAATTTGGGTGATTAGGCTTGGCATCGCTCTTTGCCTTTAGTCAGCTAAGCTTGATGTTCATATCTGTCAAGATTTCATCTCCTCAATACTCTGTTCGGGGGTGGGGGGAGAAATAAAGGATGAGTCATTTTTGTCAAAACAAGTTAACCAGGCACCAAACATTGGTAAAGGAAACCAGTCAGGTCCCCGAACAGCAAGAATACATGAATTATTGGATCATATTGTCAACTTACATCAAACATAGATTTTAATGTCTAATGCAGGTCCAGAATTTAGAACATGATGGTACAAAATGAATCTTGATTTGACAAATAGACTCTTGGTGTTTTGGCTTTCCTAATGTGTTTCGTGGGATAAAAATTGCTTCCAGATTTTATGGTAACATGGGCCATTTCCTGTCTCCATCACTTATTTGTTCATGGGATGCAAGCATCTCTGGCAAGGCCGGTATTTGTTTGCTATCGCTAATTGACCTTAAGATGGTGGTGGTGAGACACCCTCTTGAACTGCCGCAGTCCATTTGATGTCAGTACATCCACAGTGCTGTTAGTGAGAGAGTTCCAGGATTTTGACTCAGCAACAGGGATGTGATATAGTTCCAAGTCAGGATGTTATGTTGCTTGGAGGGGAACTTGGAGAAGGTGAGAATGTCA
This sequence comes from Heterodontus francisci, assembly GCF_036365525.1. Lineage (NCBI taxonomy): Eukaryota > Metazoa > Chordata > Chondrichthyes > Heterodontiformes > Heterodontidae > Heterodontus > Heterodontus francisci. The sequence continues at coordinate 5,446,849 of NC_090400.1, read as the reverse complement.
CTTGCCACTTATCAGCCTGAATGTTTTCCTGGTCATGCTACATGCAGGCACAGACTGCTTCAGTACTCTTGCTTTAATGATACATTTGTGTGATTTCATAGTTGCTTTTCAATCTTCCGTTTCCTTGCCCTCTGCTGATTTTGCCATCTTATAATATTACTCTTAAACTATCCCTCAGTGTTTGCTTTGTCTATTGTATGGGGAATTGTGTATTGTGATTTGACTGGAGGGAAGATAATGGGGTAGAAATTAATCTTGTGATGATTGGGGTGAAGGGAGTGATAGTGAATTGGTAGCTCATTTCACACTGCACGGAAAAGACAAACACGTGGATTGACTCTCACACATTTACACAAGCAGCCAAGATGAATTTCACCCTCAATATTTTCATATTGTGTAAGTTTGTGAACCTTTGTAAACCTCATGACCATAGGGCAAAGAGTGGCCTTGCTTATCTGCTTTGAGAGTATCTATTTGGACTACATTTCATTGACTGATCTCTGTCTCCTTCAGCCCCAGTTAACAACAGTGAAAAGGTGTGTGTATATTTTAGTAGTGGGGTAGCTTATTTACCTACTAGGAAAGTTCCAATATAATATGTCCACCATTCAATACAGAGCATAAACATGCTAGGAATTGCCAGGCGTATAAAGGGCCCCCACTCCTGCAGGCTGTCAGTAGACCATCCTACACAAAAGAAAAGAGTTACTGGCACAGTATAGAAAGTGTCTGAAAAGCACAGAAGGGTTAAGGAAAGTAGGACTATTTGGATATTGGCCATTTTATACCAATCTGAAAAGTTGAAATTGCCCCTGGACTCTACCTGCCCAGGTCCCAACGTACAATTTTTTCCATCGAATGTATGCAAGCAGGAGTAAAGCTTGACAGTACCAGGAAATGACACTGGCAACAGCTGAGCCTCTGAAAAACACCAAGTTCACATTTTAAAGGCAACTTCAAACAATTGATTTTTTTTACAGCATAGAAGGTGGCCATTCAAGTCCATGCCAGCTCTCCGTGGAGCAGTCCAGTCATTCCCACACCCGCTTGATCCCCGTAGCTCTGCAATTTTATTTCCTTCAAGGGCCCATCCAATTTCCTTTTGAAATCATTGATTGTCTCTGCTTCCACCACCCTCGTGGGCCATGTGTTCCAGGTCAACGGGAGGATATTGAAAGGGGTAAAAGAAATGAGAGACCTTGGAGTGCACATCCGCAGGTCCCTGAAGGTTGCAGGACAGGATGACAGAGTGGTGAAGAAGGTATATGGAATGTTTTCCTTTATTGGCCAAGGTATAGAATACAAAAGCAGGGATGTAAAGCTGGAACTGCATAAAACACTGGTGAGGCAACATCTGGATTATTGCATACAGTTCTGGTCACCACATTACCGGAAGGACATAATTGCTCTGGAGAGAGCACAGAGGAGATTTACAAGAATGTTGCCGGGGGCTTGAAAGTTGCAGCAATGAGGAAAGATTGGATCGGCAAGGGTTGTTCTCCTTAGAACAGAGGAGGCTGAGGGCTGACTTAATAGAGATGGACAAAATTATGAGGAGCCTATATAGAGTCGACAGGAAGGACCTGTTTCCCCTCGCGGAGAGGTTAATTACCAGGGGGCACAGATTTAAGGTGATTGGTAGAAGGATTCGAGGGCACATGAGGAAAAGCATTTTCAACCAGAGGGTGGTGGGTGTCTGGAATTCACTGCCAGGAATGGTGGTGGAGGCAGAAACCCTCAATTCTTTTAAAAGGAACCTGAAGTGCAGTAACCAGCAAGGCTGTGGACCAGGTACTGGAAGGTGGGACTAGATTGAGCAGCTAGTTTTTTTTGGCTGACATGGACATGATGGGCTGAATGGCCTCCTTCTGTGCCATAATTTTTCTATGGTTCTATGTTTCATTACTTCTGCACATTCCTCCTGCATTTCCTGCCCAAAACCTGCAATCTGTGTCCCCTTGTTCTTGTACCATCAGTTAATGGCAACAGTTTTTCCTTGTCTAACTTATCTATGCCTGTCATAATCTTGTACACCTCTATCAAATCTCCCCTCAATCTCCTTTGCTCCAGGGAGAACAACCCCAGCTTTCCCAACCTAACCTTGTAAGTAAAATCCCCCAGCTCTGGAGCCATTCTGGTAAATCTCTTCTGCACCCTCTCAAGGCGCCTCATATCCTTCCTAAAATGTGGTGAACTGAACTAGATGCAATATTCTAGTTGAGGCCTAACCAGAGCTTTATAAAGATTCAGCATAACTTCCCTGCTTTTGTATTCAGTGTCTCTATTTATGAAGCTCAATATCCCATATGCTTTGCTAATCACTCTCTCAGTATGTCCTGCCACCTTCAAAGATCTATGCACTTGCACCCACGGTCACTGTTCCTGCATACTCTTTAGAACTGCACCATTAAGTCTATATTACCTCTCCCTACCCCTTCTGCCAAAATGCATCACCTCACAATTCTCTGTATTAAAATCCATTTGCAACTTATCTGCCCATTCTGCTAGCCTATCTATGTCCTGTTGCAGGTTGTTGTTTGGGTTGTTTGTTTTCTGTGAACATTTCATTAATAGATATTTTATCATTTTTTAAAATTTGTTTGCTACTTACGGCACTCCCAGCATCAGCACAAAGAGGAAGAGATAATTGATGACTGCATTCAAGATGTTGGCTATGAAACCAGTGAAAAGCTGAGGCAAGATGATCCCCTGAAGTGGGAACAAAACAATAAAGTTGGGATTGCCGTTCAATAAACCAACAGTGTGTGTGGCATGGTGCCAGTATAGCGGGAAGGTAGGGTACAACTGTTCTCCCAATGGCCATGTTAAGGGTACAATGTACCCCTGATCTAAGAGGATCCCTTTTCCTTCACTTTGATCAGGCTCATTGCTGGAACTTGCCTGTTTCTAGGTGCCCACTACTCACATACGTTAGCAAATTCAAATTCCCTGTGTTCTCGGGAACAACCCTATCTACCATTGAGTTTCCCCAGAGTGCAGGAGATTTGAATTGACTGGTTTCAGTCAATAGCCTCTGACCACTTAACCATTCTCCCGATGCTGTCATTCCACCCACTCTGAGTTGAATTCACCAACGAAACAATCTATAAATATGGGAAGCTAAGGGTTCCTTCTTTGAGATCTTGCTTCCAAGTGAATATGTGCATGTTTGTGAGTGTGTGCAATAGCATTACCAACTGGGAGTATATCAGCAATATCTTAGAAGTAACCAGTAACCAGGAGCTGAGTCTAAGCCAGCCATATCAAGACCATGATTACAAGGCAGGATGGATACTGAGTACTCTACAATGAGTGGCTCACCTCCCGATCCCTCATAGCCTCTCTACAATCTCGAAGTCATGAAACTGCTGGAATATAGAAACTGATGAAGTTTGACTTGCTGTATTGGTGCCCCTAGACTCAGTATCCACTCCCTCTGCCACTGGTGCACTGTGACTGTGACTGCAGTATCTACTATCTACAGGACGCACTGCAGATTCACACCCAGTTTCCCTTTGACAGGATATCACCCACCGATGGTCATAACTCTACCGTTAAAACAAAACAAAAGCAACAATGTCATGGGAACGCCATCATGTGCAGCTTCTCTCCTGTCCCAAACCATCCCGACTTGGACATTTGTTGCTGCTTCTTCATTGTCCTGGGTCATTATCCTGGAATTTCCTAACTCCCATCAGGGGAGCACTAGGACTACACGGACTGCAGTTGTTCAGGAAGAAGACGCGCCATCACCTTCTCGAGGCAAATAAGGATGAACAATAAATGTGGCTTTTCCAGCACTGTACACATCCTGAGAACAAACTGAAAGGGTGGACATCACTCCACTGGGGTAAGTGAGAATCTAAGTGCCAGCGTGAAGGTGCTGTCTCTCAGCATTTTGCTGAGGAACAATATACTGTCAGTAATAAAAACTGACATGATGGTAATTTTCACATTCACAGACTGGGTGATAATCTGGTAAAGCAGCTCGCCTGCCCATTGTCAAAGCCACACGATTTTATCCCTGTGATTTTAATGGCATGAAAATTAGACGGGTTCCACATTGGGCGATTGTCTCCACCAGATTACAGTCCAGGCAATGAAGGTAGATATTACCCTCACTTGATCCCTTTGGTCTGAGAAACCAGTTTCATTTATTTAGCTACAAGGAGTAGTTGAGGTGAATGGTAAAGATGTATTTAAGGAGAAACTGGATAATCACATGAGGGAAAAAGGAATAAAAGGATATGTGATGTGGTTAGCTGAAGAAGGCTGGGAGGAGGTTGGTGTAGAGCACAAGACCAGTGTGGATCTGTTGGGCTAAATGGCCTGTTTCTGTGCTGCAAAGGCTTTGTAATTGTAGCCACTTTTTCCAAATATCATGAATCTTCTGCCTGATTTCCTTTATATGAAAGGGCAATGCAATGAAACCGAAGACTTGAAAATATATCTTACCGCAATAATTATTAAAGTAATTTAACGCTCACTCCAAAACTCAGTGTCCGCCGTTGGTGGCCGTGCCTTCACCAGCCGAGGCCCAAAGCTCTGGAATCACCTTTATAAACATCTCTGCCTCTACCTCACCTTCCTTCATCTCTAACCTCTTTGACCTGATCTTTTGGTCTTCTGCTTTAATATGTTTTTATGTGGCTCAGTGTCATATTTTGTTTTATAATGCCTTGTGAAGTGCCATGGGACATTCTAGTACAGTAAAGCAGCCATATAAATGCAAGTTATTGTTGTTAACTATACCTGATTCTGAAGGTATTTGACCTCTACAATATAGAGAAATGTTGCCTGAGAAAGAATACAGAAAATAGTTAGCAGCAGATAATGTATTAAGAAAGTTACATTAATAATTCTGACATGCTCAGTAAAGACATCTCATATTCCTAACTTTCACGATACAAATTTTATTCAATGTGGACTTCTTGAAATTGTCCACTTTTTTAAAAGGATAGGTCAATGTGCTGCAAAGATGGCCACTGAAAGTCAGATGACCTGGCCTGTGTATTCAAAATCTGCCTCACTGTCTTGAAAGGTCACAAGGTTACCTTCCAGACAAATATTCTGAAACCATCAAGAGACGTTCCTGAATTGAATGGGTTATTCTGAAGCAAAGAAGGTCTGAGGTAGCTATACTTATCCGGACATCAATAGATAACCATGGATTCCACATCCTGGTCCATTGTCTGGTCACTCCAGGGGAGAAGGTCATGTGTCAACTGACAAAAATGCTAATGTTATGGATTTTGACCTTAAAAGGTAGCCCGTTGGAGAAAGCATTATGGAAAGCAGTCCAGCGAGAGGCTGTGGCAAGAGATCCAGCCTATACAAGGAAGAAGCCATGCTGATAATTCTACACTTAATCTTGAGTGTCTTGAGTTACAGGAAGACATAGACGGGATGGTCAAATGGGCAGAAAAGTGGCAGATGGAATTTAACCCTGAAAAGTGTGAGGTGATACACTTTGGAAGAAGTAATGTGACATGGGAGTATTCAATGAATGGCCTGACACTGGGAAGTTCCGAGGAACAAAGGGACCTTGGCGTGTTTGTCCATAGATCTCTGAAGGCAGAAGGGCAGGTTAATAGGGTTGTGATAAGGCATATGGGACACTTGTCTTTATCAATCGAGGCATAGATTACAAAAGCAGGGAGTTGTATAGAACTTTGGTACGGCCACAGCTGGAGTACTGTGTGCAATTCTGGTCGCCGCATTATAGGAAGGATGTGATTGTACTGGAGGGGGTGCAGAAGCGATTCACCAGGATGGTGCCTGGGATGAAACATTTATGCTAGGAAGAGAGGTTGGATCAGCTTGGGTTGTTTTCGCTGTAGCAGAGAAGACTGAGGGGTGACCTGATCGAGGTGTACCAGATTATGAGGGGCATGGACAGGGTCGATCGGGAGCAACTGTTCCCCTTAGTTGAAGGGTCAGTTACGAGGGGACACAAGTTTAAGGTGAGGGTCAGGAGGTTTAAGGGAGATTTGAGGAAGAACTTTTTTACCCAGAGGGTGGTGACGGTCTGGAATGGCCTGCCTGGGAGGGTGGTAGAGGCAGGTTGCCTCACATCCTTTAAAAAGTACCTGGATGAACACTTAACACGTCATAACATTCAAGGCTATGGGCCAAGTGCTGGCAAATGGGATTAGGTAGACAGGCCAGGTGTCTTTAATGCATCGATGCAGACTCGATTGCCCAAAGGGCCTCTTCAGCACTGTATTATTCCGTGATTCTGTGTGATTCTGTGATCTTGCTGCAGCAAAGAACTTAAAGTGACCACCACCTCCAGCCTGAAGTCTTAATCACCAGAATTCTAGAACACCTCAAAAAGTTTAAGACTACAAACACCCAGGCCTGCACCTTTCAAGAAGACTGTCCTACTTTGACGATTCAACAAGTTTTCCATGAACCACGAATATCTACGTCACTTTAAACCATTTACCCTTCTCCTCTCTATCTATCTATTCTCGTGTATACATGTGTGAATGAATGGACTGAATTTTCTTCTCCCACCACCGGGAGCGGCAGTTCGCATGTGAAAGCTGCGTACCGCCATGCCATGTGACCTACCACGTGGCAGCCCAACATAATATGCCGGTTGAGCCGTCCCGTTTCCCCTCCCCCAGCCTAATCAAGTGGTGGGGTGGGCTCTGCGATGCCAGCAATGGCATTTTTCAAGGTCAGCCAGCACTGCTGCTACATTTAAATTTTTAAAGCCCGACACCCGCAATACACCGCAAAATAAACCATCGCCCCTTCCCCCCAGTAACGCTTACATCTAATAGTTGCCTTCTGCCCCTACCCCCCACTTACGAAGAAGAATTGACCAGAATAATTAAACAAAGCACAATTGTAGGCAATTGGGAGGTGAACAGTGGGAACTACCTACACCCTTTTAATAATTGTCTGTAACAATTCCCTCAAAGGTTTGACCCAGACCTGCATTGGGATTAAGTTCAACCTGACTGCAGACCATTTACACAGGTCCTCTATGACCCAAGCTATAGCTACATAGAAGTTTAAAAATCTGAGCACTGGATAACCATATCAGCTGTGGCTCAATCTGTAGTAAACTCTCTTTTGACTCAGAAGGTTGCGCATTCAAATCCCTCAAAAATCTACGCCGACAGTTATTGTGCAGGGAGTGCTGCACTGTTAGAGGTGCTGTTTTTCAGATGACTCGCTAAAAGGTGACCCTGTCCATTCTGTCATGTGAACATCAAAGATTTTGAAATGCAGTGGAGTTGTACCTGATGTCCTGACTAATATTTATCTCTCAATCAACATCACATAAAAAACAGATTATCCGGTTATGTGTCGCATTGCTGTTTCTGGGGGTTTGTTGTTGCAAATTGACTCCTGTGTTTCCTACATTACAACAGTGACTACAATTCACTACTTAACTGCCTGTAAAGTGATTTGGGATGTCCTGAGATCATGAAAGGTATATAAATGCAAGTCTTTCTTTTGAGATTTAAGGGTACTAAGTGTTGGATGATTGACTGAAGAGTGATATCTCCTTAAGATCTCGGTATGCTAATGAGCTGAGTACTAGGATGCAGTCATGTTACTATAAGCCAGAGCCATTCTGCAACTGTAACACCCAGAAGAAGGTTCTGTAAATAGTTTGCTCTGTACTGTATATAATAGTTAAGAAACCTGTTTGAGATCTTCAGCAGGAAGACTCCACACATCTCATTTATGTTGCATCAGACAACATAAAGAACTCATTACACCAAGGACCTCCCCCATTGACTAAGTAGGTAAATGCACCAGCCAATCTGTAAGTGAGTCAATTCAGATAGCTGAGCATTGAGCAGGAACAAAGGAGCACCTGAGACATTGTTATTGGCCTCAACAATCCTGGGCAATGAGGTTACGGAATGAGCCATTCTTGATAAACTGTTCGTTATCATGGAAAATCTGTGTGGTCTGTGTGTTTGTGTCAGATTGTGTTTGTTAGATTCACCTGTGATGCTCCTTATGTTCAGACAGTTTCCAATTATCACTCTTCAGCTCTCATCTAGGGAACAGTAACTAGGTTAAGGTATTGGAACTCTGCTGGCACCTGCCTTTGGATTGTTCAAGACTTCTTCCAGTATCTAAATATGGGGCACTGAGTCCCAGTTAGTCACAGGGAGCTCCAGTGTGATCTTTTGGATTCTTTTGGTCTGTTCATACTTCAGGTCACTATGGACTTCAGTTTTTGAACAAACTATGTGTGTGTGTGTGCAATCTATAATAATTTACTTACAGGAAGACCAGGAATAAATATCTTCACGTAGAGTTGTGTTAACCTGCAAGAAAAATAGAACATGCAAATTAGGAGCAGGAATAGGCCACTCGGCCCTTCGAGCCTGCTCCGCCATTCAATAAGTACATGGCTGAACATTTGCACCTCGCCCTGATAACCTTCCACCCTCTTGCTTATCAAGAATCTATCTACCTCTGCCTTAAAAATATTCAAAGACTCTGCTTCCACTGCCTTTTGAGGAAGAGAATTCCAAAGACTCACGACCCTCTTAGAGAAAACGATTCTCATCTGACTTAAATGGGCTAACCCTTATTTTTAAACAGTGAACCCTAGTTCTCGATTCTCCAATAAGGGAAACATCCTTTCCACATCCACCCTGTCAAGACCCCTCAGGATCTTATATGTTTCAATCAAGTCTTCTTACTCTTCTAAATTCCAGCAGATACAAGCCTAGCCTGTCCAATCTTTCCTTGTAAGACAGCCTGACCATTCCAGGTGGTAGTCGAGTAAACCTTCTCTGAATTGCCTCCAACACATTTACATCATTCCTTAAATAAGGAGACTAGTACTGTACACAGTACTCCAGATGTGGTCTCACCAATTCCCTGTATAACTGAAGCATAACCTCCCTACTTGTATATTCAATTCCCCTCGCAATAAATGATGACATTCTATTAGCTTTCCTAATTACATGCTGTACTGGCATAGTAACCTTTTGTGATTCACGCACTAGGACAACCAGATCCCTCTGCATCTCAGAGCTCTGGAATCTCTCACCATTTAGATAATATGCTTCTTTTTTATTCTTCCTGCCAAAGTGGACAATTTCACACTTCCCCACATTATGCTCCACTTGCCAGGTCTTTGCCCACTAACTTTACCCTTATGTCCTCTTCACAAGTTACTTTCCTACCTATCTTTGTGTCATCAGCAAACTTAGCAACCATTCCTTCGGTCCCTTCATCTAAGTCATTTATGTAAATTGTAAAAAGTTAAGGCACCAACACAGATCCCATGGCACACCACTTATTACATCTTGCCAACCAGAAAATGACCCATTTATGCCTACTCCTGTTTCCCGTTAGCTAACCGATCTTCTATCTATGCCAATATGTTACTCCCTCCACCATGAGCTTTTATTTTCTGCAATAACCTTTGATGTGGCACCTTATCAACTGCCTTCTGGAAGTCTGAGTACAATACATCCACCGATTCCCCTTTATCCACAGCACATGTAACTCCCTCAAAGAACTCCAATAAATTGGTAAAACATGATTTCCCTTTCATAAAACCTTGTTAACTCTGCCTGATTACCTTGAATTTTTCTAAATGCCCTGCTATAACGTCTTTAATAATAGCTTCTAACATTTTCCCTAAAACAGATGTTAAGCTAAATGGCCTGTAGGTTCCTACTTTCTGTCTCCCTCCGTTTTTGAATAAAGGAATTACATTCATTATTTTCCAATCTAACGGAACCTTCCCTGAATCTGGGGAATTTTGGAAATTTAAAACTAATGCATCAACTATCTCACTAGCCACTTCTTTTAACCCTAGGATGAAGTCCATCAGGACCTAGGGACTTGTCAGCCTGCAGCTCCAACAATTTGTTCAGTACCACTTCCCTGGTGATTGTAATTTTCTGGAGTTCCTCCCTCCCTCCATTTCCTGACTTACAGCTAACACTGGGATGTTACTTGTATCCTCAATAGTGAAGACCGATGCAAAATATCTGTTCAATTCATCTCCTTATTATCCATTATTAATTCCCCAGACTCACTTTCTATAGGACCAATGCTCACTTTGTTAACTCTTTTCTTTTTTCAGTATCTATAGAAACTCTTACTATCTGTCTTTATATTTCCAGCCAGCTTTCTCTCATACTCTAATTTTACCTACCTTATCAATCTTTTAGTCATTCTTTGCTTTAATATATTCTGTCCAATCCTCTGACCTGCCGCCCATCTTTGTGCAATTATAGGTTTTCTCTTTAAGTTTGATGTTATCTTTAACTGTTTTAGTTAACGACGGATGGCAGGTCCCACCCTTGGAATTTTTCTTTTTCTTATTGAAATGTATCCATTCTGTGTATTCTGAAGTATCCTATTAAATGTCTGCCATTGCATCTCTATTGACCTATCCCTTAACCTGATTTGCAAGTTCACTTTAGCTCGCTCTGCTTTCATGCCCTCATAACTGTCCTTGTTTAAGTTTAAAATACTCATCTTGGACCCACTCTCCTCTCCCTCAAAGTGAATGTAAAATTCAATCATATTATGATTGCTGCTACCTAGGGGCACCTTAACTATGAGGTCATTAATTAATTCTATCTCGTTGCACAATACCAGGTCTAGTGTAGCCCTGCTCTCTGGTTGGCTCCAGAGCATATTGTTCCAAGAAATCATCCTGAAAATATCCTATGTACTCCTCATGTTGGCTACCTCTGCCCATCTGATTTTTCCAGTCTATATGCAGGTTAATTATCGCTTTACCTTTTATGACAAGCTGCCATTATTTCTTCCTTTATACCCCGTCCTAAAGTCTGGTTAATGTTAGGTGCCTGTACACCATTCCCACAATCTTCTTGCCTATATGATTTCTCATCTCTACCCAAACTGCTTCTACATTCTGGTCTCCTGAACTTAGGTCATCCCTCTCTATTGTGCTAATACCATCATTAATAACAGAGCTACCCCTCCACCTTTTCTGAGCTTCCTGTCCTTCCTAAATATCATGTATCCTTCAATATTCAGGTTCCAATCTATGTCGTTCTGCAGCCATGTCTCTGTAAAGAAGATGCTGGTAACAAGAGGAAAACTATCGAACGTCACTATCTGATCATAAAAATATAAAAAACAGGAGCAGGAACAGATCATAAAGCCCCTCGAGCCTGCTCTCCATTCAATAAGATCATGGCTGATATTGACCTCAATTTCTCTTTCCTTCCCAATTCCCATATCTGTTAATTTTCCTTGAGTCCAAAAATCTAACAATCTCAGCCTTGATTATACACAGCAACTGAGCATCCACAGCCTTCTGGGGGAGAGAATTCCAAAGATTCTTAAGCCCCTGAGTGAAGAAATTTCTCCTCATCTCATTCCTAAATGAATCAAAGATAAACTTAAATTGAAGTAGCAAAGTCTTGCAGCACAGTGAAGTACCAACATCCTGTGCCCCAGCAATGAAGGCAGCAAGTTAGATCTGCCACATAGCGGAGTCTCAGGCAGGTTTCACTGGGAGACACAATACAAGAAGGGAAAGAACATATCATGGAGATGGTCACCCCAGGCAACACTAATGTTTCTACTCATATCTAGTCTGGTAAAACAATGATACAGGCATGAAATCAACATTCATTGTACTGCCTCATTTACATATGTAAGGGACCAGATGTCTCTTTTATTCAACTGCCCAGGACACCTGGAAAACTGCCTTTACCAATATGGCTGTTATATTGTTCTGCATGTTTATCCATCGTACCACATCAACCACTACTGCCCAACAGTCTGTATACCAAACAAACATGGTATCATTTCATGTAAAGATGTGTAAAATATAAGAGATCCACACTCCAGTATCTGTGTCAAAAAGTCTCATTATTTCAGAGCTCTGGGAACCACAATACGTAACATGGTAGCAGCAAGGTGTTTGTAAGTAGAACTCAAACTGTATGAGTGATGTAAATGCTGAACTTGATCCTGGAAAAAACAAGATGTCTGCCGCCACAGCAATGAATGCGCAGTTCCAACCATGATGATTTGGGAGGCTGACAACATCGTGGAGGAATTCATAAAGTTGAAGCAAAAGTGAAAATTGACACTCAGTAATTTTCTGAAAGGCACGTGTGAAGAGGAAAAGGTGAGCTGCATCCTTTTGAGGACATACAGGAGAGAAAGGATTAGTCTTTTCAATATTTGGGAAATGAGTAAGAACGACAGTAAAAACCCAGACAAGATTTTTGAGAAATTCAGTAAACTTCTTCAGCCAAAGTCAAACCATCAGATCCTCCGTTATGAATTTCAGAGCTTGCAACAGAAACAAAGTGAACCTGTTGAAAATTACTTCACAAGATTGAGAAACATAGCCAGCAGATGTAAATTCAAGGATAAAAGCCTGGTGGATCAGCTCATTTGGGGTTCTGCACACTCTGATGCACAAAAAGTTCTAATTGAAAAGGACAAGCTGACAATATCACAGGCTGTAGACACTGCCAAAGCACATGAAGCCACGAGTAGACAGATCAAGACATTGATTACCCAAACAGCTAGCATTCAGTTTAGTCAAGAGAAAGGAAACAGGGTTGATGCAGTAAAACAGCAACAAAGTAAGGCACACCAGAGAGCGAGAAAGATATGCAAGAGATGAGGATGACGACATGAGTTCGCAGACAGAGAGACATGTCCCGCATACAGATCAAACTGCAGAGCTTTTGAAAGGCCCAATCACTGGAAGAAAATGTGCAGGATGGTACAAATTCCTACATCTACCTTTTGGCCTTAAAGTGAGCCAGGATGTGTTTAGCAGAAAATAGAAAAGCCATACCGGAGATACAAAGCAGCAATTGGTTTAGTTGATGATATAGAGATCTATGGTGCAGATGATAAATGCCATAACTACCACCTACATGAAGCCATGGAGAATGAAGTGATTTATGACTTTAACCCCTTATAGGGACTAAACCAAATTGGGAGTATATCCCTATGAATCTCCTTTAATTAAGTTCAAACCAGACAAATTCTTATAGACACTTATTTGGGTCCAAATAATTGTACTAGCTTTCCCTCAAAGAAAGAAAACTAACAGAATATTACCATCTTTCAGATAGCCTATATTTAACAATTATGGCTTAGTCACAAATATCCCAGGTATTTTAAGGGTCTGGGAAAGTCTCTTCAATATGTATCTCCCCACCTAAAGAGACACAGAGAGGAGGTTCTTATACTTGTGTACAGAATGCTACATGAGACAAATTACTAACTTTTATATATTTATTAAAGAACTTAACATGCAATACACTTTTAAGTATATCACAATATTAAATATTACTAAGATGTAACACATAGAATCCAAAAGTTTAACCTTGCTAATGTTACAGCAAAATATCTTAGAACATCCATCAAAATTTAAAGTAAACTTTTACCTTAAATTCCCCAAGTCATGGTGTGAGAAGTATTGATTGAGGAATTCAACACTAATATTTGCTTCATTACCCTCATGTTTATGCTGTTTCTAAGATATCAGTTGACCTTTTAGTGGTGTTGCCTTTCTGTATGTGTTTTTCTTGCTTTCAAGATCCATATTTAGTAGTATCATTAACGAACATCTGCACTTAATGTTTTACTAGAAACCACTGCTCTTCAACTTGTGAGTATTTATCTGGTCAAAATATTTATAATTGTTTTTACTTGACCTATTGTTCCTGGAAGCACTATTCCATTTTATTGTTTTTATTATCTATAATTGTGTTTTATGGTAGGTTGAACCCTCTTTGTGGGTCAATCTGCCTACATTTACCAACACCAATTAATTACATTCTTGGCTACCTTTTACTGATGTCACACAGGATATTTCAATGTGTGTTTATCCTCCAAGTCCCTGGCAACAGAGACACTGAAATTAATTTCCCAATTTAAGAATGTTTTCTGGTTCATATTCTATTGTAACAGGGACCTTGAATTTTTTTTGATCTACCTTCTTAAAGGGGAATATCAGCAAGTCATGAAAACTGACCATTTATTCAATCTTTAATTCTAAAAGGTATAATATATTAGCTATATCTAAATTCTACCCAATTAATCCTATTATACCTATATTCCATCACAAGAGAACCAGAAAATATGGGATCAAGCTAAATGCAGGCAAATGCATTGTAAAGGTGACAAAATGCCGGTTCTTTGGAATGGTTTACACACCTGATGGAGTCAAATCAAGTCCTGAAAAAGTCACAGCTATCTCTGAGATGAAAGCTCCAAGAGACAAGAAAGAGCTGAGAAGTTTCCTTGGCTTGATCCAGTACATGAGCTCTTTCATACCTCACATGTCAGAGCACACAGAAAACCTATGAGAGCTGATGAGAGAAGGTGGTCAGAGACACATGAGAGGAGTTTCAGTGAACTCAAAGTAGTAATATGCAAGGAGACAAGTCTGTCATACTACAACAGGGTGAAACCTGTCACTCTACAAGTAGATGCTTCTACAAAAGGACTGGGAGGGACCCAGGTACAAGAAGGAAAGCCAATAACATTCACAGCCAAAACTCTGACATCAGCTGAAATCAGATATGCCAACAGAGAAAGAGACCTTTTGGCAGTGCTGTACAGATGTGAGAAAGTCCATGCATATCTCTATGGGAGAAAATACAGTGGAGAGTGATCATCATCCACTAGAATAGATTGTTATAACTGAGGCAGGAGCAATGCACTATCAATTCAGTCCCATCACTCCACAGATCACAGCATATTAGTAAAGTCTTCCCACCCAACCAGAAAACAGACAAATTAAACAATCTAGTAACCCCCAGAATAAAACAGACCAAACCAGGTATCTTTAGACAACAACAAATTAACTATTTATTAAATGCTAAATCTTAAACACTATTAAGATAAACCTAAATCTGAAGACCTTATAACTTCTATTTTAACCTAACTCCCCATTCACACACATACACTCAAAAGTCATGGTTAACCGGTTTCCTTTTTTAAAAAAAGTTTTAAAAATGCACTTTTTAAGAATAAATAAATAACTGGCATTTAAGTCTTTGTGGGTTGCGTTCCTGATGGGTAAGATCTTATAATGTGAAAACAATTAAATGCCACTCAAATTCTCCATGCAGATTTGATGATACAGTCTCTTCGTAGATCGGCATTCAAAACACTTTGGCTGCAGCAGATATCAAACAGTTCTTTCAATGATGAGCACAGCAATAGGCCTACTTGAATTTTAAAACCAACAGTCTCCCAGTTAAAACTTTACTTCAGCAATACAAATGGTCTCTTCAGAAAGTTATTTCCTCCTGAGGCAATTAACTTGGCCTGTAGCTCCTTGTAGAATTTTTGCTGAGAGAAATAGACAGCTCTTTTCTTCAGTAGCATGCTTCACTCGTGAGTCTCTCAAAACTGGTTTTAGCTGTTTAACACACAGTTAAATTGTTATAGTCCACCAGGTGACTTCTCTCTCCTGCCATTGACTAGGTAACAAGTGCAGCTGGCACACGGTGCCTCAGAAATCCAAAAGCTTCTCTCTCTGCCTTAAAGGTGCACTGTTTTTAAGAGTCTTAAAGGAAGACTGTTTCAAACAGAGGAGAAAATAAAAACAAAAATATGTGTGGAGCACCAGCAAGGTAACAAAGGCTACTTTTGAGGCTTCAGAGTTACAATCTCACTGGGAGCTGACTTATTCACGCACAACCAATAATGGTATCTTATAGAAGCGAACTATTATTCAAAGTTCCCATTCATCAGAAAGGTAAAAGATTTGAGAGCTACAACAATCACCATAGCAGTAAAAGTCCTGTTTACTAAGCAAGGGATTCCAGACAGCATCATAATGTCATCACCACATTACACAAGAGGACACGGTTTTATCGAAAGATATGTCCAGACAGTCAAGAAGACCCTCATAAAATGCCGATAGACAAAGAAAGACCCAAACCTTGCCTTATTTTCACTCTGAGCTACATCTCTCAAGACCAACATGAAATCCTGTAGAGCTACTGAATGGTGGAAAATGCAAGACAACTCTACCAAGCAAGATGCATCCTCCAAATGACCATGAGGAAGTAAGACAGTAAATCACTGAGGCACAGGTAGAAGGATGTCAGCACTTCAGCAAACATGCCAATTCATTGCCTGAGCTGTTGAGGGGACAAATTGTGCACATACAAGATCTGATCCCGAAAATCTGGAACCCAGCAAAAGTTGTTGGTCAAGCTGAGACTCCAAGATTATCGATCATCATCGAGACTGAAACCAGGAAGCAGATGAGAAGGAATTGAATTCATATTTGGCCAACACCAGAACTGGTAAAGCAGAAAAGATCATCAGCAACATGACCAACTAGTGACACAACATCAACAACATCACCAACATGAAGCATAACTTCGACAACACCAGGAACAATACACACAACACTGCCAGTACAGAGGTCAACTAATTGCAGATAGGGATGACGACAACCAAATCCACGAGATGGAGGCACAACATCTTACCACCAGAACAATATCGCAAATAATGCTTTGAAAGAAAATGAGCCATGGAAGAGTTTCAATGTGTTCAGAATTATACATTTAATTGTAATAGTTGATTGTAAAGTTTCTATTGTAGCCAAAAGAAGAATCATGTTTGGAAAAATTGTGCTGATTAAATAAGCTTGCAATGCCTTTTACTGAGAAAGAAGGATGTTGTATTCTTCAATTATCCCGAAATGATGCAGGATCTACATTATTCATGTGTATGCCGACATGTATATCCATAATACCACATCAAGCACTACTGCACTACACTCTGTGTACCAAATACACATTGTATCATGAGTCTTGTTGCTATTCCCTATCAATGCTGCTCTGAATGTTGTTACCAGGTGGGATCCACTGCAAGATGGTCAACTCAGTATTTCATTGGCCCACTCTCTATTGAGGAAATAATTTGGCCTCTGCATGACACTGATCCAGCTGAGATTAGCCCCACATTATGGGCTAGATTTTACCAAGCCCACTACGTCAAATTCCTTGGTGGTAGTGGTGGCGGGGGCCGGAAAATTGTTCCGGCAGCAGTCCGCCATGGAGGGCCCAGCCTGACCCTCACGGTGGCAGCAGGCTCAATGACGGCTCCTCCCCCACACCACCGCTGCTGGGTGAGGGGAACAGCATTTCAATATTTAAATGAATGACATGAATAAATGTTGAAAAAAACTTACCCGAAATCTTCCAGGTCCACTATAATCTTTGGTACCGCAGCTGGCACTCCCACGTCTTCAATTCCCTGCCTGGGGAAAGTCAGTTTGACACTGGTGGGGAGGGGGACGGTGTTAAGAATTTCAGTGCAGGGGGGTGGGGTGAATGACGGGGTCAAATAAATGCAATGGGTGGAGGGAATGGTGAGAAGAGGTGAACTTTAAACTTTGTGCAGTCTGGGAAGGGGAAGGTCAGATTTGTTTTTGGTGGGGAAGGGCAAATAGTTAATTGAATTGTTATTGGGGTGGGAAAGGGGTGTTAGTATTTATTTCATTAATTTTGCGGGTATAATGCTTCAAAATTTTAAATTGGCCTGCAGAGCGTCTGCCCTTTAAAACCGGTGCCAGTGCCTACACACAGGCAGCTGTCGCTATTGCCGGGCACGGACAGCCCGTCCCCTCCATGTGATTGGGGGAGGGGTGGGCGGCAGGCTAACCCACCTATTTAAATGAGCCACTGCACGGGAGATCGCGGAGCTCTTTGGCGTACGGCCCACAAAGGTGGGCTAGCATTTTTTGAGCTCGTCACCGACATCTGCGGCAGTCTCTTAAGATCCAGCATATGGGTTGGATTTTACCAAGCCCACGACATGGGGCTCCAGGGCAGGGGGCGGGGGGGGTCAGAATATGGGTCCGGCAGCGGTCCGCCACAGAGGCCGACACCAGGAGGGCTCGGCCCAATCCTCCTGGCGGTGGCAGGCTCCGTGGCAGTTCCTCCCTCCTGCCACTGGGTGACGGGAGCAGCATTTCAAAATTTAAATGAATGACATCAATACATTTTTAAAAAAAACTTACCTGAAATCTTCCAAGCCCGCCACAATCTTCAGCACGGTAGCTGGCATTCCCACGTCTTCAATTCCCCATCCGGGGAAAGCCAGTTTGACACTGGTTGGGGGAGGGGGGGCAATGTTAAGATTTCAGTGTGGGGGGGGGTGGTGGTGACAGGGTCAAATTAACGTAATGAGTGTAGGGATTGGTGGGAAGGGGTGAACTTTAAACTTTGTGCAGTTTGGGGTGGCTAGGTCACAGTTAAAAGTTAAGTTTATTGGGGGGGGGGGAAGGGCAAATGGTTAATGTAATTGTTATTGGGGGATGTGAAAGAGGTTTTAGCAATTTATTTCATACATTTTGTGGGGAATACTGCTTTAAAAATTCAAATTGATCGGCAGGGCTGTCTGCCCTTTAAAAATGGTGTCAGCACCTGTGCACAGGCAGCTAACGCCATTGGCAGGGACGGACAGCCCGTCCAATCCACATGATTGGGGGCGGGGCAGGGCCACTCCAGCTATTTAAATGAGTCACTACACGGGTGATCGCGGCAGCCCCTTGGCATGCGGCCCTTTTTGAGCTCGCCACCGAGATCGGCGGCAGGCTCTTAAAATCCAGCCCTATATGTAAATATGCAAGTTGGAACCTCAGTCCTAACACTCTTTGACCAAAATTTCTATGTTCATGAACACACTCTGTCTTTGGGCCACAAACCTGGGATGGCTTCTTTCTTTCACACTAATGCCGTCATTTTATTCTCTTTTGTCATAAAAAATAGATAAGACTCTCACTTGGCTACTGCAGGAGATTGTTTGATAGCCAATAAAATGTGCTCAATGTTTACGAAGATGGCCCAGCAGGGAAAACAGGTTATCATGAGAATGAGAATCCCTCTTTGGAGAATCACTCCAATTCGCTCCAAGTTCTTACTGCCAACCGTCTAAAAATCAGAACAAAAGTTTAGTTAAAGTGAGTTCTATCGATATTGTTCATTAACATTCTGATCGATGCCATTGATTCGACACAGACCGACTGCAACAAACTGTAAAAAATTAGAAGATTAAAATATTTCTCTCACTTAACCAAAACACTTTTTCTGTTTATGGGAGCTTGCTGTGTACAAATGAGCTGCTGTGTTTCCTACATTACAACAGTAATTACACTTCAAAGACTGTAAACACTTTAGAATGTTCTGTGGCGATGAAAGATGCTATATAAAGGTAAGTTTTTCTTTTAGCACAAGTTTCTTTAAGGCAATTGTAAATGTAGAAATCACCTCTTCGTAATTCACTGCTGTCTCAGTAATATAATCTTCTCTTTAATTTTCCCATTGTTGCAGATTAGAGCAAGCCAAATTCATATGCAGTATACAATACATTTATTTGTTGTACTATTTACAGCTTCAATATTCATCACTTTCTGACTGAGCAAGAATGCTCAATTGTTAATCAATCTCCAATTGTTGTCCAATCTGTCTGATGATTCTACTTCAATGCAGCAGTTGACCTCTGCAAGCTTTCATTTGAAGGGCAGTGCTGCATTTTTAAAATGTTTTGACTTTTTTGATTCTTTTATGGGATGTGGGCGTTACTGACAAGTCCAGCATTTATTGTAAAGCAAAATACTGCGGATGCTGGAAATCCAAAACAAAAACAAGAAATGCTGGAACCACTCAGTAGGTCTGGCAGCATCTGTGGAAAGAGAAGCAGAGTTAACGTTTCGGGTCAGTGACCCTTCATCAGAACATGTGCATTTATTGCACATCCTTAATTGGCCTTCAGAAAGTGCTCCTGAGCTGCCTTCTTGAACTGATGAGGTCCATGTGGTGTAGGTACACTCACAGTTAGGGAGGAAGTTCTAGGATTTTGACACTGCAATAGTGAAGGAACAATGATAAATTCCCAGTCAGGATGGTGTGTGATTGGAGGGGTTAGGGTGAGGGTTAATCATTAGTGATGGAGATGGACAGGATGGCACACACCATTGTTCTGTAGAGGGTCAGGAGATCCTCAAGGACAACCCTCAAAGGAGTGAGAGCAGGTGTCCAGGGAGGTTCAGCTTCCGGACTCTGGCCCCGAGGATTTGGCAGCAGTTCCACAGGAAGTCCAATGACCTCACACAAGTGGTCATGGTCATTGACTGCAGCTTAACATTAACATCTCCTACCCACCACACCATCAGTATCTGTTCAATACACCACACCCCCATCACTCACCCAGCAGCAGTCCCAGCACTGAGGGCACACACGGAACATCCAGATAATCCACCTCACCCTCACACACCTAACAATGCTGCCAGCCTCACATTCACCACTTGCTGCCTCCACATACCTAAAGCTATTCAGCTATGGCAGGCAGATCACCCGAACATAGTGCTACACAATCACTGATATTCTCTTTCACAGGACAAGGTGGCAAACAATAGAAAAGGAGCAGAGCAGAACTGGTGGGAGCCAAGATGCATCCATTTCCTGAACCCTATGGTGCAGATAATTCTCTGCATTATGGGATTGGCTGCACTAGAGCCCGTGTCATCCAGTGTCGCCAAGAGCATTCAGGATGACGGTATGTTACTGCCTATATGGACTTCAGTAAAGCCTTTGACAAGGTCCCTCATGGCAGACTGGTACAGAAAGTGAAGTCACACGGGATCAGAGGTGAGCTGGCAAGATGGATATAGAACTGGCTCGGTCAGAGAAGACAGAGGGTGGCAGTGGAAGGGTGCTTTTCTGAATGGAGGGATGTA
Source organism: Heterodontus francisci (assembly GCF_036365525.1). Classification (NCBI taxonomy): domain Eukaryota; kingdom Metazoa; phylum Chordata; class Chondrichthyes; order Heterodontiformes; family Heterodontidae; genus Heterodontus; species Heterodontus francisci. Next base: position 5,426,130 of record NC_090400.1, on the reverse strand, counting down.
ACTTGTGGTGTTCCGCAGGGATCAGCGCTGGGACCTTTGCTGTTTGTAGTATATATAAATGATTTGGAGGAAAATGTAGCTGGTCTGATGAGTAAGTTTGCAGACAACACAACAGCAGGATATAGATCAGTTGGGAGACTTGGGCGGAGAAATGGCAGATGGAGTTTAATCCGGACAAATGTGAGGTAATGCATTTTGGAAGGTCTAATGCAGGTGGGAAGTAGACAGTAAATGGCAGAACACTCAGGAGTATTGATAGGCAGAGAGATCTGGGCGTACAGGTCCACAGGTCACTGAAAGTGGCAACGCAGGTGGATAAGGTAGTCAAGAAGGCATACGGCATGCTTGCCTTCATCGGTCGGGGCACAGAGTACAAAAATTGGCAAGTCATGCTGCAGCTGTACAGAACTTTAGTTAGGCCACACTTAGAATATTGCGTGCAATTCTGGTCGCCACACTACCAGAAAGATGTGGAGGCTTTGGAGAGAGGATACAGAAGAGGTTTACCAGGATGTTGCCTGGTCTGGAGGGCATTAGCTATGAGGAGAGGTTGGATAAACTCGGATTGTTTTCACTGGAAGGACGGAGGTGGAGGGGTGACCTGATAACGGTTTACAAAGTTATGAGTGGCATGGACAGACTGGATAGTCAGAAGCTTTTTCCCAGGGTGGAAGAGTCAGTTACTAGGGGACATAGGTTGAAGGTGCGAAGGGCAAAGTTCAGAGGTGATGTGCGAGGCAAGTTTTTTTTTTTTTACACAGAGGGTGGTGAGTGCCTGGAACTTGTTGCTGGGGGAGTTGGTGGAAGCAGGTACGATAGTGACGTTTAAGAGGCATCTTGACAAATACATGAATAGGATGGGAATAGAGGGATACAGTCCCCGGAAGTGCAGAAGGTTTTAGTTTCGGCAGGCATCAAGATCGGCGTAGGCTTGGAGGGCCGAATGGCCTGATCCTGTGCTGTACTGTTCTTTGTTGTTCTTATGCCCCTTCTTAACTGCCACTCACCCTCATCCTGGGATCTCCCATGAAGAGCAAGCTGCTGATGGGGTCCATGGACCTCTTTCTTCCCACCCCACACCAACCTTCCCCTTCTGAGTTTCTGCTTTTAAACAGGCAAAACTGCCACCTGCTCAGCCACAGCAGCTGAAGGTGGAAGAGAGAGAGCAACACCATTCCACTGATAAAGAGACCCTGTCAATTGATCAGACACTCGCAGCCACCAGCTCAGATGCTGGATCTGCACGTACCTCGGAGGCTATCATAGAGTTGGGGTCAGCATGTGAAGAGTCGTCTGGGCACAAGTGGGCTGCAGCCAGGCCGGGGTTCATTTGCCAGCTCCCTGAAGGGCACAGTCACAGAGGAGTTCTGCTGCAGAAGACTCAGATGAGGACTTGGATGGGATTACATTCAGGTGAGCGCTGATGGGAATGCATACTGAGATTCTGGGTGCATTATTGGCCTGCCTGTCAGTGTCAAGGGGCATGGAGAAGTCTGCCTCCAAGTTGGTAGAGGGCATTGAGCAGAGCTTGACCTCTCACAGCCTCTGCTTCATTCTGACATGCTGAGGACCCAGTGGTACTGCCACTGCTATGCCCATACCTGTTGTAGCCTTTGTGTGGACAGGTCACCTAATCCTCTACCCTTCCTGTGAGGATACAGCAATACTCTCTAGGAACTCACCACAACACCTCCAAAACACTTCCAGACACTTTACAATAGCAGAAGTTCTTCAAAATTACCTTACCTGCAAGTTGGGTGCCTGGCCCTTTAAATAACACTGGTGTCAGACCTGTCTTACAGCTCAATGCTTGCTGTTTGCAGAGTGACAAGAAAACTTGTTCCCTGGACCTGCTTGGTCCAAATTAGGAAGTCTGACATCACAACAGCTGGTAGGGTGTGTGCTGTCAGGATAGCGCTACTTCACATTCTTCTGGCACACACAGGGACGCCCGCATGGGCACCCTTCTCAACACAGCCTGCCATGCGGGCCATGGTGGAAGAAGCTGATAGCACAGTCTGTATCTCCAGGAGGGCACAAGGCTTACATATCACCACTTGCAGCAGCGCTATGGAAACCAAATTCACACCCCCATTGTTCTCTGATATAATGAATTAATTTTTGCTGCACAAGAGGTTCATCACTGCCCACTGTACAGCCTGGAGTTAACGGCACCTACCTGGGATATGAGTGTGTCACATGCTATGGACAATCCTATACCTATCATGATCCCTGATGCAGATATTACCTGTACAAAAGAAATAAAGAATAGAAAAAGAACATTTAACACCATCATCATAGATGCCAGCAACATGCTACAAAATACAAAATAGGAATTTTCTTTGTTCCTCATTCTTTCCCTTTTCACTCCTCCTTTCCATCAGGTACCAACTTTTAATACACTTCTTACCTCCAGATTTGACTATTTCAATACTCAACTGACCAACCTTCAATTTCCCACCCTCCCTAAACTTGAGGTCATCTAAAACTCACAGCTTTTCCTGCCCAAACTTCCTCAGAATCCCATATACCATGATCCCTGTGTTCTATTCCAGAAAGCCAGTTGGTGAAGGCGGAAACTGGAGCCAATCTTTGTAGACATTTATCTTAACATACACTTCCTAAACCACCAACCGTAGTTCTAGTCTGTGTCTACTTTAAAAGGCTCAAATGAATTCCTAGTTATTGCCCAACCACTGCAGACGATTAAACAGAATTATGTAATGACCAGGTGATGTGATACGGGTGGTTCCCAATGTTCAACTCCCCACCTGACTGCAGCAAGTGTATTTGTATTAGAGTTTAGCCCTTTGGTGGTTTATTCTCAAATAACCAGATAGCGATAGATTTTCTTGTAGGTTTTCAAGAGCATAAAATAATGCGTTTGTTGATTAACATTCCTGATCCCAAAAGTGCTGCAACCGGATCCACTCATGCATTCTCTCATGCACACACACACACACTCAAAAGAATAAACAGATAGAGAAGTGAAAAGGGAAGATGGCTTTCAGTGGGCGGAAAGGTTATGATAAACCTGTTCTCTTGAGAACCAAGTTCTAGATGGATGCAGGCCTAAGATGTTTGTAGATTTCTCTCTTGACTGAAGGTTCTGTTAAAAAATGGTAGGTTACTTCTCATCCTCATTGCTGTATAATGTAGATGTCAGATTTTTTCAGTAGGGCATGTGCTTTCTGACTTGCTGGAATGTCGGTTGTTAGATTTGTTTCTCACCATTGTCGGTCCCTCTCTCTCTGTCTGTCTCTTTTTTTTTAAGGATAAGCTGTTATCTCTCGCCTCCTGTTCGGACACACTCTGGTTTCCTCCCCCATGGTGATCGCACAATGGCCCAGGACATGGCTACTTCACACCTCAATTGTTTCAGAAGAAGACATTCAATTCTGTAATGTTTTTGGATAGGTGTAGGATTGGTCCCATTCACACACCTTTTAGCTTTGAAGATTTGTCCTTTGTCTTTGTCAGACTGTTTGAATACACAAAAGGCCAATCCTCTTTTTCTTCAGTGACCATTTTGGACAATTGGTCACTTTTTAAAACAAGACAAAGTTCATTTTTTACAGCTCTTCAGAGTTAGACCATGACTGTTGTATCAGCACACATTGTGTGTGGTGTACATTACAATTAATACAGAATTAAAGGATTCCCTTCTCTCTCTAAATAAAAATTACCGTTTCTTTGTGTAACTGAATTTTCAAACAAAATTAAATCAGGAAACTCCATATTCTGTACAAAGTGTTACATTGTGAGATGGCCTTCTTCTTGGGCCCCTGAAATGTCTTTGTACATGCATTTCTTTTTGTAAAACAGACAGTTGATGACTTGCATCCACACATTTAAATTTCAGAGATGTCCTTTCCCACCAGGATTTGTTTCAACCAGTGAGAACAAACTGTAAACTTTTCTCATCCACACTTTTTGTAGGGTTTTCATTATCCCTAGACAATATCCAGGCTTGGGCTGATAAGTGGCAAGTAACATTCACGCCACACAAATGCCAGGCAATGATCATCTCCAACAAGAGAGGATCTAACTATCTCCCCTAAACAGTCAACGGCATTACCATTGCTGAATCCCCCACTATTAACATCCTGGGGGTTACCATTGACCTAAATTGAACTGGAGTAGCCATATAAATACCGTGGCTACAAGAGCAGGTCAGAGGCTAGAAATCCTGCAGCGGATCCACCTGGGCTTCCTTTAACCTGCCCTCTTGGTCACTTTTTCACCTTCCCTGTCTAACCTTTTGCCAGCCTCGTGCCTGTCTGTCCTTTTTTGTTCTCGGTGGGGGTTCCTTACAGTTCATCAGCCGTCTGCTGAAGGGTCCTCCCAACACCGGTACAGGACTTAGGGGTGCAGGTTTCACTGTAGGTTGGGGTTTCTCCTCAACCTGGCAACTCTTGCAGTACTCCACCACATCATTGTGGAGTTTTAGCCAGTCAAACAGCTGTCTGATACAACCTTTGGTCTTTCGTATAACGGCCTGTACAGCCACTGCAGTCTCTCTTCAGTACCTCTGCCGCCCCACTAACTGCTGAACTACTGTCCACTCCTTGCTCTCAGGTCTGTGAGGAGAATACCATTTCCTCATCAGTACCTCATTCGAAAGTGGTCACAATCAGGGACTCCCTCTGCTTCACTTTCAGACTGGGCAGCCTGTGCTAACTCTCAATACTGGGTTGGCTCACTGAGCCTCACCTAGGGAAAATACATTAATTCATTCCCTGGGTCTCCTACCGTTCCAAAGAAAGTCTCAGGCAGGCAGACCTCATGGTCATTTGTCTGCAAGGCTAATTCAGTCTCCTCTGGGGAAGCTGATTTGATCATGGCCCCTGAGCCACTACACATTCAGGGAAACTACAGGGGTCCGTCTCCTGCCACCGCCCTGTCTCTCTGACCTCCTGCGTCCTTCTTTCACTACTGGGGGGTGCTACCACCTTCATCCCCGCCAGATCATTACCTAGGAGCAGGTCAACCCGTCCACAGACAAACTAGGGACAATCCCTACGGTCACTGTTCCCGAAACTAGGTCACACTCCAGGAGCACCCGATGTACAGCTACAGGCATTCACTGCCCTCCAATACCATTCATCACCATTTTGGTGTTCACTGCACTCTCTAGGGGAAAGGTCAGACCTTTTCCCAGTCAAAGGGATCTAGTGGCCCCTGTGTCCCCGAGAATTACTATGGGCTTGCTTGGCCCACTCGAGAGGTATGGGGTTACTTTTCCCTCGGACACAAAACTCTGGTAGCCTTCAGGAATCCTATTAAATTTCCTTGCACTTGCAGTAGTAAGCTTCCTGTGTTGCACTCTTACTGCAGTTAAAGCCACAGCTTGTTCTGCTTTGCTTACCATCAGCTTCCTTTCTTCACTGAGCTGAGTGTGCCCTGATTAACCCTGCAGGTTTTCCCTTTAGTTTCCAGTAGTCAGATTTTAAATTCCCTGCTTTATTACAATGGAAGCACACAGGTCTCTCGGTCTCACACTTGCTCACAGCACCTTTCTTTTTGGCTAGAGGAGGGCCCCCTGTGTCTCCTACTTTCCTTTCTCTTCCAGGACTGCCTGGGCAGATATCACCTTCCCGGGCAGATATCACCTTACCACCCTTTGTCCTTTTCGGATTTGTGGGGGTGACTAGGAAAAGTTCTCCCCTGGGAAACTGACTTATAAATTAAAGGAAACTCATCGGCCAGAACAGCCTCTTGGCAGACTCTCTGAACCCGCTGCTCCTCTACATGGGTCTTTATTGAGAATGGGAGAGAGTTTTTAAATTCCTCTAACAGAATTACTTCTCTGAGATTCTCATAGCTGAGCTGTACTTTAAGAGCCCTCAGCCACTGGTCAAAGCCAGCTGCTTACTTCTTTCAAACTCCAGATAATTTTGATTAGCTTGCTTCTTGAGGGTTCTAAACTTTTGGCAATAGGCTTTCGGGTACTAACTCATATGCCCCGAGGATAGCATTTTTGGTCAGTTTGTAATTTGATGAACTCTCATCTGGCAACAGGGAATTAACCTCACAGGCTTTGCCAGTTAGTTTGCTTTGTCGTAAAAGAGACCAGGTCTCAGGTGGCCATTTTAGCTGCTTTGCCAGTTTCTCAAAGGACAGAAAATTCTTCTACATCTTCCTCATTGAATTTTGGAATTAATTGGGCTAGTTTTAACAATTCTGTACCCAGCCCTGAATTACGCTCCTCCATATTGGCCATGCTTTCACGAGGGTTCTCTGTCAGCCCCTAGTTAACTCAAGCCGCTTCACTTCTCTTTCTTCGCATTCCTTCCAGAATGTGTTTTTTTTTCTCTCTCTCTCTTCACACTCCTTCTGGAAAGCTCTTCCTTTATCCCTCTCCAGCTTCTCTATCTTTTTTTCCTGTCCCTCTATTTCTTTTTTCTGTCTTCTAATTCAAGTTTCCTTTGTTCCAATTGTATCTTTGCTAGCAGTACCCTGCCTGGGTCTACTTCTAACACTGCTTCTGCCCCGTCAGATTCAAGGAAAAAATGGTTGGCCACCAGCATTAGGAGTTCAGATTTCCTAAGTCTTGCCATGTACACTGATCCCACACTGCTCAGCCATTTTCCTCAACTCCTCCATAGACAATGCTTTTAACTTATCCCAAGTTACTTCACCCTGGCTCGGAGAGCTACTCGCTTCAGTTGCAGACATGTTTGTATACAAGCACACACAACCACAAGAAAACCTATATTGAAATCTTGCTCTTTTTGATTGGGAACAATTTGACTTCCCACTTCCAATTTCTCTCATTTGTCTGTGAGTCAATTCCGGACACTAGCACCCAAATCTCTGTGACGACCAGGTGAGAAAGAGGTCTAGGGTTCCCTTTCAGCCTTCAACTGGTCTTTTTTAAACACACTGAGCTGGATTTTACATCGGGCCGACAGGAGCTGGCCACCCACGTAAAAGTTGTTGACAAACCCGCTTCCACCTCGCCTGGGGATCCGTTCTGCATTTTACAGGTCCCTAGGCTTTAATTGGTCCGAGGCATGGCTTCCACCTGCTTTAAGGAGGAAGTCCCGCCTCATTGAGCTGTGGCCAATCATCGGGTCGGCAGCTCTTCGTCCCAGCAGTGCTACCGGCAGCGGTGGCCACTGCTGGGACGGCATCCCAGCCGAGGACTTGGAGCCAGGAGTGCAGGTAAGTTTGGGTTGTATTGCCAGGGGTAATTGGTCATGCCCTGGCAAGGCAAGGGTGGTCATTTGTGGGGAGAAAGGGGTCGTCTTGGGTCCAAGGGGTTGTTAGGGAAGCGGGGTTGACCCTCAATCGGGCACCCTGTGCCTGTTTGTCGGGGCCCATCTCCGGGGTGCTGAGAGGCCACCTTCTTTTATTAGAGGGCCTTTTACGGCTCCAGGACAACCGCCTGCCACGGGTAAAATCTGCGTGGAGGCAGGAGAAGGCCCTTGTGGCCATTAATTGGCAACTTAAGGGCCTTGATTGGCCTGGGGAGGACGACCCATTTCTCGCCCCACCCCAGCCCTACTTAAAGTGGGCGGGGCAGGAGCAGGTCGAAAAGGCCTCCCGGAGCCTCCCGCTCCATTTTATGCCACCCATCTCCGGCCACCATCCGTCTCGCTGGGGTGGCATAAAATTCTGGCCATTATGTTTTTACCTCTTGTCAAGAGGAAGAAGGCGGCTTATGTGAGGATGAGACGTGAAGGCTCAGTTAGGGCGCTTGAGAGCTACAAGCTAGCCAGGAAGGATCTAAAGGGAGAGCTAAGAAGAGCAAGGAGAGGACACGAGAAGTCATTGGTGGATAGGATCAGGGAAAACCCTAAGGCTTTCTATAGGTATATCAGGAATAAAAGAATGACTAGAGTTAGATTAGGGCCAATTAAGGATAGTAGTGGGAAGTTGTGTGTGGAATCAGAGGAGATAGGGGAAGTGTTAAATGAATATTTTGCATCAGTATTTACAGTAGAGAAAGAAAATGTTGTCGAGGAGAATACTGAGATTCAGGCTACTAGGCTAGATGGGATTGAGGTTCACAAGGAGGAGGTGTTATCAATTTTGGAAAGTGTGAAAATAGATAAGTCCCCTGGGCCAGATGGGATTTATCCTAGGATTCTCTGGGAAGCTAGGGAGGAGATTGCAGAGCCTTTGTCCTTGATCTTTATGTCGTCATTGTCGACAGGAATAGTGCCGGAAGACTGGAGGATAGCAAATGTTGTCCCCTTGTTCAAGAAGGGGAGTAGAGACAGCCCTGGTAATTATAGACCTGTGAGCCTTACTTCGGTTGTGGGTAAAATGTTGGAAAAGGTTATAAGAGACAGGATTTATAATCATCTTGAAAAGAATAAGTTCATTAGCGATAGTCAGCACGGTTTTGTGACGGGTAGGTCGTGCCTCACAAACCTTATTGAGTTTTTCGAGAAGGTGATCAAACAGGTGGATGAGGGTAAAGCAGTGGATGTGGTGTATATGGATTTCAGTAAGGCGTTTGATAAGGTTCCCCACGGTAGGCTATTGCAGAAAATTCGGAAGTATGGGGTTGAAGGTGATTTAGAGCTTTGGATCAGAAATTGGCTAGCTGAAAGAAGACAGAGGGTGGTGGTTGATGGCAAATGTTCATCCTGGAGTTTAGTTACTAGTGGTGTACCGCAAGGATCTGTTTTGGGGCCACTGCTGTTTGTCATTTTTATAAATGACCTGGAAGAGGGTGTAGAAGGGTGGGTTAGTAAATTTGCAGATGACACTAAGGTCGGTGGAGTTGTGGATAGTGCCGAAGGATGTTGTAGGGTACGGAGGGACATAGATAGGCTGCAGAGCTGGGCTGAGAGATGGCAAATGGAGTTTAATGCAGAAAAGTGCGAGGTGATTCACTTTGGAAGGAGTAACAGGAATGCAGAGTACTGGGCTAATGGGAAGATTCTTGGTAGTGTAGATGAACAGAGAGATCTTGGTGTCCAGGTGCATAAATCCCTGAAGGTTGCTACCCAGGTTAATAGGGCTGTTAAGAAGGCATATGGTGTGTTAGCTTTTATTAGACGGGGGATCGAGTTTCGGAGCCACGAGGTCATACTGCAGCTGTACAAAACTCTGGTGAGACCGCACCTGGAGTATTGCGTGCAGTTCTGGTCACCGCATTATAGGAAGGATGTGGAAGCTTTGGAAAGGGTGCAGAGGAGATTTACTAGGATGTTGCCTGATATGGAGGGAAGGTCTTACGAGGAAAGGCTGAGGGACTTGAGGTTGTTTTCGTTGGAGAGAAGGAGGAGGAGAGGTGACTTAATAGAGACATATAAGATAATCAGAGGGCTAGATAGGGTGGATAGTGAGAGTCTTTTTCCTCGGATGGTGATGGCAAACATGAGGGGACATAGCTTCAAGTTGAGGGGTGATAGATATCGGACAGATGTCAGAGGCAGTTTCTTTACTGAGAGAGTAGTAAGGGCGTGAAACGCCCTGCCTGCAGCAGTAGTAGATTCGCCAACTTTAAGGGCATTTAAGTGGTCATTGGATAGACATATGGATGAAAATGGAATAGTGTAGGTCAGATGGTTTCACAGGTCGGCGCAACATCGAGGGCCGAATGGCCTGTACTGCGCTGTAATGTTCTAAAAAAAAACCTCCCGCTTGGTGAATCTTTGTTCACCATTTTCCAATTATAATGTAAAGGAACCAACACAAACAGGCTTTCTTAGGTTTAAAGAAAAAAAGTTGAAATTCATTCAACTTAAACAAACTCTAATTGGGTTGACGCCTACAAATACACGATGCACCCAAGCTAGCATGCATATATGATACACACATGCAGATAGAGACAGAAAAGAGCAGAGGAAAATAAAGTGGAAACATTTGAGGCAATATCGGAAGAGTTTTTGTTTCAGTTCTTCGAACTCACTGTAGCTTCCTAGATTGTAGGTAGATCTTGCTTTTCGTTGGGGCCCAGTATTCTTCTTAAACCTTGATCACTGTAGGAGACTTTTCTCTTTTGGAGTTCATGTGTCTTCAGTGGATTCAGAGGTTTATGAGAAAGAGTTGAGAGCAGGCACATAGGAGAGGCTGTGGCAAGCCAGCCAGGTGAGATCTTCTCAGTCCAGGAGCATTCTGCTTTCTGCCAGCTCTCAATTCAAACTGTACAATTCAGAAAACCCCCAGATTGCCATGCAGGTTAGTCATGTGACTACTGGTCTGACCACATCTTGGCTCTGTGTATTGTATCATCTTAGCAGGGAATGGAATGCTCTTCCCTGCCTTCAATGTCTGTTAGTATGCAAATGTTTTTTTGCTAGCCAAGCAACAGGCCTTGTAACAGGCCTTCTCTCCTTCCCAGCAACAATTTGAAATTTAATGTCCATGTGGCGAAATTAATTTGCCTCATTCTTGGCAGGTGGTGGCCTGCAAGACAGTCTTCAGTAAGCTCCCAAAGAAACCAAAAGCCCGAGAGTTTTCCGACAGGACAATAAGCCCCATAAACCATGTGATGAAAATGATTTTAATAATCATTTTGGAAAGAAATGACCAGTCTGTAGAAGCAGAGATAGATGACAGTCAGTCAGGATAAATATCAAAGAAAGGAACGAGAGAGGTCATCTTTAAGTTGAGAGTATAATCAAAAGATATCTGGAAGTATAAAAACCTGTGTATGTATGCTTTATAGACTATGAGAAGGCACTTGATAGACTCTACCATCAGACAATAATGGAGTACTTAAACAAATCAGAAATTGACAACAGTGATAAAAGGATAATTCAGAATCTGTATTGAAAGCAATCAGCAGTGATGAGACTTGATAGTGGCTTGCCAGACAGTTTCCCAATCAAGAAAGGAGTGTGTCAGTGATGTGTTATGTCTCCAAAACTGTTGAACCTGTCCACTGAAGTGATCGTCAGAGACATAGAACATCTACCAGGTTGCAACATTGGTAGGTTGACCATTAACAACTTGAGATATGCAGATGACACTGCACTGATTGCAGATTCAGAAAAGGCACCACAAGAAATAGTGAACAAAGTGAATGTAAGGAGTGTGGAATATGGATTAAGAATGACTGTGAAGAAAACCAAGACAATAGTGACAAGCAGAGACCGAACCCCAGAAGTGAAAATTGAAATAAATGGACAAGTCCTGGAACAAGTGTAAAAGTCTATATACCTTGGACAGGTTATCACAGATGATGGGAAATGTGATTGTGAGATCCAAAGGAGCATTGAGATAGCCAAGACCAGCTTTGTCAGAATGAAGGACTTGTTAACATCAAAGAAACTGACCTTGAATCTGAGGAGAAGAATGCTGAGGTGATATATTTTGTCTTCTATGTTTATTGCCTCTGAGACACGGACAACAAACAAAGAGACTATTGGTAAGCTGGAAGCATCTGAAATGTGGACATATCGGAGGATGTTCTGCATATCTTACACAGACAGAAAGATGAATGAGGAAGTGCAAGAATTGGCTGGAGAAAAGAGGAATTTAGTGCATAACATCAAAGAGAGAATGATACAATACTTCAGTTACATCATTAGAGCAGAAGGTAGACAGAGACAATTATTGGAAGGAAAGATCGATGGAAAATGTCGGAGAGGGAAGCAGAGAAGAAAATAGATGACAGATATAATCGACTGGATGCAGCTGACCTATGCAGAATGTGTAAGGACAGGACAGGACAGGACAGAGGTGGAGATTCATCACAGTCAACCTTCTGGGAAGGGAATGACACCAACGAATGAAGAAACAAATTAAACAGGGGCTACATTTTGATTTGTAACCACCCTAGGTTTGTTTGCCAGCTTATCAAACCAGGTGTTTCATTTGTCTTCTGTCATGCTAGGCCCCCACCTGCCAAGAATGACGCACATTAAAATCAATGTTCATGACAAAATTAAACTGTTACTGGAGTGAAGAAAGGACTTGTCAAACAGATCAGCCATGGCTGGAAAAGACATTTGTATATTAACATGTGGAAGGATAAAGCAGCCATTCCCTGACACATTCAACGCACAATAGACTTTTGATCACCAGACATTGAAGGTGGGGGAGCTCGCATTCCATGTTGACTGCTAAGATGGCTGAATACAGAAACGGACATGGTCAAACCAGTAGTTACATGACTAACCTGCTGGGCATCCTGTGTTTTTTGAATTTTTACAAACAGTTTGGACAGAAAGCAGAATGCTCCTGGACTGAGAAGATCTCTCCTGGCTGGCTCGCCACAGCCCCTCCTGTCTGCCTGCTCCCATCTCTTTCTCACAAGCCTCAAAAGACACAAGAACCCCAAGAGAGAAAAGTCTCCTACATCAAACAAGGTTTAAGAAGAATACTGGAACCCAACAAAAATCAAGATCTACCTACAATCAAGGACTCTGCAGTGAGCTCGAAAAACCGTCACAAAAACTCTTCAGATATTGCCTCAAACTTTTCCACTTTAGTTTTCTTCTGTTCTTTTCTGTCTCTATTTGTATGTGTGTACCACATATGCATGCTAGCATGGGTGTGTCGTGTATCTGTAGACGTCAAGCGAATTAGAGTTAAGTTGAATAAACTTCAACTTTTCTTCTTTAAACCTAAGAAAGCCTGTTTGTGCTGGTTTCTTTGCCTGATAATTGGAAAGTGGTGAACAAGGAGCTAAAAACAATGGGTTTAAAATTAAACCCTGTTACAGTAAGACCAGGTGAAGGCTGAGAGGGAACCCGAGACCACTTTCCATCCTGGTCATAACCCATTCCTTAAAAAAATTCAATTTCTAAATTAAAATAATACAAACCATGAACCAAGTGATTACAACGCGATGTTAAAGGTGCTATATAAATGCAAGCTGTTGTTGCTCCTGATACAGTTCCATGGGCCACAGAAACCCTTGAAAGCTTTGCACAAGTGAGCAGTCTTCATGTGTGAGTCAAGTGACAGGCAGAAGATTAGCTGCACATGAACAGCATGACGACTGAGTCCAGTCTCATTCTCACCCGAACATCCACCCATTTCAGACTCCAGGTTGGGTCACTGACAATGGTGATGAGCTGGAATTCTGAGCTGATTTTTCTGTTCTTAAATCTAGGGCCACTGAAGCCATTTGCTACACTCTCGTTTCTCTTCCATTGAGACCAGCAGGTAAATCCCAGGCTTTATTACAAGGAGCTGATTTCATCATCTATCAGTAATAAACAGCTGATAAAGGCACTGAACCTGAAACTGACAGAAGCAATGCAATTCCATCACAATTTTATAGAGGATACATTATGATGAAATAAATGTGCTCATTCTGAACGTAAACTTACCGCTAAGGCAAGACTAACAGCGTCCAATTCAACTTTTCCTAAATGTCCACAGAATGCGGAGCTGACAACATCTATGAGACGCATCATCAGCTGTGTTAAAAACTGTAAAAGGAAAATGAATTATAAATAGTATACACAGGTTAGTTAATTTAGATAATACTCTTTTACACTTACAAATAAAATTATAATCGAATTAAAGCAATCATATTTCTTGCTGAAAACAATTGTTTCTTTTCAAAAAGGAGATACAATTTTGAGGTGATTTCACTGAGGTTTTCTGGATTCTGAATGGAAATGGCAAAGTTGATCCAGGGAAATCATTCACTGTGATGAAAGGTTCAAATATCAGGCACCAAATTAGCAATTATGGTCTTTGCAGTTAAAAAACAAAGTCAAGCGGAGCATTATCACTTTTTAAGTTGGGAGTTGTGGAATAAGTTAGCAGATGAGGTCATTGAAGTGTTTTTTTATATGGGTTCATTAAAATGGATTGTGTAAATAGAATCAGTGAAGGGAATTTTATAAATAGGCTCAGTGATGATGATTGTATAAATGGATTAATTGAAGAGGATTATATAAATGGGCACGGTGAGCTGAATTATATAAATGTGTTAATTGAAGGAGATTAATTATGTAATGGGTTTGGTGGAGAATTAGATACGTTTCTGGAAAGAGCAGAGTATGAAAGATATGACGAGATGTTCAGTGGGTGTAAACTCACTATTGGCACAGCCAGTCTGGAAACACATTTCACTTCCTGCCAGAAGTTGATGGGTATCAATCTCCTAATTTTCCTCAGTAACAGGTTACAACAGGTTCCACGAGTCTGGGTAGCATTGTCAGAGCTAAGTTGCATTGAATTCTCCATTTTTCCAATCCTTCCTTGCAAAATGAAAATAAAGCAGTTATTATATTTCTCTCATTTAGAAACGACTTTTGAAGTGTAGACATTGTTGCAATGTTGGAAATGTGGCTGAGAATTTACTCATAACAAGCTCCCTCAAACAGCAATGTAATAATGACCAGAGAATCTGTTTTAGTGATTTTGATTGAATGATAAATATTGACCAGGATAGTGGGGAGAGCTCCCCTGCTCTTCTTTCAAACAGTGCCATGGGATCTTTTACATCCACCTGAGGGAGTAGACAGGCTCGATTAACATCACATCCAAAAGACGGCACCTCTGACAATGCAGCTCTCCCTCAGTTCTGTGTTGGAGTGTCAGCCTAGATTTTTGTCCTCGAGTTCCATTGTGAGACTTGAACCCACAACCTTCTGGCTCGGAAATAGCAAGAACCCATTGCATCGCTGGCTGCTGACGTTATTAGCAGTCTAATAGTAGGTCACCTGATACGTCTCTTTAACTGGTAAATGGTCTGTAGATTGGAGAACAATCAATAAAATGGTCTATTAAAGAGATCCTGCTGATCCAGGGGTAAATGTATTGTCTGGCCTGTTACTAGTCTGTACAGATTGGGCAAATGTCATCCTAATCTCTGTGGTATTAGCATTGTCAAAGTGGGGCTGTTGGTGGGGCTGCAACAATTGATCTGATAGCCCTGGGTTAAGGAGGAGGTGGAAAAATCAGCCAAGGCTCCCACTCCAGGTCATTATCCAGTGACCCATGGACATTGAGCACAGGCTCAAGTGCAACTGTGATGCACTCACACAACCAAACAATCTATCAACAGGATTGGCACTTGCCCAATCTGTACAGATTAGTAACAGTGCAGACAATGCATTTACCCCTGGATCAACAGGATATTGATTGTTCTCCAATCTGCAGACTATTTACCAGTAAAAGAGACATATCAGGTGACCTAATATTAGACTGCTAATAACGTCAGCAGCCTGCGATACAATTGGTTCTTGCTACTTCCAAGCCAGGTTTTTAATAAGTGACCCAATGTCAACAACAGACAACCATAATTTCAATGTCCCATTGGTACAATGCAGTATATGTAACTGTCCATGTCATTTACAAGAGTGGAGATCATGAGCTGCACTGAGATTTCCACAGCTCTGGATAATTATAAAACAAAGACAGCGACAGAGAGCCTAAACACACTGTGAATTGTCTGGAGTGTTTCTTTTCAAATTTTGGAAACTATTCCCAGCAACATGTTAATGAGTACTAAAAGCACATAATAGGAGCAAGTTTTCCAAATATTATTCCTTGTAATCTTTCCTGTTGTGACATGCATTTCTGTATGTGCAAACTAAAGTTCACATTTTGTCTGCAATGGTTCTCTGCTTCTTATGGGTTGGGGGAGTTGGGGGGGGGGGGGGGGGGTGGTGGTGACAGACGGGTGAATTGAGGGAGGGAACGATGTTCACTTTAGAACTTTATCTGGTTTATTGACCTCACAACACAGCACAGACCAACAGCTCAGTCTGCATTGCGTGAGCATGTAAAAGAAGGTTTTGCATTTTTACAGCATTTGTCACAACCTCATGCCAGCCCAAAGTGTTTTCAAGTCAAATATGTACTAGATGTTCCTAAGTAGTATGATGTCATTTAAGATGACACAAAAAGTAACACAAAAAACTTTTTTAAATTTAAAATATTATGTTTTAAGGCTCTGTACGAAGAAGGAAAAATGGCAGGAAATTAATCAGTTGTAATTAATGCTGATCTTCCATCTCAACTCTACATTCCTGCACCATCCCCGTTTCCCTTAATTGTCTTATTGCCCAAAAACCTCTCACTCTCTGCCTGAATATACTCAATGTCTGAGCATTCACAGCTCTCTGGGTTAGAGAATTCCAATGGTTCACAATCCTTAGAACGAAGACGTTTCTCCTCATTTCAGTTCTAAACGACCGACCCCTTATTCTGAGACTGTGACCCCGTGTTCTAGATTCCTGAGCCAGGGCTAACATCCTCCCAGCATGCACCCTGTCAAACCCCTTAACAATTTGATGGATGAAAAATTGTTTTGCGTAACGCCGCTACCGAGGCCTCGAGCCGCTTACTGAGTGTGAGTCGCACTGCTGGCTGCTTCCTGCACGGCCCACACAGTTTTAGTACAGAGGAAGGGCACACACAGGTACGTCTCCTGTGTGCGCTGTAATGCTGTGGATGGACATTATCCTCATGTTACACTGCCTAACTGAGTGATGCGATGCCAGGGTTGCAAACTTGGACCACACAGTCATGATTAAACAAGTGCAGAAAGGCAAGATGGGCCCTGAACTAGGCCTATTTAAAGGATCAGTCAGCATGTTGCAGGTGAGGTGTTTTTCACTTCCATGTGTTCAGCCAGAGTTGGTGGAAGCTGTGTGGAGTGTTGTTTTTGGAGGTGTTTTGTGGCAGTTGGTGATTACAGTCAGGGAGGAGAGAGGAGGACTGGACCCAGGAATGAGGGCACTTGTTGCTGTACCTCTTAGTCTGCAACATGACCATCAGGTGGAACAGAGGAGGTAGAGGGAGCTGGAGGAGGGTTCTCCATCAAAGGCCCAACCCATCACTGGTCTTCCAGGAGAAAACTGCTACATTCCTATGAGCCAATACCTGACGTGGATCAGGTTTACCAAGGAGGTGGTCACAGAGCTGTGACACCTCCTTCAGCCCAACCTGGAATCTCACCCCAGGGTGAGGACAACCCTCCCAGTGGCTGTGAAGCTCACCGTTGCTCTCACATTTTACACCTCTGGATCTTTCCAGATGGCAGTGGAAGATGTGATGAATATTTCACAATATGGAGTGCATCACAGTATCCGGCAGGTGATGGAGGCTAAATACACAATGCGAGGGGACTTTATCCTCTTCTCCCTCAGGAGGGAGTGCAGGGTGCAGGGGCACGTGGCTTCACTAGGATATCAGGATTCCTGATCATGCAGGGCACCACTGACTGAAAGCACGTGGCTCTGTGAGCCTCCCGTGTCAATGGGGAGAAGTTTAGGAACAGCAAGGGCTACAACTCCATAATCGTGAAGTTGGTGTGTGATCCACCAAGAAGTTCATCTCGGTGAATACCTGGCAGCAGCCACGATGTTGTCATCCTACGACACCCTTCCCTATCCACCATTTTCAGGTCTCTGAGAAGATCCAGAGTTTGCTGCTGAGGGACGAGGGCCACCCCTCTGCAAATGGCTGATGAGCCCCTTCCGCAAACCCACCATGTAAGCAGAGTGGGTGTTTACCTAAAGCCAGGGAGCCATGCATAACATCATGGAGCAGGCAATCGGCCTTCAGAACAACACTTCCCCTGCCTGGACTGCTCGGCGGGAATCTCTGCAGTACGAGACAGAGAGGGTCTCCCAGTTTGTGGTGGTGTGCTGTGTTCTCCACTGTCTGAACATTATGGGGGCACAGCCGCAACCTACAGCAATCCAGAGGCCACCTCAGGGAAAGAGGAGGTGGAGCAGGAGGAGGGGAAGGAAGAGGTGGAAGAAATGGAACAGGAGAAGGAGGAAGAGAAGGATGAGGAAGGGAAAGATAAGCAGAAGGAGAACAATGAAGAGGTGAAGGTTGAGAAAGAAGAGGCAAAGCAGGAAGAGGAAGAGAAGAGAGTGAGGAGGCATCATTGACCCTATGCAACTGGACACGGTGAGAGACAGCAGACAGTGCGCCTCTGAAATTGAAACTAACTTCCCCATCCCAACATGGACCCACTATTCCCCACCGTCACATCCATTTCAAACTCCCCAACACAAAGTCCCCTTGGCCAACATTCAACAACAAAATCTACCAACAAAAATCTTCATAAAACATCTTTATCCAACAACACATCCAATTACATTGCTACGGTCAAGTGAGGAGGGGCCAAAAAGCTTCTCTCTTTTCCCTCTCCTTGTCTGACAACAACAGGTTTAATTCTTTCTTAAAGTGGGTGTTCTGGCCAATTCAGGAGGTGTTTGATTACTTACTTGTTATGATCAAAACCAGAACCAATCGGTCAGGTTTTCAAAGTAAGAGGTTAACTTTATTGTTGTTAAATAAATAATAAAGTATGCGCCAACTTTCACGCACACACACATACACACACACTAGGGGCTGGATTTTAAGAGCATGTCACCGATCTCGGTGGCAAGCTTAAAAAATGGTGGGCCGCACACAAAGAGCCACTGCAATCATCCGTACAGCGGCTCACTATCTTGCCCGGGTTGGCCCACCACCAACCCCCCAATCACATGGAAGGGGCAGTCTGTTCGACATTGGCAGCTGACAGGCCAGCAGGTGCTGGCACCATATTTAAATGGCAGCCAGCCCTGCAACCTCTTGCACATGTAAACCTTTGCTGTTGGAGCTGACCAGCCAGCAGTGACGTCTGAAGAGCCCAGTCTGCCAAGTAACTACACCTGCAAGGCACCGGAGATGGCAGAGGTGTGAGGAAGGGTGGTCACAGGTTCAACGATGCCTCCGTGCTCACTCTCCTCCTGGCTGCAAGGGAAAGGCAGGAGGTCTTTTACCCCAGCAATGGGAAGAAGAGGTCCTCTCGCCTGACCAAGCAAGCCTGGAAAGAGATCGCAGAGGAAGTCAGCAACCATGGGGTCATCCGCCAAGACTGAGTGCAATGCACAAGAAGGCAAACGACCTCATGTGCTTGGCAAAGGTAAGTGGCACTTTGTTGTCTGGCTCTGTTTGACCTGGGTGTCCCCATACAGAGTGGCACATGGGTGCCATTGCAATGTCAAAGACAGGGAGTTCGGGCATGGAGGATTGATGCCATGAGTGGCTGCATCTGTGAAAGAACTCACCCTCGTTTGCTGCTCGGAGCATGGCACCGACATGACAGGCTGAGTCTGTATTACAGACTGAGCTTTCCCCACCTTTGGTTTTAGTGATCCTGTTGTGACTAGCATCATGTTGTTGTTTGGCAATGTTCAATATCTGCATCCTTGCTCTTCCCGGAGAACGGGGCCCACAATGCGATGGAGGAGACCAGGACCGGTGGAGGGGTGCCAGAGATTAGACTGCTGACACAGTCTGAGAAGGAGGCCCTCGAGCTAGCTGGCAGCCAGGGAGGATCTGCCGTTTCAGATGTGGAGCTTGTGGTCCTGGGTGAACATACAGCTCTTTGATAAACACAATGATTATGCATAACATTTTATTTTTGGGGACAATGAAGTCATAATTATGACACCATAAAAAACTAAAACTGTGCCCTTAACGTCGTATCTTGCAGGGCGACGCTCCAAGTCAGCATTGGAGGCCCTGGAGACTGACACCACCTCTGAGGAAGAGACAACCTCAGAGGACACAGCGTTCCATGACACTCCTGCACCTTCCATCAGCACAGATACACTCATCTGGGTGGGAATTCGTTTGGCTTTAGAGTCTGGATCACAAGCTGGTGAGAGCATTGCACAGGCCCGAACAGCTGGCTGAGGCTGAGAAAGGCAACACCTCTGACAGTGGGAGAACTGTGGGTGTCCAGGCCCATGCTGAGCCCCAGGTTGATGATGGTCCTCTGGTGTCGACAGCTCAGGACATTCTGGAGTTGCAGGGAGAGTTAAGGCAACACATCTGGTGGAGATGCCACAGGCCATGCGCAGCCTTCAGCGGACAGTGGGGGAGTCCATCCAGGCCATGATAGCTGCTATGTCCCAGGCATTTGAGCGCATAGCTTCCTCCATCGCGATGTTGGCGACTCTCATGGAGAGCCAGATTCCAATGATCCGCGCTGTCCTGCAAACCCTCGCCTCGGCCATGAGCTGGACACAGCAGTGGGAAGGTGAGAGAGAGACCGGGGCCTGGAGAGTATCTCTGCTCCTTGTCCTTTGGGGGAGAGCAGCAAAGTTCATACAAGCCCTGAGATGGAGGAGGTGAGCCTCCTCGCCACATCAGGGTGATACTAATGTGGACACTGGCCCTTCAGCTTCTGATGAAAGGTCACTGACCTGAAATATTAACTTTGCTTCTCTCTCCACAGATACTGCAAGACCTGCTGAGTATTTCCAGCACTTTATGGTTTTATTATTATTTTTTTTTTAAATCACATAGTTTGAAATGTTGAATTCTTTCACATTATTTAAAAAGCTGAGCAGTAATTTCAATTTAAGGGCTTCAGTAGATTTCCCAGTGTGGTACTGAACTGTACAGACCAGGGAGGTCCCTGTGTTCTGCTCAGTCTTTCCATCTCACTCACGGTGACAGTAGGGATTTTACAATTGTCCTCAGTGTCTCTGTGCTGGGGGAGGATGAGGATGTGGAATAAACCAGCTGTCAAGGCCACTTGTTCATGCTTACCCTCTGTGCCTCTCTCAACATTTTCCGATGGACATATTGCTGTCTCCTGAAAAGCAGTAATCTCAACTGCTCCATCTGGATTCGAACAGTAAATACAGTCGCTGCATTTCTCTGCAATTCTCCCAGAACAGCTGCTCACTCACACCCTCCATAAACTTGAGCTCATCCAAAGCTCTGCATCCCGCAACTTAACTTGCACCAAATCCCATTCACCCATCACCCTGTGCCCACTGACCTACACTGTGGGCCAGTTTTTATATGATCACGTTCCTGTGAAACCTTCAGATGTTTCAATACATTAAAGGTGCTACACAAATGCAAATTGTTGTTGTACATTGCCACTCAGTACTGACAGTCTAGGTCAGTCTTTCTACAATAACTTTGTGCTGCTTGTACTGTTAATGCTTCCTGTTGCAGGATGGTTTGATTTGTGTAGCTGAGTTACATTATAACATAAACTCTTCCAAATGTTTCTAAATAGTTGTTTGTTAGAACCTTACCTGAAGCTCTTTGATCCATGATTGTCACGGAAAAGGAGCTCGGAAGATACGCTGTGGTTTGATGGATAAAACACACTGAGAGTGTTGAAACAATGATTGTCAGGTGAACATGACTTAATTTCAACAAACCCTCAGGACTGCTGCTTTTGCAAATTACATTTGCACAGTGCTTTACATAACGACAGCTCCCCTTTTTAAAATTGTTCTTTTTAAGTGTTTTTATTAAAAGACATTGTCTAACCTGTGTGTGTCTTCTGATGGATTGGTGAGAATTGGCTTGTCTGTCATAGAGTCATGGAGTTATTTACAGCACAGAAGGAGCCCATTCAGTCCATCGAGTTAATGCTGGCGCTCTGCCGTGTACTAGTCAGTCCCATTCCCCTGCTCGATCCTCCATTGCAATATAAGTCTATTTCCTTTAAGTGCCCATCCAATATCCTTTTGAAATCATTGATTGTTTCTGCTTCCACCACCCTCTTTCCAGGTCATTACCACTCGCTGCATAAAAATGTTCTTCTGCAATTTTCCCCTTTCATCTCTTTCCCAAAATCTTCAATCTGTGTCCCATAGTCTTTGACCATCAGTTAATGGGTACAGTTTTTTCTTGTCTACCTTATCTAATCCTGCCATGCTCTTGTAGATCTCTATCACATTTCCCCTCAATCTCCTTTGCTCCAAGGAGAACAACCCCAGCTTCTCCAAACTAACCTTGGACCAATATCTCCCAAACCCTGGAACCATTCTGGTAAATCTCTGCACCCTCTGAAGGGTCCTCACATCCTTCCTAAAATGCGGCGAACAGAAGTGGACACAAAACTCCAGTTGGGGCCTAACCAGAGCTTTATAAAGGTTCAGCATAACTTCCCTGCTTTTGTACTCTGTTAGAGTGGAATGACTAAGACAAATCTCTCAACACTCAGGGTCCGTTCCAATCGTCAAATGGTTTATTGAATTTTACTCCGGTGGGGAGTAAGACGCTGGGCTTACCATGCACTTCTCCACTGAACAAAGGAGAATCCACAACGGATATACAGTTACTCAGCCCATCCTGGCTGGACACAATCCAATCATAACAGTTATTGATTGCATACATTACATTCATTACCAATAAAATTACTGATTAGGTATCATGTGGTTGTGGGGATAGCTTGTGGTCACCCCTGACCGTCTCAGGGTGTTTACCAGGCCCCCTTATCAACTATCCTTGAGTCTTCACAATGAATCTTTCTACCTCTGTCAGGCCTGCTTTCCTAGCTGCTTTGTGCAGTCTGCAATTAAACAGAGCAGCGGCCTTATGCACTGATATGAGGGGCCCTCATGGGTCAGCCTATTTGCCTGTGCTAAGCAGTACCATGCTCAAGGCTGCAAGGTAACTAACTTGTCCCACAATGCCTTGGGTAAATACTCCATTTTGTAACAATATGTGGCGACACTTTCATCTTGTATATATGTCTATATTTATTGAGCTGTATCGGCCACAATTTTCCCCCAACAATCCCTCCTTTCAGTAAAGGACTGCCCCTAGTCCTATTAACTGACATACCAGCTTTGTCATTCCCGTTTTAACCCTGTCCGGTATTCCTGACTCTACGTGCTGGTCCACCATGTGATTTCAGGAATCCCGGTCACTTAAATCAAATCAATATGTCCCAAATTATCGTGACCCTTTGAGGTTAACCTCCTGTGTTGTTCCTTTACCAAAGCCTTTGCTTTCTTTCACATAGTATATCGTCTGCATGATCTACAAGCCAATACTCAGGTGAGAGCCAGTATCAATTGCACCGTCACCAACACATGTGATATTATCCTAATCCAAGGGTGGATGTTGACATTCATCCCCCAATCCCATACTTTTTCCCACCAGCTTGGGCTTTGAAATTCCCATTCAGTATCTTCTTTGAGAACCTTTATTTTACTCCGTAGCTGGTGGTCGAGCTTCACTGACTGACCTACTCTGTCCCTTAACTCACTCAGCTCATCCACTAGCTGTGGGATTGGGGCCTGCTCCAGCTCTTTATAAACTTGAAGATGATCATGGAGCTGATCGATTGCATTAATGGTTTCCAGCCCCCGCTGTTGGATATAAACTATCTGGGCTTGTCCTATAGTAACGGTCGTTAAGGGGTAAAACAGAAGTCTGGGTATGGGATGGGGCAGCGTAACGTCTGTAGTGGTGTGATGTTTCAGTCGTGGACACGCAGTACTTTCCTTTTCCCTGGTAACCCGACCTTGCAAAGTGTTGGGGACTGAGGTGGCGGGCACAATTTCCAGGGCACACCCTTCCTCACAATTAAATCCACATTCATCTAATTCCCCCTGCCCCACTGGATGAGGGCACATGGTGAGGCCACCTTGGTGCTTATACCCGGTGACAGAGACTCCATACAGAGTCTGGTTTTTCCGTACCGCATGAGTCTCTGTCAGATAATATCGGAGAGAGGTATTGCCCTGTATAAGTGGAGGTATGTCCCGGTATCATTGGGGACCACTTGATATACCCTGGTCAAACCTTTTAGGGTACCGTTGTCCAGTATTTCCTTGAGTGCAGCTCACCAGGCCAACCATGTGCTATTGATCCAATCTGGTATCTCCCTACTTTGGATCTGATCAAGGTTGTGTCTCATTTGTTCCACCATCCACAACCCATAAGCGTGGCACAGTTGTCCCTGCTGGAGCTTTCCTGCATCCTCTCGTTCTCTGTCGAGTAGGCAATTAATGGTCTAGGCATGTACCTCGAGCACTGCTATCCCATCTAACTGAATTTCCATTGTTCTCTGCCCCAGACCTGTTTGATCCAATTGGGCCCCCTCAGCTTGAATTATGAGCTCCCTTATAACCCTCCAGAGTTGTTCCACATTCTCGTTTACCCTTTGTATATCTAAAGAATTGATTCAAGAAGTCCCAGTATTGATCCCTGTGATTACATCATTTCATATTTTTCTCTTGTATCTATGAAATGGGTTCTGCCCCCTTATCCTTGTGGCCCCTGTGGCATCAGCAGCTTGACTTATCACAACATCAGTTAACATATTATACATATTCTCGGCCTGCTCTGAACACTGCTCCAGCATCCGGATGCCTGAGACATTGATCAGCGCTGGCACATTTTCATGCTTTACATTATCGTCCCCCATTCAACAGGACTATTCCATTGTTGGGTCCTTTTGCTATTCGACATTGAAGTTCTTTAGGGGTTATGAACATTGTTAAAGAGCGAGGTGTTGTCGGAGATCAGGGGGCAAACATATGTACACTTCCCATCCGACATGTTGTACAATGCCCCATAGTTCATATAGTCCACATTAATATTATTAATTAATTATTAATTAATAAAAGTTCTCCCTGTGTCTGCGTGGGTTTCCTCCGGGTGCTCCGGTTTCCTCCCACCGCCAAAAGACTTGCAGGTGATAGGTAAATTGGCTGTTATAAATTGCCCCCAGTATAGATAGGTGGTAGGGCATATGGGATTACTGTAGGGTTAGTATAAATGGGTGGTTGTTGGTCGGCACAGACTCGGTGGGCCGAAGGGCCTGTTTCAGTGCTGTATCTCTAAAAAAAAAAATACCCCTTTCATTAAAGCGTTGTGCATCCGTCACCAGGTCTTTGTTCTTCCTCTCCGGTCGTTGTCCCAAGCCTCCAGATATTAGCATCAGGTCCCACGGCCACTGTATTCCGTTCCTTCCCATTCTCCACTAGTGGTTATATCTGTAATTTAAACACACTGCCCTGGTGGTCACCAGGTGTTAGTACTTGTCCATGTTGTGAGTATCCCCTGATGAGGGATACATATCTATCTGTGGGGACTGAATACGTCCTGGGGAATCAAGGAGTTAATTTATATTCTTATCATCTCTACTCTTTCGAAATTATCTATATGGGCCCATTGTGCTCAGGCTTCGTTCCCCACAATCCTTGCCCAGTTAGTAGCCCATCTAATAATAATTCAAATGCCTATCAATAATACCATTATTCCCAGCCCCCCGAGTAGTCCATTCTCAAGTGTTTTCTTCCATTCCCGGTATCTCTTTGCTTACCAGGTGGTGTTTATTTCAGGGTCTGTCATTTGCTGTTGTCTTTATATACCTTCAGGTGGGACCAATGTTTCCATCGGCCCTTCCCTTTACCATTACTTTATCTCCCACAACAGGCACCTTTGTCTGTTCCTCTTTCATGTCTGTTTCTATAGAACCTCCTGCCTCCACTCATACAGTTGTCTGCATAACCCCTTCAAAAATCTTTTAACCCTTTCTCTTGCAGTTCCTATTTCCTCACTACCTGCTACGATGTCCCCTAGCAACCTCATCACCCTTCCTGTCATTATTAAGGTGTTTAATTTATCCTGATTATTATAAAGTCATTTTCTCTATGCGAGCTGTCTCACTGTACTGGCTGCATTAACCATTTTATGCCATGCTGTTTCTCAAGTCAGTAAACATGTTTGAGACCCGTTCGTCAGTGCATTTCACCATACATTTTGCATGTTAGTTGCTCTGCATGTAACAAATCACATCTGCACACCTGCACTGGTATCCCAGTGTCATGCCACATGTTCTCAACTCTCAGGTGATCTTATCAAAATATCAAAAATGGCCAGACTTTCAAATGTAGATCTCTTAAAAACTCATATCTCCAACAGAAAACTATCAATTGCCAGTCTAATCTACACTTTCCTGACTTTCACTGGAAAATTCTAGGCTTCTTGAAAATTTCGCACTATATTAATTTAGCTGTTTGAATTCTAATTTCACCATTTGTTTATCTCCAGAATTCCTTTATTAGCTCTTGCATCAGCCAGATCTAATTGCCAATTTCGATTAATTATAATTCTATTTCATTTTGAGCCCTGGAGAACCTTTACAATCAATACTTATAATTCCTGAAAACAGAAATCAAACATTTCCGTTTGATTCCAAGCATTACTATATGTTGTTTGTTTTTTTACCTTAGATGACATTTTAATTCCTTAAATAACTTGCTAAATTAAACTGGATTTTCAACATCTCAGATTATTCCACATTCAAATAACAGTGAGTTTCCCTTTGAGTGCTTTAAATAACCACTCATATCAATTTAAATTTTGTTTATCGATTGCAATTTCTTATGCCCAGACTTGGAATTGCATTTTTTTACACTAAAGACAGAAGTGCTTGCAACTATCTCTCCTTCTCAAGACTTTTGTCTCATTGATAAAGATAGCTGCAGCAAGGTTAATTTCTTTGCTTGTTTCCAAGGGGGCGGAGCAAAGCGTTCTCGGCTGCTCGCTTTAAGTAACCCTTTTTTTTCCCTTATCGAAAAGAACTAAATTCCATTTTAAACTCTTTTTTTGGTATCCTTAGGGTTTTAAAGCAACAAAATCATTAGGAACATAATCAACTTCAAAGGAAACCATCTCCATCAGGAAAGAGGGCATTTTAGATTAAACTCCAATTGTTTCCAAACTTTTAGCATCTTTTGTAAGAGATTTCTAATCCAAGGATTTTTTTATTTGACCAAGATGATTCCAAATTCCGGTTCATGTCAATAAACATTTAAAAGTTTTCCTCAACTTAACAGGTTAGTTAACCTTAACAGTATAAATTTAATTCAGACTTATTAACTGAAAATACTTATTAACTACACACAGAACAGACGCTTTTTCAAATGACTATTAAAACCAAAAACTAAAGAAAAAGTTATTTAACATTCTTACAACAAAAGACTTAACACCAGCTTCTTCCACAAACTTTAATCTTTCCCATAACTCCTTTGGTTATCCTTCTCTCCCTTAAGACAATATTCAATCTTTTGACATTTGCTACTTAAAAACAGTCAGTAAAACATGTCTTCAAGTTTAGACTGCAAAATAAAGCAATAGCAGAGTTTCCAATTAAAGCAGTGTTTTAAACTTCAAATTGGATTTCTGCCAGACATCTTCAGACCTTCAAGGCTGAAGCTTATCTCTTAGAAAATTGTTCATTGCCTTTTCACAGTTGCAAAACCAAACTTAAAATAAAACATTAACAAAGTATAATTCAAGTTTATATCCCATTCCTGGGTGCACAATCTTAAATTGAAATGAACATACTCAACAATCACTTTTCACACTCATTCAATTCCAGACAACTTAACAGACCTCATGCTTTCAACATTAAAGCCAGACAACAAAGAGTTAACGACAGTCAGTTCTGCAGAACACCAAGTTCGACAGAACACAAGCAGCACATCCCAAGGGCATTCATTTCATTCGTGGAAGCTTCCAGCATTCACACATTCGAATCAAAAGACACAGTAACTTGTTTTTACTCGAAAACGTAGTCTTTTATGTCACTCTGCCATAAACTTAGTGAATGCTTTTCTTCTTTTTGTCACCACTCCCTTTGTTTTGCAGGAGGGTCATGGGGATTCCAATTAGACCGAATCATTTTGCTTATAAGCTTCTTATTATTGGTTGCGAAATAATGGTTAAGGGACCCCTTGGGTCCTCACTCGAGCTCCATTTTGTCACTGGCTATATTTAGGTAAGTTGTGTCGTCAATTAGCTTTAATCTCTGAGGTTGGCTCTGCTATTCCATGTGACTTGTAGTTCCTTGCCTACTCTCAGAGGTTCGCCTTATTACCCAGCGCAACTTGTAGTAAACTACCTGCTCTCAAAGGTCCACGTGACTGCCTGGCGCAACTTGTAATAAAACTATCTATTCTCAGAGGTCCACTCCCTTCCAGCACAACTTGTAATAGACCATAGACCGTCCCGTCTCTTTGCCGTCTGTCGGGTCGCAATATATTATTCTAACAATACTGCCCGACAACACTTCTAGACGAACAACCTACCACTGTTTGATGGCTGATGAGACTCCTTTTACATGCTCAGATATCTCAGGCACACAATACCACCTGGTCCCAGGATTGTGAGTAAATATACTCACCCAGTCCTCCGTCGATGGTGGGCGATCCTCGATATCCTGCCGAATACGCCAATTGTTAGAGTGGAATGACGAAGTCAAATCACTCGATACTCAGGGTCCGTTCCAATCGTCAAATGGTTTATTGAATTTTACACCAGTGGGGAGCAAGACGCTGGGCTTACCATGGGCTCCTCCACGGATCAAAGGAAAATCCACAACGGATATACAGCGATTTACTTGTACTTCTTTCAATGTAGTATAGTGTATTCGCTGCTCACAGTGTGGTCTCCTCTACATTGGGGAGACCAAGCGCAGACTGGGTGACCGCTTTACGGAACATCTCCGCTCAGTCC
Source organism: Heterodontus francisci (assembly GCF_036365525.1). Lineage (NCBI taxonomy): Eukaryota > Metazoa > Chordata > Chondrichthyes > Heterodontiformes > Heterodontidae > Heterodontus > Heterodontus francisci. Next base: position 5,397,957 of record NC_090400.1, on the reverse strand, counting down.
GCAAGCAGGACTCTCAGCTTCCGGTTGCTTGCCATTTCAACACTCCCCCTTGCTCTCATGCTCACATCTCTGTCCTGGGATTGCTGCAGTGTTCCAGTGAACATCAACGCAAGCTCGAAGAACAGCATCTCATCTACCGATTAGGCACACTACAGCCTGCCGGACTGAACATTGAGTTCAATAATTTCAGAGCATGACAGTCCCCCATTTTACTTTCATTTTTAGTTATTTTTTTCTTCCTTTTTTTGACATTCTTTTTTACATTTTTTACAATTTTTTTTTTGCATTTAGTTCATTTCATCTCAGTTTGTTCAGTTTGCTTACCCGCTGTTTTTTTTCAGGTTTGCACTTGCTGCTGTTCAATATTCAGTGTATTAACAGCTAATCAGTACTAATGCTTTCTCTTTCAACACACCATTAACATATTCTTTGCCTTTGCTCTGTGACCTTTTGGTTAGCTATGTGGCCTGGTCCAATCTGCACCTTCTCCTTTGTTATCTCTTGCCCCACCCCCACCTCACTTGCTTCAACCTGTGACTTTTCTAATATTTGTCACTTCCGATGAAGGGTCACTGACCCGAAATGTTAACTCTGCTTCTCTTTCCACAGATGCTGCCAGACCTGCTGTGTGGTTCCAGCATTTCTTGCTTTTATTACGGATATACAGTTACTCAGCCCATCCAGGCTGGACACAATCCAATCATAACGGTTATTGATTACATACATTACATTCATTACCAATAAAATTACTGATTAGGTATCATGTGGTTGTGGGGATAGCTTGTGGTCGCCCCTGACCATCTCAGGATGTTTACCAGGCCCCCTTATCAACTATCCTTGAGTCTTCACAATGAATCTTTCTACCTCTGTCAGGCCTGTTTTCCTAGCTGCTTTGTGCAGTCTGCAATTAGACAGAGCAGCGGCCTTATGCACTGATATGAGGGGCCCTCTTTGGTCAGCCTAATTGCCTGTGCGAAGCAGTACCATGCTCAAGGCTGCAAGCTAACTAACTTGTCCCACAATGCCTTGGGTAAATACTCCATTTTTTAACAAAATGTGGCTACACTTTCATCTTGTATCTATGTGTGTATTTATTTCGCTACATCGGCCACAATTATCCCCCAACAATCCCTCCTTTCAGTAAAGGACTGCCCCTAGTCCTATTAACTGACATACCTACTTTATCATTCCCGTTTTAACCCTGTCCGGTATTCCCTGACTCTACGTGCTGGTCAATCACGTGATTTCAGGAATCCCGGTCACTTAAATCAAATCAATATGTCCCAAATTATCGTGACCCTTTGAGTTAACCTCCTGTGTTGTTCTTTTACCAAGGCCTTTGCTTTCTTTCTCATAGTATATCGTCTGCATGATCTACAAGCCAATACACCCCAGGCGAGAGCCAGTATCAATTCTACCCTCACCAACACATGTGATATTATCCTAATCCCAGGGTGGATGTTGACGTTCATCCCCCAATCCCATACTTTCTCCCACCAGCTTGGGCTTTGAAATTCCCATTCAGTATCTTCTTTGAGAACCTTTATTTTACTCCGTAGCTGGTGGTAGAGCTTCACTGACTGACCTACTCTGTCCCTTAACTCACTCAGCTCATCCACTAGCTGTGGGATTGGGGCCTGCTCCAGCTCTTTATAGTCTTGAAGATGATCATGGAGATGATCAGTTGCATTCATGGTTTCCAGCCCCCGCTGTTGGATATAAACTATCCAATGGGTAAATACCCCATTTTGTAACAATATGTGGCTACACTTTCATCTTGTATATATGTATATATTTATATAGCTGCATCAGCCACAATTTTCCCCCAACATACTCAAGGCCTCTATTAAACTTTATTAAACACAAGATCGCGTATGCTTTGTTAACCACTCTCTCAACAAGTCCTGCTAACTACAAAGCTGAAATGCTCCAGCCCAGGCAACATCCTGGTGAATCTCCTCTGCCTTAACCCTGGGTGCTCCACTTTCGATCCATGTCCTGGGAAACATTTGTCAGAGGATTCTGCTTCTGCTCAGTGTTATACAAAATGAATCAAATTAGACATTTAATAAAATTCAGACCTGACAAGAAAGTTTAAGAGATCTAACGGTGAAGCAATAACTTAATCTAACAAACAAAAGTAAACATGGTGGATGTTGTTTAGTCTA